>NW_025814829.1:7048333-7674166 GCF_022079265.1 Lynx rufus
CGTGTGTATGTTTGATTTCATTTTGTGAACTTAATGGTGACCTTTGATGACTTTCAAATCTGCCTAGGATGAGGAATAAATGAATAACACAGAATAGAGGTTGTTTTAAATGATCTGATTTAGAATGCACCTGTGAGGTAAAAAGAATGAACACCAAAACTGGCTTAAAACGTTAAAAATGATTATTATTTTGTTTAAAACGATTTTACAAATATAAATTACCATGCAATTTATATGTTAATAGAATACAATATGTATTAATACAATTATGTACATTTTTACATTATTTTTACATTACCGTGCAATTTATATGCTAATACAATAGATTTTACAATATATTTTAAATTACCATGCAATTTATAAGTTAATACAATACAATATGTATTAATACAATTATGTACATTTTTACATTATTTTTACATTATGTACATTAATACAATTATGTAATTAATACAATTAATACAATACGTATTAATTACATATAGACAAGATGAGAATTCGGACTTCCAGATAGAGAGAGAAATGAGGGGAGAATAGAAGATCCTAGGAAGACACATGGATCTGTCTGTGTCTTTGGGGATCCAAGTTTCTTGTTTCTCCTCAATAGGAACCATATCTGCTTTCAGTCTTTTGGGGGGTCTCCCATGAATGGCTGCATCTGCCCCAGGAGCTAGAAAGAACAAAGCATTGTGTTCATTTGACTCAGGGCATGCTGTTCCCTTTGCTCTGCAAAAAGAGTGGTTCCCTTCCTCCTTTTCCATCCGGTCACATATCAAGTACAACAGCTTGCACATCAAATTCGAAAAAGAAAAGGATCAGGAACGGTAATTGAACTTGGCGGTGGATGACAAGTGCATGGTGGGATGGACGGTTCCCTGAAGCTGAGAAAGAAAACTGGCTTGTTTTCTCTCCTGCTTTAGAGTTAGCACCCCAATCATCTGAGGCACAGTCGTGGAATAATCTTAGAACAGGGTAGAATATTTCAATCTGGACCATCGATGGAAAATTTGAAGGAGAAGAAGGGGATGAAGGTGGAAGATGCTTGAGTCACTTACAACTTTGTGTGAACTGGCTTAATGGGCACTTTGTCCCCACATACCTAGCCCAGAGCTTAATGGGTACCTTTCTCCCAAACACCTAGCCCATTGACATTGAGGACATAGGAGGGCTTTAGGGAGAATAGTTCCAAGCGTAAGACATAATTTTGATCATGGAGTCCTTCGAGGTTGGATGGTGTTAAGTGGGTGGTGAAGGGTCCAGATAAAGGCTTTGGAGCATATGCAGATCAGAGACTAAAAGGGGCCATTGAGTTGTAGACAAAGTGGCAACAGCTGAGGAGGAGAAAATAGAACGTAAAGCAGGAGAGTCAACAAAGGAGGCAAACAATGGCCCATCTAAATCTGCTTGGGTTGCTGTTGCTCTGCTGTTATCCCTGCTGTGGTTACTAGAAAATTGTTCTTTGTTTCCATAAATGCTTGTTTTACTCTTTCCTCTATACTGAACGTGCTGTAAAGGCTGGGCCATGTGCTGCGTAGGACTTTTGTCTTCTGCCGTCATCTCTCTTTCTCATCCATGGCAGGATACAAATTTGCCAGGAGCAAAATGAGTACTCCATAACACTTAGTAAGGGTTTGACCAGAGAGGGCTAAAGGACCCAGTACCAAAGCGGGAAAACTGGAATGCATCAATAATGCATTTTGAAGAAAACACTGTTTCTTCTTGACCCTATTTTTCAAGGGTATTTTTCTTCAATGTCCATGTGCCGTTAAGAGATGTTATAAAAAGAGACAAAGAGGTAAAACGAATGCTCTTTCTCTAATTCTCGGATACTCTAGAATTTGTCGTCAGTAGAGCCAAGAAAATCATCAGCTTTTTGGGTCAATGGTTCCTGGGAGCGACCTTGCCTTCTCATCTGCTTGTGGACTCTTGCTTTGTGAGCCTGTGTCACTGATGAAAAACTCCTGAGGCACCCGCAGGACTATGAATGAAACTGTGCCAAAAAGAAGATGTCAGGCAAGGTGTGCGGGGGCCACTTTTTTTCTCTGCACACGATGTTTTCTAAGCCACATAATACTGATCTAAACTGTGATGGAAACTAAGACCTAGTTCAACGTGACAAGGTTCTGAAAACATCACCTCTGACAAAGGGTGGAAGTGAAGTTCAACCCTCAGAAGAGCACTGAAGCACCGTAACTGGGCAAGTAAAGAACAGTTGAAGCCGCCCCTCAACTTGATAGTTATATGAGCCTTTTCTCATCAGCCACCAAAAATTTTATGGAGCAGCCAACTTTCCCGGTTGGGGGAGTGACAGACTGGAGGGCACCAAGCACAAGTTTATGGGAGCCATAGAGAAAAATGGTGTTGGGGTTTTTTCTTTCTCTTTTTCCCTCCACCTACCCTTTTTGTTTAGCTTAGCTCATTCTGAAGCGTACCATAGAAAAGGCCTTGATTATCAAATGTAATATTCATGTAAGATTGTGCTGTTCAGCCTCATATTGGGGAGTATACAGGGCTTCAGTGTTCCTTAATAAATTACCTCTTCGTGTAGCAATTAACCCCCTTCTGTGAAGGTTCAGTGTTTCCTTGGGCCTGTGCCAGTGCTAACAGCTATGGCTTAGCATTCTTTTTAATGGGCTGCAATTACTGCTGAGAGCGGGGAAACATAAAATATTAACACTTAAGCATCTTTTACACTTCTTTGAACGTTAGATTATGTTGAAAATATAACTGACTTTTCATTCTTAAACCTGATATTTGCTTAGAATTCCACAGGACCCATGAAAATGTTTCGGTAAGTGGTTTCTGTTGATTTATTAACTCTCGTGAAAGCTTAATGGAAATCCCTTGCCACCAAATATTGAATATGTTTTATGCATGCTTACAAAAGACTTGTTTACCAGTTCAACGGCTTTCTCACATTTTACAGAAGATAAATGACTTGGCACACAACTTGATGTGAGTCCCAGTTTTTCTCCTTCCATGCCATCTGTTGGGGACAGAGGGGAATGAAGCCTCCAAGCATCCAACAATTGTACAGGTCAAGTTGCATTGGGCTCTCCACTACGCATGTATTCACTATTATCTTTGCTCTAGTTGCTTTTCCCTCTTATGGTATTGCCTGTTGATACGAAGATCTCACGAAATAAATGATGCGGGAATGTTAGTAATCTCTACGCTACTTAGTATTATTTACATAATAAGTACATGTAGAATGATACATATGTACATCTATGTATAATATACGTGTTGTATCATTACATATACTATATATATGGTATATGCACAGAACATATGTAGTATATATACGATACTTGCAGTGTATATGTAGTGTGCATGTTTAGTGTGTGTGCATATATAGTAGGCATACATGATATATATTATATATAATATACACACTATGTATACTATATAGAGAATAGACACTAATAAGTAATGTACCTATATATAACACATACATGTCTGCTTCTAAAACTATGAAATAATAGAGCTAAAAGAGCTATAACTAATTTTAAGAGATTATATGAATTCATTCCGTGATTTCAGATAGTTAAGTCTAAATCCATTAAGATCAATTTATTTTCTTCTTTGCTGTCTCTAGAGATAGCTGCCATATTAACTTTTAATTATAGAAGTAACTTAGGTACTTTTAATGATGGAAGTATATTCCATCAAATAAATAATTTTAATAAATCATCACATAATTTCTCATAAACTGAATACATTTGATTCTGCAATATTTGTTTTATTTATTTATTTATTTATTTATTTTTAATTTGTTTTGAGTTTATTTTTGAGAGAGACAGAGCATGAGGAGGGGAGGGGGAGAGAGAGAGGGAGACAGAATCTGAAGCAGGCTCCAGGGTCCCCGCTGGCAGCTCAGAACTTCATGTGGGGCTCGAACCCACGAACTGTGGGATTTTAACATGAGCCGAAATCGGAGGCTTAACTGACTGAGCCACCCAGGCACCCATTGTTTCACTTAAAAAAAATCTTTTTTGAATTAATCGAACAGGACTTACATCACTAGGTGTGTATAGATTGGTACTGAGCTTTACTCTGGTTCTTCTAAACATTATTTTGTGGGGGCACCTGACTGGCTCAGTCGGTAGAGCATGTGATTCTTGATCTCTGGGACTTGAGTTCAAGCCCCAGGTTTGGCATAGAGCTTACTTAAAAAAAAAAAGTAAATAAAGATTATTTTGTGTACTAATATTGTTTCTGAAATACTTTCCAATGTTTAGTTATTCTGACTGCTAGGACAGTCTTCCTTATGAACTACTGAATTATTTTACCACTTCGCAGAAGTCCGTTTTCTCTTAATCATAGTTTAATACAACTGAAAGTAGAAAAGAAAACCAAATTGACCTCCTCCCTTTGTAAACACGAGATTCAGGTGTTAATTAAAATTCAAATACATCTATTTTTTTTTTCTTGCTTGCAATTGCAGCACTCTTGTAGAATGTCCTCAACGAAACGGGATTGCTTTAGTTCTCCAGCACAGGTTGGCAAACTATGGACCACGATCTAGGTCCACTACTGCCTGTTTTTATACACGAAGTTTTATTGGAAACAGCCGCCCTCACTCGTTTATGCATCATCTATTGCTGCTTTTGCATTACAATTGGCAGAGCTGAGTAATTGTGACAGAGACTCTCTGACCTACAAAGCTGAAAACAGTTCAGCTGTTTTCAGAGCCTTTACAGAGAAAGTCTGCCAGTCTCCGCACATAGATGGACACTTAGCACCAGTAATTACGCTGCTCTGAAAAGGAGGCATTCACATGTGATATTGTTCGCTGTATTAATAAACGTACCCAAAGGATGGTTTCAATGTGCATTTTAATATTCCATATAAACATGTTTACATTTAATTGCTTGTTTCTAAGATAATTCTCTTTAGAACTGTAATCTGCCAAAATTTCCTCAAATTCAGAGGTCTTTTGTCCTAAGTTGGGACATAGAAATATCACAGTTTACCCAATGGTTAAAAATGTGGCTTTGGCGGGGCTGAAAAGTCATGATTCACAGCAAAATGTGCCATTTCATGTCTGTTAACACCTGGTAAGTACCCAGAAAAGAGTATATTACCTTGGGCATGTCATTGGATTTTCTGAGCCTTATTTTCTTCATTTATAAAATGGAAGTAATGAACATATCCATCTCGTATCTTGTATGTGAAGATTAAATGAACTTGTTATAATGTATTTATGGATTATGGCCAGAGTGCATGATGTATGCCCCATAAATAGTGCTTTTTTATGATAACCAAAGTAAATGTACAATAAAAAATAATAATTATGATAATAGTTATCTCAACTCTTCACTTCCTATGTTACAAGTAGCCCTTAGTCTTGTTCCTAAATCAGTGACTCTGACTGCTTCTTTGACTTGTAATAAAACTCAACAGTTCATTCTGAACTATAATGATATGATGTGAGGCAAAACAGAACTCCTAGTTTATTTACGTTTCTTAATTAACCTCCCTCATTGAGTCTCTCTGTCTCCAGGCACAATTAAAGTGCTATGTGTTTCTCTAACACACCGAACAATTCTCTGTCCCTAGGCACCCTAGAATCTCAAACTGATGAAATGATTAAGGAAGAGGGAAATCCCAGAGGTGCCCAAGGGTGAGATCTAAACATGAGAAATTGTCGAGAATGTTCACACGCATGGTGACACGTGGGAATTCCTATGGACCAACCCATGTGCTGGCAATGCCACACTGCTTCAATAGTCAGGAAAGCCTTATTTATCCAGCAGTTTGGAGTGTTTTTACACACTCTTGTACACAGTTGCCATAGAATTTGCAGTTTTACCACTCAAGAGCCATTTATTTGAGGATTCTGTTTCTGCTCACTAAAAAATAGGCAAATAACTTCTTTATGTAGCAAAACTTTTTCCCCAGTGAAAAGCAACTTCTTCTTCCTTTAAAGTTTGCATGTTGCTCGCTACTCTTTCTCAGCATGGCGCAGTTATTTGCGCATCAGTCGGAACCACGTTGCCATTCCCTTTCCATCATCGGCAAGAGAACTGGGTGCAGACTAGAGAGATATACTCAAATCTCCGTACGGCCCCGGACGTGGGCTTGCACACAGGCATTTCTCAAGGCTGTCACCAAAATGAAAACTATTTCTTTACTTTCCGCAAGGATCTGCCTCTCAAAAAATACTCTTTGTCAGAATTCTTTTACCAGTTAATAAAAGCTGTAAAAATACTGATCCAATAATCCCTTCTGCTCTGGACTGGATATTTGTGTCCCTGTTTCAAAATTCATATGTTGAAACTTCAGTCCTCAACGTGAGGGTATTTGGAGGTGGGGCTTTGGAGGAGGTAATTAGGGTTAGATGAGGTCATGAGGGCGGGACTGCATGATGGAATGAATGTGCTTATGAAAGAGGAAGGGACAAGGCCTTTCTCCACTGTGTGAAGAGACAGCAAGAAGGCATTCATCTGCAAGCCAGGAAGAGCACTCTCATCAGGAACTGAATCCGCTCGCACCTTGATCTTGGACCTCCCAGTGCTCAAAACCATGAGAAATAAATGTCTGTTGCTTAAGCCTATGGTATTTTTATTATAGCAGCTCCAGGTGACTAAGTCTGTTGTTTTTTTACCATAGCAGCTTGAACTAAGACTCTTTCTTACTGAATATTTATCTTTGGCGGACCCTGTTGTTGGCTGGCTGACTTCATGCCCATCCCAACCCCTCTCTCTCTTACCTACTTCTACGTATAGAATCTGCCCCAGATATTGCAGCCTGGTGTAGTTACGTGGCAGATAGGGGCAGTAGGATATAAGAGGAGACTAAGGGGACTTGGTGAGCAAGCGTTCCGTTTTTTAACAAAAAGGACAGATGTCGCTGGTACAGCCTTTCCCCTTCTTCCTGACTCGAACGTAGACCAGATGGCGGCTAGCACACTTCGAAGACGGCACTGCTCTGTGTTGAGGATGGTGGATGGACAGGAAGAGCCTGGGTCCTTGATGATGAGTGGGTGCTCGGTGGCCAAGCTACCGAGACTACTCCAGCAGACTGCTACCTCAAACTTCATGTTCTATCAGACAGTGAACTTCTCTCAATTCATTTCAACCATTTAGCTGCATTGAATGCTGCTTACAAACGTTGGTGAACAGATGATTAAAAAATCCAGCAAGATGCCTCTAAAATACTGTTAGAAATACGATTTAAAATGGTACTGTAGTATAACCCATCGTATACTGGGTTATACTACAGTATATGTATATATATATGTATATATATATACACACACACACTGTATATGTACTGTATTTATATATACTGTACATATACTGTGTATATATATATATATATATATATATATATATCCTTCAGAATAAGGATTTAGTGTTGGGTCCCAGCCCTACAACCCCCTACTAGCTCACTTAGGCAAATGATTCCACTTTTCCCAGCCTCAGTTTCGGTGTCTGAAAATTGGGTGAGATTATGTAATAAAAAGACTATAAGAATTATGTGTTAAAAATGCATGAAAAGCACTTACTTGGCACATCTCACAATAAAGGCGAGATATTTTATTATTTATAATCTTATAGAGGAAGTCGTGCTAAAGAACTTAATTCCATGGCCTCTGTTAGGCTTCGCTGAGGTTCTACTTTATAGTTTTTCAGCCGTTCAGACGTTGGGATGCCATACTGCCCGGCTTCAGTTTGACATCAGTAAACGAACTCACTTCGACTGACCACGTGTTTCAAACAGGATAGGTGAGGCTATCGTACAAAGGTTGAGAGATATTATTTCCGTGTTTGGGTACCATCTTACTGTTATTTCTATAACAATCACAGTTTGTTGCGATTCAAGTAGTTCCAAACCAAAGGTTCATTAGAGTTAGGTTTGTTAGGATTAATATCTCAATTGCCAACGTTAATTTGAATCACCCCATCCATTCACAGAATGCTGCTTGTTTCTGTTGCCCGCGCGATGTTTAAAGATTTTGTTTGTCCCGTTTCAGATTACAAAGCAAACCCTTAACAGGTTGCTGTTGTTTTATTTTTCTCTCTCTCTCCTCAGTTTGGAAGAGGCCTTCTCCCTGGCGGCCATAGCCAAACCAGGAGACAGCACAGGGAAGAAAGGTATGATTTATATGAGGAAGAATGAAAATAAAAATCACACCCCACTTAAAGGAAGAGCCTGGGACCGAGTCAAAATAGAGATGAAAGCTTAGCAACTTTGCACATTTTAAGCGCCGCCTGGAATTCTGACTGATGGGATATTCTGGAAGAAGGCTTAAGCAAATAAATGCGCTAAGAAGAACACTGAAGTTGTTTCATGCCGTGGCTGTTTTAATCTTTGGGCATGAACTAGCAATTATTTTCATAGGGTGTGGGAGTAGAAGTAACCAGGGGATTTCTGAGGCCCACAACGGTCTTCTGTGGTGTGCACTGAGAATCGAATGTTACACCACAAGATTACAGGCTCTCTATCGCTTCTGACCAGTGCAAATTCTCGTCCACACTCCAGCCTCAATGTGTCATCCCAGCTGGAGTCTGCGGAAGGGGACGTCATCTCGCTGCCTGGGCTTTGGATAAATAAGATGGTATTAGCCGTCGTCTTAGAGGTTAGATGAATTCATGGCTCTTGAGGAAGTATACATGGGATGCCTTCATAGTCTAAAGTCTGTCTCTCTCAGGTACCTCGAAGTGTATGGGATTAATTAGCCAAAACCGATGAAACCTGCCCCCCCCACCGAGTTTCCATTTATGAGAAGAAATTATAAAGCATCCAGAAAGATCAAAAATTAAAAAAAAAAATAGCAGACGTCAGTCAGTTACATTCTTCTTGGGCCGATCATGTATTTTCAGATGTTTTTTATTAGTAACAAAAGCCAAGATATCTGAGTGTGTCCTCTCTGATAGAACAAACTCTTTGAGGACAGCCTTCCCGAAGCTTAACCCACTGTGACATGGCATAGATCCGAACCCCTTGTGCCCAGGATATTAACATTTTCTGTAGTGAAGGACGAGAGGCAGAAAAATGCTCGAGTTACTGGGAAGGCCCTTTAATACACCATTTTGTTATTCTTTTCTTTCCAACACCGGGACTACCTTTCTCCCTAAACCTGAACATCATATAAACATCATCTAATTTCTCTTTATCTCCTCATTGCAGGCACAGGATATAAAAAATAATAATGTCATCCTGAGGCTTACTGGTTTCAAAAAGGAAGTTCTGCGGCTCACATATTTGGTGGGCATTTGATTGGGAGAAGGTCGTCCAGGTTAAGTCCTGTCCCTCGTCACCATGATTTCCCTCACCGTGAAGCTAGATTAATCTCCAAAAGCATTATCTTTGTTGTGTCAGAACTGAGCCCTGGTTCCTCTTGTCCGTGGTGCAATCCTTCTGTAACCTGGCCACTCTTGACTTTCAAGTCTCATCTCTCCTCACGCTTTTGCTTGAACTTGATTTGAAGGTCCAGGCAAATTTGGTTACCAATCATTCTTGCAACACTCCATTTGTGCTCGTTTGCTGGTCTTTTCTGGAACACTCGTATCGTCAGCCCGTGTGTCAATCTAGTTCATGCATTGTGGCCTTCCTGGAAGAGGCCTGTTGTGGTCGCTGCAGGTCTGATATTTTCCCCTTCTAAACCTGTGCCTCTCTTCCATTTGTGCCCCTATTAGGGTATTCTTTACTTATTTCCCTTTATTAAACTATTTGAAAACCCACCTGCATTAGTTCAAGGTGCATTTATTGATCGTCCTGTGCATATCCTTTTTTTTTTTTTTAATTTTTTTTTCAACGTTTATTTATTTTTGGGACAGAGAGAGACAGAGCATGAATGGGGGAGGGGCAGAGAGAGAGGGAGACACAGAATCAGAAACAGGCTCCAGGCTCTGAGCCGTCAGCACAGAGCCCGACGCGGGGCTCGAACTCACGGACCGCGAGATCGTGACCTGGCTGAAGTCGGACGCTTAACCGACTGCGCCACCCAGGCGCCCCCGTCCTGTGCATATCCTTAAGTGTTCTGGGAACAAGGGATACCATAGAAATAAAATAAATGTGTGCCCTATAGCGCCAGGGTGTCTCTTTGATTAAATTGTAAATTCTTCAAGGACATCCAATTCAGCTTTATATTTTACATAAGACAATGCTTTGAACACGGAAAGAAATTACTAATTTGTATTAAATAACTAAATCGGTGCTTTCCAACCCTAAGGGCCCCAGTGGCCCTCTTCTAGGCAATATTTTGCAATATGCCTTTATAATGCAGAAAGAAAAGTAACAAATAGGATCATCTATCTACACACATAATTTGAGAAAAGTTAATATCTAGAAATAATTAATAATAAATAAATAATAATAATCAATAAATTTAACACCCTTAAAAAAGGCAGTTAAAGAACAGCAATTTGTAACAAAATAATATGCATTTCACTTATTTAAATGCTTGGGCTTGACTACTTGGAAGATGTGATGAAGTGGTCCCATGAGTTCGTTTGGATTCTCAACAAACAAAAAGAGAAGAGACCATTCCCTAGGTGAAAAGCAGGGAAATGAAATTGTAGCAATATGAGCGATGCTAAAATAGAAACTAGGGTTTGGATAGGTTATAACCTAGACTCATTCATGTAAAATAAAGAGAGAAATAACCTTAATTGAAGTTGGGAAAACATGCCAAAGAAAACTTGCAAACTAACAACGTGGAGAAATGAAGCAAGACACTCCGACAAATGAGCTGTATCTTACTTGTAAGGGGAGGGTCAAAATAATTCATATGGAATGACCTAGGGCAGAGTAGTGACAGAGTAGCACAGAAAACATATCTCCTATTTTAAATTCCTGCCACGTGTTGGGAAATACTTTCAGTTTCTGGTATTTATTAAGACTTTCAAGGCCAAATATTTTGGCAGGTGGTAGGGGGCAGAGGGTGGATTAAGAGAAAAAAAAAAGAGTAATACACTCAGGAGGCTGTAGAAAACTGTTTTACGATATGTTTCTGGGGGAAGTATAAGAGGAAAATTAAAATTAATAGGCAACTCACCTCTGCTTCCGGTCACGACAGAGGAACTAGCATTGGGATAGCCTTCCTGCCGTAAACAACACGTATCTGCACAATATACAGGAAACAAATGGGTTCTGATGTTGGACAAGAGCCAGCACCAGAATGGGATTCCCGAGAGATGGGAAAGAAGCGTGTCATATAATTGCTCTGGTTTTCAGTCCGAAGCTGTGTTCCGGATCACAGCACCGTGAGCAGGAGCCTACACAGAGCACGACCATCTTAATGAACTAGAGAAACAGAATAGAGCCTAAGGAGGCTGAGAGAGCTAGAATTTGCAGGACAGAGCCCCAGAGAGAAAGAAGAAATACAGAGAAAGTTCCAGAAATCTGCACACAAGTCCCCTTAGATCTAGGATGGGATTCTGTGACTTAGTAACAAGACTCAAGAGAAATTAATCTACAGGTAGTTTAACAACTGCTGGAGCAAACCTCAATGCTCTTTAAAGGAAGACAACAAAATCGAGAACAACATTATAACATTCGCTATTCGGAATCTGATCCAGCATGCTCATCATGTAAAAGTGGATTCCTTGTTAACCATTTTGTAAAAGGTGTAACAAATGTGTAAACTGGGATCCCAGGAGAAGAGAGGAGGAGGATAGAAAAATATTTTAAGAAATAACGTTCAAAAATTTTCACAACTTGATGAAAATTATAAACACACGGGTCCAAAAAGCCTACTGAATTCCAAACAGGAGAAATTCACACAGAAACACAAAGGGGCACATTATTATCAGATTTCTTAAAAGTGTGACAAAGAGAGGAATCTAAAAGAGAAAAAAAGACACATTATTTCCAGAAAACAGAGATAACAATTACCACTGACTACCAGAAGACAAGAAATGGCCTTTAAAAATACTGGAAGGGGCGCCTGGGTGGCTCAGTCGGTTAAGCGTCCGACTTCGGCTCAGGTCATGATCTCGCGGTCCATGGGTTTGAGCCCCGCGTCGGGCTCTGTGCTGACAGCTCAGAGCCTGGAGCCTGTTTCAGATTCTGTGTCTCCCTCTCTCTCTGACCCTCCCCCGTTCATGCTCTGTCTCTCTCTGTCTCAAAAATAAATAAGCGTTAAAAAAAAATAAAAAAAAAATACTGGAAAAAACAAACAAAAACAAAAATAATTCCAAAATGCGGTAGCATGAACAAAACTCCTTCTGTTTTTCAAGAAGAGCATTCAGCAAGAACATCCTGCAAAAATAACATTTTCACAACAAACACAAGCTGAATTTGTTCACCAGGTATTACAAGAAATTGTTAAAGGATGTTCTTACGTCTAAAGGAGAAAGATACCAACCACTTCAAACCCCCAATCTTTGGCCCCTCCATACTTTCTTTTCTTTTTTTTTTTTTTATTTAAAAAAATTTTTTTTTCAACGTTTTTATTTATTTTTGGGACAGAGAGAGACAGAACATGAACGGGGGAGGGGCAGAGAGAGAGGGAGACACAGAATCGGAAACAGGCTCCAGGCTCAGAGCCATCAGCCCAGAGCCTGACGCGGGGCTCGAACTCACAGACCGCGAGATCGTGACCTGGCTGAAGTCGGACGCTTAACCGACTGCGCCACCCAGGCGCCCCCCTCCATACTTTCTTAATCAGGAAACTGCCAATACTGGCTCATGTCCTTTTTCCATTTCAGATAAATGAATCCCACTGAATCACTAACAGAAATTCATTCAGATCTTCAACCTTTTTTTTTTTTAAAAAAAGTTGATTTATTTTTGAGAGAGACAGAGAACAAGTGGGGGGAGCTGAGGGGCAGAGAGAGAAGGAGACAGAATCCAAAGCAGGCTCAACACTCTGAGTTGTTAGCACTGAGCCGCATGCAGGGCTGGAGCTCAGGAGCTGTGAGATCATGACCTGAGCTGAAGTCAGATGCTTAACTCACCGAGCCACCCAGGCGCCCCATTCATTCATATCTTTACATCTCATCTTTTCTAAAAGCCAAATGAGTAATATATCTCCAAATCATTATCATTACATTTAACCTTATTCAACAGTTGGACAGAAGCACTCTGAAAATGCTCAGTGACAAAGGTTATTTAAAGAAATCTGTTTCTCGATAGTTCCTGGGAACATTCCTTTTACTTTAATGCAATCAATGTCATTTCCTTGTATCTCAAGGGTCATCTCTTGACTTTTTTATCAATAGCTCAGAACAGTAGGTACATCATTTTTCAATATTTTAATTTTGGTATTAAATATTCACTAATTTTCCATTGAATGAAATAATTCTACAACAGTATGAAATAGTGCACACAATCTTTATAAGCAATTTCCTTTGAGAGCTAACGCAAATGCAGGACGAGATTATCTTTTTTTTTTTTTTAAGGTTTATTTATTTATTTAGAGAGAGCAAGCAGGGCAGGGGGCAGGAAGAGAGGGAGAGAGTCCCAAGTAGGCTGTGTGATGTCAAGGCAGAGCCCAACATGGGGTTCGGTTCTAACTCACAAACTGTGAAATCATGACCTGAGCAGAAATTAAGAGTTGGTTGCTTAACCACTTAACTGACTGAGCCACCCAGGTGCCCAAGGACAAGATTACTTATTATGTCAGATAAGCCGTTTAATATCTTCGTTATTCTATAGGTTTCCAAATAATCTGTCATTCAAAAGATTAGTCTTAATTTTAATTACTCTTAATTAGCGACTGATGCAAGTATTTACTGATTTGTGAAATGTTTCACCCAGATACTTGTCTACAAGTTATCTGTGAAAAATAGAATGAGCTGCTAAAACGTGGTGATTCTTTAAGTTGTTTTTAAAGCCTTGTTGATAAATTGTAGCTGGTCTCGTTATCTACAGAGCAAATGATAATATTGGAAGTGAGATTTTTTTTTTGTAAAAGAATTTCAGTGACTAACATCCTTATTTTATTTGTCCTCTATCAGTAAGTTTGAAAAGAATAGTTTTATACAACTTTTTCTTTCTTTGCAAATCTTATGTATGTGAACAGTAGATCTTTATCACATAGGATGCTCTCCTACACTTGTCATAAAAATGTGCTTGTTGTAGGGGTGCCTGGGTGGCTCAGTGGGTTAAGGGTCTGACTGCAGCTCAGGTTATGATCTCACTGCTCTTGAGTTCAAGCCCTGCATCAGGCTCTGTGCTGACAGCTCAGAGCTTGGAGCCTGCTTCAGATTCTGTGTCTGTTTTTTTTTTTTGCCCCTCCTCGACTTGTGTGCTCGCTCTCTCTCTCTCTCTCTCTCTCTCTCGCAAAAGTAAATAAACATTAAGAAAAGGTTTTAAAAATGTGCTGATCGCAGCATATTACTTGGGGCTAATTTTTTAACACTGTTTGCCATCTCGTCAATTCTTCTTGAAATAATATCATTGCTTGATGAAAAAGTAAAAGAAAAAATTACTGTATTTATTTTCCTTTCCATTGTCATTCTAGTAAATTCGTGTACAGGTAGTTAGATTAGCTTTCCTCCAAGATTGTGTAGCTTACCACATTTTGCAATCATTTGTGCTACTCTCTAAGATTTGTTCTGTTTTGATGAAAAGACTATTTATAAACATTTCAGGGGCAAGATTCCTTGGAAATGTAGCATACCTTTGACAGATTTATTAGGATGTTTCTTTGTAAATTTTTTTTTTTTAATATTTATTTTTGGGAGCACGAAGTGGGGGAGGGGCAGAGAGAGGGAGGGACAGCCGATCTGAAGCAGGCTCTGTATTGATAGCAATGAACCCGACGTGTGGCTCGAACTCACCAACTATGAGATCATGACTTGAGTCGAAGTTGGATGTTCAACCGACTGAGCCACCCACGTGCCCTGTAATTTTTTTTTTAAGATATTAATGATTTTGTTTCTTAATTTGAAAAAAAAAAAAAAAGACCAAATAGGGATTAAGGGCACATTGGTGGCTTTTATGGGCAAAGCAGTAAAACTCAATTTCAACTTGATATTGTTGTCATTTTCTTTTATTTCTGATATTTTGAAATCAGATATGAAGAAATATATTCATACATAGGTTTAGTTATCATAGAAGGAATGACTACGAATATAGAGTAATACACATGTTTTGTGTTAGAAACGCAAATTTTACGACTTGAGTTTCTTTTACTGGTACTGTTTTCCAAAACGTTGAGAAAATTTTTGCAAAGCAACAAAATACAGTTTTCTCTTGATTCACACAGTAGTTGCATTTTTGCAAAATTTAATAGAAGCTGTTAAATAAATTCCTTAATTTATATACATAAAGGAATTAGGGTCAAGCCTCAGGTAATTGTACGAGTTAAAATATAGTTTTAAAAAGCTGCAGAAGGTAGAACCATTATCTGCATATTAGAACTTCCCTGAACTTTGCAAGACATCTAACATACCTGGTCCCTTCTCACTAAATGCTAGAAACTTCCCAAACCTTGTCTCAACCAAAACACTACGGCAGATTTCAGAAATGTTCCTTAGACATCTTCCATTGAATGACACTATAGTAAAAGAATAATTGTGGGGCCTCTGGGTGGCTCAGTCAGTTACACGACGGACTTCGGCTCAGGTCACGATCTTGAGGTTGGTGGGTTCAGGCTCTGCTGACAGCCTAGAGCCTGGAGTCTGCTTCGGATTCTGTGTGTCTCTCTCTGCCTCTCCCCTGCTCGCACTCTCTCTCAAAAATAAATAAACATTAAAAGAAAAGAATGTGAATAGTTTGTGGGCGATTCCTCAGGGCTGCACAATTAGGTTATACATTTTACACACTGCCCATAAATGTCCAATAGAGGGAGTACGGGGGCCCCGAGACCCACTGTATACTCAGTGCTTCCCGGAGGAAGGGGCAGGCACCGTCTCTCCTTAAAAATGCATCTTCTTCTTCCCAAGGAATGGTCCAGAAAGGTCACCTTTTCCTTACTTGTACAAGGTACAATAAAAGCAAATTATGCACAACAGAATAAATCGGGATGTTCTCACATCTAATGAAATATATATAAATATCCAGCAAGCAAGCAAGCAAAAAAAAAAAAAAAAAGTTCTGAAGTGGAAAAATGATTTGCCTAACACGTTTCCTTTATTTCAGCATTATCATAATAATGTGTATTATAAATGTATATATATATATATTTTTAATTTTTTTTAACGTTTATTTATTTTTGAGACAGAGAGAGACAGAGCATGAACAGGGGAGGAGCAGAGAGAGAGGGAGACACAGAATCTGAAACAGGCTCCAGGCTCCGAGCTGTCAGCACAGAGCCCGACGCGGGGCTTGAACTCATGGGCTGTGAGATCATGACCTGAGCCGAAGTCGGACGCTTAACCGACCAAGCCACCCAGGTGCCCCTATAAATGTATATTATAGCTGCTGACTGGTCATTTCAGAGGTATGGAGGTCAGGGGGTGAATGAAATTGCACTTACCTATTTTTTGCCACGGACTCAGATCATCGTCCATTCTTCATCTGTGTTATGCCCAGAATTCGTGATCCCCAAAGACCACCTGGGAGCCGAGTCCGATGCAAAAGCAAAAGAGCCTTTATTCGAGCTAGCTCGAGCTCAATCCCCTACCTGCACCGACGCAGCGGTGAGATACCGGGGAGAGAGCGAGTTTCAAAAGCACAAAGGTTTTGTAGGGGTCTAGGGGCAGCTGATTGGCTGGGGAAGGGGCGTGGCCTCGGCCGATTGGCTGGGGAAGGGTCAGAGTCCTGTTACGCAGGTCGCTGGGCGTGTTTTGATCAGGAAGTTTGGCTGGGTGAGAGGGAGGTTACTCAAGGGGAGGAGGCGTGGTCTAGGTGAAGGACACAGAACCAGATGGAGTCGGCCGGCGTAGGCCTGCCCTTTCAATCTGTACTATATTATTGCTGCCTTTTTAGTGAAAACACATGGTTTACTAATTGTTAGTAGTTTGGGGACAGGTTGGAGATAGGGATGGAGATTAATCCTACTGAAATATGTGAATAGGTTGTATTTTGTTTATATATTTCTCTACCAAGGACACTAGATGTGTTTTAGTCCTCACTCTGGTACTCGTGTCGATTATACTCTCCAAGGAGTCCTCATTGGCGGCCGCTATAGACACCTCTCAGCTAGAAGGACTGAGTCAAAGCTCTAGCTTGGAACAGAGAACGGCGTGCGTCTGGTGTCTCCTCTCAATGGCAAGTACAGAGGCTGCAGAAAACTGAAAATAATACGGGTCCAACTCAGGACGAGAGAGCACCAAAGAGGCATTGCACCTCAAGGACACTTGTCTGAAAATATCTAGGTGATAAAAAATATTTTTAAAGATTGTCTTCTGAGTCATTATTGCCACTGAAAAATAATAGTAGCAAGCCACAAGAAAAGTTTTATTTGGCTGAAGTCCCCACCCAAGCCCAGCTCTGACGCTACCAAACATTCTTGGTAACTTGGCAACAAAATATCTTCTATTATGGAAAGGCCATGTTTTTGAAGACATGTTAATTCCTCTCATTGGTGTCTGGGGCCAGTTAGCACACAAAGCTCTTGGAGCCCACACCGGACTCCACTTCCTACCTGGTTTAGTTCCTCTGTCCCAGCTCTACTCCCTGGCCCCACTCCCACCTGTGGACTCTGTAGATACCTCTTTCTCTGAAGAACCTTCTCACTGCCTCTGCCCCGCCCCTGTGTCACCATATCTCTTAGCCAGAAAATGTTCCCGGGGCGGAGGATGGCGGGCTGTTTTCCAAGTTGCAATTAGGGAAGATGAGGGGGTTCTCTTCCTTGAACAGCGTCCTTGCCTTTTGAGGCGCCCATTTGGAACTTCTGGGGCCGTTGTGTCATTGGTTAGGCAGAACCCTGAAGGGCTTCGGAGTTTGTAGGCTCCTGACTGAGAGAGACTTGCATCAGAATCTTAACTCTTTCACTATCAGTGTGAAAGAACTTTCCAAAGTCTCCATTTCCCCGGTACCTCAGACATCCTGAAGACCAATTAGAACCAAATGGGGCTAGGCTACCTATTGCGCAAGCAGAACAAATGAAAACATTACAGAAGAAGAAATGTTCCGTGATTTTATGGAATTGTCAGGCACTAATTTAGTAGCTCGAATCCAGGCCATTCTGGTTTTTGTGAAGTAGAGAACAGAACAACAACAAAAAAATGACACCTATAGAACAGAGCTTTTAAAGTGGAATTAACATACTTTTGGTTGTGGCTCCTTAGTGGACTTAAAGTGCTGCTTTTATGTTTCTTTTCTTTATCTTTTCCTTCCCTTCCCTTCCCTTCCCTTCCCTTCCCTTCCCTTCCCTTCCCTTCCCTTCCCTTCCCTTCCCTTCCCTTCCCTTTCCCTCCCTTCCTCCCTTCCTCTCTCCCTTACCCCCTCTCTCTCCCTCCCTTTCTCTCTTTCTTTTGTTCTGACTGGGCTTGATGTGGAGGATGAAATTCTCTATCAAAGTGAAAACAAGTTTCCTTTTCTTTGAGAGTGCATGCACAAATATAAAGGCCTGATCAACACATTCATTTTGGGGACAATAAATGCGTTACAATGGGTCTCCTTATTAGAATAAGGTGGATTATTTTGCTAATTGTCTGGCACCATGAATCACCTGATGCTAATCCTTTGATGGGGGGGGGTTGGTGGTGGGCACCTGGCAGTTCTCAGCCTTGCTTGAGAGTTTGATTGAATGGCATGAGGCCTGGGCTCTCTGCTTCCCGCTGCCCCCCACACTTTTGTGTGGTTTGAGGCTGCCTTTATGAGACAGAGAGATTTTCTTTCAGGAAAATACGGTGAACTAAAAAGTCCTTTGTATCTTCCATAACCTGGGGAGAGGGGTTTCAAATCCCCTTAGTCTGGAAGGCAAGGGTGGCTGAAAGCTAACAAAGGAAACCATTTTAAGCTTGATGAGCTGAGAGAAGGGAGACTATTTGAAGCGCTGGAAAAATCCCAAAAGGTTGGCTTTTCTCCCTTTTAATATAAATGTGTGACTAGACTCTAAGAGCCCATTTGATCTGCGTGTTCCTGGTTGGTACTGCTCTTGAAGGCTGCTACTGTTAGCAGTTAAGGACCATACTCACCCTCTTGAGATCCAGCCAGCGATGTGGCTGAGTGAGGGACAGGTTTATGCAGGGAGCAAGAATCACCTTTAGAATCACCTAATTAAACATATCATAATGTCAGCTCATGGTGCAAACACTTTCTCTTAGAAAAATATAACATTCTGGAACGGGACAAGAAATTTTTCTTTTTTTGCATTTAATATCAACATGTTACAAAGCTTTAAAATTTTATTTGAAAATTCTGCCTTTTTGTATTTTCCCAAGGTTCTAGATTAATTTTCAAAGTGTGGAAAGAAATCCTGGGCTTCCCACCTCCTGCCACTGCCTCCCCACTCCTACCTTCACTCTGGAGTGCAATCATGCCGTCCTAACACTCGGAGGGGGGTGCTCTCTGGACCGCTGCTGGGACCCTGGGGACTTGTTGGTTATTTTTGCAAGGGGTGGGGGGGCCCTTAAAATGCCAGCCATCGATTTGTGTCTCCTGGTGAAGATATCTCTACACGGAAGAGGCAAGCAAGCGTCAGCCTCGTTCAAAGAAGTTTTGCAAGCGCAAATTATGGGAGCCCGGGAGAATTAGCCGTATTTCTTTAAATAAATCGCCCTGAGGTTCTTGTGAAGCCGGCTGTGCTTCTCTAAGAAGCCGTACATTCTACCTGGGGGGAGAGTTGCACCAATACCCTCCCCCACCCTCATTCTCTAGCAAGTCTCCAGCGGGGCGGGTGGGGCTGCTGTGCAACGGCACAGATTAGGTAATACCCCCCTGTTAGACTGCAGATGTGTGAACTAGTTTAAAACTTTTATTAGGGCTTTTATTAGACTCCGATGCAGTCTTGGCCTCTTTACAGTTGCCAACTTCACCAGTTGCTCACAAGTTATAACAAATTAGGAATACCTAATGCCTAAGCTATTCTTACACTTCGGGGGCAAAATCCCAAACAACTCATAGTGTTCCTTGTGAATCCAGTCTCCCTCTTAGAAATCGCACTTGCAGGGAGCATGGCCCTTGAGTCAGGGTTTTGTACGGCTGTGTAATAACGAGGTGGTTCAGTTCTCTCAAGCACATAAAACCCAGGATCCTTTATCATTTGCTGCCTGCCCACAGAATGCCCTCTCGCACGTCTTTGATGGCTTTCCAAAGTCGTTTTTTTTCCTTCTTTTTATTGCACGTATTCCTTAAGTGACCCTAACACTTCTGTGAATGCCGGATTGGCATCTTTGAAGGCTGACATTGACGTTTGATCCCTAGAGTAAGTATGATGAGGTCGAAGATGTTCTTCTCCCTTTGCTTGGGGGAAGACTTGAAGGAGAAGGGGACACTTCTTCTACCTAGGGAGACATAGCAGCCTGGTCCCTGGCTTTCGTGTTTTTATTATGTGCCAGTGAAACAAGTTTACCAGGCTAACTCCTTCATCTGAGAAAGACATCCATCTCCCTTTGTTTAGAGTGACTTACACTAAGGAGTGTAATAAGCACAAAGCAGAAGGTTCCTTTTCTCCGTGTTAATGGCGTGTGTTGAAATGTGTCCATTCATTAGTCCTCATATGTTTTCGCCTTTAAGTTTCAATCCAGGCCGAAAAGGCGATTGTTGTGCACTGACAGCAGCGACTGAAACATAAGTCTTTGGCGCAAATGAAATGATAGGACAGTGTAACAATAAAAGAAAAAATTTTTTCAAACATTTATTCATTTTTGAGAGACAGAGTGCAAGCTGGGGAGGGGCAGAGAGAGAGGGAGACACGGAATCTGCAGCAGGCTCCAGGCACAGAGCCTGACGCGAGGCTCGAACTCATGATCTGCAAGATCACGACCTGAGCCGAGGTGGGCCGCTTAACTGACCGAGCCACCCAGGAGCGGGGGACGGTGTAACATTTTAGAAAATGAACATGATTGTTGAGTCACTATAATGTTACGTTTGAACTTATTAGAATGTGCACAACCAGTTTTCAAAGGTTATTAACTCACTTCACTGCACCTCTGGTTTTGTCTCTTTTTTGGTCGGTTTCTGCTTGACTTCCTGCCACAACAGTTACTTTCTGTGGTGATGTTACAAATTAGAGAATAGTTGACCTATTCTCTGAAAAGCTGTGCAGATGTTAAATCATTTGCATCTATTTATTTATTTATTTATTTATTTATTTATTTTAAATTTACATCCAAGTTAGTCAGCATGAAGTGTAAATAATGATTTCAGGAGTAGATTCCAGTGATTCATCCCCTGTGTATAACACCCAGTGCTCGTCCCAACAAGTGTCTTCCTTAATGCCCTTTATCCATTTAGCCCATCGCCTCACCCACGGCCTGTCCAACAACACTGTTCTCTGTATTTGAGAGGCTCTAAGTTTTGTCCCCCTACTTGTTTTTATATAGTATTTTTGCTTCCCTTCCCTTATGTTCATCTGTTTTTTTTTTATCTTGAATTCCACATATGAGTGAAGTCATATATTTGTCTTTCTCTGACTAATTTTGCTTAGCATAATACACTCTAAGTTCCATCCACATTGTTACAAATGGCAAGATTTCATTCTTTTTGATTGCCCAGTAATACTCCATTGTGTATATATATATATATATATATATATACACACACACACACACACCACATCTTCTTTATCCATTCATCTGTTGATGGACATTTGGGCTCTTTCCATACTTTGGCTATTGTCGATAGTGCTGCTATAAACATGGGGGGTGCATGTGCCCCTTCGAAACAGCACCCCTGTAGCCCTTGGATAAATGCCTAGTAGTGCAATTGCTGGGCCATAGGGTAGTTCTATTTTTAACTTTTTGAGGAACCTCCATACTGTTTTTTAGAGTGGCTGCACTCTAAATGTCAATGGACTAGATGCTTCAATCAAAAGACAGGGTGGGGCGCCCAGGTGGCTCAGTTGGTTGGGTGCACGACTCCAGCTCAGGTCCTGATCTCACAGTCCATGAGTTGGAGCGCGTGTCAGGCTCTGTGCAGACAACTCGGAGCCTGGAGCTTG
The DNA here is from genome assembly GCF_022079265.1 of Lynx rufus. NCBI lineage: Eukaryota > Metazoa > Chordata > Mammalia > Carnivora > Felidae > Lynx > Lynx rufus. The sequence continues at coordinate 7,070,286 of NW_025814829.1, forward strand.
TGTTTGGTTCTGTGTCTCCCTCTGTCTCTGCTCTCCCGCACTAGTGCTCTGTCTCTCTCTCAAAAATAAAATGAAAACATAAAAAAAATTAAAAAAAAGACGAAAAAGACACAGGGTAGCAGAATGGATAAGAAAACAAGATCCGTCTATATGCTGTTTATAAGAGACTCATTTTAAACCTCAAGATACCTTCAGATGAAATCATTTGCATCTTATTTTCTTTATTTTATAGATCAAATTGAGGCCCAGGAAAAAAAAAATTACCAGAAAACCCCAGCCCAAATTCTAACTAGATTATACCCTAGATATCTGTTTGGGGGTGGGGTTGGGGGGGCAAGTTGTGTAGCCTCTCCATGCCTCGGTTGTTCAATCTGCAAAAAGGAGACCATGTTACAAAAAGGTAGAACTGTCACACTGATCAAGTAAAGGGCACATAAAGTGTCTGCAACAGAATAAGGGCTCAGCTGTCCACTAGCTTCCTTTTGTTTCCTCAAGTCCCTGTAGAGCTGTTATGGGCATGTCTCAGACTTAGAACCCGGGATTCCTAACTAACTCCCTCCCGTGTTCTTTCTGTAACGTCAGGCTTCTCCCTGCTGAGATTCACCGGGAAGCTGCCTGGTCACGTAGCTGCTGCTTCTCACTGGGGACACCGGTGGAGATAAAAGGCACAGATGTCTTACAAACCGCAACCACTGCCGTTGTTGAAACTGCAACCGTGAGCTACAGAAAAGCCATCTGTTGTCGCGGGCAGGGGCCATTGGTATTTTCAGGATATGCAGCAAGCAGGCCCTCGGAGGTTACAGAACTACACCACACGCAAGGACACAGCTGTGACGAGGCGACAGTCATGACAGAGCAGTAATCATCCCTCTCCAAGATGCTTCCAGTCTGGGGCTTGCCTTTCTAAATAGATTTTGTGTAGACTTCCATTTGAGGGAATTCTTGATGCTCGTAGAAATAGCTGGTGATTTGAAATAAGCTGAATTCTTCAGGAGAGTTCTCCTGAAATCATTCACTCGCTCATCATTCATTTCATCCTCAAAAATGTTCTGAGCTCTGTTGTGTGCTTAATACTTTGCAAAGTACAAGGAGAGATTCAAAGAAGTATAATACATAGGTCGTTAAGGATCTTACAAGTTTGGGGATTGCTACATACTGGAAAGCCTAAGAGAGCCTACCAAATATTCATTCATTCATTCATTCATTCCATACTTATTTAGAGAGAATGCTGACATGAATAAGGCATTGGTGTAGGTAAGATGTAGCAAAGGAAGATGAATAAAATTTGTTTGTAAGTAGCATGCAGTTCGACATGAAAATGACATCATTGTGTTGAGTATGATAAACTTTAAAAAAAATTTTTTTAGTGTTTATTTCTTTTTGAGACAGACAGACAGAATGTGAGCGGTGGAGGGGCAGAGAGAGAGAGAGAGAGAGAAAGAGAGAGAGAGGGAGACACAGAATCCTAAGCAGGTTCCAGGCTCTGAGCTGTCAGCACAGAGCCCATCTCAGGGCTTGAACTCACCAAGTGCGAGTTCATGACCTGAGCCAAAGTTGGATGCTTAACCAACTGAGCCCCCCAGGCACCCCCAGACATCTTTTTGATTTAGTGTTTCCATTTCCTTCAGATATGTATTCAAAGAGGAATTTCTGGATCAAATGGTAGTTCTATTTTCAGTTTTTTTAGGAATCTCCATATTGTTTCGTGTACTGGCTGCACCAATTTACGTTCCCACCAACAGCGCGCACAAGTTCCCTTTTCTTCACATCCTTGCCAACATGTGTTATTTCTGGTCTTAGGGTCTTATACCCATTGTCATTAAGTATTTCTAGAGTGTATGTTCTTACTGAAGCATTTAAAAATATATATAAGTAAATTGTTATGGAAAGTAAGTTCCTTATATTTGCTGCTTTGGCAAGACGGGGACGAGAACTTTTCTGCTGCTTAACAAATCGCTTTCTAAAGTTGGCAGTTACCAAAGGCTACTTCATGGAGTGCTTTATGAAAGAAAATAACAAACTACTTAAATTTTGGAAAGAAGGAAGAAGCACATCTTTACTTGTTTAGTTCTGGTTTTCATTTTCTCAGATGGTTGACTCATAGAATTTCTTTATTTTTTGAATGTGGATTTCTCAAATCCATTTATTTTATTCTCTACTCTTCGGGTTGTTTGGTTTTGTTGAATTTTAAGAAGGTGGTGCAAATAACCATTTATTTTGCTTCCTCATAGGAAACTAACATTGACTACTGTTGAACACTTCTGGGCGACTGACGTAGGGCATGACACTCGGACTGTGCCCCTGTGGCAATCAGCGGAAGAAGCCAAGGAGAGAGAACCACACGGGAAATGCGATCCAAACTCAACTTCTGCCAGAGTGTGAATTACTTATTCAATAGGATAATTTTACCGGTATAACCATTGAATCTGCTTGCCTGAATTGTCCAGAGACAATTGACCTACAGCACATAGTTGGTTTCTATCTCTGACTTTTCTATCTGCACAGGATCCTTCTGTCCAAACACTAAAAGCCAGAGAATCCTTTCTGATTCTTGGTTGGTTTGAGCCACATTGACCACTCCCGATTTAGGCTGTACAAACTCAGAAACCCTGAATGGGGTCTACTGTATAGTTTCACAGTAGTGCCGAGAAACGTGTTTCAATTTTGTTAAATGTTTTTGTGTAAACAGGGCCTCCTTTTGTCCAGATCCTGCAACGGGACTCTTCAGGCACATATGACAGAATGTGGCCTGGGAATGTTCCCATTGTTTAGTTTTAGTTAGAGCCCCAAGAGCTGAGGGCAAGGACCTAAAGTAGGCACATTCTAAACATAACCTTTTATCTCACCTATCATGCGATAGCAGAGCTAGTCCAGAAATCCATAGCCCATTAGCCAGTTTGAATCTGTATAACAGAATTCGAGATTGATTGGAGGACTCTTCTGGAGGCGTTTCTTGGAGAAGAGAACGTATCCACAGTTCTCTCTACCGAGAAGGTCAGATGGGGCCCCAAGAGGAACATGTGGAATTGTGGGGCAGGTATTACTGTGGGGCAGGAGTGGACCACTGTGGGACATCACTCAAGAGCACTTGCTGTGGGGTCTTTAGAATTTGGGGATTTTTTTGGGAACGGAAGGATGATGTCTGCCTTTTCTTTGGGGACTCCGGAAGGCAGAGGCCGGCTGACGTTGCCCTGATGCTGGGGGACGGGGCAGGCACAAACCAATGCAATATGTACAGACGTGATACTTCAAAGTTAAGCTGCACCAACATTTTCTCCATCACTTTGTTAGGACTAGACCAACCTTGGCACTGTTATTTTGGGCCGAACAAATCTTTGGTATGAGAAGTTGTTCTGTGAGTAATAGGATGTTAAGCATCACCCCTAACTCTCCCCTCTAGATACTAGTAGTACCCACGCTCACCAGCTGTAAAGTCCAAACATTTCCCCAGACATTGCTAAGTGGTGGGCATGGGAGGGGCAAACTTGACCCTGGTCGACAGCCTGTGGTCTAGACGATCAACAACACCAATCGGACCCTGCTTTACAGTGTTGGCCAATTTTTGTGGTGTGTATACTTCCGCCCCGGCTAATTCCAAGCGACCAATGCGATGTAGCTACAAGCAAAGTTGGGAAGAGATGTGCAGCAGCATGTAATGCTGACGCAATAGAGATAACCTCAAGAGCACAGATAATGCAAACTGTAGTAAAATAATTAGACATTCTGGGGTTTTGAAGATGTATTATCTTTGTTTTTCATGTAATTTGTTTATTTGCAGGTCTACTTTATTTTCTTACTTTTCATCTTTTTAAAGCTTATTTATCTATTTTGAGAGAGAGAAAGCACGCTTGAACAGGGGAAGGGCAGAGAAGGCGGGGGGTGGGGGTGGGGAGAGAATCCCAAGCAGGCTCCGCACTGTCAGCGCAGAGCCCGTCACAAGGCTCCATCTCACAAACCTCGAGATCATGCCCTGAGCTGAAATCCAGAGTTGGACACTTAACAGACTGAGCCACCCGGGCGCCCGTGCAGGTTTATGTCCTTTAATTTTCAATAATGACCATGTTTAACAACCGGCTTATAAAATTTCTGAAAATTTAATAAATTGGCCCTCATGTACCGGTGTGAGCTGCCTGCAGCATACCAAGCTAAGAACGTAGAGAAGAGAAAAGATTTCTTCTTCCTACACTTGAAAATATAATGTTGAATGGGCCCCAATTTGTAAACTCAATAACTATGTATGCCTTCTATTTCCCAAGTAGCAACCTATCCCCAAAGGAGGTTTCCTCTAGCATATTTGGGAACTTGGGAGACTGTCTTAGTTCTTTCCCAAGTTCATCCATCTGGCAGCTGACTCTCAGTGCTCCGTGCCATGTCCTACTGGGCCACCACTTGCGTCGCTATTGTTCTGCTCCTGGAACCCTGGGACTGCTGTCCTTGATGCTGTGTGTGCATCCTTCAGCAGCACCGAGACCAGGGAAGGCCAGGATTCTATAATAAGCCACAGTTGTTAGCTTTGCTCCTCTCCCCTGATATATGCCTTTGCTTTCTATCCCTTAAGAAGTCCTACATCCTGTTTCTCCATCGCGTTTCCATGGGAGAAAATCCCACTTCTGAACTTGGTCTTGTCCTAGAATCCTTTTCCCTCTCTGCCAGTCCCCGCAGTGCAATCCAGAAGATCCCATAACCTGTAAAAGAATGCTTCCAAAGTCTGATTGTTTAGAATAACGCTGGCAGTGGGTGGAGGTGTGTGTGGTTATACGTGTACACACACAAATACACACACACTTCACACACACATCTCCTTTCGTATAAGCATAAAATACCTATATACGGAACAGTCATACTGAATGGTAGTTATTTTTGTGGATGGGGCCTGGGGATTGAGGTGGAGGAAGACTAGTGCTTTTAGTATAACATTATAAGTTTAGATTAAGTAGGCAACTCCGATCAGTGCCTGCCAGTCTTTTCTCCGGTCCTTTTAAACCGGGAGGTCCTTTAGCATCCAGAATAGTTGGTCCAAGTCATTGAGAGTGTTTGCTGTTGATGTTCACTCGCCTTGTTGGACCTCCTCCTCTCATTAGCCCTTCCTGTTTCATTTTGTTCTCTTAGAACACTACCTAGGGGTGACCACCATGTTAGAAGTAACACACGCCTATCCGGTTTGCATGGGTTGCCTTTAGGCAGATGAACCAGCTGCTCAGAAGGACTTGAAGAACGTATACTCAGAGGGATGATGTTTATGGAGGGAGGCAAGAGAAGACTCCGCAGGTCCTCGTGGAGGCCCTGAGCTTGGTGTGACGTTGATGTGGGAGAAGAAGGGGGTACTGTGAGTCGATGCTAAGCTAAGGAAGTCACTAAACTTAATCCACTCTTGGGTTAGGCATGTATGGGTACGTGTGTGTAAATTTTAAAAACATAAAACTAAGTTAGGCTTTTGTTTAAACATAAAAAAAAAAAAAAGAGTACAGAATATTAGCTCATTTGCCGTGGAAAAAAACAGGGTTGTCAGTGAGAGACTGGTTATTCCATCTAGATTTTCCTAGCTTCAAATATAATGAAAGAAAAACAGACTAACTAATACTACGTTTATTTGGATAGGTGAACTCGCCGATCAGATGTCAGCTCTCAGAAGTTATCATTCAGCGTAGAAACCCAATTTAATTATTTGCAATTAATTCTTCTTTGTTTTGGAAAAAAGAAGATGTATTGGTTTTACTTACAGTCCCCTTTAAAAATGTACGTTTTCCTTCTGCTGGTGATTTGAAAATCACTTTCTACCACTGTTAATGTCTTGTTTGAGGTTTTTCATGCAGATAAACAAAATGTCGAATGAAGACACGACTGCAAAATAATTACCAATTGTAAGAGTTTGAGATGTTTTTAAAAACCTTAATTTAAACTCAACTTTGAAGACCAAATTGATAGTTGGGAAAAATCGAAATCCTTTGAAGGAAATAAACTTAAAAAGTGGTTTAATATGCATAATATAGTGTAAACGTGAAAAAAATCATTGAGTCTCTAAAATAATATTAGTTTTTATTTCTATTTTTCTTTAATATCAACCTCTTTTTTTGGCTGTTTTATTGAAAATTCTACAGACAGTAGCTTATTTTTCCACTAACCTAAGCACCTGAGACTTTTGGCTGATGGCTATAAGACCAATAAAATTGCCTATAAAATGTAACTTTATATCATAACTTATACAATGTTTATGGAATATATTCCAACATTTACTTGTTTCCAGAAGCACACATCTCAGTGTTTGCATGCATATATTCATTATATTACAATGGAAAACAAAAACGAATAATCTGATGTTGAATAATGTCAACACCTGCATGGTGTTATGTCGTGATAGTGTTTTGTACCTATCAATTAATAAATCTAAACAGAGGGAACATCGATCCTGCTTTGCATAAAATTTTTCTGAGCCTAACATGAAGGAAGGAAAGAGTAATATTTTACTAGAACATGTTTTATTAGTTTGATTTTCAAGTGCTATGGTAAAATTGTGGGTCTGACTTTCTATGCAGCATAAAATAATATGGTCAGTCATGTGGTTGGTATTATCTTGTGTATTGGTCAGGTTCTCCAGAATATATATCTATATATTCTCCAGAATACACATATTCGTATATATATGTGTATATACACACATATATGTGTATATACACACATATATACATACACACACACATTTGAAACAGAGAGATTTATTAGATATTTATTATAGGAAATAGAAATTGGCTCTCATGATTAAGGAGGCTGAGAATCCCAAGATTTGCCATCTTCAAGCTAGAGACCCAGGAAAGTTGGTGGTGGAAAGCAGTCCAGGTTGGCCTGAGAACCAGGGGAGCTGATAGTGTAAATCCTAGTTCAAGTGCAAAGGCCTGAGGACCAGGAGCGTGAGTGTCTAAAGGCAGGAGATGGATGTTTCAGCTGAAGCAGAGCAATTCACCTGTCCTCTGCCTTTTTTATTTAGGATCTCAGTGACTGGATGAGGCCCACATGCATCGATGGAGGTGATCTTCTTTGCTCAGCTACTGATTCAAATACTAATCGCTTCCAGAAACACTCTCACACACACCATCAGAAATGATCTGGGGGGCGCCTGGGTGGCTCAGTCGGTTAAGCGGCCGACTTCGCTCAGGTCATGATCTCGCGGTCCGTGAGTTTGAGCCCCGCGTCGGGCTCTGTGCTGACAGCTCAGAGCCTGGAGCCTGTTTCAGATTCTGTGTCTCCCTCTCTCTGACTCTCCCCCGTTCATGCTCTGTCTCTCTCTGTCTCAAAAATAAATAAACGTTAAAAAAATTTAAAAAAAGAAATGATCTGGGCACCCTTTACCCAGTCAAGCTGATGCGCAAAATTAACCGGCACATCTCATAACTAGCACACCGCACGCTCCCACCTCAGGGTCTTTGCCTGTTGTAGTATTCCTTCCGATATCCATTTGGCTTAACTCCCTTACCTCCTGTAATTCTTTGCTAAGTATCATCTTCTCAGATACCCATGATCATTCGATTTAAAATTACACTCTTGCCATCCAGCACCTTCGGTCTCTTTTACGCTGAGTCATTTCTCTCTACAGTGCTATAACTCTCAAAAGGCTATGTAATCCAATTATTTATTATGTCTATTGTCCTTCTTTTCACAGCCGATTATCAAATTCATGTTAGGAAGGATTGTCTTTTTTTGTCTCTTCATTTTGCTTTTTCATTGTTGTATTCCCAATGCCTATTACAGTGTGCATAGTAGGAGCTCAGTGTATACTCTTGTATAAATGGATAAATAAGTGAATGAACAGATGTAGGTTACTTTCTCCACGTATTTGTTGTATTCATTGGTTAATTTCTTAAAGGTTTTTAAAAAAGGAATTTTAGCATTTCATAAAAATAATAGACCTACTGTAACCACCACTTACGCTGATGACAATGAGCATTGTGATAACTTAGAGAAAAATCCCAAAAAGCGGCAGCCAGTAATAGAATGAAGCAAATTTGCTGAAGATCATAGAATTCTTCTCAACCATAAAAAAAAATCAATAAATGCAGCATTACTCTGCCAAGTATGACAGAACCAGCATTGTAAGTGTTTGACTCATTCAGCAGAAAGGAGACTTATGTGGAGGCTTAAAAAAATTACTCGATAGAAATGTGATTTGTTACTGATCTACCAGTATCACCCAGTGGGGTGTCTCAACACCCGAAATCTCCAATCCACATACTGAAATGTGTTTCGGGCACTGGTCTCCTTTCAATGCAGTGGAGACCAGGTGGAAGGCATAGCAGCTTCCCACAGTGGATTTGTACTTGACCAGAGATGTGGAGAAGAAAATGAACTGTGAACAAGAAAAGGAAGGGATGATGGTTGCCCTCCTCCTCCCCTTTCTCATGTTGGCATCTCTTTCCTCCTCTACCCAGTTGTGTTTCTTCTGTGGCTCTCCTCCATACGTGAGTCTAAAAGGAAAGCATAATATTGCCTTTGCAGTTTTAATAAGAGTGTGGTTTTTTGTCCTTGCTAAAGATGGATATTTATTGAGGAGGAGAAAGCTGAAATAGGTATTTGGAAAAAAATATATTACCAATGGTAAAAAAAAAAAAAAAAAGAAATGAAGCAGTGGAAACAATGGCTAAAGGAGGTGGAGTAGAGACTTGACTTTTCACGGATATCATATCACACCTGCCATGCTGGAACCATTGTCCGGTACTCCTTGTCTTAGATTTTCAAGTAAGGATCTGGAATATGTTCAGGAGGGGGAAAGTATTGCAATCGTGTCACCGCCACGTGCCAACATGTTGCACAATTTGCAAAAGCCATATTGAAATTTCCTTCAACAATTTCTCCACCAGAACAAAGTTGTGTCCTATTAAGTGGTGCTTGGTATGCCCAGAAAACATTCTGTTTACATTAGACCAAATATAGGACCCAGAGATACTTATAAAAGGCACATAGAAGAGGAATAGGTACTGGTTTTTATTAAAATATTGGGCATTAAGGACTCAATCTGTTCTGTTTAATTCTGAAGACTGAGTCATCTGGAGTAAGACTTATGCTTTGCCTTTTTAGAGTTTGGGGCTGTCTACATACTTAAAAGTCCTCTCCCTTCCTTTTTTCCCAGCATCTTCTCTACCCATCTGTAACTCCACATCTCCCATATAACAAGACATTTGTACTAAACACTGGATCTAAGCTGACGAGTTCTACATTTTAAATGTATTTTGTGGTTTCCCTAATAATAAAAGAAATGAGAGATTTACACATTACCCAGTACAAGTCATTGCACTGTGGTAACGTTTAAGTTTGGAGTATACACAATAAGTTTCATAAGAAACCAGAAAAAGATGGGTAAGTGACCCTGAAAATTCAATCTCTCTCTCATATATATATACATATATATAACTCAGAGTCACATAACTAATACATGGCAGAGATGGAATTCAAACTCAATTCTATCTGATTTCAAGGTCAATGTCCATTCAGAAAAGGGAGCTCCTATGTGATATGGCTGTCAGGGAATTAAGGGCATACTTGTCTTGGTGGGCTGTTGCAAGAGAAAATACTTCCCATGGTCTATTTTTAGAACTCCAAATTTCACCCCTTTTACTGACATGGTGAACTCTGCTCTACGAAATGCCACCAGCTCAAAGGCCACTGGTTCTTTTCACATTTCTGTTGTATTGATTTCGTTTGGCTTTGTGCGAAAGTTACTTGCTCAGGTGGCTTTTTCCTCAAAACATGGTGTATGCATGAAGGGAAAAAATTCTCCATACTCATTTCTCATTCCCTTTGGGTTCTGTGCACGTAGTAGGTGTGCAATAAATGTTAAAAATGAAATAGTAGCTCTGCAAGAGCATGGAGAGCCAGGGATGCGGAATCTATTAAATTCTTGTGACATCTGCATTAGCATAAAAGATAGAAGAAACCATTTTCTTGGCATTGCAGTTCAGTCCTTTCCAGCCAAACATAGAAAGCTGTCATGTGAATATTTTTGAACCTCAAAAACAATTTTGGTTTAAGTCTGGGTGGGGGAGGAGGGGGGATGGTGGCTCTTATTTCTCCCACACCAGTCCACCCATCTCATATTAGAACATGTAATTCCAACAGTGCTGACTGTCTTAAATTTTATGAACAGAGTGTCCTCTGAACACTGGTATACACATTGCCTCTTTAAGAAGCTTACTTGTAGCTTCTAATTAAATTAAAGGACCAGCAGCTGCTGAGCAAAAGTATAGCCTAGAGGTCGTGTTTATGAGTTTCTCAGGCAAAAGGAAGTCATGTCAGAACTACTATTGTTATGAGCCTGAATGTTTCCAATGAAGCCTTTGCACGAATCATTTGCTTAGTACTAGTCATGCAGTCATGCTGCTTGATTTCAGCCCACTATTTCCTCTTCGAACTGGCAAAAACAACTCTACAAAGGAAAACATTGCATAAGAAAAATCATGGGCTTCTGCCTTAGAAACAGTAGACCTGGACTCAATGACCAGCTCAAGGTGCTGCCGCCTGTGCCTCCAATGGCCTGGGAAGACCACAACAAAGACACAAGCCATGAAAGTAGAAACTGTGTCTCCTCCTTTCTTTGTTTTCTTAATAGAATATTTCAATGCATAGTAAGTAGAAGACCATGCTTCCTGGTTTGCCCAGGGCTGTCCTTGTTTTAGCTCTGAAAGTCACATGTCTTGAGAAACCCTGCAGTCCTGGTCAAACAGGGATGGTTGGTCACCCCAGTATTAGGTGTCTTATCAATGCTGTTAACCAAGAGACTCACATTCCTAGGTCGGGTTTTGATCGAGAAGGCTCTGGGCCATGGTGACCAAATCACAAATCAGTGGCTAAGTCTCAGTGAATTTTATGCTCAGAAGTAGTCCGGGAATCCCCAAAGGGCCCATAAATATCCTTTCCTTCAGCTCCCACCCTGGATGCCCTGTTATAGGTGTTGACATACTAGTGTGCTACCGATGTGTTCCAGGCGTGCTGAGATACGGATTGCCTCAGCCCTTGGGTTGGCTTAGCAGGGCCTTCAGTGCCTCCAGCCCTCAGTTATTTCCCTCTGGTCATGAGCTATCTCATCTCTTTAGCCCGGTGGGCTCTATAAAATGGTACCATTTTCTGCATGTGCCATAATGAGAAAAATTTCGGGAGGAACTGTTCAAATCCAACCCATTCATTTTATGGCTGAAGCCTAACTTAGATCATTTCTATTAAATACGGGTTTATATCAAGCTAAGGCAAAAGTATGTTTGATTTTTGTTGTGTTCAGCTGTCTTCAAGGTGACTGAGATAACTACGTGGGAAAGCTGATGGATTACGTAGTGAGTGGTAAGTAACAGAGCTCAGCAAGCCAAATGGACTGTGCCATAGTCTGTTCATTTGCATCAGAGGCACACATAGCTAGGTGAAGAAAATAGACATTTGTCTGGATAATATTGTTATAAATTCCTATGTTGCTTCACACGTCTATGTTTTTAGCAAACATATGCCATTGAAGTCTGAATTACCTTTAAGTCTGAGTTACCTATATGATGCTTCAATTCCACGCTTTCCTGTACACAGTAAAGTTATGAATTCAAAAATTGGGATGTTCCAGAATTAAAGAAAGCTAAGTAAGAATTGTATACTTAGAAATCCAAATTTCCAATAGGCATTTCCACTTTTACTTAATTATTTTAACTAATTATTGAATGATTAGTTCAAGTTCAAAGTGGATAAAGGACTCAGAGAGAGAGGCAATATGCACATAAAGATCTATGGCCTCAAGGGTGCTAGATTTTCAAATTCCTGGTTCTCTTGCTGTTCCTCATAAGCAGTGAGAGGAGAAGGGACAGATTCTGTGTATAAAGTTGAGCCTTTACAGATCAGAACTTTACATTGTGCCAAACTCGAATCCTGCCCATTTCTGGCTCTTCGATTGCTTAATATATTAGTGGACTCGTTCCAGTTCCCAGTGGTTGGAGTTCCACATCACACAGTCCCTGTCCCATCTGCTGCTAATTGGCACCCTTGTTGGCAGTTTCCAAAAGCAGAACAGGAAAAATAAAAAGGACTATCTTTCTATCCTTAGAAGCTAGAAGTTTAGTACAGTCAGTCCTCAATTTAAAATGAGTTGTGTACAAAAATATTGTATGTAAATCAGTTGTTTAGAACCCAGAACAAATTTTTCCAATGAAATAAAGTCATGCCTGTTAGTTCCCCAGGTCAGCCCAGTTCACCAAAGTCTGTTTGACCCATAATGCACCCCCCAAATAGATTCCATCTTAATGGCATAGAACCATCATGGGAAAACCAAGAGATCGGAAGAAACGGTAAAACCAGCATGACCTTTGGTGACAAAAGACCAGGCTGTACTCTTACCAACTGTGTGATCTTGGACAATTCCCAGAAGTCTTTTTAGCTCTAAGTTTCTTTAACTGAATAAGAGGAAGAGGGCAGATAATGAAAGTTGCTTTTCATCTCTCACTGGGCTGTTACGGCAAGGACCAAATAAGTTATACAAAGCCATTTGAAAACTGTTTCATCCTGCCCTGAAATAACAGAACCACAGGTCTCCCTATGTTTCCTTCCTAAACCTTGTCAGCAGGGGTGGGTCAGGGACTGCTGCCTATCCACACTACTCTTTGGGGTTCCCATTTGGAAGAAGGGATGGGGAGTCTGGGAGGCAACGAGGCAGTAGGAACAGAGGTTACCGAGAGATGGGACCAAGGGGCTGGCTCCTTAGGACAGATGACTTTCTATTCCATATAAATCCCCGAAGATTATTTTTTGGTTCAGGATGTTCTCTGTTATCCCTGTATTTTCATTCTAGGGCCCTAGGGATTGGCCTATTAGTTTCATTGTCAATACTTTCTTCTGAACAGCACACTGTTCTTCTCAATTTTATTGGGGACTTAATGTTTTTTTAATGTCTCATAATGAATTTGGTTACTTGATCGTAAGAGAAGAGAAAGAGGAAATCAAAAAAACTCTCACCTCTATTATCTTTATTTATCTCTCTATTTTTCATCTACCAATCAATCATCTTCCCTAAGTGATAGATGAAAAATAAGGCCACACATACATGCTAAATGCATATTTTTGTAATCTTAGAACAATTCTGTTTTATCTACATTGAAAAGGAGTTATAGACCCAGGGGATTTCATCTCAGACCTGGGCATGGAGTTATGGGAAGAAGAACAGGCTTGAACTTCTACCTAGGCACTGGGAACAAAACCAGCGAGATATCACTGAGGCTGGAAAGCCTGAGAAACAAGGTGGACTGCATGGAGGAAGGAGAAAGAAGAGGTATCCCTGGGGTGGGATGGTCACCTTTCCTTGCTCTCCTAGTCTTCCTTATCTTCCCACAAGGAAGGAGATGCCATCAAGAACATCCATTATGGCATTTCTTACGATTGAAGCATTGACTCACTTCTGGCCACTTCCTGTTCTGTCTCCATCCTGATGGTCCACCTTCTGAGCATCCTTCGTCTTTCCTGCAGGCACCTCCCACCACCTTGTGCCCTCTTCCATGATGATGCCAAAGCACCTCTTTCTCTCTCTGCATCCCCCTCAGTTACCACCAACCGCATTCTACTCTTCTCCTCACCTCTTCTTCAGGCATTAGCCTTCTGCGTGTTAATTTAATTCAGCAAGTACCCATCGCTGTATTAGAATGTGATGATGTTAAAACATATCTCCTATCATCAGGGAACTGTCACATTTGTAGATGCAACATGATATATGGCAGGGAATGCAGAAGTCAAGTGCTAAGGACATAGGGGAGGCAAAGGTCAATTCCAAAGAGTATGTGAATTTTCAGGTGGGGTGGGGCCAATCAAGATGGCCACCATGGAGGCTGGGTCTCCAGGGATATGGACGAGTTCAAAGGGGAGACGACCTTTTGCCTAAAAGGAAGACACCCTTAAGGAAATTCCAGTTTGATAATCACATGTAATAAAACAGCACAGATTAATAAGCCACTATCACTTCCCAGGAATCTGTCCATCATTTTTCCCCATGACAAGTGAAAGAGGACCTTCGGGCTTTAAATAAAAATTTCTGATAACATAGAAGTAACAGATATAGCTGGAACACAAGCCCGAGAAGCCCCTGAAAGCAACCCGCTAAACCAGAACTCAGAGGAAAAATAGCAAATCAAGTGTATTTCAGCCACTCATGGCTCACAACCAATGCAGCCCTGCAGTCAAGGATACTGGCTCATGCTAATAAATTCTTTGCTAAAAACCCCCAGTGGAAAGGTTGTAATCATGTGGTTCTATTTAATGAAAGTATAAACAGAGGCCATCCCATTCTAATTTAGAAGAGGAGAAAAGTTAGGATCTGGGGTTCTCAGGGCAGTGACTCACACTCTGAGCCATTAACTCGAGAGAAAGCCTGTGTTGACATGTACAAATTAGGTGTCTGTTTTGACTTGACTGGTCAAGGAAACAGGCAGGTTAGGTTAAAAGAAAGAAAACAACAGCCAGGACAGTCAAGACATAGGCGAACTGATTGTTTGACAGATGATTATTATTTTCGTTTCGGTCTGTCACTATGTCAAGTAAATCACACCAGTTAAAACAGATGAACTTCATGTTCAATACGCTCTTGGTGATGTCCTATCCGCCCATCTCATTTGTGTGGAGACTCCAAACTTCTCACTTGGCTCTTTCTTTTCAACTTTCTCCTCTGTTTTTATTCCTCATTCTTGTTCTCACTTTTGCTTGCAATCCTTCATTCTCCATTTCCCACCATGCTTTCTTCATCCATTCCTAAGAGGAAACAAAAAAACTGTGTGCACTTTTTCTCCTCTGAAGCTAATTGTAATGCTGTGTTTAATTTTTAAGGAGTTACATCAGAAATCAACTCAGGAATTTACATTTGCAAACTGACAGAAACCTACATAAACAAGTTCCCTTTCAAGGAGAGGACATTTGACAGTTCTTAAACAAATTCCCAGCCTGATTTTTATTTGTGCAGAATGGCTATAGGTGATTTGCTGACACTTTCTAGGAATCAAAGGTCAGGCTTATTATTTCTCATTTGGTTTCCCTGAGTCTTTATGGTGTCATTCAAAGAGCCCTGGACTGAAAAACAGATTTCTGTTCTACTGTGTTCCACCACTCGTCGTCAGTGGCTGCCTTATTGGGTCTCACTCTCTTACTTGAATAATGGAGGATTGGTCTCCTTGATTTCTACCATTGTAACATCCTAGGTTTGTGATTCTCTAAGGCTTCTAAGAATAGATAAACACTATGGCACTTAGTATTTAGATGCTATTTCTTTATACATGCTTAATGTCATTTTTGGCTTTACTAGAAACCTCATCTTGAACATCACAGCTAACGACAGTCTTCTATACTTTGAGAAATAACTCAATCTAAATAGATTTCTCAAGAAGACTCATTCCTGCAGATATCCCTAAGGTATGCTAACATCAAAGACTTAAATATCATTATCTTGTGCCTTGTTATACTGACACAGGCCCCCTAGACGCCTGGAAGTTCTTGCTCTGCAGTCTCGGCTACAAATAAGTCAGATGTCATGGTCCTGGGAGCAGTTGTTCTTAAGCTGAGCTTTGGCTGATTTACTGGGCATGAAGGGGTATTTCTGCTCCTGCAAATGTGGCGCACTCACTTGTGGTTCTGCTGGTTCAGAGTTTCTTGTTAGCGGCTGCTGATGCTGAGCTGGGTATAAAAGCCCATCTCAGACGCTGCCTTTATTCCACGACTCGGTACCTTGTCTCTGTTACTGATCCCAAATCATTCCATGTCCTTCTGACTGGCCACTGATGAGGCATGGTAAGCACAGCACCATGCTGGTGTCCTCAGGGCACCAATGCTTTGTGATGACCTATGGAAAAGTGGTGGGGAGAGACTATCCCTTTCTGTTAAGTTCTGCTTGGAGGGGATCCCAAAGAAGAGTTCCTTATGTCACAACATAAAACAACTATTTCAGCATTTACTTAGAACTGTTTGTTTTCCGCAATGTCAGATGAAGCCCAGTTGGGGTTATGTGGGGGATAAATCTCAGACTTGCTGTGTTCAAAATCATTTTCCTCATCCAATGACTAAGGCTTTTTTACTGAGTCACTTCACCATGCATGGATCCTTCCTCCCTGAGGACCACTTCTCTCCCAAAAGATTTGTCAGGCTTCATGCAAATACATTTCTAGAGGCTGACACTGCCCTTTTGCCAGATGTCCCCAGACACATCTGAATCTCTTTTAGTTTCAAGCGGAGGCCTTTATTATAGTTGCATAAAAAGCTGGATATCGTTCAAAGTCCTGACTGTACTCTCTGATTCCCTTGAGCCTTTATGCTCTACCTTCCCACACAGTTCATCCCGTGTGGGGGTCCTAATGCAACTTGTTAACATGCTTCTTTGTGGTTTGCTGTGTTCATACCTGGTCTTTCCTTCCGAGTGGTAACCTTCTCAAAGACAGATACTGTTTTCTTCTGTTGCATCCTCTGTCATGTCCTGCAAAGTGCTGTTCATATATTAGGATTTTGACTGGGACAGCGATAGCTGCTTTTGGACAGTAAAGTAATTTTACCTTCTTGGGCTCAATAACTCAGTGTGCTCAAAACACTGGAGTGTGTCACCTATCAGAGTCCCAAAGAATCAGACCTCGCAGTGTTACTTAAAGTATAGAGAGAAGTTGGGTTTTCTTCTTCAGCTTTGAATAACTGCACTGTATTCTGGTGGTTTAATATACAGAATAACACAGTAGCAAAGAGTCCCAGAGAGGTGAGCATGAGACACTGGGAAGATTGTAATTACACAGAATTTAAGGGACTGAAACAACCGGGGTAACCTAATGATATGGTTAATTGCAGGTTAGTCAGAAAATCATTCTTATTTCAACACTTTTTGAATAACCCTTATAAAATGCCTTTAGCAGAGTCCCATGCAGTACACATAGCTGTGTCATTCTTTGATGTCTGGGGATGTTGAGAGCCGTTAGGTCAATATTAGAAACATCAAATTTCATTTGTGTATCAAAGGGCAAGATAATACAGGACACCGGCCTTTGCCTGAACCGGCCACTGCATATTCCCTAGGTGTTGGTTTAGATAAATCTTGATCTCAGATGGATTTTTTTTATGATTCTTTCCCCTCATTATCTCACTCTCAAAATTAGGTCTGTAATATTTTTGTAATCAAAATCTATACATATAGGAAAATATCACCCCAAATTTTTCCCTCTACTGAGATACAACCTTTAAAAAAACCCAAAACATATTTAGGTATTTTGGTTTCCTTTGTTTTTATGCTTCCAGTGATTTTTTTTTTCCCTCTACAGTAAAACCTCGGATTGTGAGTAATTTGCTCTGCGTGTGTTCCGCAAGATGAGCAAACATTTCTAATAAATTTAACTTGAGAAACGAGTGATGTCTTGTAATACGAGTAGTATGTGACACCGAATGTCACATGATCACAACTGAGCCAATGGTTCTTGAAATTTGCTTCCATATGCAAGTGCTTTGGATGACAAACATGTTTCCAGAACAAATTATGCTTGCAAACCCAGGTTTTGCTGTGCAGTAAAATTTTAAACTAATCTAGCATCATCATATAGACTAAATATCCGCAAGCAACAAAACACTGAAGTTTCACAGCAGAATAAAAAACATATCATTAAAAAAAAAGCCTCTCTCAGGGTGCCTGGGTGGCTCAGTCAGTTAAGCATCTGTCTTCAGCTCAGGTCATGATCTCACGGCTGGCTCGTGAGTTCGAGCCCTGGGTCGGACTCTGTGCTGACAGCTCAGAGCCTGGAGCCTGCTTCGGATCCTGTGTCTCCCTTTCTCTCTTCCCCACCCTGCTTGCACTCTGTCTCTTTCTGTCTCTCAAAAATAAACAAATGTTAAAAAAGATTAAAAAAAATTTAAAAAGCCTCTCTCTGCACACCTCTTTAGCCTTAGTGTCCCAAGATAATAACTTTTTATTTTTATTTTTAATTAATTAGCTAATTAATTAATTAATTTTTAAACTTACACCCAAGTTAGTTAGCATATAGTGCAATAATGATTTCAGGAGTAGATTCCAGTCATTCATCCCCTATGTATAACCCCCAGTGCTCATCCCCATAAGTGTCTTCCTTAATGCCCTTTACCCACTTAGCCCATCCTCTCACCCCAACCCCTCCAGAAACCCTCATGTTGTTCTCTGTATTTAAGGGTTTCTTATATTTTGTCCCCCTCCTTTTTTTTTTATATTATTTTGCTTCTCTTCCCTTATGTTCATCTGTTTTGTATCTTGAATTCCTCATATGAGTGAAGTCATACGATATTTGTTTTTCTCTGACTAATTTCACTTAGCATAATACCCTCCAGTTCCATCCACGTAGTTGCAAATGGCAAGATTTCATTCTTTTTGATTGCCCAGTAATACTCCATTGTGTGTGTGTGTGTGTGTGTGTGTGTGTGTGTGTGTATATATATATATACCACATCTTCTTTATCCATTCATCCACCGATGGACATTTGGGCTCTTTCCATACTTTGGCTATTGTTGATAGTGCTGCTATAAACATGGGGGTGCATGTGTCCCTTCAAAACAGCACACCTGTATCCCTTGGATAAATACCTAGTAGTGCAATTGCTGGGTCATGGGGTAGTTCTATTTTTAATTTTTTGAGGAACCTCCATACTGTTTTCCAGAGTGGCTGCACCAGTTTGCATTCCCACCAACAATGCAAAAGAGATCCTCTTTCTCCGCATCGTCACCAACATCTGTTGTCTGAGTTGCTAATGTTAGCCATTCTGACAGGTGTGAGGTGGTATCTCATTGTGGGTTTAATTTGTATTTCCCTGATGGTGAGTGATGTTGAGCGCTTTTTCATGTGTCTGTTAGCCATCTGGATTTCCTCTTTGGAGAAGTGTCTATTCATGTCTTTTGCTCATTTCGTCACGTGATTATTTGTTTTTCGGGTGTTGATAAGTTCTTTATAGATTTTTGGATAGTAACCCTTTATCTGATATGTCAGATAATAACTTTTTAAAAACAGGTCTGATTTCTAGTTTTCTCATGTTTAATATGTTAACTTTATAGCATTTATGTAGTATTACAGTTAACAGTAGTAGATTATGTTAGTTCTAATCCCCCCAGAAACATGTCTAAAATGACTGTCAATGGAATTTAAAATAAATGTCAAAACCCCTCATAGTTAAATAGAGTGATAGCAACCAAATTTGAGAAGGTGGAACAAATGGAGTCAACTTGTATTATACTAACGCTTGGTATTTTGGTTAGTTTGCAATTCCACTTTTAGACCTTTGCTGTATCCCATATGTGGTCCTGAGATTTGACTTTATTTGCAAGCTAGCGGATTAGTCTGCCATAACTTTATGGATTATGGCAGGAGACACAAGAATTCTGGGTCAAAGAGACAAAGGACTCCATTCCTCACGATGCAACAGATTAGTAGAGCTTTATATTTGTGTGATCCCATTTGTCTCTGAAGTCCTACAGGGAGATTCAGACCAGTCCAGGTGGATTCTGTACACTTGGAGGTTATCATCACAGCTGCGGGACTGAGTTGAGGAAACCCCAATCTTTTATCATGAGTGGTTAGCAAACTGTTCCAACCTTTATCCTGGAAATAGGCATTATCATTATTTTGGACGGTAAACAAGCCTGTCCACTCCTCCCAAAGGAGACATTATCTCTATTTTCCAAGGCCGTTCACTATACAAACATCCTTGAAAAGATAGTCCTGAACAAAAGGCTGTCAGGCAAGATGTGCAGAAATGTAAGAAATCAATGGAGAGTGGTCTTCCAACAATGACATAATTCAAAAATAATTTTTTAAAACTAGTATTCCAATTCTAAGAAGTTTAAACTTGTAGGTTGACTATGTAGTATGAAAAAAAATTCAAGTATCTAGTTCAAGATACTGGACTTGTGTTCCTCTCAAGATCCCAATTAAAAAAAAATTGTACACACACACATATAAAACCTGCATATTATATATTCTTGTGTACCTATAATTTTATATTCATTATATATGCATGTATATACATATGTATTACAGATGCATATATACACATACATATTTGTACATTCAAAAACAAAACAGGGGCGCCTGGGTGGCGCAGTCGGTTAGGCGTCCGACTTCAGCCAGGTCGCGATCTCGCGGTCTGTGAGTTCGAGCCCCGCGTCGGGCTCTGGGCTGATGGCTCAGAGCCTGGAGCCTGTTTCCGATTCTGTGTCTCCCTCTCTCTCTGCCCCTCCCCCGTTCATGCTCTGTCTCTCTCTGTCCCAAAAATAAATAAAAAATGTTGAAAAAAAATTAAAAAAAAAAAAGAAAAAAAAAACAAAAACAAAACAAATAAGGCAGTTAGGGAGGGTAGGGATTACTAGGTAACAAACACACCTATGAAAGAGCAGTGCATAGATACATTTTGAGGGAAATAGTGCATGGTAAAGCTGTTGCCCAGAATGTACTTCAAGAGGGCTTCAGAGAAATGACAATACATATGTTTGTAGGATCAAACTATAAATAGTTGCCCTCAACCTCCCTCCCCTGGCATAGGCATCCAGGCTGTCATTTCTTATTCAAACACGGAGGCTTCTCCCTTAAAAAAATGCAAAGAGCCATTTAAGAAAATGCCTGTGTAGACGTTGACATCACGGATTTAAGTCCTCTTGCTTATGTTCTTATAATAGGAGGGATCGTAATTGAGAGTGTTTCCTTTCCTCTCATGTAAAGGAAAGCTGAACAGCTGTGCATTTTGTTCTGTTTCATGTTGAGTATCCAGGCATATTCTCATTCAACAGAGATAGTGAAGGGAAAAGAGACATAATATCAGAGAAAATCCTTATTAGCTAAGCAGTTATTTCTTAGATACGAATGGATAAGCAAAGGCCAATAGATATGTGAGAACAAACTATATAAAGAGAAATATTAAGAAACCAAAACAACAGAAAATCTGATCATAGAGAAAAAAAGAAACAAAAACAACAAAAATGATACAATTTGAGTAATTGGAAATTGTATTGCATCCACAAAACAAGTACAAGATACTCTAAAAAAAAAAAATCAGAGGATTAGAAAGAGCAATTAAAGGCTAATAATATAAATCCCAAAATTAAAAACAAGAGCTAAAATTTGTGGAAATAAAGCCAAGGAAATCATCCAGTACCTAAGCAAAAGAAGCAGAAAAAGGAAAAAACATGACAAAAATATAAAGAAACATTAAAAAACATTGTTACTCTCAGATGAAATAATTGGAAATATAGAAAATCCAAAAGAAACTGTAAACAAACTATTAGGAATGACAGGCGAAGCTAGCGTGAGCACTAGACACATGATCAATATATGAATTAAAGTATTTCTATGTCCTAGAGAGAAATAAATGGAAAGTACAATTTTCAATACCATTTCAAAAGCAGCAAAGCAATTGCCAAATACCTAGGAATAAATCCAGTGCAAATTTTACAAGGCTTAAGATTATAAAACATTGCTAAGAGAAAAGAAATATGTTTAAATAATTGGAGTTTTAATAGAGACCTATATCATATTAATGGATTGGGAATGAGGTTTTGTTAAGGTCTTAAGTCTACCCAAATTGAACAATAGATTTAATGCAATCCCAGTTTGTGGAAACTGACAAGTGGGTCCTAAAATGTATGGGGAAATATAAAAGTCTTAGAATCCCAAAACAATTTTGGAGAAAAAAATAAAAGGACAAAATTGAAACACTTAACTTATCAGATGTTAAGATTCATAGTAGAAACAGTAATTAAGGCAGTGTGTTGTCATTGTAACAAGACTCACACCTATAGAGTCACTCAGATTTACAACAGAAGTGTTCCTGTAACTCAGTGGAGAACGTGGCCTTTTCAGTAAAAATTGCCCGTTTTCACTGGGGGAAAAATGAACCTTGTCTCGCATCACACACAAAAATTGATTTGCAACAGATTGTAAACTTTAAGTATTAAAGGCAAAAGAGTGAAGATTTTAGATGAAACTATAGGGAAATATCTTCATAAACTTGAGAGTAGATTAAGATTTCCTAAACAGGATATAAAAAGCACTAATCATAAATGAAAAATTTGAGAATTGGATTTCGTTAAAAGCAGAAGCTTCTGTTCATGCAAATACACCTTAAGAAAGTTAAATGGCAAGTCTCAGAATGCAAGAAGATGTTCATGATACGTATATCTGAATAGTACTTGAGTCCAGAGTATTTGAAGTCTTCTACGCAACAAAGAGAAAATGCGTATAACTTGATTTTAAAATGGACAAAACACTTGATGAACATTTTGCAAAAGAGGACCTCAAGCATATGGAAAAGTGGTCAATATCATTACTTGTCGGAAAAATGCAATTTGAAACCATGATGAAATTCCATTTTACATCCACCAGAATGGCTAAAATGAAAAGGGCTGACAGTGCTGGGTATTGGTGAGGTTGTGGGCTCACCGGCATCCTCATACATTGCTGGTGGGACTGTACATTGGTCCAGCCACTTGGGAAAAAAGTCTAATAGTTTCTTATAAAATTAAATACAGTGACCCAGCAATTTAATTTCTAGATATATACCTGAAAGAAGTTAGTACGTAACGTCCATCAAGAATGCACAAGAATGAGGGGCGCCTGGGTGGCTCTGTCGGTTCGTTGTCTGACTCTTGGTTTCAGTTCATGTCATGATCTCACGATTTGTGAGTTTGAGCTGCGTTTCAGCTTCTGTGCTGACAGTGCAGAGCCTGCTTGGGGTTCTGTCTCTCCCTCTCTGTCTGCTCCTCCCCGTCTCGTACTGTCTCTGTCTCTCTGAAAATAAATAAACTTTAAAAAAGATTACAAAAATAAAAAGAATGCGCAAGAATGATCAGGTGTACAAGAATGATCACGTTTGTATTTTTCAAAATAGCCTCAAACTGGAAACATCCCACATGTGCATCAACAGGAAGGCTACTAAATAAATTGTGGAATATGAAATATTCTACAGAAGTTAAAAAGAGAGCCAAATGTTGATATTCCAAATCACATGGATAAACCTTGCAGCATTATGTTCAATAAAAGAAGCCAGACAAATAAGAGTATATGTTGTATGATTCAATTTATATAAAGTTCAAGAACAGGCAAAACTGATTGATGATACCTTGAGTTATTTGGGTATTGACTGACTTCCGAGACGCTGGAAGCATTGTCTGTCTCTGTCTGGGAGGAGGTTATATGAATGTATGCATGCATATATGCTTAAAAGTAGTTCAATTATTATGCGTAGGGTTAAACAAAGTAGAAATTAAAAAAAAAACAAACAAAAATGGGTAACTGAGTGGCTCAATTGGTTAAATGTCCAATTCTTGATTTTGGCTCAGGTTCATAGGATCAAGCCCTGCATTAGGCTCTGCCGGCTTGGGATTCTCTCTCTCCCACTCTTTCTGCCCCATCCCCTGTTTGCATGCTGCGCTCTCTCTCTCTCTCTCTCTCTCTCTCTCTCTCAAAATACATAAATAAACATTAAAACAAACAAAACTAAGAGACCAATTCAGGTAGTCCTGACAGAATCACATATGACACCTAAAAAAATGAATGGAGAAAATGGGAGAAGATTATTCTCAAGTGTCACAAGAGATTTCTAAGAATATTCAGATTAAAGGGGCTCTCCAACTGTTAAGCAAGATAAGTTTAAAAGAAACATTTATAAGACTGTAGATGCTGGAGAGGATGTGGAGAAACGGGAACCCTCTTGCTCTGTTGGTGGGAATGCAAATTGGTGCAGCCACTCTGGAAAGCAGTGTGGAGGTTTCTCAGAAAATTAAAAATAGACCTACCCTATGACCCAGCAATAGCACTGCTAGGAATTTACCCAAGGGATACAGGAGTACTGATGCATAGGGGCACTTGTACCCCAATGTTTATAGCAGCACTCTCAACAATAGCCAAATGATGGAAAGAGCCTAAATGTCCATCAAGTGATGAATGGATAAAGACATTGTGGTTTATATACACAATGGAGTACTACATGGCAATGAGAAAGAACGAAATATGGCCTTTTGTAGCAACGTGGATGGAACTGGAGAGTGTGATGCTAAGTGAAATAAGCCATACAGAGAAAGACAGATACCATATGGTTTCACTCTTATGTGGATCCTGAGAAACTTAACAGGAACCCATGGGGGAAGGGAAGGAAAAAAAAAAAAAAGAGGTTAGAGTGGGAGAGAGCCAAAGCATAAGAGACTCTTAAAAACTGAGAACAAACTGAGGGTTGATGGGGGGTGGGAGGGAGGGGAGGGTGGGTGATGGGTATTGAGGAGGGCACCTGTTGGGATGAGCACTGGGTGTTGTATGGAAACCAATTTGACGCTAAATTTCATATATTGAAAAAAAAAATAAAAGAAACATTTATAATGTTCTGATTAAATTATAGTGCATCAAGGAGAAAGGAACGTTCATAAAATATTCTGGAAGGTAAAAACAAGCATATGTAAAGGAATAAGGATCAGCCTGGTATCAGATTTCTCATAAGCAACTGAGTATTACAAGAAAGTGAAGGAATGTTCCCTCAATGTTCTAAGCCAATATATCAATCAAGTATGAGAACAGAATAAGGATATTCTCTGACGGCAAGGAAGGGTGATGTTTACCTTTTAATGATGCACTTTTAGGGTTTAGTTGAAGTTGTGACTTTAGTCGAGCAAAAGGAGGAAAAATACTAGAAATGGACGACATGGGATTCAGAGAAAGAGAGACCCGCACAGGACAGAAGAGATGGGGGGAGTCCCCCCATGACCACCATGACAAGGTCGTGAAAACATCCCCATTTGGTGTTAAAGGACAGAGAAACCCATGAAAGAACCCATGTGGGGAAAAGATCAAAGGAACTCCACGCAGTAGAAACTATAGATGGAGGGATAAAAACAACCAAATAAAAGGATAATTAGAAACTCTGAGAAAAATGAAATCTGGAGTAGGAAGTTATGACCCCAATTATACACAAATTAAAATACAAGAAAACAGATTCTGTGTAACCTTGCTGCAAGTGAATGTGTTACTTGAATTGGCCTAGGGGTCTACTTTGAGTCAAACTGGCCACACCGAAAAATAAATATTATTTCTAGCACAAAATTGGACTGGTGGTGAAACAGTTTTGCAAATTCAACTTGTAATACATGCAGAGCAGGAAGGTCCTATTTACTGTTGAAGGACAGAATATGAAGGTTCACTATCCTGACAATGCTAAGGGCAAAATATATCTGAGAGAAGGAGAAGGGAGGGGGAAGGGTCTGGAGGGGAGGGAAGAGGGTTACAGTTCTTCAGAGAAGGGAATTGAGATACTACTTAAAATTGGTGGAAAAAGAAATATAGATATATTGTATAAAGTCACAAAGGTAAACAATAAAATATTTAAAAATTATAATAGTTCTTGGGGCGCCTGGGTGGCTCAGTCGGTTAAGCATCCGACTTTGGCTCAGGTCATGACCTCACGGTTGGTGGGTTTGAGCCCCCTCTTGGGCTCTGCGCTGACAGCTGGAGCCTGGAGCCTGCTTCGGATTCTGTGTCTCCCTCTCTCCCTGCCCCTCCTCTGCTTGCACTCTGTCTCTCCCTCCCTCTCAAAGAGATAAATTAACATAAAAAGATAATAGATCTATCAAACTTTGAAATGAGTGAGTAGTAAGGATGGGGAAGGATAAATGCATTGGAGTGTATAAAAGCTCATTTCATAAAGAAATGGAACTTTCAAAGACGTTTAGAGTCAGGACAGCGGTCACCAGGGGAATCCGGTGCAGACAGAGTTGGGAGACCTTCTCTCTGGGAGGAGAGGCTGCGGTCCCTGCTGGTTTTCACTCTCAGCTCCTTCACTACCTGCTGTGTGACCATGTAAATGTGTTATTTTGTTCAAATGTTAAAATAAAAATGTAATGACCATTTGCTATGGGTGTCCCACCCCAAGTATTCATTGCTGCTTTCTTTTAGTAACAGTGACCAGATTTTCAACCCTTGCACATGGCTGCTGTTCTGGAGGGGAAGGGCCCCCCCCTCACATTCCTCTTGTGCTCTCAGTGCCTGGGTGGGGACTCAGCACATGCCCCATGGGAGGTCCATGACACCTGAGACAGGGAACTTTGCCCACCATGTTTGGGGAAGAAATTTCCTCTCTCTTTTTCAGAGCCACCTAGAGGGAGGCCATCTTAAGGCTAGAGGTGAACAAGGACATATGGGGCCCCAAAAGCCGCTGAGGGCCGCATTATGACCATAGGCCTCAGAATGAAGACAACCGCAGGATTCAGAGAGGAGAGATGGGAAAATGCTTCTCTGGAGTTTCTGAGTCTCTCAAGAGTCACTATCTAAAGCATCACCTAAGACCAGTCCTACCACTGGAATAGTTAAGTTACGTGGGCCATTAAGTTTTATTTTTAAAGCTAGTGTAAGTCAGGTTTTCTGTTATTCACAACCCAAAATGTCTACAAGGCCAAAAGAAAAAAAAAAAGAAAAAGAAAAAGAAAAAGAAAAAGAAACACTCTGAGAACATTTATGAACCAAAGAACAATATAGAATATTTTATAGAATTTGATGGGTTACAAAACATTTCCCCAGGTATGTCTTTAATCTTCACAGCATCCTTCTGGTAGGAATTGTTAATCATGTGTTACAAACGAGAAAACTGAACAGAATAGTCAGGCGACCTGTTCAAGTTCCCTTGGTCATAATTGACCTGATCTTTTGCCTCCAAGTCCCGTGCTCTTACCAAAATACCACATTGCAGGTGTAGACACATGAACCTTTGGAATAGAATAGAGAGCCCAGAAATAGATCCATGCATATGTGGAGCTTTAATGAGGGCAGAGGTGGCCTGGCATTTCAGTGGAGAAAAGAGGGATTATTTAATAAAAGGAGATGGAAAAATTGGTTGTCCACTTGGAAAAAAATGAATTTGGATCCCACCCTTACACCATACCCCCAAATCAACTCCAGATGGATTAGGGACTTAAATGTCAAAAGCAAACTTTAAAACACTCAGTATAAAAATATAGGTGGATATCTTTCCGACCTTGGGGTAGGGAAGGATTTCTTAAACAGGCACAAAGAATATAAACCATAAAAGGAAAGATTTATGATTTTGACTTTATTAAAATTAAGAAATGCTGTTCATCAGAAGAATTCTTAAAGGAGGTAAAGAAGGTAAAAAAAGAAGCAAGCTACAAACTAGGAGAAATCATTTGCTAACAAATGATATAACTAGCAAAGGTTTAGTAACAAGAATATGTAACCACTTCTATAACACACTAAGGGAAGTACAAACAGCTCAATAGAAACAAAAATTAAAAATGAAAGACCAAAATACACAAGTAGACATTCACTGAAGGACAAAAATATACAGCTGAAAACATATGGAAGGATGCTCGCCCTGTCTACGACAGTGTAGACCAGCAAATCAAGATATAGAATAGCAAATCGAGACTACAGCAGATACCGCTTCATGCTCAATTTATTGGCAAGACTTAAGAATTGAAACTATACCCAAGTTGGAGAGGGTATGGACCAACTAGATTTCCTAAATATTGCTCTGTAAATTGCTTAATCACTTTGGAAAGCTATTCGGCATTTTCTTTTAAAGTTGAACATCCACATGTTTTATGACCCAACAATCTGCCAGCTATACATCAAAGATGTATTTGGTACTTTTGTGCACTGCAAGAAAACACAAAAAATATTCATAATAGCCATGTTTGTAATAGCAAGAGCAGATAACAAATGACTATCAACAGGGAAACAAATCAATATATTACAGTGTATTGTGGAATACATCTGGCCGGTGGAAATGAATGAGCTACAGCTACATGTGACAATGTGATGGCAAGTGCCAGCAAGTTGTCAGGTGACCACAGCATCATGCTCTTTATAATGTTCAAAATTACTAAAACTAAGCAATACATTTTTACAAACAAGCAAGGAAACAACAAAAGCATAAAAATTCAGCCTGTGAGAGCAACGCAGTCAGGTAATGGGATAGGGGAGAATCACGTAGGTAGATGTAAGTCTTGCTTGTGTCCTAATTCTTGGATTGTGTGGTTGGTTTTTATTGCCATCAAAGCAATGAACAAATGAAAAGAAGAATTCGTAAATGAAGAAATAAAATACCAGTAATAACAATGCATCATAAATTAAGTCTTCTCATCGTGAAATGGGGTTGATAATGGTTCCTTCCCCTTAGGATTGTTATGAAGATTAAAACTCTTAAAACAGTTCCTGGCATAAAGTAAGTTTTATATTAGTATTTGTGAAAGATAGAAAGGAAAGAGTGGAGACGAGAAGAATGGAAGGAAGGAAGGAAGGAAGGAAGGAAGGAAGGAGGAAGCAAAGAAGGAAGGAAGGAGAAAAAAAGAAAGGAATACAGGAAGTTTGGAAAGTATTATAAATAATCTAATTTTGAAGTCCGTTATTAAAACATTAGTCCTGTGCAAAGAGGTGTGGGCTTAATCAGGAAAAATTCCCTACAGTGGGTAAAGTTTGAAAGAATTTTTTTTTAATGTAAAAGTGTTACTAAAATTTAAATACGTCAGTGGGTTGGTTTACTAGTTAATGGGTTAATGTTCCAGCTTCTATTTTCAGAGTGGAACTTAGTTGCCACGATAATAGGAGGTGACATTTGTTTGATTTTCCTCCTTTGAGTTGTGGAAGAATCCTATAAACTCCTCTATAAATAACCAAGTACAGGCTGAAAGATTTCCTGTAACTTACAGCCTAAAGCCAGTAACCTCTGATGGCTGTCTGAGTGACGGTTGAATCAGCAGGGTGGCAGCGTTCGCCAGGGGATTCTGTCTCCTCCAAGGAGGTTGGACTGGGCAGGAGCATCTTATAATTGCTTCCCTCAGTCCTCAGTAGTAGTGCATGAAGAGCCAACACACATGAAATGTTCCATGCAGTACCTTTGAGTACTTAAGTCAATGAATAAAGCTCAGCCCCTTTGGCCAAGGGAAACAGTGTCTAGCTGTTAATGGAGAGCATGCGGAGAACATACAATGATAAGTAATCAACCCAACCAAACTCCAGCTGGGCAGTGGGCAAGACTCCCCGGCCCCCAAACCCTTCATCTGAGCAAAGTGTGGATTGAACACATTCAAATGCTTTTAGTAAATTGCATAGTACCCTGTTATGTGCTGTTTAAAGTGTGATGGGGAAGGAGAAGGCGTACGGAGAAGAGGAGTTGAGCTGGTAATGGGGTTTGGTTTACATGCAGAAATGGATAATTCAGACCACAGGATAAATGAGTAAAAGTTTTCAGCTTCTTTGTTGTGCTGGCCCTAAAGCTGCCCTTTATCTTTCACCAATCGGCCAGGATCAGATGCTTTCTCTCCATTGTTCAAATGCTCCTCGGCTCTCCATGAAGTAGGCTTCATAGCGGAGGAATGAGGGTCTAGGTGGGTGTCTTTTGGTTATTTTCTTATTTACATTTCACCCCTCTTCAGCAGATCATAAAGGGGTGTTGCTTAAAAAAAATAAAAACAAAACCAAAAGACTATATCCTACAACAAAGGCAGGTCCAAGTAGCAAAAAACATGAAAACGACTTTTTTTTCACCTTTTACCCCCAGTAATAGTCTACCTTATTTTTTTTCCATTTGAATAAACATACATTAGGAAGACCAAGAAAAATATACAGAATTATCTAGTCTTCCACTAGTCAGACTATAAGAATTGATAACGCTTTCTCAAATCCTTGGATTTCCATACTCACCAGTTCCATTTGATCCAAGAATATTCTGCCTCTCCTCAGTCCTTCCAGCAAGCTAATTTTGTGGAAAGACCAACTAATAGTTATAAATAGAAACTTGCTATTACAAAAAAAAGTCAACAGTATAGGGACAGGTCTTCCCAAGAAATGAAAAATAAAATAGAACGTGAGGCAAGGATTAAGTAATTTCAAATTCACGTACAAAACTGAAAGCCCTTGTTTTCTTTTACATTCAAAGGATTTTCCTCTCTGTTTAGGTTGTGGTCTAAAAGGCATACTGTGATTTGTATAAGAAACGTGCTCCCATCTGTACCTTTAACAAATTCAACTTGCTTTTAATTCTGTATAAGTGAATTTTAGTTGTCTATAATTGAAAACCAGTTTAAAAAAAAATAAAGAAGGCAATGGGAGTGGATAGTCCAGCCTGCATTTTCTATCGTTTTCGTGACTCCAGTTGTTGGACGATGAAATTCAGGAGGGAGGGATGAGATATCTCCAGAGGCTTAGTTTAACATCATCAAAGCCTCTTCCCTCCCCCTTGCACATTACAGTATCTGCTTTACTAATCAGAGGGAAATTTATCACGTAGGATTTAGGGGAGATATTTATGGTGCCTGTAAGCACAATGGCTTTGCCTTGTATGATGTCAGCTATTCTCCTGAGGAGATACAAGACCACAGCTGGTGAGAGAACAGACCGGGGACCATTTCACAATTTCAAAACAGAAGACCTTGTTGAAGAAGAGGGATTTTAAATAACATTTGCTTTTGTTTTGTTCTCTATATGATGAGCAGGTGTGGGAGTCAATTCGAGAGGGCCGCTTAGAAGATCGTGGAAAGAGGGAGTGAGGTGAGTATTTTTGATGGCTGGTGAATGACTGAGATTTACAAACTTCATATGAAGTATGTAGTCCAAGCTCTTTCCACCTGTGCAGGTCCCAGAACCCAGGTCAAGGAGAAACAGGAGGGTGCTGTGAGAATTTTCCACTAAGTTATGGCATCCTCCTAGCTAAACAAGATGGAAAACAAATATGGGACACATGTCTGGTGTGAACGTACAAATGCTGTTTTAAATTCATCGTCCTTTATGGGTTAAGCATCTTAAGCACATGATCTCCTAGAAGATAGGATGAACGGATGTAAAGTTTACCACTTTGATTTTGAAAAAAGTTAGGGCCATCACACTGAATTATAAGAATTATTAAAAATGACTTCGGATATGCTAAATAGCACTGTGAAAAGTAAAGGTTGATAGGTATATTAGAGATTATTAATAGCATCGACATTATTGCTATTAAAAGCCTTGAGTGCTGGCGCCAAGGATTTGTCCTTTTTATCCTTGTAACCCTGTGGCTCTGTACAGCTACTTACACGTAGAAAACCCTCAATAAACATGTGACCAATTATTAAACAAAAGGTAGCCACACATTTTAGAGGGGCTGCAAAACACCTGAACCACAGAAGGAAAAAGTAAGAGAACAGCCTTGCTTTATGAATCAAGTAGAGATCATTTAGGTGTTAGGTTTTCTAGCTGCTCATTTTTCAACACAAATCCTTGGGACAATCACATAGCATTATTTTAAACAATTGCTGTTAGGGGCCCAGGAAGCGGGCTTTTCTGCCGACAGGAGAGATGTCTTTTACAGCTGGTCGGTGTTTAGTTCTCTGAATTCCTGACTGAAGGAGGAAAATGACTAGGATGTAGGATATCTGACCTATAGATTGTTCATTCTCTGCGTGAGTCAATCTTTGAAGTCCAAAGATAAAAATCATCATTAATCACAAAACTTTCCCATAGTCATGAGGTCAGATATTCCAGCCCCCTTCCAAAATGACCGCACTGACTGGCAGTGGGAGAGACCGACCCAGACATGGTTACCTTTATGACACAGAGCTCCTTCCCTCTGGCCGATGGTATGAATGAACAGGCAGGAAGAACAGAATTAAAAGTCAGCTAACCATTGCTGAGTCAATCCAGCCCACAGCATGTGAAGACTGAAGGGCCCCCTGACCTGAGGAGACTACTGAAAACGCAGGGCTGTTTTCTCCTTGGGGAGCGTTTTCATTAGGGAGGGGCACTGAGTCAGAGAGCCTGCCCATTGCTTTACTGGACAATGAACACTCCCAACATGCTGATCAAAGGTTGAGAATTTGGTACTTGTGGGAATGCTTCAATATCTCACCTGTGGCTGAAGCAGACGTGCATTTCTAAATGCTGATTCCTTTTCCTGTGAAGCCAGGTGTACAAGAAGAGCTAAGGGGGAAAGAGAACCTTGTTTTCCCTATGAAAGTATGGATTCGGTCAATCCATTACAATTTCAAAAATAGTTATTCATTTTGTATCCCTCAAGTGAACAGACTGTTATATTAATTATCCTCAGGAAATAAAGAGGTAGCAATTGAAGAAAGACAAGAAGGAAGGAAGGAAGGAAGGAAGGGGAGAGAGAGAGGGAGGAAGGAAAGATTGGTGAGTAACTTTCTGTGCTGTTTCACAGACACATCGTCCCTTTAGGTCCTCACAGCAGTTGTTTAAAAATCTGACCGATAAGGAAGGTGAAACTCAGGGGGATTGTTACTTGCCTGGTGAGGTAAACATTATTTATTTTCGTGGCCAGTGTCTGAATTTCTTTCTTTCTATTATTTTGGGAATTGCTCACTGTCTGTCCGTTTGTTTGTTTTTTAAGTCTATTTATTTTGAGAGACACAGAGAGAGTGCAAGCGGGGGAGGGGCAAAGAGAGGGAGAAAGAGAGACTCCCAAGTAGGACCCACACTGTCAGCACAGAGCCTGACTCGGGGCGAGATCCCCCAAACCCTGAACTCATGACCTGAGCTGAAGTCAACAGCCATTGCTCAACCAGCTGAACCACCCAAGGGCCCTGGGAATTGCTTACTGCTAAATTCTTAGTAATGGAGATGGGGCAGGTAAGCCCCTTTTACTATTGGAACAGAAACTACTAGATGTTCACTTTCCCCATTTCCCCAGCCTCCTTTGAAGCCATGACCAAAACTCTAATAACCAGAGGAATCTGTGCCAGAAGTTCCTGAAAGGGAAAGAGTGGACGCGAGCTCTTCCTCCTGGAAGTGACTCTTCTCTCTGTCTCTCTGTGTGTCTCTGACTTTCTCTCTCTCTGCCAGTGGCTCGACGAAGAGAGGAGAAAAATCAATGCATGGTGGTGGCTGCAGGGTATTCCTTACCAACATTTTTCTGAGACTTGATTTTGGGTTGTTCCTAGAGGCTGGATCCTGTGTCTTTGTTCTGTGGCCTTATCATAAGTTTCTTTCTAATATCTTTTTCTTTTTATTTATTTATTAATTTTTTTAATGTTTATTTATTTTTGAGAGAGAGGGAGAGAGAGAGAGAGAGAGAGGGAGAGAGAGTGTGTGTGTGTGTGAGGGAGGGAGGGGCAGATAGAGAGAGGGAGACCCAGAATCCAAAGCAGGCTCCAGGCTCCGAGCTGTCAGCACAGAGCCCGACGCGGGGCTTGAACCCATGAACGGTGGGATCGTGACCTGAGCTGAAGTCAGACGCTTAACCGACTGAGCCACCCAGGCACCCCTCTAATATCTTTTTTTCAAACAAACTTTATTAGAGACTATTTAGCATATGTAAAAACAGAGAAGAATGTAATAAGCAGCCATATATCAGTTACCCTCTTAAATGATTATCTGACATGGACAGCCTTGCTTCATCTCTACCCCTCCCCATGTTCCCCCTCACCTGGATTATTTCAAACAAACCTCAGACCTCACGTTATTTCTTCCATAGCATTTTCGATCTTTATTTCTAAAATGTAAATATTATTTTAAAAAGGACTACAGTATCATTACCCCACTTAATAAGAACAGCAGCTTAGTATTAAATTCAAAGTTCTCTGATTATCTCACAATTTTTAAACTTTAAAAAAAATCTCCAAATCAGGATCAAAACAAATTGTTTTCAGTGTCTTTTAACGTATACATTCAATCTCTTGCCTACTCTTTCTTTTTTAATTTGCAGTGAGGAAGCCAAGTTGTTTGCTTGTAGCATTTTCCACTGTTAAGATTTACTGGTTGGATCCCTGTGGTATCATGTATCATGCCCTTTGTCCCATGCATTTTCTGTCAGTTGGTTTTAGGTAGATCTAGAGGCTCGATCAGATTCATTTTTGTTTGTCAACCTACTTCATAGGTGGTAGTGTGAACCTCTATGAAGCCATATAATACCTGGTTGTCTCTGTGATGTCAGCAGCCATTGATGAGCCTTATTTAGGTACATTATTTCAGTAGGAGATGTTGATTTTATAAATTTCTTTTTAAAAATTAAATTCTCTTAGTGTTTGTTGTAGCTTTTCTCTTTATTATTTTGACTTTCCCAAAATCATATCATCTGTGAATAGAGATAATTTTCCCTTTCTCTTCTACTCCAACATCCTTTTCATAAACTCCTCTTTTGACTCAACCATCCAGAATTTTATTGCCTCGCCTGCAGCTGAGAACTCTTTATAATATCAAAGATCAAAAATCTAGAAAGTGATAAAAACAGATTCCAAAAGAACATCTACTTCCCTGAACTCAAGCTTCCTCTTACCTTCCCCTTGATGACATCTATAAAGAAAACCACATGTGACAGAAAGCCAACAGAATTTAAGCAAGAGGGTGATATTTTTGGCTCATGTGATGGAAAATCCAGTAGACCTGGCTCAAAGCAAAGCCTAGGTGATCAAATGATAATATTAAGGCCTCTATTTTTCTGTCTCTTGGCGCTTATCTTTGTATGTCGGTCTCTTGTTTTTGTATTTCAAATGGCTTTCACCATTGTGATTGGGAATATGGCTATAACAGCTTCAGTTCACACTTCCTTATGGTTTCTCTCTTGGGGAAAAGATAGTCGGGACTGGCTCCCGTAGGAAAGTTTCAGGTGAAACTCTGATTGATGCAGCTTGGGTCGCATGCTCTCCCTGAACCCAATCAATATGCCCTAGAGTGGGGTACTCTGGTACGTATGGATCACATGCCCATTTGTGGAATCAGGTAATGCAGAAAGCCCTGCACAAGCCATTGGACCATAAGCTCCCAAAAGAATGCTTCCCTCAACAGCAGGGGTACTATTCAAACAATATGTCCATAATACCAGACCTCCCCATTCCTTCGATCACAGCAGTTCCATTACACATTTACTAAATAGCTGCTAGTTAGTGGGATCTAATCCTACCAGAGTTCATCCTGTTCTAAGCATCATGGCATATCTAACACGATGTTTGAAAAACATGAGCCATGTATTGCGTGTTTCCTTGAAGATCGATGCTCACAAAGCAGAATATAAATAAACGCAGCAGAGGTCAACGTGTTATAGAACAGTAGGGATTAAGGGAGCATCCTGGGCTGGTACGGATGAGCATGGTTCTTACTGAAGAGGTAGAACTTGAAACCGAAGGATTCATGCAACAGGACAGTGTTGAGGACATAGGCACTAGTTGTAAAAACGAGGAAGGCAACTCTGGTCCTCAAGAAAGTTGTGGTCTAATGAAGAGATTAATAACGCGTTCATGTTATTTGTGTGGTATGTGAAAGTTATGTGGAGGTATATAAAGGATATGAAGGGAGCGGAGTCCAGTAAACCTGAAGGTCAGAAAAGTACCCACAGGGCAGCTGTTGTCTGGTCTAGTCTTGCAGGAGTAGGAGTTGGTCAAGTGAGCCCATAGGGTGGAGTGAGGGTGGGCAGGACTGGGGTGCAGAACAATCCACGGTTCAGACATGAGTTTGGAGGTAAAACAGAGTTTGAAGGAGTCTGAGAGCGAAGAGAAACGAAGTCAGACGAAAGTGCAAAATTCATAGCCTTACATGTCAGGTAGGCAATATTACATGACAGAAATCTTCATAGGGTTACCGGTGCTTAGCCTTTTGTCTAAAGAAATAAAGGTTGCAAAATTTAAACTCTAAACAATAAGCATTGACATACTCATGTCCTTTGATCATTATAATTTCATTTCTGGTGGGTATTTAATCAACAGTGGCTTAGATGATTTCCCTTTTTATTTCTTCTGTTGAGTATTTAATGATCTGGAAATAACCCTTGAGTAAATGCCATACAAAGGGTCCTTGTTATCTTTTGGTGTTATGAGGATTTTTTGGTGATATGAATAATTTTACCTTCCGGTTTATGTGTTTGAAAAAAGACATTTAGACGCAAAGTCATAATTCTCTTTATAATTGGCATGTAGGAATCCCCAAGAACATTCTCAAATAGGTCCTGATGATAACCTGGTAGGACCATGTGATCATTTTTCCTTTCTCATGGTTCAGGGCAGATGAGAGTAAAAGGTTTCTCTTAGGCCTTTCCTGTAAGTTATTTGCATGTTAAATAAGAGGAATGAACAAAATATACAAGGACTTTATACTGGGTCCCAAAGGAAATAAAAAATGGTTTTACAAGCTTTTCTGGTGGACGAAGATTATAAATCCCATCCTCTTTCCCAAAACTCTGCCATGAGAAAGATAATAAAAAGAGTCAGATACTGTACTTCATTTTCTTAGAATAACCATAGCTTTGGGCTACCTTGGATGTCTGCTCTAGAGGTATGACTGTCAAAGTCTCACCTTTTCAGGTCAGAGCTGGACATTGTGCTGGTGGTATTGAAATATTAGTTGTCATTGTATTTGATAGGGAATAAAGGACACATGAAGCTCTTCAATGGGCCTCTATCTAAGAGGACCCCATCTTTTTTCTTCTCATTGAGACCAAAAGAATCAAAGTATCTTCTGTAGCAGGGAGAGAAGGGACTCTCTAGAGTCACATACCCTAACCACAAAGGGTTAGATAAAAGACTATATGAAGGGAACAAGGGGAAAGATATATCTGTATATACTGAAATATTTCCCCAAACTTCATTTTGAAGCACAAATCACGTTTTCTGGGTAAGACTACTCTCCCAGCCATCTGGATATGGAAGTGTGGGGAGAGAGGAGATCACAGTTAGGGAGGCCAGGTGGTGGATTTGAGATCCATTGAGGAAGGATGGAGTGGAATGGGGGCAGAGAAGGAAGAAAAGGCTTTAAATGTGTGATGATGGATAGGATTTGGAAGGATGGAGGAAAGAGATGAAAGTCCCAGAAACTCATAGTGGCAGAGATCTGACCTGAGCTCACCTGGCCCTGGGATACTCCTACCCTTACTGACTCATCGGCTGACATACATCTCCAAAAGTGCAATGAGGAGACAGGCCCAGGAACTTGGAATCCATGGAAACAAAGGGAACACTATTTCAATGCCTTTCCTGGAAGAAAAACTGAGCGTTTCAAAGGAATGAGAGAAGACTCAAACCACAGCCAGTGTCGTGGATGGCGCTAAATGCTCAGCCTACCCTGAGTCCGCTGGAGGTGAGAAACGGACTACGGGGCTCCAGAGATGCTCACGTGTTCTCGAGGCCTTGTTGGTCAATGCTGCGCATCTAATTTATGAAAAAAAGAGTAGAGCAGTGTTCCCAACCCCAAACTGAACCCTGAGGGGTTTGGGTTTGTTTTTTTGCTCATTCAAAGCATTTACGCACGGAAGCTCAAGAAACTACCACTTAAAAGTTGCAAGCTGTTGTTTTGACTCCCTAGAAGTTGTTTCATTTTTCGGGGTCACCTCTTGTCTTGTGGAGGAAGTGCCACTAGAATGGGTCCTTTAGTCATACAAATTCAAAGATATCAGCTCAAAGCTCTTTAGAATAATATAAATGCACTGTTTACCTGAATGAACCTGGTTTATTATAAAACAGCAATGTCATAGCTTGGGGATGAAGAAACCAAATGTGGGCCCCGAGTTTTACATGGTCCAATGATCCAGCTCTGCTCTGGCCATGCCGCTCCCCACGAGGCAAGGAATTTCTAAGCCAAGTGGTTGTGTCCACCCGGGGCACATCCCCCTGACCCCTTAAAGACTAGGCACCAGGCAGGCCGATTTATGCATTTGACACT
Organism: Lynx rufus; assembly: GCF_022079265.1. Lineage (NCBI taxonomy): Eukaryota > Metazoa > Chordata > Mammalia > Carnivora > Felidae > Lynx > Lynx rufus. The sequence continues at coordinate 7,107,884 of NW_025814829.1, forward strand.
GTAGGCACAGTGCCGAGGGCCCATGACACGCTTAGGGGCTGCAAAAGCATTTTAAGTTCTTTTAAAATAAGAAGGAAAAAATGAACTTTTAAGTTGAAAATGTGTTTTAGGCGTCCCTGGGTGGCTCAGTCAGTTAAGTGCCCCACTTCGACTCACGTCATGATCTTGCAGTTCATGAGTCTGAGCCCCATGGGGGTCTCTGCGCTGACAGCTCAGAGCCTGGAGCCTGCTTCGGATTCTGTGTCTCCTTCTCTCTCTGTCCCTCCCTTGCTTGCACTCTGCTCTCTCTCAAAAATAAATAAACATCTAAAAAATTAAAAAAAAATATGGGGAGCTTGGGTGGCTCAGACGGTTAAGCATCCGACTCTCCATTCCGGCTCAGGTCATGGTCTCCTGGTTTGTGAGTTTGAGTCCCTGGTCCGGCTCTGTGCTGATGGTACAGAGCCTACTTGTGATTCTCTCTCTCTCCCTCTCTCTCTGCCCCTTCAGCACTCTCTCTCTCAAAATGAACTTTAAAAATTTTTTTAAAAAAGAAAGAAAATGTGTTTTATATAATATTGATATATTTGTCTCTGTGTCAATTCACAGAGATAAGATATAATTTGTAAGATATAATTTTTAAGTTTTGGGGTTTTTTTAAACATTTTTTTTAAGTTCATTTATTTATTATTGAGAGAGAGGGAGCACAAGCTGGGGAGAGGCAGAGAAAGAGGCAGACACAGAATCCAAAGCAGGCTCCAGGCTCCGAGCTGTCAGCACAGAGGGGCTGGAATCCACAGACCGTGAGATCATGACCTGAGCTGAAGTCAGACACTTAACCAACTGAGCCACCCAGGCGCCCCTTTTTGTTTTCTTATGGGAGAAGGACGAGCATAAAGACAAGAGTGCCCAGGACTTACTGAAGACATAAAGTGGCCCTGCCCCTGGGTACCCAGGACCCCAGATTTCCAGGACAAAATGGCCTAGCATGCTTCTAGGGTCTGTGTGGTTCTCTTCCCCCTTCTTCTTCTTCTTCTTCTTCTTTTTTAATTTTTTAAAAAGTTTTTTTTAGAGAGAGAGAATATGAGCAAGGGAGAGGGGCAGGAGGTGGAGAGAAAGAACCTTAAACAGGTTCTACACTTGGCACAGAGATCAATGCGGGGCTTGAATCCCATGACCCTGGAAGCCTGACCTGAGCCGAAATCAAGAGTCAGATACTCAACTGACTGAGCCACCCAGGCGCCCCTCCCCATCTCTTCTTTCAAGAGAAGTTTGCACCATTGGCATGAGCACCTCAAGGCACAGATGTGACCACAGGCCACTCTTAATATAACCTGTGGCTGGAGTTTGGATGTGTGGGCTAGTATGTCCATGCAGCTGTGCGTGGGGTTCCTAGCGACATATGTTATTGGGGGCAGCATGGAAAGGGGCAGATGAGGGCTGTGGCAGTTCTCCCCGCAGTATCGCGTTCTGGCGCAGCAATACTTGAGCAGAGCTGTGTGATAGTGTGATGGTACTTTGAACGAATGTAGGAAGTATCATTGATCATTAAGAAGATAACACTGTAAACCAAACTCATGAAATAGACGTAAGTGAAACTAAGGCTAATAATTTTTTGGTAAATAATCTAGTGCTGAATTTTATCTCATAACTACCTAACTTTATTTTCTCTTGTCTTTATTTAGGAAAAGATCTCAAAAAGCCATTGAAGTAGAAAGGTCTAACATGGTGAATGTGGAGGCAAGAAGATGGCAAGCTCTTGGGTCCTCGATGACATCACTGAGTCGCTGGACCACTCTCGGAATCGCCTCGAATCTTGATTGTCAAACTCCCTTACTGTTTAAGATACGTTTGGTTGGAGTTTTTCTTTCTTGCATCAAGAAGGATCGTGTCGCAGGCCCATGAACCATTCTACATCTCCTCTTCTAGCTTCATCCAATAATAGCACAAGCCCTCATCTCTCCCCCTTCCACCACTGCTGTCTCTCGACAGCCAGATGAAAGTGACACTCTCACCTAGAACAGCGGTGGTAAATGCACCCCCGCCTCCATTCTTCCCTCCCCAAGGAACCTCTTCTTTCCCCGTAGGCACTGCCCAAGGTTTGTAATGTTACATATATTTGTTTATTTTGTTCATTGTCTGCTTCACCCCACTTGGTTGTAATCACCCTGTTGGCAATGGCTGTGAATCTTTTGTCCACCTAGGAATATCCAATGCCTGCCATGTAGAGCCTGGCACATAATAGGCCCTCACTAAATATCTCTTGCAGCAATGAGTGAAAGAAAGAAGGAGGGAATGCTTTCTCCCAAGACAATGGGACATGGTATCCAGACAAGCTGGACCATTACTTCAGGCCGAGCACTCCGCTTAATTGTTTATTCTAGTACAGTATCACATTCGGTTACAACAGAGTGGATGTCCTAAAAGCACCGCTGATAATTTCATGATTGTAGAAAGGGCTCGCTAATCCTCCCCGCTCTTGTAAGGCAATCAGCTCTCTTCCAAATACCCTCTTAGACTTCAGCCCTTCTCCTCAGTCAGCACATCCATCCATCACAGAAACATCTGGCAAGCCAAGTTAATCCTCAGCTAAACTGGGACAGGGCTGATAAGTCGGCCTTGAGAGTTGAAAAAACCAGCCCTGCTGAAGGAGAGGACATTTTTTTCAGACAGGGTGAGAGGCACAAGCCTCAGCCAGGACACTTCAGTTACGAGACGATAATTTCTCACAAAAGTGTTAGCTCAGGCAGTCCAAATGCTGCTCTTGCACCAAAGAAATTCAGAGGAGAGCGCCTGGCTTCTTTCTCATCCACACAGGTAGAAGGGAAGCCGTGCCTCCGAGAGCTTAGGCTGGTGTTTACTGGGCCAAGCCTCCAGTTTATCCTGGGAAGCTCAAGGGTTTTATGGGATTCACAAGGATAAACAACATCTTCAACATATGTTCTCGGAGGTCGAGCCTCGGGACCCAAATCTGAGGATCGAAGGAGCTGCCTCTCTAATAATTCTGGACAGTTCCCCAACTTCGCACAAGCCATTTATTCTAGAATGTAAAACTGGAATACTAACCTTTTATCACCTGAAGTTCTGTGGTCATTTAGAAAATACAGTAGCACCCCATTTTAATTAGAACTGAGTGACAAGAATCAGCCCCTTATGGGTTTTCTAGATAATGGTCAGACCTAAACAAACAAACAAACAAACAAACAGCATGCCTCTCTGAGTGGTATTTTGCAGTAATTTTTTTCCCCTTTACACTGCATTTTAGAATTCTAATAGAGGCATGTCTGGAAATTTTTTAAAACTTGTTAATGATTCATCCACTTTGAGAAAAAAACCGGGTGATTTCAGGGGCCCAGGTGTGAGCAACTGATTTAAAACCAGTGTTTCCTGGGGCGCCCGGGTGGCTCAGTCGGTTGGGCGTCAGGCTTTGGCTCGGGTCATGATCTCAGAGTTTGTGAGTTCAAGCCCCACGTCGGGCTCCGTGCTGACAGCTCGGAGCCTGGAGCCTGCTTCGGAGTCTGTGTCTCCCTCTCCCTCTGCCTCTCCCCCACCTGTGCGTGCGCTCTCTCTCTCTCTCTCTCTCTCTCAAATAAATAAATAAAATGTAAAACCAGTGTTTCCTCAGTGCATTCGTTCCGCAAACATTTGATGAACACCAAATCAGAGTTCGGTTGCAGATGACGGAAACCACTGAACTAATTTCACCAGAAAGCTGTTTAACACAAGAAATGAAGTGCTTACAAAATAGGAGGCCCTGGAGGCCAGAGATCTAGGCCAACACCACGTAGCTCCAGCCTGACAACGGAGACCGTGGCTGCCACAGAGGAGCCAGGTGCATTCGCGCTGGGGCTGGCCAGCAAGAGCTTGGCTGTACCTCCTGACACGGTGGTTTTCAAAGCTCGCTGGGGTGAGGTGGACTGGGAGGCCGTTTCAAGAGGGGACCTTGATTCTAGGAGAATCTGCAAATGAACTCGTTTCTTGTTGGCTTTCTGGCCTCTGCCATGGAGCATGCTTTTCCGTAAGAGAGAGACTTAAGATAGGTAAGTAAGCCCATCGGATGGCATTCGATGTACATTCCTGCCCTCCTGGGATACAAAGTGAATACGAGCCAGTTCCTGTCTTTGAAGAGCTTCCGGTCTAAGGAAACAGACACGCCGACAGAGACCTACACGCAGCTGGCGGTGTTGTGTTAGGGACAGGTATTGATGGGGCGGCTGCCGAGTGATGTTTGCATCTGGGTTTTGTTGACATATTTGAAAATGCATAAATTAATGGGCTTCACTTTCAAGAGAAAATATTCTATTATTAACGTGGGTCCCTTTGAATGGGAGAGATATTGATGCCTCTTTGCTTCCTACTGTCCTGAGGAGGCCCTCTGTCTCCTTGTGTGGTTCCTCGCCTGTCCCTTCAGGAGGCACTCGGTGCCATCATCTGCATTTACTTAGGCGGCGGAGCTGGGGGGGTTACTTGGCAGTGATTAGTCATCAGGCCACTGGCAGAGACGACTGGCACATGGAAAGCCTGAGGCTGAGTTTACTGTCAGCCCTTTGAGTCACAGAGCACCCCCTGTCCCCACCTCCTCCCGCCCCCAGGCTGAACCCAGAGTCCTGTTCAAAGATGTTTCCCCTTCTCTTTGACTTACCTTCTGAATTCATTTTGGAAGAATGTACCAAGATCCTCTGAATCCTACAGGAATGTTGAACTCAGTGAAAAAGTGATGTGGTTAAGAAAGCAAATAATATGCTGAAAGATGTTCATTGCAAGTGGCTAGGGACATCAAAGAGATTGATGAATCTGCATTTCAAAAAGCTGGCAGGGGGTCACATTTCAGCTTACCTCATATCCATCCTGTTTCTATACTGGGTGTTCCCTGCCAATGATGTTTCTTCCTTCCCATCAGGACAGAATACTAATATAGCTAGCCCCGGGGTAGGGATGTCTGGAAAAGGTATTGTCTTCTTAAATCAAAGCAGCTCAAAGAAATTTGTCTTTTTTATTAACAATAGAACACAGTTGCTAACATTGGGTGAGCATTTACTATGTTTCAGGCACTGTGCCTAAATCCTTTACAGGAATTATTTCATTTAATCCTTATAGAATTGCTGAGACCGATAATATTATGAGCCCTATTTTACAGTTCAGGAAAAAACGAGGGGAAAACAGGCTAAGAAAATTGGCCCCGTTGTAAGTGCTGGAGCAAGAATTCGAACTATGTGATGTTGATTTTTTAATTAACAATCATACTCGGTTGAGGTGAAGGGAAGATATATAACAGACATGGTTTAGTGGAATTTGTTTTTTAGGACGAGCAAGAGAGGAGACATACTTTAATAATCTACTACCGTTTAGCTTCCGCTGACAATCATGGGTTGTTAAGAAACTGGTGGTGGGGCGCCTGGGTGGCGCAGTCGGTTAAGCGTCCGACTTCAGCCAGGTCACGATCTCGCGGTCCGTGAGTTCGAGCCCCGCGTCGGGCTCTGGGCTGATGGCTCAGAGCCTGGAGCCTGTTTCCGATTCTGTGTCTCCCTCTCTCTCTGCCCCTCCCCCGTTCATGCTCTGTCTCTCTCTGTCCCAAAAAAATAAATAAAAAACGTTGAAAAAAAAATTAAAAAAAAAAAAGAAACTGGTGGATAGAAGTGAATGACTGGGACGAAATAGGGATAAGCAGCATAGGGAGGGCAATGAATGACGGTCACTGGAAAGCCACCACTGCCACCATCTTTGAATGTCAAGGTTGCGGAAGGTCAAGTACTGTGGATTACCTCAGACAAGTGGCTGTTCAGACCTTGCTCCCACATCAGCATCAAGGCATGAGCCACCTCAGGAGATAGCTCGGATTTCACAAAACTCTTTAACTAAAAAAAAAAAAAAATTTTTTTTTTCTTTGTGTTAATCCAAACCCCGTTTCCCTGTAGCATTAATCTACTTGTTGTTACTAGCTCTATCTTCTGACGTCATGTTACATAAATCCACCCCCTTTTCCACCTGACAGCCCTTCTGGGTATTTATCCAAAGAAAATGAAAACACCAATTTGAAGAGATATATGCACCCCTTTGGTCATTGTAACATTATTTATAATAGCAGAGACATGGAAACAATCTACGTGTCCATTGACAGATGAATGGACAGCGAAGGAGTGGTGTATATACATGAAATAGAATATTAGTCAGCCATTATAAATAATGCAGTCTTGCCATTTGTGACAACACGGATGGATCTAGAGGGCATTATGCTAAGTGACATAAGTCAGACAGAGAAAGACAGATACCGTACAATTTCACATATACACGGAATCTTAAAAAGAAAACAAATATAGCAAAATGGAAATAGACTCAGGGATACAGAAACAGATTTGGATATGGGTCGGGGGGAGACGTTGGGGTGTGGCTAAAATATGTGAAAGGGATTAAGAAGTACAAATTTCCACTTATAAAATAAATAAGTCCTCCTTATAAATAAATAAGGATGTAATATACAATGTAAGGAATGTAGTCAATATTACTGTAGTAATAATGTAGTCAGTGTAGTCAATAATACTGTAATAACTTTATATGGTGACAGATGGTAACTAGGGGATCATTTCAAATCACTTTGTGGGGTCCCTGGCTGGCTCAGTCAGAAGACCATGTGGCTCTTGATCTCAGGGTTGTGAGTTTGAGCCTCATCTTGAGTGTACAGATCGCTTAAATAAATAGACTTAAAAAATATCAAATCACTATGGTGTTCACTTGCCACTAATAGGATATTATATGTCCATTGGACTTCTGTAAAAAAGAAAAGAAGACAAGGTGCCTCACTCTCCCGGCTCCTTCAACCATCCTTTATGCAACATGGATTTGAATCACTTATCATTCTAGTCTTTCTCTGTTTAGGCACACTTCAGCTCTAATCCCACTTTGGAGAAAGAATTTTGATAAATGAAGTATATAACATTGTATAAGACATGTTTAGGGGCTTTAAGCCTCAATTAAAGATAATTGTATAAAATTAACTATTGTTGGGGCGCCTGGATGGCTCAGTTGGATGAACATACGACTCTTGATTTCAGCTCAGGTTATGACCCCAGGGTGGGGGGTAGAGTCCTACATAAGCCTCTGCACTGAGCATGGAGCCTGCTTAAGATTCTGTCTCTATTCCTCTCTGTCCCTGTCCCCCACTCATGCATTCTCCCTCTCTCTCTCTCTCTCTCTCTCTCCCAAATTAAAAAAAAATAACTATTTTCAATAGTCCCCTTAAAACCACATACGTATGCGTGGACCATTAGAAGGGTTTACTGGGTGTATATGTGAGTGATGAATCACTAAATTCTATTCCTGAAATCAATACCACACTCTATGTTAACTAACTTAAATTTAAATAAAATCTAGGAATAAAAGAAAGAACTGTTTAGACTGGAATTATGACCTCCCTTGTTCAGACACCTTAAATGAGACCTAAATTTATATTAGCATTTTGAGTCATCTTGCATCAACTAAGCCTCTAAATCTTTTCCACACCAATGGCTGCTAAGCCACAGACCAAGGGACAATCACTATAAAGGCGGCACAGAAGAGGAAAGAATGTGGGTTTTCCAAGCTTTTTCACCCATTTAGCAATTCATGTTAATATTGCCCATTCATTCATCACCTCACTCTCTTGTCCATCCCACAAGCATTTACCAAATACATAAATCTGTCCAGTTATGCATAACATACTTGGGTGGGCTGAATGTGAAAGAAATATGAGACATTAGTCCCTGCCTTCAAGAAACCTATAATCTAGCTAGGGAGGGGGAAAAACCTACAAAACAAGATGAGTTCTTGAAGCATCACACTGGAAAAGCATGGAATTGATTCAGAAACCCTGAATTCTAGACAGAACTTTGACAGAAGCCAGTCACATCACTTCTCTGGGCTCAGTTTTCCTATTTAAATAATGAGACGCTTGGAGTTTTCAGGTTCTTTCTAGTTCTAAGGTTCTATGCTTATGAATCCCAGATGACTGCAAGCTTCTTGAGTGTGGGAACCACACTATATTTAAGTTTATTTTTCATTAAACTGTACAGTGATAACCAGTCGTATCACTCAGTACATATTTATTGAATGGGCTCAATTCAATACTACCCCTTGGCTTCAGTTTGGAGTACAAAAAGCACCCCAAGTCAACCTCCAAATAAGCATGGGAGTTTTAATTTAACTGGTGCGATGGCCCAAAGACGTGGCTATGCAGTCCTGATGCTCAGGTGCAGAGATGACACACACATCCTGAGCCATGATCAAGGAGTGAGGTCCAAAGTACACACTAACCAGGCCCACACTGCCTACTTTTCCTCAGGGCTCCTGCCCCTTATCTCTTTAGGTATTACAACCCCCCCCCCCCCCCCCCTGCAAATCCCGCTTGGCTCCTTTTGCTCTCTTATCAAAGTGTTTGACTGCCCATAAAGAAAAGTTGGATAGAGAATCTATTACTTTTTTCCAAAGCTGAAATAGTCTCAATACTAACAGCAGCATCTTCTCCCTGATAAGCCCAGATTTCTTGCTGTGGAAGCAGATACACACACACACACACACACACACACACACACACAGATACACACACGCACAATTGCTAGATGGTTACCCTGCTAGATTAGTCTTTATGTAGCTATCTGTACATACAGAAGAAGGAAGGCGACAATAAAACTCTTGGCAGAATAATATGCCAGGTGGGGTGAAATAAAAACGGAACTTGCAGTCTGGAAGTTGAGGTGGAAAAAGCTACTTGTGTGGGGAAGGGGGAAGGTGACGGGTTGTTTGGAGACTCTGAATGTTAAGCTGATGAGTTTTAATTTGATGCAAGAGGGAGCCACTGCAGGTCTTTAGCCACTGCAGGATTATGCCACGTATTGTAGCTATTTATCCCCATGTCCCGAATCCTTCGTAGACTGTCAACTCCTTAAGGTGGAAAAACACAGGAAGTAGGAAGACAGGCAAAGTGCTGGTCCCACTGACTCTGGTGAGTGGTGAAAGGCTGTTTTTCTACATCACTTTGAATGAGGAGGCACACTGTTGCTGAAAGAGCAGTTGTAAGGGATAGTTAAAATAGCAACTTGAAATCTACACAGTCTTGATTTTGAAAAGAACTTAGACTCTGGAAGTTGTTACCCTGGGAAAACTTGATTCCCACCAGCATCTATTTGAGGGACTGAGACATAAAAGCTCAGGCAACTTTGGAAACACTTAGGCAAATGGCATTTTGATGAGTTAACTGTAAGTAGATCAGGAACACATGGATTAAATCTTCCAGAGAATACCCATTGGCTTAAAGAGTAAAAGTCCAGTGTTGTTGACATCATGGAGTTTGGGTTTTGCTGAGCTCCCTATCTTTGGAAAATCAGTTTAAGACTGTCATCAGATGTATGCAGCTGTGGGTTTTTCTCAGATCTGCTTTATGGTTTTATGGCTTTCAGAGTGAAGCCAAAAGTCTTCCAACAGTCATGGCAAGATGAAGATCTGTAAATTTTTGAAAGCATGTTCCCAGGCAGACCCATCATGGCTACAGCCTTTTGTAGCTGGTACCTGCCTAAGGGTCAAAGTTACAAGAAAATGAATTGGGAATTTGTGTTCAGAGACTGTCCTGGGTTGCAAATATTGGGGGATGTTGCTGGGATGTTGCAAATGGAAAGTTTGGCCATTTCTGGTTGTCTTAAAAATTTAAACTGCAATTAAAATGGAAAATAAAACTCTCCTGGGGTGCCCGGGTGGCTCAGTCGGTTAAGTGTCCCACTTTGGCTCAGGTCATGGTCTCACAGTTCGTGGGTTTGAGCCTCACATCAGGCTCTGTGCTGAATGCTTGCTCAGAGTCTGGAGCCTCCTTCGGATTCGGTGTCTCTTCTCTGCCCCTCCTCTGCTCGTGCTGTCTCATTCTGTCTCTCAAAAGTAAATAAATGTAAATAAAAAGAATTTAAAAAAAAAAGAAAGAAAATAAGACTCTCAAAAATTTCTGAGCTTATGCTTATAAGTAACAATTGTAGGGCTGTTCTGCAGCTCAGAAAAGACAAGCTCACGGAAAAAAAAAAATAAAGCGGACTTGGTGGTGGATGAGCCTCTCCTCCAACCACCCCTTTCTAACATCTTCAAGTTCACAGTGACAATTGGAGGCACTGTCATCCTTTTGAAGGGAGGTTGTAGGGGGTGGGGAGGGTGAAAGAGAGGCTGGGCAACCCTCAACTTTCATCTTCTTAAGTTGCAGAGCAACTTTGGTGAAAATAGTGCATTTTCACATTTCAGAAATCAATGTTTAGTGTGCACACACAGGATGGCTGCATATACAACATTCATTCTGCAAAGTGTCTGCATGTAACATTCAATAGCTCGCACACAAAGCGACTTGATATTTTCAAGAGAGGTGACCACTGATTTCATATTTATGTTATCTCCACATCTATTCCTTTGTGCCATCTTTCAAATCTGCCTGTACTTGACATCTATAAAGGAGACAAAACTTTTTCATTTGGGTTCAACATTTTACGTTGTAACTGATGGGTGCAAAAGCTATGAGAGACCATATATGAATCAGCACTGGCAACACTGATGAAGAGTTTTTATTAATAGGACAAAGACTATCAAGAAAATCCATAGGACCAAGTCAGAAATCTGCAGGACCTGAGGATGTTCAACACTTCTTTTCAAAAAGCTAACACATATTTAAAATATGATGCATAGTCTTCAAATGAGATTGGGAGGTAATAGAGTAATGTGATCCAACTCATAGTTTTGCTCCTTTCTGGCCATATTACCTTGAAGATAATTAGCTTCTCTAAGACTTATTTCCTCATTCGTGAAATCAGGATACACAGGAGTCCTCCCTTAGCCACGATTTTGGTTTCACTTTCCATGGTTTCAGTTACCTGTGGTCAACCATGCTCTGGAATGGATGGTCTTCTTTCTGACATATGTCGGGAGATCAATAGTAGCCTAAAATGCTACGTCACAGGGCCCACGTCATTCACCTCACTTCATCTCATCACACAGGCATTTATCATCTCACATCATCACAAGAGGAAGGGTGAGTGCAGCATAGTAAGATATTTGGAGAGAGAGAGAGAGAGAGACCACATTCACATCACTTTTTTTATAGTACATTGGCATAGTTGTTCTATTTGATCATAAGTTATTGTAGTTAATCTCTTACTGAGCCTATTTTAAAAACTAAATTTTTTCAGGGTGCCTGGGTGGCTCAGTTGGTTAAGTGTCCGATGCTTGATTTCGGCTCAGTTCATGATCTCGCGGTCATGAGATCGATCCCTGCGGTGGGCTCCGTGCTGACAGCGTGGAGCCTGCTTGGGATTCTCTCTCCCTCTCTCTCTGCCCCACCCCTCAAAATAAATAAATAAACATTAAAAAATTTAAAAAGTAACTCAACTTTTTCATAGGTATGTATATAAAGGAAAAACCATAGTATAGAGAGAGTTCAGTACTAGCCACACTTTCAGACGTCCACTGGGAGTCTCTGATTGTACATCCCCCGTGGATAAGGGGAATTGCTCTAAAAGGACCTACCTGATGGAGTCCCTGTGGTAATTACGTGAGATAATATATGAAGGGAACTTAAAAACATGCTTCTGTTATTAAATGTTGGTTCGTACTGCTTTTGATATCAACAATCCTCTTGTTGCTGCTTCTTTAACAATGACAGCTGCTACTGAAAAGAATAGTACAAGAGGAAAAATATCAAGTCACACATTTAAAAAAATTTTTTATGTTTATTTTTGAGAGAGAGAGAGAGAGAGAGAGAGAGAACACCAGCAGGGGAGGGGCAGAGAGAGAGAGGGAGACACAGAATCCGAAGCAAGCTCCAGGCTCCGAGCAAGCATTCAGCACAGAGCCCGATGTGGGGCTCGAACCCATGAACCCTGAGATCATGACCTGAGCCAAAGTTGGACGCCTAATCAACTAAGCCACTCAGATGCCCCACACATGTTTTTTTTTCCCTGACAATAGATCTTCTCTTAGGTGAGTAATGACTTTGTGAGAGACCGAGTTGGAAGTTGCCAGCATGAGGAAGACAAAATGAGAATGGTCTGATCAGCAGAGAAAAACTCTTCCATGAGTGGACCTCAGGAGCCACAGAACTCTTCTGAAATGGTAAGAATTTTCTTTGTCTCAGAAACCTTTTTTTCTCATTGTAAGCAATACAAGATGGCTGAAACACAGTGACATATTTAAACAGGAGACGGCCTCTTTGTGGATATGATTACAGCGGCAGAGGAAACAACCATAGGATAAAACATGCATCTGATCACTAAAAGTACGAATTCTATTAGCTACGCTGAATTCAGCTCTCCCTGTGGCCAGGCCCAATGCTAAAGGCTTTACGTACACTTCCTCCCTGATTCCTACAAACAAGTCAATGAGGTGGCACGGTTGTTATTGTCCCCATTTTATGAATGAGGTGATTGTGGATTAGCATGTTAGGTGACTTAAATCTAGCAAGGGAGACAGATATTAGACCAATAATCACACAGACGAATATATGATTGTAAACTGGGTTAACTTTACAATCGGAGCCAGTGAAGCACAGAGGTAAAGACTCAGGCAGGAGTCTGGCAACTCACCGCTTATGTTTGAATCCTAGCGCTGCCACGTACTAATGGTGAACTTTGGGCAAATCACTTACACCGTTTGTGCCTCAGTTTTCTTGCCTATAAAGTGGGATACTAATGGTGACAGTTGCGTGGATTAAATGAGTGAATATACTTTTTGTGCTTAGAGAATTACCTGGCCTACAATGAGCCCTCAATATATGTTAGGCCTGCTATAATTCCTCTCTTACATATAAGAAAACAAGGGTAGAGAGGTCAAGTAATTTTGCCAAGGTCCCATTACTTATTGGGAAGGAAAGCTAGAATCTGTCCATGTCTGATTCCAAGGCCTACTCTCTTAGTTAGGCTCCTCCTAAGCATCAGCCATAACCAAGGGGAGAGGTGGTCCTTCTGGACAAAGTGGGAAGTAGGGGCCATGAGATGAAGCAGGAGCACGGGTAGAATGTCACAACTCTTGCTGTTTTCTGTTGTAAGAACGGAGGGATTGATAGTGTCAATATGTAGATATCACCGGGACAGGCAGGGAAGATGTCTTCCTCTGGCTCTTCACCATCCTCTGACAACCCCTGCATTGTTCCACTCTTGGCCTTGACCATACGAAACACTTGGGGGCACAAATGCGCTCAGCTCTCCATGATTACGAGCAATTGGTTTGACAGGCAGATGGTTCATGCGATATGGTCTTCAGCCCTCCAACGTGGACTCCCTAAAAGTCTCCATGTTGAATGACTACTGTCTTGGTCAAAACTGGATGTTCTTAAATCCTTCAAAATTTATTGTAGAAAGTTTCGTGTCAGAACCTAGTACATTTGACTTTTCTTTCAGAATAATGTGATTGGTCAGTCTAGATTCTCAATGCCAAGTTCATATTCTTATTAAATGAGATAAGAATTTAAGTAAAAATTATCTGGAAGGAAATTCTTTCACAGGAGTCTATCTTTACTCCCAAATTTTCAGAAATAAAAATTTCCTTCATGTAATTTCTTCCAGTAAATCTAGCGCATTATGTAGTAATCCTAATTATTTTCAGTATAATATAATAACTTTAGAATATATTAGTCTTAGGACAAGTTTTATTAGGGCAGTATTTGTCTTTTACTTAAAGGTGTGTGAGGGAGAAGGGGAGAGAGAGAGAGGGAAGGAGACAGAGAGGTATGAGAGAATTTCTATTTTCTATAGTGCCTCAGTTTTATTTTCCACCAGTTACTAAGTATAGTGTCTTAGTGATGCCATTTAAACTCTCTGAGCTTCAGTTTTTCAACTGTAATTTTCTCTGATATCCTTTCAGGGTGCTGGTGAGACTCCAAATAGATAATATCTAAAAATTTCTTCATAAACTCTATATAATTGTAAAAGAATTACAATTGTTCATATGTGTCTAGTAAATAATTATATACATGGAATGAATTTGCCTAGTTGGTTTATGGGGGTTCAATCTTAGCTTTTGGAAAAGAACATATACCTTTGATGTCAAGGGTTATAACAGCTTTATATGTTCCAATAAGGCATTCACTTATGCATCTGATAGTTGCCTATGCTGAAACCATGGCCCCAAACCCAATGACCCACTGTAGCGAAACAATATACAACCACCCTCTTCAAGGATCACAGAAGGAAAACGTGGGCATATATAACCATAACACAAAGTTGAACATCAAAAATGCTATGAAGTGAGGAGTCAAGCACAAGTGATATTTTGGGTGGGGATGGGGACCAGCAAATTATTTCCAGTTGGTAAGAGTGAAAAATGAAAATGCCCATCTGTACTGTGCAAAGAAGAAGAGCTTGCCTGGACCCCAGGGGCAGTGGTATGACGTGTGGGTATTGGACATGAGGAATGAAAAGAGAAAGGGGTGAGTAGAGAACAGTGTTCTAGGAGAAATCAACTCTGTGAGCAAAGACGTGAAAGTGGGAACATTTTACATCTCTCCCTTCTCAAAGTACAATCTGGGGGTTTCCTGATTTGTGAACTGATGAACAATGTGCGTGTTCCTTTATGAGTTCTTGGGGGAAAGAGGGATGATGCGCAAACTCCCGGATTTTCATTTTTATGACTAAAAGCAAATTATTACCGAGTGAATAACTGTATGACTAAAGATGACTAATATTTGGTATATATACACCAAAATTTGTAAGTTACTAGAATTTCCTTAGGTCTATGACTCTATCCTACTGAAGAGTCTGAGTGCCGAGATCAAGTTTATGCTGTCTTCGTAGACACCCAGATAGTTGGATGCCCCCCTACCCGCTGCTATCCCTCAGTCATCTCCAGAGGTGAAATTGTTATTTGTGTATTTTAGGTGCTATAGTAAGTTGATCATCGCTTTCAATTTTTGGGTTTTCTTTACAAATTCTTTTTAGGTTTACTCTTGTTTTATTTTATTTTATTTATTTAACATTTTTTTGTTAATGTTTACTTATTTTTGAGAGAGAGATAGAGCACCAGCAGGGGAGGAGGAGAGAGAGGGAGACACAGAATCTGAAGCAACGCTCTAGGCTCTCAGCTGTCAGCACAGAGTCCAATGCGGGGCTCGAACCCATGAACCATGAGATCATGACCTGAGCTGAAGTTGGACACTTAACTGACTGAGCCATTCAGGCGCCCCCTCTTGTTTTATTTTTTGAGCCATGAATCATTGCTGGGCTTTTACCATTTTTGATAACTACTGAGATTTTTCTATATGCTTTATCATCAAGTTCTTTTCTTTTGGACAAAGGAAATAAGTGATAGAGATGGGACCACATGTCTTCTGTCCTGACCTAATGTATCTCTCCTACCCTGTATACGACATTTGTTTTACCACCTTGTCCTGCTGCCTTTGGAAAAATCTTGTTGGCTTTTAGGAAAGAAGACAATGTAAAGGTACGATGTAAAATTCCTGATTATGTTGACCAGGAGCTGGCTAATTATGATCCATGGGTCAGATCTGGTCTGCTGTGTTTATAAACAAAGTTTCATTGGGACACAGCCATGCCTATTTTTTTGTATATGATCCAAGGCGGCTTTTGTACTATAATGGCAGAGTTGAGTTGCACCGAAGTCCCAGAAGCCTTAAAATTTTACTTTTTGTCCCTTTACAGAAAATATCTTCTGACCCCCGGTCTAGACCTTAGAAGTGAAGCTATTTCCCAAAGGGAAATCTCATAGCTCATTTTGGGAAGAAAAATATGATATGGGCATATCTAAGAAGTGAATCAGAGCAGGTTGTGATAATTCACTGAGCAATCTGATCACATTAGGAAAGACTGTTTTACGAGTCACTTTCATCTTGAAAGGGCACAATCAGATCTTTGTAGGTGAAACAGAAGTACACAAAATATAAGGGATTATTTGATGAATAATAATAAAATGTACCCACTTAAAATTAGTAATTCTTTAACTTTTCAGCGGTTTCCTATTCTTTCTCATTACATCGTTTTGAATTTTTTTAATGTTTATTTATTTTTGAGAGACAGAGAGAGAGAGGCAGGGAAGGGGCAAAGCGAGAGGGAGATACAGAATCGAAGCAACGTTCCAAGCTCTGAGCTGTCAGCACAGAGCTTGACGCAGGGCTTGAGCTCACAAACCATGAGATCATGACCTGAGCCGAAGCCGGGCGCTTAACCGACTGAGCCACCCAGGCGCCCCCTAATTACATTGTTTTGCATCTTCAGCCAAATCTTTTTGTCAAGAAATAAACTCATCTTGAAATTTCACCCTACCTTTCTTCTCCCATCCTCCAATTATTCCTCCTCATCTGTTCTGTCATGCATACATCTTATGGCAAACAATATTTATTTGTCTTTCGGCTCACTAGAATCTCTAAATGTGTTTTGATGGCCTGGGGAATTGAATACAAGCCTTTAGGATGGGGCCAAGTCCGGGTTTTATCCTGAGAATATGATGTAATTAATATAAGCTAGCTTATATATTCTTCACTTTCAATAGGAAAAATGTCTTACAACACACCAGCCTTGTGAAGTATCTACCTGAGATTTTAGGACCTTGGGTGGCTTCCTCAAATGCCTGCCGATGGTAGACTTGACTATGAATGTAGCTCCAACTGCCACGGTGCTTTTCCCCAGGGTTCTCTGGTAGGATCCTCATTTTGTTTGCGTATGTTTTGATTTCCTTACAGTGATATCATTGACTTTCACCCTGAAAAACATTCTATGCCACCGCATTGAATAGCTGAAAGTCCATTTTGTGTTCATGCCATTCAGCTCTGATTGACTAGGCGACTGAGATATTCATAACTGGGCTTAATCCTTGATTTTAAAATTAATACTAAAAGGTTACACTTTATTCACAAAAATTGTGAAATAGTTCAGATTGTATTGGGAAGTCTTTCTGGTTTGTTGGCCACGTCAAATGGCCAAGCAAATTGTTTACTTCTCCCTTGAATTTTTATTTAAAAATCCAAATTTCACAACCAGTACAGATTTCCCAGGCAATGTTTGCTCAAAGTGGATTCCTTCTAGAAATACGTGATATGTTTCTAAATTAAAAAAACTTAATCTGAAAAAAAAAATCAACATTTCAGAGTAACTTGAGATTCCTCTGACTGTTTTGAAAAAGCGTGCTACGTCTATTTATGCACAAGCCACCACTGCAATTAATTCCCAGCTTTTAGAAACCCAGAATTTATTCTAATGGGGTTTTGTTGTTATAAAACGAGATGCCACAGTAAGGAAAAATACATGGTTCTAATTATTGGGTTTTTTTTTTTTCTTTTCTGAGATATGTTTTTCCATGACACTTCAATATTTCTTTTGCAGGTGGTCAGCAATTTTATTAACAATTGGCAAACCTACTCCTACAAAGCCAACATTACCAAATTATAAAGCAAGTCACTGGAGAAGAAAAATTAGGCTATGGGTAGGCTCCTCATGGGGTTTACAACATCGTCAACATTTGAACTGCTCTGAACTAAACTGTAGATTACAATTTTAAGGGGGTGGGGTGGGGGTGATTTCTATTTTCTATAAACAGCTTCCAACTCTACTTTAGGAGCATATGGAAATTGAGAATATTCTTGATTTTGCAATATGACTATTGTCTTTTCTCAGGATTACGAAAAAGTAGAAGATGCAGTCAAAATAGAGTGCAAATTATGAGGGCACATGTTTAAATTATAACCTTGGCTGGCACGGCAACATCTTCTCAAATTTTTTATTTGGTGAAATTAAATCTTGAATACTGTAATTCTGGATTTTCTGAAGTTTAACAAGACCTGTCTGAAGCCTTTGGGGTAACAAATGAAATTTCAACACTGCGAGTGACTCACATCTGTTACTTCACATGGTTGTTCTTGGAGTTCACAGGTCAGCATCTTTCCTCATGGGGTCTTTACCCCAAGTGTCCCTGCTCAGGTCCACACTCCCGTCTGTGCCGAAAATGACTCTCCCTCCCCTGTGAACCTTGTACAACGACTATAGATGTGAAAGCCTGAGGAAGAACTGGGGGTAACTCGTTCCTTCCCCCAAGTAAGGGGACCTGGCTTTTTGGGTTCTGGCACCAGCTTTGACATTATCAGGTGGGGATCATGAGGACTTGGCTGAACAATTAAGAGGCCTGGTTACTGCGTTTTAGACTTCGGGAAGCTGGCTGTGTACATATGTCCTTTCAGAGACTCCCTAATTGTATGACAGAGACACCCCACGTCATTTGCCTATATGTCACCTTTCTTGCCATGCATGTGGAAGCTCATGTGCAGGGGCTGGACTTCATATCCTGTTGCGTAACTGGAGAGACCACGGTCCAGCCTCAGAAGGGAAATGTCTGTGAGCACCCTTCTGGGTCATCTAACAATGTGTAAGATAAGGAAGTGGAAACCAAAGCATAGTTGTGTGTATGTGGGTGCGTATTTGGGATGGCGGGCTCAGAAGCCCAAAGGAGAACCAGAGTATAGACCAACTCTGGTCTCTTATGGACACAGGCCCCGTCATTAACATTCTGTTCTCCCAATAATCAGGAAGATAAGATAGCAAGGCCAGAACACTCCATGAGTGATGAATGCCTGGCTCTCATGTGGCTGGCCACTCACAAGGCAGCTACTCACTGGCTCTCCCTCTCACATTCTGAGAACTAACTCTTAATCTCTGTGGGAGGGACTCCAAGGATTGCAGAGATATGGCTGGAGATTTGGTTGAAGACCAGCTGGACTTTCTGCCACGATTACAGGCCTCAAACAATTGGAAGATAGTTTGGTAGATTCTTCTTAAAAAACTAAACATACCATTACCATACAACCCAGCAATTGTGTTGGTATTTACCCAAATGAGCTGAAAACTTATGTTCACACAAAAACCTGCACATGGATGTTTTAGAAGCTTTCTTCACAATTTCCCACACTTGGAAGGAACAAAGATGTCCTTTAGCAGGGGAATGTGTAAACTGTGCTATAGCCAGACGGTGGAATACCATACAGCACCGAAAAGAAATGAGCTATCTGGAGCACCTGGCTGGCTCAGTTTTCTGACTGCCCAACTTCGGCTCGGGTCATGATCTCACGGTTTGTGGGTTTGAGCCCCATATCCAGCTTGCTGCTGTCAGCCTGTCAGCGCAGAGCCCATTTCAGATCCTCTGTCCCCCTCTCTCTGCCCCTCCCCCACTTTCACTCTCTCAAAAAGAAATAAACATTTAAAAAAAAGGAAACAAGCTATCAAGCCATGAAAAGACACGGAGGAACCTTACGTACATATTAAGTGAAAGAAACCAATGTGAGAAGGCTACGTACTGTTTGATTCGAATTATATGACATTATAGAAAAGCCAAAACTGAAGACAGTAAAAAGATCAGTGGTGGCAAGGAATTGGGAGGAGGGAGAGATGAATGGGTGGAATACAGAGGATTTTTAGGGCAGTGAAAATATTCCCGTGGACACATGTCATTATAAACATTTGTCAAAACCGATAGAATGCACGATGCTGAGAGTGAACCCTAAGGTAAAGTGTGGACTTCGGGCGATTGTGACGTGTCAGTATAGGTTCATCTCTTATAGCAAGAGTACCACCCAGGCAGGGGGTGTTGATAGTGGGGAAGCCTGCGCATGGGTAGGGGCAGGAGGCATATGGGAAATCTCCGTATCTTTCACTCAGTTTTACAGTGAACCTAAAACTGTCTAAAACTAAAAACTATTAGAAAACATACTCAAACGATCCTTAAGCAAAGGCTAAGCCAGAGCCCCCAGGCTGGGCTGGAGCCAGTGCTGGGAGGGCTGGGGAAGTTTGATTCTCACTGGGCCTGGAGACCCTGAGGGAGATATCACCCAGACAGTCTGGGGTCTTCGTGCGTGGGAATTGCTCTCCTCTATCTTTCATTTGTGAGCGGAGTTGACCAACTCTGGATGGAGGACGTAGGGTCCACCCTCTCAGTGGGGGGACGTTGGAATGGGAAGCACACACTGAACCAGATAGATTTATAAGCAGAGAATGTGGCAGGAGAACTGGCTTTTGAGATTTTAATTTGCAGCTCCCTCCTGTTGCCTTCTTTTTCTGATTCCCCCGGATGCGGGCAGGCATTTTGGATTCCCATACCCCAAAATGTTTTGCAGGGGAGAATGCAGGAGCTGGCGAAGTCAGGATTCTGTTTGTTTTGTCAACTGCGGTTACTTAAGGAAGCCCGAGCAGAAGGGAAATTAGGGCAGAGCAGGCAAGAACCAGCTGCACATGTGACCCCTGATTCTAGAAGGCAAAAGTCGCACCCACCTCGTGACAGCATCCGGGGCTGCCAGCTTGGGCACCATGGTGGTCCCTGGGTGCAGGGCGAGGCCCCCAAGGGATCACTGCATGGCATGCCTCAGAAAGCTGAGCTCTGCATGGGGAAGAGCCCTCCGCCCCAGTATGGGATGCGGGCAGCCGAGCCAGTAGACGTGAAGAGTCCAGGTGGGAATGGGACAAAGAATGCACGTTAGTCGTGCCCAGGGAAGAGTGCCTGAAATTCCAGGGCTTCTGTCACACCCCGTAGTAGCTGAGATTAAATAGACTCCACGTCAGATTTGCATAAACACACCGTTGACAGCACCCTAGAGGTTCTGTTTGCAGATTCTTGCTCACAACATCTGCCCATACCTTGGACAACCTTTTGTGAAGTGTGACACAGGGCAGTTCCCGAGAACGGCAGCCCTCAAATATCTCCACCGCAAGCGATGGTCTTTGCTCAGCACGCGTAACCAATAGGCCCATTTCACTGGTTTGTTCAAGAAAAGGAACACCAATGACCGGGTCTCCACGGCTTGCCATTGAGAAAACTGTTTTCAGCTTCTGCATGGGTTTTTCTTGCAAGTTTCTATTTTTCCCAACAAAGTTTTGAAGTCTTAGAGTATCGGCACCGTCCGGAAATAATGATGTCAATCGTCATCGTGGTTACGCTCACGCGGCCGCCGTCTCATAAAACAAACACAACGTAATAGAAGAGACACGTCTCTCGTGCAGAGGAAGTCCCAATCATTTATGTGAATACATGGCCCTTAAGGAGGGGGAACTGATCCCCTACCCCTTAAATGTCCACAGTGGCTTCCTTTCAGGAAGCAAGGCTTTGAAAGGGGAAAGAGAGTGACTTTCCAGTGGTGAAAGTGGGCAAGCACAGTGTCAGCCATGTGAGCAGGTTAACATTAATACGGATAAATCACATCAATAGTATATACCCGTGGTATGGTGTGCTAACAATGTTGCTTTAACTCTGTAATCTCCCTCCTAAAATCCCGTAACCCCAGTCTAATCGTGAGAAAAACATCAGCCAAATCCCAATTGAGGGACGTTCTACAAAATACCCGACCAGGCTTCCTCAAAACTGTCCAGGTCAACAAAAACAAGGAAAGACCGAGAAACTCACAGCCAAGAGGAGCCTAAAGAGACATGGGGACTAACTGCATTTCAGGGGTTTCTTTCGCTGTTGTTGTTCACCCTCGTCTGCTATATCCTCAGCGCCCTGCACAGAGCTTCGGTATACTTAGCCCTCAAATCATTATCGAATACGTGAGAGAATAAAGAAAGGAAGGACTGTGATGGCCTTTGAACTGGCCCTTCAGATATCTCTATATGCTTGGGTGATGACAAGTATATGAAAAATAGCAAAGTCCTCCTAGGAAAAAGTGACCTAACCAGTATCTGTATTAAAAAAAAAAAAAAAAAAATAGGAGAAATGGGGCATCCGGGTGGCTCAGTTGGTTAAGCATCTGACTCTCGATTTAGGCTCAGGTCATGATCTCAAGGTTCATGAGTCTGAGCCCCAGATGGGGCTCTCTGCTGTCACCTGCTTCAGATCCTCGGCCCCCTGGCTCTCTGCCCCTCCCCCACTCTCTCTCTCTCACAAAATAAATAAACATCGAAAACAAAAACAGTAGGAGAAATGGAAGGAGGAGTTATCTAAGCCTCAGGTGAAATTATTCCACAAAGGTAAAGAAAAATTTACTTCCGCCGGCAGGGAAGAAAGCTGATCACCGTCTCCTAAAATGGGTGTTAGCCCACATTACGGCTGGACAAAGTAAGGCTCAGATAACTGTTTTGACAACAGTTAGGAAATGGCAGCACTGGAATGTGAGTCCCCATGTTTTCATCTGGAACAAATATTTTCGAGGCTCCATTCTGTGCCAGTTGGGTGCCAAGGCACTGCCGTGTACCCAACTGATGCCTTTTTCTCCAGGGCTAGACCCTCTAAACAGCACAAGCATTTGGGGACTATATCGCTTAAACTCATGTAGCATGGGGTGCCTGAGAAGAGGAAAGCTAAAATCGAATATTGGCATTCATTGCAAACCTGAGGAGTAACAATAGACCTGAAATGCAGTGATAGTGGAAGAAATGGGAAGGCCCGATAAGGGGGCCCTGCCATTCTAGGGAGGGCCTTCCCCACACCCTGTTGTGGAAGTCCTTTCTTCCGTAGAGAGCTCAGCAGCGTCTGGGGGCACATAAAAGCCGTTAAGAATGGGGCGCCTGGGTGGCGCAGTCGGTTGAGCGTCCGACTTCAGCCAGGTCACGATCTCGCGGTCCGTGAGTTCGAGCCCCGCGTCGGGCTCTGGGCTGATGGCTCAGAGCCTGGAGCCTGTTTCCGATTCTGTGTCTCCCTCTCTCTCTCTGCCCCTCCCCCGTTCGTGCTCTGTCTCTCTCTGTCCCAAAAATAAATAAACGTTGAAAAAAAAAAGCCGTTAAGAAGTATTAAGAAATGACAACTGTCTGAATGGTGTTTCACTGCATACTTTCCAGGTTTATTTGCTCACAGAATTCCTTAGCTTATTTACGGATCGCAATTTACCTTGCATAGCAAGAGTGATTTGTAGAACACACTCTGGAAAGCATTCTTTGATCAAGGGGTTGCCAAATGCAGTTAGAATGGAGAGCGCGAACAGTGTTTCCAGCGCCTGGAACAGATGTCTGTGCACAGAGCTCAGGCACTAGTGAATAAATAAATGAATGAATGAATGTAAGAATTGTGAACACCTTGGCAGAGCTAATGGATGTAAGTGGCTCTGTTTTTGTTGCTTTGTTTGCTTATTTTGAAAGGGTCGGGAGCTCTCACAGAGCCCTTAAAATGACAATTATGCGGGATGCTTACTTTTCCTAGCGCCAGGACTCCTAGCGAATGAGATTAAATACCCCTTTGTTTGGTAACTTTTTTTTCTCAGACCTCAGAGGTGATTTCAGTTACCAAAATAAATAGGGACTTCTCTTTCCTTACCAAAAGATATTATGGGTTATCTGATTCTTACAACACTGCTTTTAAAAGTAGCTATCCCAAATGGATCAAATTTGGAAGGTGTTTTGTTTATCTGGCACGAGGAGCAGTGGCAGTCAGCAAGCCCATATAGCAGAAGATGAAGATCCCTTATCTGGATGGAATTTAATTAAAAATAAACAAGAAGATGGCTACTATTTTAGGATAGCAGAGCCTCTTCCTATAATTTAATTTCCTTCCAAGAGAGAAGATGATGTGAAATCTTTTCGGATTCCAATGTATTAAGGCGTATTCTACATCACATTATTATTCCCAAGGGTAGTTTTTTTTTTTTCTTCCTCCCCAACCTTCAATTCTTTTTTTGTCAAGTAATTTTTCTTCAACACATGAGTTCCATTAGCTGATTCAGTTACATCCTGCCCAGTATCTCTATCTACTTAATTTTGACAACACCAAGAGCTGGAACTCTAAACCAACAATTCCAAAAATAGTTTCTTTGAAAACAAAGATGCAATCTCAAATAGATTGGATTGAAAAGTTCCCTGGATAATGTCTTATACGGTTCCTTTAAAAAAACAAATGTGACGAGCCGACTCATCCTACTGGAGGTCTCAAGAAGTAAACCACAAAAATGCATTTATCTCTTTTGTTGTATACTTAATGGAAGTTCTTAGCATGGAGGCTTCATTTGGGTCTGCCTGTGTTGTGCATCTTGCCTGTCTTCGTAACGTTGGACTTAAATGCAGTCTCCCAAAGGACAGTTTTCTCATTTCACGTCACTATATGAGTGATAAGTAACAGCCTTCTTTGAGGTAGGGCCTTTTGATTAGAGAAGGTTCTGTATGAATGTGAGAAAGTACATGGCTGCTTTGTGGTCATCTTGAAAGCATTTGGGGGCACCCTCCTTTCTCCCTCTCAGTAATAATAGCAGACATTTACCTATTTGTGGAGTGTTTACTATGTGACAGGTATTGTGCTATGCATCTAACTTGTAGTATATCATTTAGTCTTGGCTATGATCCTGTGAGGTAAGTGCTATCGTGTCCACTATTTTACAAATACAGAAGTGGTGTATGGAGGGATCATTGCCCAAGGTCATGGAGTCAGGGTTAGGGTTAGGAGTCAGGTGGCAAACTGAGATGAAACACTATCATAGAAAACAGAGCTGGACTCTAGAATTCAAGCCCCAGCTCTTCATGTAATACTGCTTTTATTCACTCTAGCGTTTGGGAGGAAACCTCTGCTCTCACTCCCTCCAATTTTTCTCTCTGATCCATACCCTCCACTATTCATACCTGTCCTTATCCCTGAACAAACCCTGATCGCAAGAAGCAAGAAAGTTCTCAATATCAAACCAAACAGAAGCCACAAATTAGATGTCATTTTGTGAAAGTGCCATTAGCCCCACCCCCAGCCGCCCAGAAGCACATGCGTTACATGCCAAAATCACAACAAAAAAATCTCATCTATTTCCTAACATTAAACTAGGTTTTCATGAATAACTAGCATACAGGGAAAAAATTTAAACTATTTCTTATTTAATTTTGTTCTTGCCTAGGGTTTACTAGTGACACAATAGAAATGCTGCTTGATTTTTCAGTGAAGATGTGTGTAACAAGGAGTGGAGAGAAGAAGTCCAGCAGGACAGGTTGGGATCACAATGTGTAGACCCTTGAATTCAGATTATCTGGTTAGACTTAACATTCACCGGCTAGCAAGACCACTAGCAGAAAATATGAATTAACTGACCTAATCCAGTTCCTGGTTGAAGAGAGGATACATTTTTCTTATCTGAAATTTCTTTTCAACATGATCATTTTTTTGTATTTACTACTCAACTTTATAAAGAGTTTCCGAGGAAATAGGTAGGCTCATCTCATTTGATGTAATAGGTGTGCTCTTGGAAAAGAAGCAATGGCCAACTGAAAATTTTGCTGAGGGCGATTTTCACATCAGAGAAAGTTAAACAGAAAAATGGTACAATATTGCATTACTTTATATTAAAATAAATTAGTTAATAAAAATGATTCCTCTCACAAAGTGAATGTGAGAGGCTACTGGATGTCTATCAAAACAGTTGGGCTGCACGTCCCAGACTCCCTTATAGGTAGGTCTGGACTGGGACAGTTCCGGTCAATGAACTGAGACCTGAAGGGGTGTGTGCTACTGTGGGGTCTGGCTTCTAGAGACCTCCCATGCTCAGCGTCCATGCTCTTTCCCCTTCTGCTGGCTGGAAGCAGATGACGATGAAGCCTGATGTCAGCAGAGCCACACTACTGAGGAGCTTAAGTCCTCAAAGAACAGGAAAGAAGAGAACCAACTCACTAAGCAGAACCAAATGAACAAGAAGCAAACTTCAGTCTGTGTGTAGGCTCAACCGGCACAGCACTTAGTCTACCTGAATCAGTAAAGTGTAAATTCATCTCCTTTCCAGTCACTCAGGTTCAAAATCCCGGTATCGTTATTTCTCTCCTTTTTTACTTTTATTTTTTCTGGAAAGTTTGTTTCTTTGTACTATTGCTCATTATGATTTCCTCCTTTATATTCCCATTGCCACCCCCAAATTCAGATGTTTATTCCCAATACTTTAAGTATTAAAGGGTATTTCCAAGCCATTTCTGTGCTTTAAGTTTCTTTAATCCACTCCATCCATCATCCTACAGGCACATGAAGCATTGTTTTCCTCATTTCTTTTTTTTTTTTTAACATTTATTTATTTTTGAGACAGAGAGAGACAGAGCATGAACGGGGGAGGGTCAGAGAGAGAGGGAGACACAGAATCGGAAGCGGGCTCCAGGCTCTGAGCGGGCAGCACAGAGCCCGATGCGGGGCTCGAACTCACGGACCGCGAGATCATGACCTGAGCTGAAGTTGGACGCTTAACCGACTGAGCCACCCAGGTGCCCCTCCTCATTTCTTATTGAGGTTCAGAATCTTCAAGGATTTCCTTTTTTTTTTTTAATGTCCATTTATTTTTGAGAAAGACAGAGAAAGAGACAGTGAGTGAGCAGGGGAGGTGCAGAGAGAGAGAGAGAGACAGAGGATCTTAAGGGGGCTCTGAGGTGACAGCAGAGACCCGAATGCAGGGCTCAAACCCACAAACAGTGAGATCATGACCTGAGCCAAAGTCGGACACTTAACCAACCGACTGAGCCACTCAGGCACCACTTCAAGGATTTCCTTTTGTTGAAGGGACAAAAATTCAAATTCTTCAGTTAGAGAATTCATTTCCTAGAGCCAGCCCACCTTTCCAAACAGTTCCCATCAATCTCTAACAGAATCCTTCTGGTGCAGACACCGTTTTCCTCATGTGACAGACTTCTCCGCAACCACCTGTTTGTTCATACATTGTTGCTTCTAACTGAAAATTAATTTTCTTCTTTCACTTCTGAGAATCTTAACTATCACTTACATTTCATCCCAGACCTGTGTTTTCCCATAGACTCTTTAAGCTGTCCCTTCTGGAAAATTATTTTTTGCCCACTGAGCTCCCATGGGACAGATTATTTACACAGCCACAGTGTATTTGTAAAACACTCCCTTGGCTTGCTAATTTATCTTTCCTTTATTGTGAAAATAGGATTCAGTCTTCAAGGTAGGACCTTTTTTTTTTTTTTTTTTGAGAGAGAGTATATGTGAGGGAGGGGCAGAGAGAAAGAGAGAGAGAGTCAGAGAGAGAGAGAGAATCTTAAGCAGGCTCCAAGCCCAGCAAGGAGCCCCAGGTGGGGCTCAATCTCACCATTGTGAGATCATAACCTGAGCCAAAATCAAGAGTCAAATGCTTAACTGACTGAACCACTCAGGAGTCCCTTGGACTTTTTTTTTTTTTTAATTCTTTTTTTTTTTTAACGTTTATTTATTTTTGAGACAGAGAGAGACAGAGCATGAACAGGGGAGGGTCAGGGAGAGGGAGACACAGAATCTGAAACAGGCTCCAGGCTCTGAGGTCAGCACAGAGCCCGACGCGGGGCTCAAACTCACGGACCGCGAGATCATGACCTGAGCCGAAGTCGGCCGCTCAACCAACTGAGCCACCCAGGCGCCCCTGTTTTTTTTTTTTCTTTAACAGTGTAACTTATATACTTCAAGACAAACTCTCAATGTGCTTGAAGCTCATGAGTATAGTCATTTTCTCCAAGGCCCTCACAGTCGGCTTCTAAATGGCTGTTTTAAAAGGGATCCTAATATTAGTCCAAAGTTACTTCTCTCTCAGATAACCTAGATGTTGGGGTTGACTCTAGCCTACTTGTCTAAGATGCAGTAGTCAATGTGACATTTTCACTAACTCTCAGCATCAAAGAGAAAGCCTGAGTATAAATCCCTCTGGTTTTCCAAGACAATTTGTTGATTCCTCTTCATTGAACTCCAAGATAATATACTCAGAGCTCTGTGGGAGTGACAATAGGACCCATCTGCCTAGGGAGTCTCGCTTCCCCATAATAATAGGTGTAAAAATTTAACATGTATGTATTCATTCATTTATATTTTCCCCAAATTAATGAAGTTGGCTCCAAAGAGATGGATGCTAGGGTGTTTTTTAAGTAACATTTTCACAAATAAAACAAAACTTTCATATCTGCACTACATAAATCCACATACTCACAAACTCATTTAGATTTCATGCTTACTATCTACTTATTACTTTCAATTTATTATTATCACATAAATCATACCTCCTCCTGTTTATTGAGCTCTGTGCCCCAGTTAGTTATATTTTATATATATGGTCTTTAATCTTTATTAAAACCCCTATAGGAGACACCATTATGTTCTTACTCAACAGCTATTT
This sequence comes from Lynx rufus, assembly GCF_022079265.1. Classification (NCBI taxonomy): domain Eukaryota; kingdom Metazoa; phylum Chordata; class Mammalia; order Carnivora; family Felidae; genus Lynx; species Lynx rufus. The sequence continues at coordinate 7,135,869 of NW_025814829.1, forward strand.
TCTAACCCACTTTTTTCTGACGAGAAGATGCCAAATTTGTTTGGAGAGAAACTGTGGCCAAGTCCAGACAGTGAATCACCATTTCTTTGAACCCTCATAAGGATATAGTCAGTTTCTTTCTTTCCTAGTCTCCCTTCTTTCCAGAGGTGGCTTTCTAACAAGGTTCTGGCTGAGAGGACAGCAACCGAAGTCTGCTGAGCATTTCTGGAAAAGGTTTTGGTTTACTGATAAAAGGGTACAGACCCTCTTTGCCTTCCTCTTCCCTTTTGGTTGACTTGAATGGACTGTGATGTTTGGAAATACAGTGGCCATTTTCCAACTGTGAGGCAACCTCATTAAGAAAAGATCAAAATAGGTGCAGAACTGTTAGCTATTGTGTCCTTGAATTCATGCCCGTAGCCATCAACCTCCAGATTTGGGATGCTTCTTTAAACTAAGATCACTCAGGTTGTGTTACTTGCTGCTGAAAGCATTCCCCACTGATTCACCTTGTAAGGTAAATGCCGTTATCCCCTTTCACTGATGAGGAAACAGTGGTTCAGTGAACATTTTGTGAGAGTAAGATTTTGTTTTGTTTTTTTCATTTCAGATATAGACTTATATGTCTACTGTGTTCTTTTTTTTTTTTAATTTTTTTTTCAACGTTTATTTATTTTTGGGACAGAGAGAGACAGAGCATGAACAGGGGAGGGGCAGAGAGAGAGGGAGACACAGAATCGGAAACAGGCTCCAGGCTCTGAGCCATCAGCCCAGAGCCTGACGCGGGGCTCGAACTCACGGACCGCGAGATCGTGACCTGGCTGAAGTCGGACGCTCAACCGACTGTGCCACCCAGGCGCCCCTATGTGTTCTTGACGTTGTACCAGTTGCTAGGAACAGAAAAATAAGACCAAATCCCTACAAGCATGTAGATTTGAAATTTCACTTTCCCTCTTTTTCACATCTTGCCAACCTAAAAATATCAGAATCGTCATTTCGTGTGACTTTAGAAGAGCAAAAGTTCCGAGGAAAACGAAACATTGAGTATTTCTTTTTTTTTTTTAATTTTTTTTTAATATATGAAATTTATTGTCAAATTGGTTTCCATACAACACCCAGTGCTCATCCCAACAGGTGCCCTCCTCAATACCCATCACCCACCCTCCCCTCCCTCCCACCCCCCATCAACCTTCAGTTTGTTCTCAGTTTTTAAGAGTAAACATTGAGTATTTCTAAAAGTAAGGACCGCCTGGTTGGAAAGCAAGGTCATACAAGCGCGCTTAGTTGTAAAGCTTGTTAACCTAATTAGTGACACACTCTACTCCAAATTAAGGAAAGCAGTGGAGTTGTTTGACTTTGCTGGGTACCTACTTAAGTCACACAGATAAACTTGCTTCAAATCCTGTGTGATATGTTTTTCTAGGCATAAGTGCCAAGCATGATGGCTCATATTTCTGAGTTTCAAAGCTTCCCTTTCTTGAACAGGAGACAAGCTGTTGCTTTATTTTTTAGCAAAGTAAAATCAGGTAAGAGTGGTCCCAACGCAGAGAAAATGGTGTCCATAATAACAACTTATTTCCCCCTTTAAAAGGTGGACTTCTGGGGCGCCTGGATGGCTCAGTCGGTTGAGCGTCCGACTTCGGCTCAGGTCATGATCTCGCAGTCCAGTGAGTTCAAGCCCCGTGTGGGGCTCTTTGCCGACAGCTCAGAGCCTGCTTCGGATTCTGTGTCTCCCTCTCTCTCTGCGCCTTCCCCACTCATGCTCTGTCTCTCTCTCTGTCAAAGATAAACATTAAGAAAACATTTAAAAGGTGGACTTCTGCCTGATATCTAAATGCTCTTATAACCTTTTAAGAAAATGGAGTTCTCAAAACTCAAGCTCATTGCAGCTGGCATCGGAAGCTGGGGGCACTCACAGAGCTGGTTAATGTCAGCAGCCCTAGGATTGTCAGGAAAAATAGGCTGAAGCGACACTGTTTCATTTTAAGTAGACTTGTAAGACATTCCAATTTTCAGCTCCTCAACCCAATGGACCAAACACCTCTGACTACCTCAAATGTGGCCTCGCTGAGTGCTTCCATATTCAGGGGTTATTAGAAAGGATTGAGCAAGTGACCTGTAACTGGGAAGGAATCAGGGCAGCCTCTGAACCTCTTCGGAGAGGTACTGTAATGAACTGGCCTCAGAAGGTCTTTGATGCTGCCTTTGCATCCTGTGTAGGAGCTTTCGGCTCAGTCATTTCCTCTGCACTTTGGTAGCACAGCATGAAGCCTGCTATTAGAAACAAGGTTTATTGCTGCCTTGCAAACATTTATTGGGTAGTATCTACAACATGGTGTCAAGTTATAGTAATGTGCTGTTCCGGGAACCTTTCTGAGAATTTTTAGTGTTTCAGAAAACGGTCCTCTGAGATTTCTTCTGTTTCAGAAATGAAAAGTAGTAGAGACTATACACACGCCTGCACACACACACACACACACACACACACATACACTCACATACCCTCTGGTTTCATGGTGGAGATGTACCATTTTTCTTTCAAGAGAAACATCTATTCCTAAAATAGATCATTCCTGGACTCTTTAAGTCGTGTGCCTCCGAGAGCAGATAACCAGATTTACCATTTGCCTGGAGATATTCTTTGCCTGTATTTATACAAGGTCAACAACGTGACACACAGTTTAATCCCCAAGAGGATTTATTCCGTGTTGCTACCTACTCAATCAAGCTCAAGCTTCTCTAGTTCATAAGAAAATAGTCGGATAGGAACTCAATGCAGATGGTTTTCGTGCTGCAAGAGAGGAAGAGTATGCACCTTTAATCATGGTGATGGAAATGTGTACTGTGACATCCAGCTGTGGCTGTGTGAGTCCTCTTTTCCTCCCCACAACATCTGGAGAATGCGTTATATACAGGGTGCTGCTCAGGAAATGTCTGTTGATTGAATGGAAGATCATTAAAACAGGTGAATAAAAGGTAAAACGTGTTATTCATTTATGTATTTCCTGTTTGATGTTCAAAGATTTTCCCAACTGACATGAAGCTGTTTTCTATAAGCTATTTATAAAGCTCCATACTGGACGAAGTGATGAAAACGAACCGAAGGACTTATTCCCTGATGTCAAGGAGGACCTGACGGAGTTAGGCTGAAAAACGAACAACCTAGTGAAGTGAATGCCATTCCAGTCCTTTTCCGATGTGGTAGCCCCTCCTCGACTTTCCCACTTGATCTGTCTCTCCGCCGAGAACTGCTCCTTCTTTCTACCGCACGCTTGCTCCTGCCCACTCCTGTCACCCTCTCCCCCAGGCTCAGACTGCACCTGTTGTGGCCGTATTTACCTCCTCTTTCTCTTCCTTTCTTCTTTTCCCAATTTACCTTCCTAATTCCAGATTCTCAATTATCCTTCAGATCCCAACCCCCAGATTTGGCTTTGATGTCCATTTTTTTTTTCTTTTTTGGCGTCTATCCGTAGTGCCCTATATTTATCTCTACTCAGGATCAGAACATTGTAAGGCTCCAGGGAAGTTGACTATTATTATTATTATGCACATTATTATTCTCTACTATAAAAAATAAGTGGCTGTTTGAAGAGACCATCTTCCAGCACCAAAACATTTAAAGGTGATGAGGAATAAGACAGCGTTCTCTTTATTTACGAATGATATAGTTGAAAGGCCTATATTATCTCCAACCAGCCCTACCCCCACCACCAAAAGGGATTGCTTGTTTGGACATTAGTTATGTAATTAATATCTCAACTAAGTGTTATGGACTGAATTGGGTCCTTCAGACATTCATATGTTGAAGACCGCCCCCCCCCCCCCGACTCCCGCCCCGTGTAATGGTATTTGGAGGTGGGGCTTTTGGTAGATCATTAGATTTAGATGAGATGATAGGATGGGGCTCTCATGATGCTATACCGGACAACTCTCTCTCTTTCTCTGCTGTGTGAAGACAGAGGGAGAAGGCAACCATCTACAGGTGAGAAACCAATCATGTTGGTATCTTGATATTGGACTTCTAGCCTGTAGAACTGTAAGGGAATACATTTCTGTTACACCTCCCAGTCTATGGTATTTTGTTATAGCAGCCCACACTGACTGAGACCTAGAGCTAAACAGATTCCTTTAAAGGTGTTTCCTGGTGGGCAGAGAGATTGTATTTTCAAATGAAAGACCCCATTTCATGGGAGAAACCCCATATTGAGGTTCTTAAATTTCAGACACCAGAAATAAAGGAATTAATTCAACACCCTCCTACCATCTCTGTGCTCCAGCTTGGCTATTTTCAACTATTCTCCGTGCATTATATGCAGAGGCATGTGCTGAATGGTAAATTTAGATGATATATATTCTACTTAAAACCCTTCACTTGTGGGGCGCCTGGGTGGCGCAGCCGGTTAGGCGTCCGACATCAGCCAGGTCACGATCTCACGGTCCGTGAGTTCGAGCCCCGCGTCAGGCTCTGGGCTGATGGCTCAGAGCCTGGAGCCCGTTTCCGATTCTGTGTCTCCCTCTCTCTCTGCCCCTCCCCCGTTCATGCTCTGTCTCTCTCTGTCCCAAAAATAAATAAAAACGTTGAAAAAAAAAAAAAAAACCCTTCACTTGTAATCAATTGCCTACAGTAATCCTTTTTTCCTCTGGACCATCAGATAGGTTATTTATTCCTCTTGGAATTCCAGTTCTCTGTTCCTCCTTCTCCTCCATACTTTTCTTTTTTAATGTTTTTTTTTACTTTTTTTATTTTTTTATTTTTATTTTTTTAATATATGAAATTTGTTGTCAAATTGGTTTCCATACATCCCCAAAGGTGCCCTCTTCAATACCCATCACCCACCCTATATTTTTTAATGTTTATCTATCTTTGAGAGAGAGAGAGAGAGAGAGAGAGAGAGAGAACAAGGAAGGAGCAGAGAGAGGGAGACACAGAATCTGAAGCAGGCCCCAGGCTCTGAGCTGTCAGCACAGAGCCTGAAGCAGGGCTCAAACTCAGGAACCACAAGATCATGACCTGAGCCCAAGTCAGACACTTACCTAGTTGAGCCACCCAGGTGTCCCTCCTTCTTAACTAAATACTACTCAGTCCTCAGAATTCAATCAGTACATCACCTCTTCTTTGGGAAACTTCCCTTGGTCTTCTCAAAGCTGAAAAATGTCTGTCTCCTGTGATCCTAATTCATTATAAACATCCCCTTTTGGTCCCTATGTTGTAAGTGGACGTTTTCTTGTCTATCTCGGGCAACATATTATAATCTCTTAAAAGACAAAGACTATTTCTTCTCTTCAGTGTGTACTAGAGCTGAACTCAATAACTGACATGTGTACACACTCAAGTTTTTATTGAAAAAATGATTGAATGAGTTATTTACTTTCCGGGTCTTTCTGACAACTATGGTTACAGGACTCATGGTCATAAGCCCAAGATTGGCCCCACACCTGAGGACTGTATTTCTCCAGTGTTTAGGACCCTTAGATTTCAGTTCCCCCTTTGCTCTCTCCTGATTCTTGAGTTCCACCTATTCTCTAGCTTTCAGATCTAATCACAGTGTGAGGAGATATTTATTCTGACATAAGTTTGAGGCAAAAAAAGGAAAAGATTCCAGGGAACATCTTTGTTTTTTCTAACTCTATCTTCCATTTCCAGAACAGGAGGACCCTTTTCTTGGGTTTTATTCGCTCTCTGTTTTACTTCTTTCCCCTTATTGTAACCAAATGAGATTAATATAAATTAACTTAGATTAATATAAGTTAATTTGCCTTAGTTAATTTGGATTCAGACAACAAAAAATATCTTTCAGCACTTCTTTTTTTTTTTTTTTAAATGTAATGTTTATTTATTTCTGAGAAAGAGGGACAGAGTGAAAGCTGGGGAGGGGTAGAGAGGAAGAGGCACAGAATCCAAAGCAGGCTCCGGGCTCTGAGCTGTCAGCACAAACCCTGACACGGGGTTTGAACCCACAAACCATGAGATCATAGTCTGAGCCAAAGTTGGACGCTTAACCGACTGAGCCACCCAGGTGCCCCTTTCTTCTGGCACTTCTTAATCTTACCAGATGATGCCCACTATGTGATAGAAACTTGCAGATGTTTCTACTTTAACCTTTTCTATTGCTCCTAATAGAGTTTTCCTTTAGATGGCACTGTAGCAGTTAAGGCAAGCCAGCTCTTTTCAGAGCAATATTGGGAGAAACTCCCTAGAAGTCAATCTACTCAGCCAAGATTGATTGACTTATTTTCTTTAATGTTTATAAAATTTGGTGATCTTATGTTTGACGTGAAGGCACATCTCAGAAGAAAAGGAACTTTTCAAAAAAACAGATCGTGTTTAGACAAACTAGTTCTAGTTTCAAATATGGTGCTAAAAAGAAATCAAAACAAAGCATTCGGTTTTTATTCGAGATGGTGAGCAATTTCCTTTTTTTTTTTTTCTTTTTGGTCTGGAATCTGATTCAAGTGCCTCGATTAGCTTCTTGCAGAACTAACTAAAACTCAAAAGAAAAATTTTAAAGATGATTTTTATAGCAATGACATCATTATATAAAATGTTGGCATTTCATATTTTCCAAACAGAAACTTGGAAATAACAGAATACAAGTTAAATAAAAAAGTTGAAACTAATCCAATTCTCTATTTTTCTTTCCATTTCTTTTTCTAACCGAGCTTTTTATTGCCAGCTTTTACTTTGCATAATAATATATGATGAATTGTCCAGGAAAGACCCAGTGGGTACATTTCTCTTAGAAATAAGCCTCACTGTGCAATAGGAGGCCAAGTTCTAGGGCAGCATGCTTATATAATCATGTAAGATTTTCCTTATTGCTGAACAATTGACCACCCTGGGCATTTGTCAAGTAGGTAAATACACGGAGGCGCGGGTCACCAGAAGACTGAAAACACAAATCACTTTATTCAAATCCATCCCTATTTGTAGAGAAACAATCCCAACTCAAAACATATACCCTACTGGTAATAGTCCTAGCAATATTATCTTGGTATATTGAACTACATATTAAACATTTTAGTACTTATTTGTTTAATGACTCTGAATCATTAGGCACATGGGCGAGAACCATGGCCTTTAAAATATTTTGCTGGCACATCTTCTAAAAGAATTTTGAAAAACTATTGATCCTCTTGTAATTTTTGTTTGACTTGTAAAATATTTCATTGTAATTTGAAATAATTGCCAAAGATATAATTCTTTTCTTTTTTAAATGTTTATGTTTTTGAGAGAGAGAGACAGAGCATAAGTGGGGAGGGGCAGAGAGAGGGAGACACAGAATCTAAAGCAGGCTCTAGTCTCTGACCTGTCAGCAAGAGCCAGAAACCAGGCTTGAACTCATGAACAGCAAGATCATGATCTCAGCCGAAGTCAGATGCTTAACCAACTAAACCACCCAGGCACTCCACCAAAGATATCATTCTTATTGTGAATATTACTATTATAAAATAATTCTATGCAATTGATCACAAAAATTAAAAAAATATTTTTATTAATAATGATCAAATATAAAAAGAAGAAATTATCAGAAATGCATTTTCTGATAGATGTATTGGGATTTCATTCCCTTAACTGTTTCATGGATACAGGAGTGGATATGATTATTGTCAGAAGGAGGTAGAGTTAAGTGGAAGTCAATAACAAAAAGAAGCCATTGGGCCACTGAAATGTGTGGGGCTTCATAAAAGATAATTAATTGTTTTTTGTTAAGAGTATTATATAGGAGAATCTGTAAGTTATGCCAAATCTAATAAATATATATTTGTTATGAAAGTTGATAAGTGAGAGGGATTTTTGGAAAGTCAATGAAAATGTTTTTCAGTCTGAATAAGTGGTTAAGAAGAGATAAAAAGTAAACTAACTCTAATATTAACTTCTTTTATTTCAAAATATAGTGTTGATATGTAAGAAATGATTATGAAATTTTTATTTCCTCCTTAAAATCATGCAAAATATGTAACGGAGACATGAGATAAATAAAAATATTCACCAAGTTGTTTCTTCATATCAGGAATGGGGAAAATGAAGAGAGGGTATGTCTTACAGTTGAATGGAATTTCCCAGCATACTTTTTATGAACCTGGACTACTTGAATTTTAAAATAAAGAGAGAGAGAGAGAGAGAGAGAGAGAGAGGAAGTGTGTGTGTGTGTGTGTGTGTGTGAGAGAGAGAGAGAGCATAGAACCTTGCCCTGAGTTTGCTGCCTGATGAAATGAGGCATTGCAAGCTTGAGCAATTTTTATTGATGACATTTATTTTGGTTCCACAAGACCATCCTGGGTGATGCACTTTTTGACAATATTTGTGTAACTGAGGAGGGAATCTTTAAACAAGAATTAACATCATTGTGACCCTAGTCACAATGCAAATATTCTGCAAATATAGGATTCTGCAAATATTCTGAATTCAGAATATTTGAACAAGTGCTCCGATAACCCCAATTCTTAAGCACAGGCTTTGTCCTTAGCAGAAATAAATTTTAGACAAGGAAAGATATGAACCTTTAATGTGAGTTTATAGTGCCTCATTAAAAGAGTTTGTCAGACACAAATATTTCATAATGCTCCTGTTTCCTGCTCTGAAGAGTTTTACACCCAGTATAATGTACCGCAATGTGATTCATGATGGATGAGAATTACACTTTTCTTCGGTACACAAGGAAAATAACGATTCTGTAAGGGGACCTGGGAATAAGAGAACCTGGCTGATATGAACACAGGCAAGTTCTCAGGCATCAGCTTTAAGGAACAGTAAACATATGGAATTTCAGAATCTAGAAATTGTTTCCCTGAACACCATCCATCATTATATACCTTGTTGGAAAGTCTCTCTGGACCCCTCAGAGTAAAAACAGAATTTATTGATCCATGGAGCCAAGAAAGTTTGTAGGTAGAGCAGGAATCAGGTCTGATTTGAGTAAATGCCAGCTAGGTTTGGGAAACCACCAAGTGGAGAACTTGGAAACCCCAATTGTCTCCTAGTCATATAGAGGGTAAAAAGACAACTTACTTTTCAAAATGCATCATCTTGTTATATTAAGACTTTCACTTTTACAGTTTTCCTATCATGATTAATTGTGATCCAATTTCAAAACCCTTGGCCAAGGAGCCATTAACTCTCATGTAGATCTTCTCCCTGACCAGTGTGGAGTCACCTTTCCTAATGGTGGTTGAGAGGACCACCTATCCCTGGAGATACTCATACACTGGCCCACATCTGGTGTCACCACAAAGGGATTTCAGCAGTGTCACCTTAGGTGGAACACATCAAAATACATATTAAAATGAAAGACGAAAAAGCCCTCACAAAACATGGACCATTTGAGTGTAGAGGGAACTTGTTGGAAAAGATAAAGTACCTATGAATGTCTTATTTTTTGTAGATAGAAGTGAGTTTAATGTGTTTAAGTAGCTATAAAGTTCATTGTCTTTTATATTTGATGCTGGCTATGGTGTCATCCAAAGGTACAGTGTGGCTGAAAATCTCCAGGTGTAACCCACTCCTGTTTCTACTCTCTGTGATAAGACCCTTGGAGTTGATCCTCTGCTCCTCAAAGAGTCTTTGTTATTGGACACTATTTCTTGGGGTCAGGAAACTTTTATGAGAAGAAGAAGAAGAAGAAAAAGAAGAAGAAGAAGAAGAAGAAGAAGAAGAAGAAGAAGAATGTTGATTGCTGAAATCTACCCAGTTGACACATTTTAGAAGCTAAGCATTATGCTTGAATACAAAAGAGAGAAAAATCCACCCCCTATCCTCAAAAATTCCCCGTTAATTGAGGAGACTGATTCTGTACCCATGAGACAATAGGTGATCAGTCAACCCAGGATAGGAAGGACTGGGAGGGTCTTGTTAAGCCAGGGCAGGTGCTTTACATATACACATGTCTCATTCAATCCTGCCATAAACCTGGGAGACACATATTTCTGTTTTATGTTACAGAAATAAAAATGGAAGCTTAGGTTGCTAACTCCTGTGGCAAAGATGACCCAACTGGTAGGTGAAGGATTTGAGATTTAAGTCCAGGTCTATTTTGAGAAAATAACTTCACTGCTGTGTCCTGGTAGCCAACACCTATGCCCTCTGGAGACTCTGAATTGATTGCTCTTAACCTTGGGACAAAGAGCTATTGTGCAGTAAGTGTCGAGATATGAGCTCCAGCTGCATGAATTTTGAAAATCCTTTAACCTTCCTGTAGCCTACTTTTATCATTTATAAAATGTAGACAATCTCCTGTTTATCTTCTAGTCTTATTGAGCAAAGAAAATAAAGGCTAGAGACTAGAAAGTGTTTTATGACACAGAGCAAGAAATAATCTTAGACATTGTCTAATCCAATACTTAAGAGATTACTGATAAGGAAATGGAGAATTCGGTGAATTAACTAAATAAAATAATAAATTAAACCCTAAGGGTTACCTAGTCCTTGTAATGTCTACTGTGCTCCTTTACAGTCTATGCAAATATGGCATTGTATAGTGGAGAAGGTGGCTATTAATTTTATTAGAGATGTTACATCTTTCACTCATTCTTTTTATTTTTTTATTTAATTTTTAAAAATTGGCATCCAAGTTAGTTAGCATATAGTGCAAGAATGATTTCAGGAGTAGATTCCTTAATGCCCCTTACCCATTCAGACCCTCCCCCCCTCCCCCAACCCCTCTGGTAACCCTCTGTTTGTTCTCCCCATTTAAGAGTCTCTTATGTTTTGTCCCCCTCCTTGTTTTTAGATTGTTTTTGCTTCCCTATCACTCATTCTTGATACACCAATTCAGAGAGATTGTGTGTAGCAAACATCAGTTTTATATGGTAGATTACTCTTTGCCATTTGATAATAGCCTAGCTTCTATATTAGACTTTGAATTTAGGTTAAGAGTTTAGACTAACTTGGTGTTGATGAGTATTTCCTAACAGTTAGACCAGTTTCCTTGAGGTAGCTTGAGGAGTCCTTCATAACCCAAGGTCAGGGTTTAGTAACGTCTTTCACAAGTGTGACTTTAATGTAACAAATTGAATTCACAATTGTGGGAAATTCTATATACTGAGTTGCCCAGGAAATAAAAATGGTAATAATAATATATGCACACTACCTATAGCTTATAAAGTATTTTTACAATAAGATCTCATTTCATTCTTTTCCTTATTCATGCTTTCAAAATATTCTTTAGTAGTCAAACATGCCCTAGGTCTAGGAACACAAAGATGAATATCACACAATCTGTTGCTTGAGAGCTTACAGTCTATTGCACACGTTTAGAACCTTTTGGTTTATGGGTCTGTTTGAGACGCAGATGTTCCATGAAAACCTTTTACATTCATGTGTATAGAATTTTCCCTAGGGGGTGCATTGGTCAAATTTAGTGGTAATAAGGATTATGGGCCTCTGGTCTCCTACTTCTGAAGAGCAGCACTGTACTGTAAGAAGAAGACCAGGTGTTATGACTATCACTATTTTTATAGAAGAATAAATTAAAGTTCACAAAGGTTAAGCAACTCATTTTGGGGCTGGTAAGTGGTGAAGTGAGAATCTATTCTCTATTTTCATGGTTAAATAATAAAAGTAGAGTGTGCTCATAAAAAATACATGTATCAAATAGCTCAGAAAGATGCAAAATAGAAAACACTAGTTTTCAATTTTGACTCCACTATCTAAACAGCTGCTTCCACATCTAACTCACTTGTCGAGAGGCAAGTTTTAAACTCGATCTTTGTCAACTGGATATTAAATGAACTCCAGGTACAAGCATTGCCTTTAATGAGACTCACTGCAAACGACACAGTCTCCATATCTGCTAGCTCCACAGATGACATTTTTGGGCAAGGACGTGCAATTACTCTGGAGCTCACTTTGGACCAGCCAATTTTGTCCAGGTGATGGGAACACGTTGTCCAAACGTGGAGCTTCGTGTTTCAACCAGGGAGCAGAGGCAGGGGGTAAGGGCGGCAGGTGCCACGTGCAGGAGACTTGGCTGATTCAAATCATATGCGTGCACTGCCTTGTACGCTGGGAACAGGCGGTACAGCGAGTGCAGAAATAGTTCAGGGCTGTCATCCCAACCAAGGTGGATGGTGTTCTTCATTTTCTCAATTTTAACGTTGTGTGTTAATGATGCAAGATTTGGTGTTCGTTTCTTATTTGCATAATAAGCTATTGTGCTTGCCAGCAAAGTGATCTAAAAATGACGAGGATTCTAATTAGCTACTAGAGGAATGGTCACCATAGATTTCCTCCCTCTAGGGTCACTATGATGATACATTTCACCTGTTTGCTGCTGGTTTTCTTGTAGATCAGCATCACCTCTAATAGCAAGTACAGATTTTTTTTGTTCTCTTAGTGACTATACATAAACCTCAGAAAAAAGGATAAAGTTCATGAGAATAGTTATTATGAAAGTCCTCCGTGCAATAAGTTTTAATAAAAATGAACCTGTTGGTTATTTTTGAAAATGAGTTAAATGATATTTGACAAATAAAGTTGTGGCACTAAACTTTTATTTGAGGACATTGAAAAAATATTTCATTTTGTCCTTAGCTATTCAGGTCCTTGGACATAATCACAAAGATTAAAGAAAACGATAAAGTAGCTAGAAACACTTAGATGAGAGAATTTGATTTGAAAATTCAGGCTAGAAATTGCTACATAAAACATGCTGCACATTACTTTTGGAAAGGGGTATAGAGTGGCTAAGAGCACACGCTCCTTCGAGCGAAGGTAAATGTTTCAAATCCCGGTTCTGCCTCATATGAGCTGTGTGACCCTGACAAATTATGTAATTACAAATTATTACCTGCCTTGCAGTTTATATGTAAATAGAGATGATAATAATAGTATCTACTTTATAGGGTTGTTGTAAGGATTAAATAATACCGGATAGATATATAAATATTCGAAATTAGTGGTGGTACGTAGTATATTCGGCCTATCCTATTTTCCTTCATTTACCAAAAGGATAAGGAACATAAAGCTTTTTTTTTTTAATGTTTATTTATTTGAAAGAGAGAGAGAGAGCACGCGCCTACACACAGGAGCAGAGGAAGGGGAGAGAGAGAGAGAGAGAGAGAGAGAGAGAGAGAGAGAGAGATCTCAAGCAAGCTCCATGCCATCAGCACAGAGCCCAATTCAGGACTTGATCCCTTGAGCGCGAGATCATGACCTAAGTTGAAATCAAGAGTCAGAGGGTTAACCAGCTGAACCACCCAGGTGCCCCAGGGAAGGTAGTTTTATCTAAAATGCTTGGCATTCCATATTTTTGTATTGGATTTCAAAAATTGTTTTCACAGTTCACTTTTGCTTAGAGACTCTATGTTGGCCCAGAACTTGACAGTTTTTTTATAACATGATTCACAGTATTAAGCTATAAAGTGATTTTGTAGATATTCCAGTTCAGTGATGAATAAACTGATGTTCTCTGACTCTGGCTGGCTCTTCAGAGTTTTAAATGTGGCTTTTGGGTTAACAATTATTAAAAATATATATATTGACCTTATAATTAAGGCACATCATGTAATTTGTAAGACAGAAACTCCTAAAAATATATGTCAGTCTAGAATTTGGAGAATTCAGTTCAAAAATAATCGTAATAAAGTTTATATTATATTTTCCTATAGTCTTTTCCTATGACAGAAAGCTAAGCTTTAGATTTGAAAATATGTTCAGTGTTTGGGATAAATTCTTCTAAATTGAATTTAGAATAAATTCTATCTCTTTTAAAAATTATTATCATTTTAAAAGTTAAAATTTCAAAAAACTTAATTATGTTTTCAAAATTTTAAAATTCTTCAAGATTTTGCTTTGAAGGCCTTTTCGAAATTTTAAGCTTTCTTATAAGTAAATACACTCTATTTGTCAGTTCTATTAGCATGAATTATTGAGGTATTGACATGGAATTATAAGAATTACACCCTAGCCATTTTCCAAAGACATTGAGCAATAGTGGTGCCAAATTTATTCAGGTCATTTATTTTCAAGTTTATTTTGGGTTGAAAATAAACTGTTTTTGAAAATTTGTGCCAAAATTATTTCATCTTACCTGACTTTAGCAAGTATAATTGAGTCTTTGAAGCTAGAGAGAAATGCACCGAATGAGGGACTTCATATATTTTTCAAGCAAAGTTTAATAAGTGCATGTTAATAGTGATCTAAAAACCCACCCTCACGGGGGCACCTGGGTGGCTCAGTTGGTTAAACGACCAACTCTTGATTTTGGCTCAGGTTATGATCTCACAGTTCCTGAGATGGGGCCCTTGCATCGAGCTTTGTGCTGACAACGAGGAGCCTGTTTGGGATTCTCTCTCTCTCCCTCATTCTCTGCCCCTCCCCTGCTCACACCCACTTCTGTCTCTCTCTCAAAATAAATATATAAACATTGAAAAAATCACCTTCATATATCTTTCACATATATGAATGAAAATACATGCGGAATGAAAAAAATAAGCAAGATATAAATTTCAATTATATTATTTGAGAATGGTAAAGAAATTCTTTCTCCTGGATGATTTCAAAAGAAGTAGTGAGGAGTAGGGGACATGTATGAATCCTACAGTCAATTAGAGTTGGACAAGGTCGAGGAAAATCAATTCTACCACTTTATGATGAAGAGAATTAGAACCAAAATCTTAACATCTGTTGCATAAACTCTTGGAAAGTGTCCCTCCATAAATTGCCTATAGTCTGTCCACTGGAAGGCATGTTGAGAAATTAGACTGATAAATAAAAATTAATTTCTATATGGCTTAAAAGGGTTAACAATATTTTGCAAGTATTGTGTAGCTGGATATAATAGTGCATAATACCATTAAAACATTACAAGCCACAAAACAAGTTGAGAGAAAACTATAAAAAAGTAGATTTTTTTTTTTTTTTTTTTTTTTAGAGAATGGGCATTTCAACGTTTATTTATTTTTGGGACAGAGAGAGACAGAGCATGAACGGGGGAGGGGCAGAGAGAGAGGGAGACACAGAATCGGAAACAGGCTCCAGGCTCTGAGCCATCAGCCCAGAGCCCGACGCGGGGCTCGAACTCACGGACCGCGAGATCGTGACCTGGCTGAAGTCAGATGCTCAACTGACTGCGCCACCCAGGCGCCCCAAAAGTAGATTTTTTTAAATAAAAGAGTAGTAGCAAGTAATAATGAAAATATTCCATATTCGACAGAAAGGAAACATTTGTCAATACAGCCCTGTAACGTGCATGTTTTCCTCTAAGTTTTATTAACATCTGCAGGAGCCAATGAAATTTCACATCTTTTTATTTCATTAATATTGTCATTTATGATTTGATGTTCCAGAAGCCTTCAAGCATTCGTACACATGGTGTGGTAGAGACAACTTTGAAGGTATTTATCATTTTCAGTGCCTCTTCGACAACCCACACATACACACAGAGACCTCTGAAATCATGTTTGTTTCATGAGACTATGTTTCCAGCCATAGCTGATGGAAGAGGAATTCCACTGGTTCTAAGCCATTCTAGATACACTCTCTCCTTTGAGTTTGAAACTGGGATAAAGAGTACTAGACTCTACCAGTCTTTTGAACTGAGAGCACATAAATCCTAGAGCTATGAGATAACACCCTATACCTCACACCAGGAGAGGCAGAGGAATAAGTCTATAGAGACATATGGGTGAAGCACAAGTATGGAGAGAAGCAAAATCAGAGACTGAGAGAGAAAGAGAGTCTAAGACAGGGCTTGTCATGATTCATGGTGGTATTTCTGCTACTTTTCTTGCCATTTCTCAGGCTCGACAACACCCCCTGTGTTTGGAATCTGTGAGAAACACTGCATTCTTACAATGATTTTCTTCTCTTATTGCATGGTCTTGTCAGGAGACCACTGTCCACATGAGGAAACACTGCATTTGTTTCACTCAACAAATATTTCCTGAATGCTTACTATGTCCAGAGTACTGTGTTTTGTGCAGGGTATAAACAAATGAACAAAATAGACATGATGTGGAGCTCATCATCCGAAAGACAGGAATTAATCATCGTGGTTAGTAGAGGATATACAACCCTCGCTGTGGGCATAATGAAACACCTGACCTGGTCTCAAGGTATTGGAGGAAGCATTCTGTGAGAAAGTGATGTTTCGGCTTAAGCTGTTGGGTGAAAAGTATGGAAGTAACAGGCTTCACCTGTGTGTGAATTAGAACCCAGCCAACCTTGCTTCCCAATAAAAATAGCAAATACTGCTGGTAAGGAAGCATATTAAACTGTTTTTCCTCAGATATTTTCACAGGTAATTTGTACAGTTTGAAGAACAAAAAATAAAACTAAATGTGGAAAGATCATTTAAAATGAAAGCAACGAGCATTTGACCTATTTCCCACCTCCTCTCCCAGTGATTCATGATTCCAAGCACCCAAGAATTCCTTACAAACCCAGAGGTTAAAGTAACCTGAAAGGTGTTTAAGACAACTTATTTAGTAAAAACAATTTGACCTAAGCAGAGTTATTATCTCTTTATGTAGGATGAAAGGAAATCATAGAAAACCGAAGCTTGCCACATGGGACGTAGAGTAAGAATTAGATAGATTTTGTGTTTATGGGAATTGGCTTCAACTTGATTAACCAGCTAATCAAATGTCTTTGTTTCATTTTAGTTTCCTTATCAACTCAAAGAAAAACTTTCAGAGGACATCATCTGTGTAAACACAGCAGTTACAGGTGAGAGAGCCTCCTCTCTGTGCATGACTCTTTGCTTAATTTTTTCCTTTTAATTATGGTTCAGCTAAAGGATCTACGCACATAATATTTTAATGAAACAGACTTAAATGCTAAGTAAGTATTATAATGAGCTAGGTAAGTGCAGGCAGAGAGTACGTCAGTCAGGAATAGCACAATGAAGGAGCCAAGACAGGAAGGAATGTCAAAGGTTGTTATATTTGGACAGAAAAACATGAGGAGGAAGGGAAGAGAAATTGGAGAGATATGCAGAGGCCAGATTATGCAGGGTTTGAGGGCCATAATAAGACTCTGGAAATTTATCATAAAAGCTGTCCAAAGGCTTAAAGCGGGGAAATGATACAATCAGATGTTCATTTTAAGTCAACAAATTAGATGGAGCAGATATAAAAGTTTTTGTTAGAAAGTGACTGTGTTAGTGTGTGTGGACTAAGCTAGTCATGATGGCTAAAATAGAGAAAGGGGGAATGGATTTGAAAGAGATTTAAGAGGTATAATTTGTCGGTTTGGTGATTAATGTGCCCCCAAGAAAAGAGGAAAACTCAAAAAGGATGGTCGTATTGTAGGTGGTACCATTTGCTTTGATAGGAAACACTGGAGAGGGAGCAGGTTTGGGTCAAATTCACTTTTGTTCATACTGAGCTTGAAGTTCTTGTGAGATATCCAAAAGGAGGGGCTAAGTAGGTAGGTCAGGAACTCAAAAAACATATCTGGGTACAATTTTTAAATTTAATGCTTATTGGTGCATAGGTGATACTTGAAATAATGGATATATTTGAGATTCTTAAGATTGTACAAAGTCAGAAGAGAGGAAGCCTGAAATAGAGTCCCAAGTTGCTCCAAGTTTCAAGGGTCCAGGATAGAAGGAAGCTAATAAAGGAGCCCAAAAGTGAAATAATCAAAGAATGGGCAAAAATCCAGTGGAGAACCCTGGTTGTTATGTCCAAAAATATTTTGTGAAACACATTTCCAAATAATCCCTGAGACTTTCTGAGGAATCTCAAGTTTCTCTTCCAACTACAGGGAAATACATGGATTGCGACAGATCAGCCGCCAAGCATCCACACAGCTAACTTTGTGGAAGAGTTGTGCTAGAACTCAGCTCTGCTTTCTTTCAGTGGGGAGCTCTTTCGTTACAATAAGATGAGAGCCACTCTTTAGTGGTTCTACTCAAAAGTCTGTCAGAGTCAGTGAAAGAGGGTAACACTTTGGAAGAATGGAAATGGTAAATGCCAACTGGCGGAGAAGGTAGGCTTCAGAATTCCCAGTTTACGTTTGAGCTGTAGAGGGGTGTCCAGGAGGCTCTACAAGCTTCCCATGGTTGCCCAATGGCAGTGGAAGATTCAATTACTCCAGGAGCCAAGTTTAGGAAACCATGTGCCTGGAGTCCACCTGGCCACTAGAGGGCTCCAACCACACAGGTGATTGTTGCAGAGTTCCCAGGGCTTACAACAGTGTGTTCAAAGGCTATCTGTGAAACTAATACACTTTTGTACATTTCAGTCATACAATAGAGTTAGTGTTAGAAACACTGACTGAGGGGAAAAAAATAGATGAAGTGATTATATTTCCCTCTGCTTGGAGGTCTTTTCCCAACTGCACATAATTTACATAGGTTGGCAACCTACAAAATTCTTTGTTAGCAAATTACAGTGTACAATTACTTCTTAATTCTGTTTGTCTTTGTTTCTTTATTCTCTTGTTCTTGTGAACGATTTCATCTTTCCTTCTTCATGAAGTTTGCAAAGAGAAAAAAAGAAATGAAGCTAAAGCAGAATATGGGAAATTCTGCACTTTTCCGACCCTGTCCTACTGGTCTATCACAAACACTTTCCCAAATGCTTCTTAACAAATATAATCATAATGTCAAGTTATTTTCAGAGTCCCGAATCAGGACTCATGCTTTAATAATGGATCACAAGTTTTTATTAAAGTGAGGTGTATGTCACCATACATTGCCCCCAAATTCCTCAAGGATAGGGCAACCACTTCAGAATGCACTAGATTCAGAACTCATCTATTGTAGGCTTTAGAATAATTTTTTGAACGGCCTTGGGGCAAACTCAGGAGTGGGACTTCAGGAATTGTGACAGACAGCCCCATCCTCTCCATCTCTGGCTGTACCTACTGGCCTGACACCATGGGATTCCTGGGTTTAGAAGTTTGACCCTGGCTGCATATTCTTCTTTGCGCTCAGAAAGGTGGGTTCTCTAGGCGTGGCGTGAGATGAGTGTTTTCTGCTTTCTTTCACAATGAGTTGGTTCTACTTTGGAGCGAGAGTGTTTAAAATCCCCAGCAGACCTCCAGAGGGTTTACTCAGTATCAACTCACAGCTTCACTGACCCTTTTACCTTCAGGGAATTGCAGAGGGCACCACTCAAGACGACAGCTTTGTCTTATGTCCTGGACGATGCAAAATAAGTCGAATCCCATTTGGACTTGTATCACCAGCAGTATGTAGGTGTAGAGAGTTACTATGTAGTCTCTTCCTTCATCTTTTCGTGATGAAACGGAATCATAATAGTCACATCAGAATATGATCTAGTGTCTGGATGAGCTATATGTGTTTCTATCTGATGGATTTCTCCTTATTTTATCAACGTCGGGTCACTTAGGAGTACCATGTAGGACTTCCATATATGTCATTTTTGTACATATGTTATGGTACAAAGATAAATCATAAATACAAATGAATATATTATAGGGCTCGAACTGATTCATTATATTAAGCTCCTCCCTAAACATGGTATTACACTACATTTGAGGCCATTTACAAAATTTATAAAATGTATTTCACATAATTTTTTGGCCAAAGATTAATCGGGCAGTTTACCTGATTTGTGGATCTAACTCTCCACAGTTTGCCTTTATCACTTGACACCACCTTTGGTCTGAGAAGTTTTGAAATAAACTAGAATATATAATCAGAGGAATCAAATATCTTCTAAAAGCCACTGCTGGGATACCTCCCAAGTGCTTCTCGATTGCCAATAGGAGCATTGTTCAGACGGTTGGAGGAACACCGAGGAGAAGAATATTTTGTATAATTGTAACAGCAGGTGGATATCCCTTTACTAATTATAGTACAAAAACAGAATTTTAAAAACTGGCGAGAGCATCATGTCTTAAATATTTATCTATTAAGAACTTTGCCGTTGGAATAACGGCATTCTAAGGGAGATTTCTCTGCACTCTCCTGTCTGTTTTACTTTCTTCTATCTTTTCCATCAATTCATCACAAACAAGTTCCAGAGTCACTGGTAAAGATGAAAATCGATGTTTTCGTTTATAACTCTGGTCTCACTTCTTCATAGAGTTATTGTTGGTTTTCAAGTGCAATTTGTTCGTGTAAGATGTGTAGGCTGTGAAGGAGAGGGAAACAGTGGGGAAGGAGAGAGGAAAGTTGGCAGGGAAGAGGAGGGGGTGGCAAGATACCAACCCAAGAAGCTTTTCTACTTGAAGAAAATGCTGTAGTCCTAACAGAAAATGAATCATATGTAAACAGGAATGACATCATAAATCATGTCTCTTCTTACTAATATCCGAAGCCACAGGGTCTGTCTGCTGCTGTATCTATTCTAAATCAAGCTCACGTGGAATATTCCACTGGCTTACTGTGCCAAAGAGTAAGAGAGAATCTGACAATAAGTACACATTGATTTGGTCAGTGGAATATATGCTCCCACAAAAATTGAGACAAATTGGTTGGTAATAAACTCTGGAATTATGCCATCTATAATTCTTTATGTTTCTATTAAATATTATGCATGGGTCCTTATGTTAGTTTCAATTCAACGTTATGGTGAACTACTGACTGTGTAGATCTGTTTGCCATGTGGGTTAAAGCCATCTGTTGAATATCAGGGATTATAATCAAGTGATTTGCCAAGAACTCCATCAGAGATGTGTCCTGCGCATTTTTCTGAGGTGAGAACACCACCTAAAGTATACTGACCTATAGTAGTATGTACAATAATGCATTTGAACTGGGGAACACAACGACCAGCCCTCCAAATTAAAGTGTCAGAAATATACAGCTATATTTCTCCTTTGTCATAATTTCAAATACAACTTCTCACATGCCGCTTTCAGGACTTGGAAATCCCAGCTCAAACTACCCATGGATTTGATTCCTTCATATTGCAGAACTCAAAGGGATGACTTAAGTTTTGGGTAGAGTATAAAGTGAGGAAGTATATATTCTTTAAAGACAAGTGAATACACTTTAGTGGGAATACTTTATAATTCAAAATTTTCCTGGACTAGAAAGCAATAGTATGACAGTTGAGATTGAGACTCAGTTTATATGGGACCAAGAACTGCTGTTTAATTTAGTCAGTAGTCCAGATGGTCCTTCTAGATATAAAATTTAGGAAACATATGTGATTTGCTATTTTTTTAAACCCATGTTTCACAATGCCATCATCTTGATGCAGCATGTGATCTGGACAGCAAAAATATTGTACCGAATAAGGAATTTTTGTGCCATGTTTGTTTAGAGTTGGCCACATGAAAAAAAATCTATTTCCTGCATGTAAATTTCTTGTATTTCTCTGATGTGCAACTGGAGTGTAAACATCTCGTCACATAATCATGTTTTAAAAATGAAATTTCATTGCACATACAGTTGTATGTCTGACTGGTTACTTAAGCATTATGTGGAGTGAGGAAGTTAGTAGCTTTAAGTACACATTTTCTTGTTTTTACAGAAAGCAACTTGATGCAGTCTGAAATGAGGAAGAACTTTCAGCACCATCCTGAGGCTGTCATGAGGCGTCGCCATCCATCGCAGGGGGGTCTTGCAACAGGTTATGGTTCTCCTGAATTTTGTCTTCTGTTCAAAGGGAACACATACAGGTGATGTAAAGGCAGATTCTCCACCCAACGAAGACAACCTTCTGCAAAACTGTCAAGCGGGTCACATGCCTTGAGACCACCCGCCACCTTCTTTCCAGTGCGTCTTCTGTGCATCAACACCAGCTGAGCAACAGGCTCCTCATGGGCCACGATAGGATAGTCAGAAAGGAAAGGTGATCTAAGAACCCGCTCCTAGACAGGCTGGTGGAGGTTAGATCCGTTTGTTCCCAGAGGGAATAAGAGCTGTCTGGGAGAGGGCTATCCAAGACATGGATTCATGGAGGTCATGTGCCTTCTTATATTACAGCTCCTGTTGTACTCTATCATCTTGTCCCCCAGTGGGCTATGACCTCACCACTGGCAGGGCCCATGTTTAGTCTTCTTGACATTTCTAGTATCAGCACAGGGTCAAGATTAAAGTGGGGCTTCACTGGTATTTAACTCCATGAATGAATGAATGATCTCTCACCAGTTTCAGATAGAGATCTTCTTAGTAATACCACCCTCTTATTTCATGTTTCGCATCTGCTCCTTACTGTCATCCCAGTGTGAGCGCTTGGCAGAATCCATATCGCTATGTCACCCAAGGCTCACTTTGGCTATTTTCCTGGCCTGGGAAAGAATATGTCAGGAATGTGAAAAGGATGTTTTCTATTTCGTTGTCATTAGGAGTATACAGGCTAGTTTCCTTTTGAAAAGGAAAGAGAGACTCTACATGAATCTACATAACGGCCAAAAAAGTGTTGTGAAGAAAACGAGCTGTTATATTTGTGAGTTTCTGACTTAATCTTCTTCATCTTACTACCCTTTGTTTTCTTTTTGATTCGATTTTTTTTTTTTTGGTCATATAAAGTAGAAGTTGACAAATTATGGCTCTTGGGCCAAATCTAACTTGGTGTCTGTTTTGTCAATAAAGTTTTATTGGAACACAACCACTCCCATTTGTTTTCTCCCTACAACAGCAAATCTGGGTAGTTACCATGGAGACCCTAAATGCCTGCAGAGCCTAAAATATTTCCTATTTGGCCCTTTAAAAGACATGTTTGCCAACCCCTGATATACAGTAAATACAGTGTCAAACGTCATCTAAAATATAAAAGCATTGCTTTGTTTAATTTCTTTGATCTTTTTAAAAAATTTTTTTCTCAAGTTTTTGTTTAAATTCCAGTTGGTTAAAATACAGTGTAATAGTTGCAGGTGTACAATTTAGTGATTCGACACTCAGGTACAGTACTTGGTGTTCATCACAAGTTCCTGCCTTAACTCCATTAGTTATCCAACACGTACTCCCACCCACTTCCCCCCTAATAAACATCAGTTTATTTTCTGATAGTTAAAAGTTTGTTTCCTGCTCTGCCTCTCATTTTCTGCCCTATTTTCATTTGTGTTGTTTCTTAAATTCAACAAATGAGTGAAAACATATGGTATTTCCCTTTCTCTGACTGACTTACTTCACTTACCATAATACCCTCTCACTCTACCCACGTCGGTGCAAATGACAAGATTTCATTTTTTATAGCTGAGTAATATTCCATAGTATACTGTGTATATAGCACCTCTTATTTTTTTTTATTATTTGTTAAAAATATAATTTATTGTCAAGTTAACTAACATACAGTGTACACTGTGTGCTCTTGGCTTCAAGAGTAAATCCTGTGATTCTACGCTTACATACAACACCCAGTGCGTGTCCCAACAAGTGCCCTCCTCCATGCCCGGCACCCATTTTCCCCTTCCTCCTTCCCCCTTCCATCAACCCTCAGTTTGTTCTCTGTATTTAAGAGTCTCTTAAGGTTTGGGGCACCTGGGTGGTTCAGTTGGTTAAGTGTCTGACTTAAAAAGAGTCTCTTATGGTTTGCCTCCCTCTCTGTTTGAAACTATTTTTTCCCCTTCCCTTCCCCCACGGTCTTCTGTTAAGTTTCTCAAGTTCCACATATGAGTGAAAACATATGATATCTGTCTTTCTCTGACTGGCTTATTTCACTTAGCATAATACCCTCCAGTTCCATCCACGTTGTTGCAAATGGCAGGATTGCATTCTTTCTCATTGCCAAGTAGTATTCCTTTGTATATATAAACCACATATTCTTTATCCATTCATCAGTTGATGGACATTTGGGCTCTTTCCATAATTTGGCTATTGTTGATATCGTCTTTGATCTTTTCAAGGAAGGTTTCACACTGAAGTGAAATGTTTATTGAGTGAAGGCTCAGGTAGCCCATGATCAAATCTTTAAAAAAAAATTTTTTTTTTAACATTTATTTATTTTTGAGAGACACAGAGAGACAGAACATGAACAGGGGAGGGACAGAGAGAGAGGGAGACACTTAGAATACGGAAGCAGACCCCAGGCTCCGAGCTGTCAGCACCAAGCCCAAAGCGGGGCTCTAACTCACGAATCGTGAGACCGTGACCTAGGCCGGAAGTCGGACGCTTGACCGACCGGGCCACCCAGGCGCCCCAGCCCATGACCAAATCTTAATCCCACTTCTTGTAATCTTTATGGCCTCACACAGACAGCAACGTCTGCTCAGCCCTCTTCTGAGGGAACCCGCTGCAGGCAGCATTGCGGGCTGGCGGCCTCCACATACTGTACCTTTGGATCTAGCACCACACTGGTACCGAGGGGGCACTTCCCTCAGGTGGTTCCCAGCCAACAACTGTACATGACAGGGTTAACGGTGCCTGACCCAGGAATCTTCCAGTGAACATGTTGACTTGGGGGCACCCCGCTGGTCTGGTAGAAGCTTTCCAAACTCTGCTGTAGCTTGGGTTCTTCCTACTCAGTCTCACCCTTCTTCTCTTCTTTCTCACTGTCCAGCCCACGTTGTGAACTGAAGATTCTCCATGGCCGCTCTGGCTCTTTTCTTGTTGTTTTTCACAGGCATTTCCTCAATAAATCATTTGCACATCTAAGCCTGTCTCAGCTTCTGCTTCTTGGAGAACCCAAACAGAAACATGACCCCCCCCCCCCCACCCCACCCGGGGCTTTAATTTCCTCATTTATTAATGAAGGTTAAAAATGATAACTACATCACAGAATTTTCATAACGATTAAGTAAATAATGTAAGCAACATTTTGGGCACAGGTTGGGTGCAGTTCTTGGCACCCGTGCACGTATGCCTTCTACAACCATGGGCTTGGGGATGGCCACTGGCCAGTTCCGACTGCTTGGCCCCTCCTTGCCTCTTTTCCACCATGTGGTGACTGCTCTCTGAACCTTGTGGGCATGGACATTCTTTCCTCTCTCTCTCAAAGTCCTTTCAAAATTAACAATGAGTCTTTTCAGGGAGCACAGCACCCTGAGACAACTGACATGCATGAAATGTTTTCTGACTTACATGGCACACACTTCCATTAATCTGGTCGCAGATACTTGTGTGTCTAAACAAACAATAAATAGGAATTCAAGGAAACTTCTCATCTCACCCCCTATATATGTGTGTGTGTGTGTGTGTGTGTGTGTGTGTGTATATATATATATATATAGTGTTGTTGTTGTTGTTGTTGTTTAATTACTTTTTCTTTTTTAAGCAGTAGAACTAACAACACGGAGGGTGGAGTAATTTAGGACTGAAAATGCAGCCCTGTCCTGGAACTAACTCTTGATAGTAACTTTGATGACACATTTCCTGAGACCCAACAGCGACACTCTTGGGCCTACCAAGAACATCCTTAAGCTTGTAGTTTTAAACCGTGAAATCTCATGCCCCCTTTACAGTTAATCGTAGCAAAAAAAAAATGTTTGAAGCCTTGACAAAGGGTGGTTGAATATCCCAGGTAAATGAAGGGAAAATTTGCTTTCTCCACACCAGGACAGCGTACTGGAGAGGTAGCCTGCTCCAGGAGTCTCTGCCCTCCCTTATTTTCCCTTCTTCACACTCAGGTTGGAATAGAACCCAAGGATTGTGCCTTACTACCCTATCCTTTGCCAAAGGCAACTCAGCAATCAAGTAGGGGCAGTAGCATTGCTGAGAATTGACAAAAAATTGGAAGAATGTGACCTAGAGGTTAAAGGAAGCCACCAAAATATGCCTCATGACATTTTTTTTACAGAAGGACTTATGTCATTAACTGGTAAATGTTATAGTCAGGCTGATAGTATAGAACAGACATACCAACTGTCTAATACATAGTATATATACTGAGATGTTAAAATGTATTCTATGTTCCTAGCTGACCTCTAAGCAAAAATAGAAATGGTCATAATTAAGAATTTGTGTCTGTTTCCCTTCAACAGATCAGTATCTCATGGTAGACCTTATTTTTGGTAAGGTGGTTCACCAGGCATTTGTTTGTCGGAACTGCTTATTACGTTTGTTTAAAATTCAAAAGCTCTTTTAAAGTTCTGATTTAAAACAGATTGTCCAGCTTTACCTCCCCCAGCGTCCCTTAGCCCTTATAACCCTTTGGATCTATCTCAGTTGGCTGAAAGTTCCTTGCATATACTCCTAAATGTTCCAACTCCATCATCTCATCTCTCACCATGGCCTCCATGAGTTCCAGGAGCAGCAGTATGCTTCATCGAACATGCCAGGAACTCTTTACTTCTGGGGCTCACATGTGAAGCTTTCTCTGCTGGAGAACCCTTTGTCTCTCCTATTCTTTTTCACTCTTATCCCCACACCCCCCACCACCTCTGGCTGAATAACATTTCCTTATTTCCTTGTCCTTCCTGACTCCATTCAGTTATCACTTCCTTTGAACAGCTTTTTCAAACCCTCTACAATGAATCAGAGTTTACTTGGTCAGCAAACTCTGACTAAATCCCATTTGCCACTTGTTTTTGTAGAGAGTTTTATTAGAACACAACTATCACCATTAGTTTATGTATTGTTTATTTCTGCTTTTTTGCTACAGTGACAGAGTTGAATAGTTAAGACAGAGACCATATGGTCAGCAAAGCTGAAATATTCATTCTCTGGCCCTTCACAGAAAATGGTTGCCAATCTGTGGTTCATACCTTTTGGAAGCTAGGTGTCTTTGAGTTGGAAACATGCAAAAATATGAATCTGTACATTCTTATTGTGATAATAATTATATAACATAATATAAAATTTGGCATTTTAACTATTTTTGAATGTACAGTTCCGTGACATTAAGTATTTTCACATATTTGTGCAGCTATCACTACCATCAATATTCAGAACTTTCTCCTTTCTTAAAATTGAAACCCCTTACTCATTAACCCTGGCAATTATTGTTCTGCTATGTTTATGAGTTTGACTATTTTATATACTTCATAGAAGTAAAATCATATAACAGTTTTCCCTCTGTGACGAACTTTTCATTTAGCATAGTGCCCTCAGCGTTCACTCATGTCATAGAATATGACAGAATTCCTTCCTTTTTTTAGGCTGACCAATATTCCACCATCTGTAAATACCACATTTTCTTCTCCATTAATCCACCAATTAACACTTTGGTTGCTTACACCTTCAGGCAATTGTGAATGATGCGGCTATGAAAATGTGTGTACAAATGTCTATGTCTGTCTGATTGTTTTGAGTAGTTGCCTAGAAGTAGAATTGCCGATACATATGGTAATTCTATTATTAATTTTTTAAAGAATTTCCATACGATTTTCCATAATGGCTACATGAGTTTACATTCCCACCAACAGTGCATAAGTTTTCCAATTTCTCCACATCCTTGCCAGTACTTTCTTTCTTTCTTTCTTTCTTTCTTTCTTTCTCACAATAGTCATCCTAATGGGTATGAAGTGGTGTGTTATTGTGGTTTTGAAATGCATTTTCCCAAAGATCAGTAATGTTGAACATCTTTTCATATGCTCATTGGCCATTTGTTTATCTTTTTTGGGGGAAATGTTTATTCACGCTCTTTGCCCAATTTTTACCTGGGTTGTTGTTGTTGAGTTGTGAAGTTCTTTATTTATTTTGGATAACAGCCCCTTATCAGATATACGACTTGCAAATCTTCTCTCCTATGCTGAGGGCTGCCTTTTCATTCTGTTGATAGTCTCCAAAATCTCTTAATTTTGATGTAGTTCAGTTTATCAATTTTCTTTCATCTTTTTGGTGTCATTCCCAAGAAATAATCGCCAAATCCAACATCATAAAGCTTTCTCTCTCTGTTTCTTTGTAAGAGTTTTATAGTTTTTGCTCTTGCATTTAGGACTTTGATCCAGTTTGAGTTAATTTCTGTATATGATACAAGGTAAGGGTCCAACTTCATTCTTTTGCCAAATGGATACCTAGTTTCCCCAGCACAATTTGTTGAAAAGACCATCCTTTCCCCATTGTATGTCAAGACTCTCTTGGCACCCTTATCAAAAATCATTTGACCATATATGTGCAAGTTTATTTCTGGGTCCCGTGTTCAATTCCATTGGTCCTTATGGCTGTCTTTACACCAGTATGACACTGTTTTTTCTTACTTTAGTTTATAGTAAGTTTTGAAATCAGGAAGTTGTGAGACCTCCAATTTGGGTCTTCTTCTTAAAGATGCTTTGGGGTGTTTGGGGTCTCTTGAGATTCCCTATGAATTTTAGGATGGATTCTTCTATTTCTGTAAAAAAAATGGCTTTGGATCCAATGTACTTTTCTGAGAGATCATCTACTACATAAACCAAAATCTTTCCTCTTTTCTTGCCTGCTGTTGTAACTTGAATGTTTTCTTTTGCTCTGCTTCTTTCTTGTCCTATCGGAGTAAAGATCTTTTTATTTGCATACAGTGTATTCCCTGTGCCTTACCTTGTCTAAATTAGAGGGGTGAACACAAGAAATAAGGTTGGCATCCCTTACCTTGGGCAGCTACTTAGTGGGGTCAGTATTACTCTTTGGAAGCTTTTGCCTTCTTTCTGTGCAGAGAGACCAGAAGCCTGAGCACCCCACATTTCTGTGTGCTGCTGGATGGGTCATGAGAAATTCTCACTCATGGCTCATATAAACATGGTCATATGGCTAATAATGCTTATGTGTGGCTGGTAGGAACACAGCTGGAAAACATAAAGATCCAGCCTTTCTCTGCCAACTGGATTTTAATGACCAAACCACAGAGGTTTGGACCATTTAAATAAAATAGGACAAATGGAAGAAAAATCTAATATCCCTACAAAAAAAAACCACCAAACAACAACAACAAAAAAACCCCCACGTGATTTGTAATCTGCAGGACTGTAAAACCAGTGTTATATTTGAGAGGAAAAAAGTGGAAACTTTTCTTGGATATGCACAGCAGCCACTATTTGGAGTTTCAGCGTTTGACCCAATAAACTGCATTATTAAAAATTTGCAGGCAGAAATCTCTTCCTTTTTCCTTTTGGAGGTTTGGTTTGGTTTTATTTTTTTAGCTGCCTTCCAAAAGGAATTCCAGAGGTTTTTTTTTTTTTTTTTTTGACAATTTTATCATTTCTGACTTAAGCCTGTTGCAAATCTCTTTGAAACAACTAGGCCCAAGGGTGGCTGAGGCAGCTGCCTGAATTCCACGCAAATGTAAAAAGTCTCTTCCATTTTAAGTGCTATACTTTGGCGTAATAGAATCCAGATGCTTAAACCATTCAAAGATTACCTTTTACAGTGTGAACAGAAGCATGAATGTAAGTGTTATGTTAGAATGTAGTTAGATTCCAATTGTTACTAAGCTTTTTGAGTGCAACCTCTGAAGGAGAGTTGAGGCAGAGAAGCCTAGGAAAAAGGGTACTAAAAAAGTGGGTCCAGGGATGTCTTATGCAATCACTGGAGAGTCATAATTAGATTAAAGGCTGCACAATGTATATAATTAACAGCAAGAGAGACCAGGAGACTCCTTCTGAGAGAGCTAGAATAACTGAGCAACCGGGAGCCAGATTTCTTCTCTCATGGAATTCAACTAATTCCCATTATGAGGTGAAACTGAGTCCCCACAACTCAAGACGCTGTCAGCTACTGTAACTTATCTTTACTTCCCAGTGGAGTGATGAGGGGGGTGTCCTATTTTTTCCTCACATGTCCTACATGGTGTGCAGAGGAGCTCTCAAAGTCTTGCACCCTACCATTTAATTTATCCTTGATACGCTTGTGCATGCCCTGGCTTCATACCCATGTTCAGGGATGTCTGTGCACACACGCCAATGTTCAACAGCACCCAACTGTCATGTCAGAATGAGTGACTCACTTTTCAGCCATCAGAATGCCTGATGGTTAAACAATAGGTGAACCCGAAGTATAGCCAATGTAAATGTTTGCATGGCACAAATTGCCTAATTATTTTTGCATTTAGGACAATGTTGGGGGCACAGCTTGCCAATTCTTGGTGATCAGTCCATGAAGGGTAGAGCTGATTACTTTTCTGAACAAATATGGATAGGAATCATTTTGGTTATTTTATATTTTCAGGCATCATCAAAGGACATTTACTATGCAACCGCTGCATGTGAAATTGCTTTGGATATCTCAGAATCAAGAGCTCATACGGGAAACTAAAGAATACAAATTCTACTAATGGCCAAAGAAGGTGGCCTTCTGAGCTGAGAGATTTCTGTTGAGATCCTAGTGACTTCACCTGGGGATCTAGGTTTCCTTATTTGGAAAGTGAAGAAGTTGGACAAGATTTCTAGGTTCTCATCTAATATTCTATGTTTCTGAAATCCTCAAATCAGGACAGACTTTCTGTATAAGAAGGGTTTCTTTTATAAATATGATTACAAAGTTTCCCTGTCCCAGAACCTTTATGCTCTTACCATTTGACCTGTGCTGCTTGAAATTTGGTCAGGAGAGTAGTTCTTTGGAATAAAATAAGTATTGTGTCTTCAGAAGTTTTGATTGAAAATGCAATTGTGCTATGCAGGTAGGGTAGCAGAATCATTATCTCCTACTAAAATGTTAATATGGAACTGGATCTTCAGAGACTGGAACTTAGGAACCATGTGTAGGGGTATTCAAAGAACAGGGATATTGATGGGAAGACCAGATAGTTAGCTTCAGAGAGAGGGGTGGGAGGAGCCTGGGAAAGTGGGAGTACATTACAATTATTTATTATTATTACTGTTGTTGAGAAATTTGTTGTGAATTAAATAGTACCCATCCAAAGACACACAAAAAATTACTGATAGAATGTTTTTCACTAGTCACTGACTTTGTTTTGTTCTCAGGAATAGCAGTAGAAATTTACATCCCTCAGACCTTGAAGACGGCAATCCTTCCATCTATATGATGATTTCTGTACTATCTGAGGAAGGCTATTCTTTCCTAAGGGATGCCAAGGGCAAGTGCTTGGTGGAGACCAAAAACTGGTAGGGAGACAGTGAGGGTCCATGAATCCTGCCTTTTTTTGGTGCCCTTGAGTTGTGGCTCCAGGTAATGCATATCTGCATTTCATTCCTGCAAAAAAAGACAGAGGTAAGGGAACACATGTTATACCTTTTAGTTGACCAACGCTTTTCTGCCCAGAACTGTTCTAGGTGTTTTGCAGTATGTTTTTAAGGTCCAGAAAAATTAAGTAATCTGTCTAGGATGATAGAGCCAGGAGCTGATAGAATCATTAATTGACCATGTTATTACTTACGCATATGAAAGTTAGATTGTATGGGAAGGAATTGTATTCTATACTTCTCATTACTAGAAGCCTGAGAGAGAGAGAGGCCAGGATGTTAGAGTGGACACCTGTCTTAGTTGAAACCTAATTTATTGGCCCTTTATTTTAAGTGCTTGGAGAAGTTAGCAAGGACATCCTTCATTAGTGAAGAAGTCTGTCTGCTGGGAGTTATTCCCTATGGAGAAGCTCAGAAGGATGGGTGTTGGAAATTATTGCTTCCCTGAACTCTATATAGCCATGGCATTATTTCTTTAAAGCACAGATCTAAGAGGCTGGTCACTTTCACAGAAGTGTGTTACTGACTTTAGACTCAAGACTCTTCACAATTTGACCCCAAAGCAATTTCCAAATCTCATTTCCAGGTTTCCCTCTGACGGTACTTCTTGATGGTGTTTGGTATTTTCAAGCTCCCTTATGTGGTGGGACAAAAAGGCTTAATTTGTGGGAGTCCACAGCCTTCCTGCAGAGAGCAGACTTAATACCACTTCCTTCCCCCAATTTTGGAGGATTATTCTGTTTCTGAATTTGTGGAATGCAGAATTGGGATATAGGGCAATAAACAATTGCATCAAAGTGGTTGGAAGAAAGGAGGGTGGAGAGAAAGGTCCAAGTCACCCGAGTCAGGTCTGAGGAGAAAAGGAACCAGAGCTAAAGAGAGTCAACATTCAGGTCTGAGGAGAAAAGGAACCAGAGCTAAAGAGAGTCAACATTCAGGTCTTCGAGTGAAGTGGAGTGAAGAAAATGAAATAGTGAGGGTGGGGTGGAATGGATGAGAGAGACAGAATGCTTCTCAGGAGGAGAATGGGAGCTTCTTCAAGCATAAGGAGCTGGACAACGGGGCAACCCAGCGATGGTTGCTGTGGCCAAGCACTTCGATCTCCTTTAAGGTTCATTTAGAACTGCAAGCCAAGATGAAAATTGCTACTCCTAGCATGCCCTTCTGAATGTGACTCCTCCCGGGACCGGGCCACTGAGTCATAGCTGCATCCACTTGCCATTGCTTATGCCTTTGCTTGGCATGAAATACCTTTTTTTCCCCACACAATAGTTTGCTTTCCTTTCATGAAAATGTTCAAATGTTCATTATCTTCATGGCATAGTTCACATTATGCATTGTTCTTCCTCAGTCCAAGCGATCCCTCTTTCCTGAGCACTCTAGAAGCACTTTTTTAAATGTTTTTTTTTTTTTTTTTGACAGAGAGATCGTGTGTGCACTTCTGCACATGCACAAGTGGGGGAGGGGCAGAAAGAGAGGGAGACAGGATCCCAATGGCTTTGTGTTGAGAGCGGAGAGCCGGGTGGGGGTGCTGAACTCCCAAACCCCCAAGATCATGACCTGAGCCGAAGTTGGATGCTTAACCAACTGGGCCACCGAGGTACACCAAAAAGTACTTTCTAAAGTACTTACTGCAGTTTGGTTATATGTGGGGGATATATTTGTCTTCTTCTTATGCCTTGGTTTGATCAGGTTTATGTCCCTAATACTTCACAAGGGGCTGTTAATTTTGCATGTGACCGGGATATACTTCACCAAATTAAATAAATCTGCATTCAGTCTGGTCCCAATCAATGCAGATATTCAAGTTTGTCCTGTACACTGGTTTTGATGTACTAACATTCATATACAAGGTTTAAGACATTTTACACAACTAGAATAAAAAGCGTTAGTAGAATTCTACTTTTATTGATTTTTTCATTCTATACACAAGCAGATAGAATGCTGATGTGACAATTTATGAGTCCGAAGCAGTCTTTTTATTTTCTCTCTTTCATACGTGTCTGAGTCTGTCATTTGGGAAGGTTATGTAAAAGAAACAAAAAAGAATGTTTAAAAAATATTGTCAATATTGTCCCATTTTATTTGGTTTCATTATTAAGGAGATTTGTCTGCCCACTCTTGTTCAAAGTTAAATGAGCCTGCTCAAATTCTTTTGGGGCTTAAGTGGAATATAAATAAAGAAATAAAGAACACACTCTCTGTTCTTGCTTGGAAAAATATTTGTGTGGTACCAGGTTTGTGATAGTAAACTGAAGTGATTCACCAGATCATTATAGTTACTGCTATCCAAACTCTGCTTTTCCTTTAATGATGCAAATACTTCAGGATTGTTACAGTTGGAATTATACACATGATTGCTTCCATTCTACTCTTTATTTGGAATGATTGAAAATCTTGTCTTTGGGATGACAGCAAACATGGTGGTTTAGCCAACAACCTTAATCCCACTTTTTCTTGCTAACAAAGCCCTCCAACTCCCCATCCCCACCCCATGTTTTTACTTGGCAATCTACCCCTTTCCCACTAGACTTACAATGAGCAGCTCTCTCCAAATTAAGGGGTGAAGCTAAATTGGATATGCTGATAATAATTGACCTCAATATGAGTATGGGTCAGAGATAAAACTCTGGTCAAGGGGACACGGGGAGAGTGTTCTGGAGGGCATTTGGGAAGGGTTTCCCTTACCTCCAAATAAAGGGAAGAAAGGGAAGAATCTATCTCTACACATTATAGTGCCTGTTTTTGACACTGGGAATAGCCAAAGAATAAAGCTGATATGCTGAGGATTTCAGAACAAAAATAAGGAAAGAACTTGCATCCTTGGTATTGTCTTTGATCACCAAATTATGCAGTCCTAGGGTCGTCCCACCTTAGCACTTACTACTAGGTGGAATGAAGAACGTACTTTATTATCTAAGGCAGATAGACTTCTTATGTTTCTATTATTTACTGCCCAAGGTACGTTAACTGACCTAGAAAAAGAAGGATATAGAAGAAGAAAGATATAGTTCATATTTCAGCTTGTAACTTAATAAGAGAGAGTAAATCCAAAAAGGAAATGAAGGAAGAAAAAACATGAAGTCATAGATCAAGTAGAAGATCTTAGCTATTTTTGTCCATCTTTGTCTGTCTGGTGAAGTTTATGTCATTTTCAGACAAATACTTTTAAATAAAATAATAGGCCCCCCAAAATATTATATCTTAAAAGTTCTTCAGATTCAGAACCCTAGAAAGATATGACACTTAGCATTCTTTTCCGTGGAATTAGGCTCTCAGAATCAGCATGTCTTATGTACTCAACCCCAGCGCCAACTAGTTCAATGGATACAAATGAAAAGTTCAGTCAAACCAATGATCTTGTATTTCAACCTTATAATAAATTTAACTTAAAAAAAATGAACTGTGGGGCTCCTGGGTGGCTCAGTTGGTTACGTGTCCGACTTTGGCTCAGGTCATGATCTCATGGTTCGTGGGTTTGAGTCCCGTGACAGACTCCACTCTGACAGCACAGAGCCTGCTTGAGACTCTCTTTCTCCCTCTCTCTCTGCCCCTCCCCTACTCATACTTTCTCTCTCTCTCTCAAAATAAAAAAAAATAAACTTAAAAAAAAATGAACTGAATTTAAAGAAGTTGTTTTCCTATACACACATTACCAAAGTCATCACTAAGTGACACAAAGTCATTTTATTTTCCAATTTTTGTGGATATAACATTCACAAAGGAAGGGATAGATCCTCCACTTTAACTTGAAGACCTAGGTATAGTGTGTATTATTGGTTCCAAGTATATGCTATCTGTCCTCCTGTATTCATGAGACCTATCCATGCAGGTTCCTTCCCTGGTCCCCTTTCTGTGGTGAGGTTGTACTTCCTGCCCGGTGATATCAAGCTTGGTCATATGACTTGATTTGGCCAACAGAACATGAGCAGGACTGATGCCTACCATCTCCCAGCTGATGCTTTAGAGTACCATGGTTACACCATTATTTTTTTCCTCTGTTGTGAGAATGTGGTATACCAGATGGCATCACTCCTTTAGCCTGGGTCCTAGAATGATGAAAACACATAAAACAGAAACCGGTCCAAGGATGAAAGGTCACATGAGCAAGAAATACACTTTTGTGGGTTGTAAGTCACTTAGATTTCAGAGTTATTGCCAAAACAAAACTTCACAAAAAGCAATTAATACAAGTTGATGTTTACGGGGAGTCTTTCTGATTTCTTTACAGTGGTCCTCTTTTTTATTATATTTGGAACGTTGTCATATTTATAACTCCTTTTTAATATCAGATTTATTGTTTATCAAACTACAACACATGGCAAACATTTATACATTCATTATCATTTGCAAATTTTTTGGGTAAGATTTCTTTTCTTCTTGCTGGCACGTTAACGAGTTGTGCAGGTATTGCCTTTATTAGATAGGATATGAGTGAGTAAGTTATACTGTTAGATAGATCACTCCCACTACAGCAACCTAATATGGACTCAGCCTGAGGCCAAAATGTCTAGATGAGGCCTTTTCAGTTGGAGGAAAGACTAACAGAATTGAGAGAAAGCCATATGCATAGACTTAAAAATCTGGATTAAAATTTAAAATGTAGTCAATCATCCTAATTTTCTTTTTTATTATTGTCAACCCACCCAACGTCCAGGTATTGAAGTCTAAAGTTATCACCATGGATGGTCTCAGCCACATTGGTTGAAAGCTTGCAGTTTCACTAGATCAAAGCTGAGGCTTCCAGAGATGCTATCAAAACAAAGATAACAATTTTTTAAGAATAGGGAGAAAAATTTAAGTCAAGATTTCACTGCTGTCCTGGAGGGTGCTGGCTGTGTTTCCCATTTACCATGGCCACATTTGTGCTTCTCACTTATTTGATAACCCTTCTTTTATGACTCAACATGGAAAGAATTTTGGTTTTGTGGAGTGCCGTCAAGAAAAGAGAAGAGAGGGCCTGTTTGGGCACCGTTCCCAGGTCTAAACTTTGTGGAGGCATCCGGGGAAGAGTTGTTATTAATTGACATTGACAGTCAAATGAAACAGGTCAGCTCCTGGTGATCCAAGGTGGTTTCTTCAAGTCCCAGGCGACTCAGGTTCTTTTCCTCCTCTTGTTCAATGCTCCCTTGCGTCATTTGCTCTTTATTAGCACTTCTACTAGAAAAGCAGAAAGTGTATGACCAGTTGCCAAATAACTCAGGCAACAAATTAGCATAACGGAGCATAAATCACTGAGATCTGAAAGGTATAAATTAATCACATAATTTCATGCATGAAAGTGTGCTGATTGTTAAGAACTGACTGGCAATCACTTATATGGAGACCCAACTGGCCTCCTTACTCATCCTTCAAGACAAGATTCCAAGATCACCTTTCTGTGAATTCTTTCCAAATTCTTAGTGAATTGATGGATCTTTCTTTTGGGTTGTTTTGGAGCCTTGTACATACCTTCATCATACTCTTACTACAGCACTGTTGTATTGTGCTGTTTGTGTTCAAATATAGGCTATAACAGTACTGTGGCAAAATGGTAAAAATAAATCTGATATCTGATGCAACTATTCGATTTTTCACCAAACTATTAGATTTTTCACATGGTAAGGAACTCAATTTTTAAAAAATTTTTTTAAACACTTATTTATTTTGGGAAGACAGAAAGAGACAGAGCACGAGCATGGGAGGGGCAGAGAGAGAGACACACACAGAATCCGAAACAGGCTCTAGGCTTTGAGCTGTCAGCACAGAGCCCAACGCAGGGCTCGAACCCACAAACCGTGAGTTCATGACCTGAGCGGAAGTTGGCCGCTTAACTGACTGAGCCACCCAGGTGCACTCTCCCCTAAATTTGTTTTTTAAACACACTTTGAGTACAGAAGCACACAGTTTAACTGAATTTTCCAACTTCTTGTCAATTGGTTGTGCTGGTTTCGTATAGATGTAGCTTAAATAGGCAACTTGACTCTTGGTGGAATTTGCAAAAATGATATCCCAATTAGCCCAGAAACCTAAATTTAAAAACTCAACATATTCTATGTGGTTCCAGTACAAATTTGTATATGAATAAATCCAAATAGAGACTATTTGATTATGTTCGCTCATGAAAGGTAAGAATGATTCTTCTGCAAAAGTGCTTTCTTATGTTTAAATTTCAGTTTGTTTGTTTGTTAAGCAAATATTAATGAATCTCTTCTCTGTGCCTGGCAAGTTATTGGGCTTACATTTTATTGAGGGAAAACAAACTAAAAAGTAATCACGAAATCAAGATCAGATGCTACTAATATCTCTGAAAACAATGCAAAGAGCAAGAGGAGGTAAAGACAGCCTGGGAAACTGTGGTTACTTTAGAGAGACTGATCAGGGAAGGCATAGTTGATCCTAGAACGATACAAAGGAGCTAGCTACAGAAAGCCAAGACCAGAGGCCAGGGTGCAAAGATCAAAAAGTGGGAATGAGAATGTATTATGGAATAGAGAGTAGGCGTTACTACGGGAGCTGAGGTGTTTTGCTGCAAGTAATAACACTCAATTCAAACCCTGAGGAGTATTTATTATCGCCCTGGAGAAGATCAAATTAGAGTTGAGTTATTCAGTTGTTCAATGACACGATCAAGAACTTCGGTCAGTCTGCCATCTGTGTTCTTCAGCAAGGCCCCTTTGTGGGCTAAGTGAGATAAGCTTGCAGGATAAAGACAAATAATTCATAGCTATCACTTAAATGTGGAATCTAAAAAATAAAATATAAAAAGTCAAACTCTTAGAAACAAAGAGTAGAAAAGTGGTTCCCAGGGACTTGGGGATGAAGGAAATTAGATGAGATTGGGAAATAGTATAACCATTCTGGGGCTGCTGGATGGCTCAGTCAGTTGAGCGCCCAACTCTTTCTTGATTTCAGCTCAAGTCATGATCTCCTAGTCATAAGATTGAGTCCCAAGTTGGGCTCTGCATTGGGTGTGGAGCTTGCTTAAGATTTTTTCTCTCCCTCTCCCTTTGTCCCTCCCTTGCTCGTGCTTTCTCTCTCTCTCTCTCTCAAAAAAAAAAAAAAAAAGTATAAACTTCAGTTATAAGATGAGTAAGGTCCCAGGATGTAATGGTGACCATGGCTGGTACACTGTATTTTATCATTGCAACTTGCTAAGAGAGCAGAGCTTAAATGTTATCACCAAGAAATAATAAACAAACAAATCTGTGAGGTGATAGATATGTTATTCACGTATCAAATCACCACAAGGTACCCTTTAAATATCTTATAATTATATTTGTTAATTAGAATTCAATAAAACTAAAAGACTAAACGATGCAGAAAAAAATTATCAATTAAATATTTCACAGACTCTTTTTGGTGTTAAGTCTTCAAAATGTAGTGCACACTGGCTGCATTTCAAATGCTTAATAGCTACATGTGACTAGTGGCTACTGTATTGGAAGGCACAGGTGTAGACAATGAAATATGAAGAGGCAAGAGAGGAAGCAGGGAGGAGATAATCCTGGCAATATTCCCAGGCAGAGACAGTGGAGTCTTGGACTGTGACAGCACCGATGAATATGGAGTCTATGACTTTGATGGATATACATTTGGACACAAAGGCAATTAGGCTTGCTCCGATTTCTGCCATTTCCTAGCTGTGCAATCTTAGACAAATAACCCCTCGAACACCAGTTTGCTCTTTTGTCAAGTAAGAATAATATAGTACCCTTCCCCTACAGTTGAGGGAATGGGATGACATAATCCATGGAAAGCTCTTATCACAGTTCCTGGAACAGATTCAGCTCCTTAAGACACACAAGTGGTGTAAATGAAGAACTGGAAGACCTCAGAGGAGGCAGAGAGTATTTCTGAAGGTAGTAACCAGTGAAAGTCACTTTTCTTTTAGTATATGCAAGTCATCTTTTTTCTCCATTTTCCTTCTCAACATTCACTTTTTAAAAATTTAGTTTATACCTTTTGAGCCACTTCGCCTATTTTGCCCACGCCTCCCCCCCGCCCCGGCATCTTGGCAACCACCAGTATGTATTTATGAATCCAGAACAAAGAAAGTCACTTTTAAACAGATCCATGAGGAATAAGTAGACTTGAGCCAGGCAGACGTCATAGAAGTAGGTGCCCTAGAAGGAGGTACGGAAGAAGCAAATCTCAAGGTACACGTAGGAAATGGCAGGTAGTAAGATTTGGACCGAATGAAGGTTGGGTACAAAGGGAACAGTGGAAGATATGGTTGGAGTGTGATATGGTATAGAATATTTGGAATCTCAGGCAAGAAGTTAAATTTTAGTTTGCCAGTAGTGAGCTTTGTTCTGATTCAATCAGAGGAGTGGCATCAGAATGGCATTTTAATAACATCATCAAGTTCAGTTGTGGCCAGGAGATGTTCCAGAAAGGAAACAGCAGACACGGAAGAACTAACCAAGACGCTGCTGTGATTGTCCAGGCCTGAGCCACTACCAGGATGGGGTGGAGACCTGAATGCAAAAAGTATGGCAGATAAACATTTTATTGCTATGTTGTGTTTCATTCCTTTGTCCAAACTTCTTTGTAGAATTCCAACCTGTTTATATAACACCAAGTTCTTCACTGTTCTCAAAAGTTAAAGGCTACACAGGCTAACAAAATACACATATCTAACACAAGTATTAAATGAATAAGTATTAAATGCATAAGTATTAAAATGCATAAGTATTAAAATGCATAAGTATTAAATGCATAAGCATTAAAAACATTTAAATAAGATGTATTCTGCACTGTTGGGAAATCAAATCTCTATACATGTTCATCTTTCAGCCACTGGAACTTTCCCTTTGGATCACCAAATACTTTAACAGTTGTACCTATTTTTGGTTGTCTGCGTGTCTAGTTTGATTTATCATGTAACAATTGGCTATTAAGTGCATGTGGGGTGGGGAGAGTGACTTAATAGAAGGAGCAAGGGACTTGGATTAGAAATATACACACTATTTCCTTGCTGTGTGATCTTGGACAAATCACTTCACATCTCTGGGTAACAGAATGAGGAGACTGAAGTAACAGATCAAAGTCCTCCTCTCACCATACGATTCTATTCATCTATCAAAACTGAGAAGTGGAGAGGTTTCAAAGGGATTAACATTCCATTTTCGTATCCCTCAGTATGTTACTGGTTTGAGAAAACTGGCCAAAATGGGGGGACAAAGCCTGAATGCTCATCTCTCTAAATGAAGGAGAGATTAACTGTTTTAGGAAGATATGATTTACTTCTCAGAAATATAAAAATGGACACGGAAAGATCACATTTGCCAAAACAGAATGTTTTTAAAATCGAAGATTCTCGCCAAGCTCAATCCCTCTAAGATTCCAGTTTCTTGTTTCCCCTCACCGTTGTCGTAAATAATGTGAATAACAATTTTCTTGTAATAACACCTTTTTCTTTCTGGAGCCATTGCATGTTACTATTGGAAGAGCAACTTTTCCTATTTCTAAGAAATGAGGCTTTACTGAGAAAGCTCCTTGGACTTCTGAGATGTCAAACCAACCCTTTTTGCGCATGTATTTTACAAGTTTGCTGCTAAGTTGAGTGTGAAGGACACCCACGCCTGGATTTAAGAGTTGAAGAGAAGTGCGTGGTAAAGCACATTCCTGCCTTCTCTGAGCTCTCAGCACCGAGAAAGGGCTTGAGATGTATAGCAACTGGAAACACGAAGATGCACATACTCCCTAACATATAAAGCCATTTGGTGAGGTGGTTTGAAAAAAAAAAAAAAGTCAGTTTTAACATTTCTTCCCAGTTAGGCTCTTGCAGTGAAAGAAGAAATAAGTCATACTCCTAGAGACCTGGACGAGGTGAAGTTCAGGCAGTCCATTCTCCCCACGTGGCTCAAACCTCCTCAGTCCTCGTGTGAAAGGAGAGGGCATCAGCAGCCTAACAGCTGGTTCTCCAACTTAGAGACTGGAGGGCTGATGGCTGTAAACCAGTGCAAAGTGGACCTTCTGCTGGCTGACATCCGTATCAGGGAATGAGGATTGCTATGACCCGTGTGCACATGCACACAGGCACACACACTTTGCCCACTTTGAACTTGCCCAAGTTCAGCTGTTTTGAGAGACATGTTCTTGTTTGAGGACTCTGTTGACTAGGCAGAAAGGGAAGAAATTGGGATTTTAGTTTTTCAGGAGTCTTCAGGAGTTATTAGAACATTTTCTTTTATCAAAACTTCGCATTTTCTAATTTCATCACCTTTTGCTTCTTTTCCACTCACAGGGCAGAAAGAACAAGGTAACAGTGGCTGATCCCCAGTGGAGAGGTCTGCCCAGACACGGCGATGGTGTGTTCTTTTTCTACGAAAGCCCTCTCCTCTGGCTCCCATGGAGACTGCCCTTGAAAACAGGCTTATCGTGCCCTTATGTGGAAATAAGGAGTCTGTGGATCTTGTTCTATTAGATGTGATATGAAACTGTGAGGAAAATGTCTTCTTGGGTTTCCCTTTCCGATTCTGAAATATATGTTGCGTGAGCATATACGCATGTATGAATGTGCATACGCAGATCCCTTTCTTATCACTTCCATTTATTTCACAAACATACTAGAGAGTTCATTCTCTGCCTGGGACTTTTCTGGGAGCTGGACTACGGGCAAGAATGAGAATAATTATGATCTTGTCTCTCATGGAGCTTATGTTTTTACATGCAGGCAGGGTTTGTCGGAGGACTACACCAATGTCCATCCATACAAAATGCAATAACTGTTTTGAAGGCAAGCATCACGGTGCCATGAATCTAAAGAGAAAAATGAGAAGCTCTAAGGAGAGATGGTCTAATGAAGACATTTAGCACGAAGAAGAAGCAGGGAGAACTAAAATTTATCACCAAGAAAGTCTCATCATGCAGGTTTTCCGGCTCGATTCTGAAAGTTCACTAAGTGGGGAAGGGCTTTAGATAAGCTTTCGAGATTCTGAACTTGAAGCTGGTATGGTTTGCGGTTTCCCTGTCGCTATGCAAAGCTCTTGCTGGCAACAGCCCATTATCAACAATGCCCTCTTGGAATTTCTTATGTGTGGAGAGACAGGTTGACAACCCCGACTGGCTTTTCCAAAGAGATTGTCTTGCGTTGTTCGGGATGCCACGAAAGTTCTGATTGAGTCTCGCAAGGCCCTGGGCCAATGGGGATGTCTAGTCTCAGGGGAGGAACTCTTTATGCAGTCGCTCTGGGGAGGTGCCCACACACTTACCTTTCCTTGCATGACACAACCGGATAGCATGCCAGCTCCAGGCTTGTGGCCGTTTCATAACCAGCCCTTTCATGTGTTATGTGTGAAGTTTGAAATAAAGCCGTCTTTGACCACCACGCTACAGAAACGATGGTTTTGATTCCAGGTGAGTCAGGTAATAGAACATTTGGACTCGCATTTTTTCTTTACAATCAGTTTATATCCCTACGGTGACATTTTCATTACTTTTGTGTGTCTGTTTGTAGGTTTTTTTCCCCCCCTCTCCATAAGTACACGGGATGTTATTTGTTATGCACTCCATGTTTATTTTAAGAAACCGGATCATTAAATCCACATCCCATGATTTAGCAAATGACCTTCAAGCATAAAATGAGGTGAGGGGTGTTATTTTCAAGAAGAAAGGAAAGCTTTGTGAAAGCTCACACTGGGTATCTGCTGCTGCTCTTTCCATTGTTCACAAGAATAATACTGCTTGTCGAATCTCCAAAGCAATGGTTGTTTTATGCTCTGCAAGAGCCCAATCCTCCAAATAATGAGGCTGATGTAACTCTGGGGATAGTCAAAAGGGGATAAATCCCAATGTAAGAAAACACAGTTTACTTTGTATATCCTTTAAGAGGTTAAGACCATGGTGATGCTCAGAGGTATTGCCACACTGCTGAGGTAAGCACGATGATCTTGTGACACCATGGCGTGATTACTAATTAGTCACAAATGTAAATGGTAGCTCAGCAAATCTCTTTATTACATTAAAAGTGAGTTTACTTGCCAGGAGTTTGCTTTTTTTTTTTTTTTTTCCTTTCTTAAGTGTGATGTAAGATTTCTCTAGTTGGAAAATCCCTTATTTGCTGATTTATATGGAATTAATGTTGCCTGAACTTTAGCCTTGTTTCCTAGTTTAGTTTAGTGCCACCGATAAATGGCCTCGATCAATAAAGTCCTCATTTTGACCTACTGAGAAGATCCAGTGTGGTCCTTCTTGGTATAGCCGAAGTAAGGTCACTCATGGTCCCTCTCGGCACGGCTGAAGTAAGGTCAACATCTCGGATGACTGTCAACATCTCACAGGACGTGAAGGATCTGGTTGCTGATGATTGTGTTCTCTGCTGTTCTCTTGAGCAACCGAGGATGTTAATACATAGCTGGTATTTCACTGTCAGGGTTTAATGGTATGCATTTTACCCCTTCTAGTAGATTATTTCATTCTCTCTGTCCACATATACAGGTGGAATTAGTAGGAGGCCATTTTAAAAATCAAAAACTATCATAACCGATCAAATCTATGGATAAAAGTTGCACTTTCTGGTCTCTTCACATCCAGGGCAAGCCTTTCTCATCTGTAGGAATATGCTTTTCTTTGGGACATTAAGCAGGTTGCTACTGTTTGCTTTGGGAGGCCATAGTCCCAATTTTCAGTAGGAGAGAAACAGCATGCTATACCCAGTGAAGAAACAAGCACATCTTTCTGGTTGGACAGAGTGAGGTTCACTCCTAAAGAGGCCCTGTGGAATCCCCAAACTCCCATGACATTCATGATTCACGCGCCAACTTGGAAAATACATATTGAAATACGGCACTCGGGAAGTGCCCCCCGTGTGTGAAACCAAACATGAGCACGCACGTGTATGAAAGAATGCTAAAAATCCCACAAAACTCTTACAGTCTATTTGATGCCACAAAGTCTCCATAAAAGTGAAAGACATATAAGTGTCAGTACAACGAAAACATGAAGAAAGCAAACTAGTTTAATAGTGTAGTGGGAGAGAAAATGAACTGGCAAGAGTGAACTGTCTTATAATTGCTGCTGAAAATT
The DNA here is from genome assembly GCF_022079265.1 of Lynx rufus. Classification (NCBI taxonomy): domain Eukaryota; kingdom Metazoa; phylum Chordata; class Mammalia; order Carnivora; family Felidae; genus Lynx; species Lynx rufus. The sequence goes on from NW_025814829.1 coordinate 7,179,712, forward strand.
CCCATCCTCTCCACTCTCCCTTGGTTTGCACTGGCTGTAAAGGTATGGGAAGACCCATAAAAATAAACTCAGGTCACGAACAACTTCGCCAAAAGTGCAGCACATGCGTTTGTCTAGGGCATTACATCCTGTGGGCGGGGGCAGGGATCGGGGGAACCAGCTTTATGGTATCTCCTCAAGCACTGCCTTTGGCGTAACTCCTGACCCAGGGCACACCCAGTGGACACACACTCTGCTCAGGACTCTCAGCGATACTAAGTGTCCGTTGGGGGGCTTATTGTGACTTTTAAGGGGTCTGGAAGCGAAATAATTAGTATTCTTTGCCTTCAACTGGCTTGCAGTCTAGATTGGATTACCTGGAAGACAGAATCTGAGATGTGGGCAGGAAGTTTACCAGAGAGAGCCCTGGAGAACACCACCTTTGTAGAAGAGTAGAAAGCAGGATCTGAACGGGACAGAGGGAGAGGATGAATTGACATGAGTTGCAATACAGGTTTCAGCCAATTAGTAGTAGCGTGGGGAGCTCTGGAGCTGGGATGGCCATGCAAGGTTGTCTCATACTGGGGATGAGAGACAGTACCAGAGCTTTATGCTTGCAAATCAACCCACTCTGTGGGCCAGATTGTCTCCAGAAAGGGGCCTGACCTTGGGCAAGGCAAGCATCTTCAGCCAAAAGAAGTCCCAGAGGGAAACTGGCTGAGAGTTAAGAGACCCACCAGAAAAGTAAATAAATGAATAAATAAATAAATGAGAGAGAGAGAGAGAGAGACCCACCGGCTGGGCGAATGAGGGCTCAGGTCCTCGAGGAGGGAGGCGGGACATGCATGAGTGCAAATCATGCAGAGAATAATGGCAACCAGCAGGGTACACAGAAGTGGTTTTGGCTGTGGCTCATGTGTACTCGAAGTTTTGTAGAAATTCAGTTACTGAGGAAAAGAATGAAAACAGGAATACTCGGGATTTTTGTATATGCGCCTTGTATTCTGTGACAGTATAAATTTCAGTAGTTTTTTTGTGAATACCTGCAGATTTTCTATGTGTACATCCATGCCTTCTTAAAATGAAGACAGTTTTACTTATTCTTTTTCAATATGGATACTTGTTACTCCTTTTTACTTGCACCATTACATCGTCAAGGACAATGTTGAGGTGAAGTCAGTGACAGCAGACATCCTTGACTTGCTCTTGATCTTAGATTGAAACATTCAATCGTTCACTAGTAAATGTTAGATGTGGGTTTTGCCTCTATTCTAATTTGCTGCAAGGGATTTTTAACATGAATTTGTTTTGTATTTTGTCATACATCTTTTTCTGTATCTACTGAGATGATCATATAATGTCCCGAGGTTTGTTTATTCATTCACCCATCGAAGGATATTTCGGTTCCTTCCAGGTTTGGGTGATTACGAATAAGGCTATAATAAACACTGATAGTCAGGTTTTTGTGTAGACATAAGTTTTTAAATCAGTTGGGTAAATAGCTAGAAATGTGATTGCTGGATCATATGATAAAATTGTTCAGCTTTGTAAGACACTTGTCAAACTGTGAAGTGGCTGTAACATTTTCATCCCCATCAACAATAAACCACACATCAGTTTCTGTTGCTCCATATTTTTGCCAACTTTGGACAATTAGCCATTCCAGTAGTGGGCAGTGGTATCTCACGTTGTTTTGATTTGCATTTCTCTGATGACATACAATGCTGAACATGTTTAATAGGCTCTATTGGCCATCTGTATATCTTCTTAAGTGAGATGTCAGTTCAATTTTTTTGTCCTTTCGAAACTGGGTTGCTTGTTCTCTTAGTGTGTAGTTCAAATCTTTTTAATATTCTTTGAGGTGCGACAGAACGCATGCATAAAAACACTGTTGCAGCATATTGAAGTAGGATGGCCATCTCAAGGCAAAGCACTTGGGCGATTGTTTTAGTTGCGAGCTGAACTAGCTGCTTTTTTTCAGAGAACACCAGTTTCACTTGGGGAAAAATGACTGAGAAAAAATGTGCATAATTGGCAGTCATTATCTCAAAATTAATGGAGAGGACCTGTAACTTCAAGAAATCAACTGCTATTCAACAATTGCCCTACTACGTATGTATCCAAAGGATACGAAGATGCTGATTTGAAGGAGCACATGTACCCCAATGTTCATAGAACTGCTATGAACAATAGCTAAATTATGGAAAGAGTCCAAACATCCACCGACTGATCAATGGATAAAGAAGATGTGGCGTATATATACAATGGAATACCACTCAGGGATGATAAAGAATGAAATCTTGCCATTTGCAACAATATGGATGGATCTAGAGGATATTATGCTAAATGAAATAAGTCACTCAGAGAAAGACAGATTTATCATATAATTTCACTCAAATGTGGAATTTGAGAAACACAACAGATGAACATAGGGGAAGGGAAGGAAAAATAAAATAAAAACAGAGAGGGAGGCAAACCATAAGAGACTCTTCAATACAGAGAACAAACTGAGTTTTGATGGAGGGAGGTGATAGGGGGGTGGGCTAGATGGGTGATGGGCCCACTTTTTGGGAGGAGCACTGGGTGTTATATGTAAGAGATGAATCACTGGGTTCTACTCCTGAAGTCAAGACTACACCGTATGTTAACTAATTTGAATTTAAATTAAAAAAAAATCAACTGCTATTTTTGTTGTTGTTGTTGCCAGTGAAAACATTTGAATTTGCAACTGAAACTTAGAATTTTGGACGCTTTTATCTGTCATGCAGGGCTTCAAACTTCTCTCTTGTGATGACATTGGTAGTGATATTGACAAATGGAATCTTTGATAGCATATAATATGACGCATCAACATTCAGAATAGCTGCTTAATTCAGTGTAGCAAAAATTTCCAACTGACCAATGTATAATTTAAGAAAATTATGTAGGGGTAAAATATCCATTCAAAGTGCAAAGCGGCACTTTGATTAAAATCCACATAATGGCTTTTAATGCAGTTAGTGTAAGAAAAGTTCAAGCTGTCACTTTTCAAGTTCTGGCATACTGTCAAAGAAAAATATCCACAATTATCTGTAAAAGCTATTAAAATAGCCCTTCCTTTCCTAACTGCAAGTCTTTGTGAGGCTGGATTTTCTTTATATACTTCAATTAAAGTGGTCTATGGCAACAGATTGAATGCAGAAGCAGATGTGGGAACCGATGTCTTTGAATAAACAAGACATTAAAGAAATTTGTAAGAAGGAAAATAATGCCATTCTCATTAATTTTTGGAAGATATGGTTATTTTTATAAAAGCATTTCAGTTATGTTAGTAGGCAACAGATTTATTATTTTATTTTACAAGTAATAAATATCTTTAAAAAATTCTGTTTTAATTTCTTATGAGGCAAGCATTGATAGATATAATGCACACAAACAAAACTTGCTATAACTGTCAATAATTTTTTAAGAGTGCAAAGGAATCTTGAGAAGTTTGAGAATCATTGTTCTAAACACTACTTTAATATCATCCCATATATTTTAATATATTTGAATTCTCATTTTCATTCAGTTTAACATATTTTTCAGTTTGTTTTCTGATTTCTTCTTTGTCCTACATCGATTTAGAAGTATGCAGTTTAACGTCCAAATATCTAGGGATTTTCCAGATATCTTTCTGGTTTTGATTTCTAATTTAATACCACTGTGGTCAAAAAACATACTCTGGTTTCAATCCTTTTAAATTTATTGAGACATATTTTATGGCACACCATATGGTCTATTTTGGTGAATGTTCCATGTGCTTCTATAAGAAGTTATGTTCTGCTGTTTTGCGTGCAGTGTTCTACACATCCTCCGTGTTGACCCTTTTATTATTATTTAATGTTCTTCCTTATCTCTGGCAATATTCCACTCTCTGATGTCTAGTTTTTTCCAAAAGAATATAGCCAATTCAGTCAGGTCTTGATTTTTCACTTTTTTAAGAGTCCAACAATCTCTGCCTTTTAATGGAGTGTTTAATCCATTTATATTTAAATAATTGTCAGCATGATGGCTTTATGTGTTTTCTATTGCCCTGTTTGTTGTTCTTTTTTCATTCTGTATTTGCTCTCCTGTGGGACTACTTGAATTACTTTTGGTATCCTCTTATCTCCTTTTGGCTTATTACCTAATAGATTTTTGTATGTTTGTCTTGGTCTGGTTTTCGTGGTTATCGTAAACTGTGCTGTCCAGTGCAGTAGCCATGAGCCACACCTTTTGTGTTTTTGGTATAGCTTCTACTTCTGCCTACATCTCAATCCTCAACAACACATTATCATTGTGGTCAATGACAATGGTCAAATCTCTTCTTTAGCAACTAATAAGTGAGAAAAAAAATATTCTATTTAATCTACATTTGCCTTACCTAGCATTCTTCATTTCTTTGTGGAAATCTGAGTTCTATCTGTAATTGTTTCCTTCAGCCTGCAACCATCCTTTAACATTTCTTGTAGTCTGTGTCTACTGACCTCAAATGATCTCAGATTCGGTGAGTCCAAATAATATGTGTTTATTCTTCTCCTTGTTACCCAGAATATAACATGTCATTTTCCTCTAGCTATCTTATAAATTGTTCCTTGATATTTGTTTTTTGTCACTTGATTATGGTATGCCTTGGTATAGTTTGCTCTGGTTTTTATCCTGCTTTGGGTACACTGATATTCTTGGATCTCTGGTTTCTTGTTTTCATCAAATTTGGAAATTTCTTGCCATTCTTTTTTTCAAAGATCTTTCCCTTCAGTCCTCTGTTTCTGAAACTGTATGATAGACTGCTTGACATTGTCCCATGGGTCACTGATGCCCCATTCATTTCTTTTAAGTCTTCTTTCTCTCTTTTTTCAGTTCAGTTGGTTTCTTCTGCCATATCTACAAATTCACTGGTCATTCTTCTTCAGCATCTAATCTATTCTTAGGCCTACACAATGAATTTTTTAATTTCAAATGGTGTTTATTTTGATGCCAGAGATTCTTTTTTTATTCCTATTTTCTCTTTATTTGTGCTTTCCTTTTAACCCTTGAACATATTTATAATACTGGCTTTAAAGCTTTTATTTGCTATTTTTATTTTCTCCCTCTTATCTTGTTCTGTTTCTATTGGGTGATGTTTCTCCTGTTTATGGGTCATATTTTCTTGTTTCTTCAAATGTCTAGTAATCTTTGATTAGGTGCTAGATATACTGATTTTTTGTGTGGTTCAGAGTTTAGATTTCATTTTCTTCCTCTAAAGAGTATTGAATTTTATTTTGGCAGGCAGTTAAGCCACTTGGGGGAGGCCAGTTTATGCTTTCAATGGATATTTTCAAGCTTTGTTTGGGTATGTCCAGTAGAGCATTTACTCTAGAGCTAATTTGGCTTACGCTGAGGCATGATCTTTCCGGAGTTCCTACCAGATGCTGTCAGTGTCCGACAAAATACCTCTCCTGTGGTTTGTTAGAACATAATCATTTCCCAACACCATGCCCCTTTTAGATGTTGCCCAGCTTCCCAACAGCTTCTCTTTCTTTAGTAGTTGATGTTTGCCAGGACTCATGGAGTCTCATTCTGTGCATGACATTCTAGCTTGGTATTCAAACATTGAAAGGCCCCTCTGGATTTCAAGGGTTCTATCTCTGCTTAGCTAACTCCTGATACTCTGCTCCACAAACTCCAGTGGCTTCAGGTTCTCTGAACTAATCTTTGTCCTCTCAACTCAGGAGGCTCACAGTGATCTATTTGGGTTCCCCCTTTTATGCCAGGACCTAGTAAATGTCTCCAGGAAAGAAACTCTGGGATAACAGAAAGGCTTATATTCTTTGTTCACTTCTCTTAGACAATATATGCTTATGCTGATGACTTCTCTATCTCTTAAAACTGTTGTTTCACATATTTCGTCCAGTTTTCTAGCTATGGAAAGCAGGAGGGTTAGTTGGCACCAGTTATTCCAACTCCATCAGTGTTGGAATCAGAAATCAACACTGGGATGCCTGAGTGGTTCAGTTGGTTGAGTGTCTGACCTCGGCTCAGGTCATGATCTCACAATTCGTGGGTTCGAGTCCTGTGTTGGGTTCTGTGCTGATACCTCAGAGCCTGGAGTCTGCTTTGAATTCTGTCTCTCTGTCTTTCTGTCTCTCTCTCTCTCTCTCTCTCTGCCCCTCCCTGCTTGTGTGCTCTCTCTCTCTCCTTCTCTCAAAAATAAATAAATAAAACTTAAAAAAAGAAATCAACATTTAATTTTGATACTGTATGAAATGAGGAATAATTGAATGTCTTTGAGAAAGAGAGTGACATGATACATATTGTGTTTGAGAAAGCTCAATATTGATAAAGAGATGAATTATATGGTGGACAAACTAAGACCAGGAAAACCATTTAGAGAGTGGTAAGTCAAACATAAGATGAATACAGCTTTAACTGAGGTAATTGTGATGGCAGTGCACCTGTAGGGTATAGATAAGAAAACTTGTCTCTAGGGTTGTTGTTCAACAGGGGTTAGACTGGGGATGTACACCTGTTATGTTCCTGGGAGGACACCTGAAGGAAGGGAGTTATTAATAAGCAGTAAAGAAAAAAAAATAGGAGTATCTACTTTTTTTCTAGATGCTTTACATATTTTATCTCATTTATTTCTCACAACAACCCTGTGGGTGTTATATATCCCAATTTAAAGGTGAAAAGACTGGGGATCAAAAAGATTAAGAAACTGCAGTCAGTCAAATAAGCTGGAAATGATAGCACCCGTCTTCAGCCTCAGATTTGGCTGCAGAACTCAAGCTCTTTCCTCAGGCATACTTCCTCTATAAAGTGAAAGAGAGGTAGCTTTTAGAAGCTATATTTATATTAATAGAGAGATACTAGTAACATTAGGATTATAATTTACTAATACCTAAAGTTTTCTACCCAAGTAAAATTAAAAGTAAAAATTACAAATCTCTGAGAAACACAAACTGTTCAGTTGTGTGAAATTGTACACCAGCTAAAAACGTGATGGCAATAACTGTAAAGAAAGTGGTTTCTTAGGTGTTTGTAACATTCAAATTATAAATTCTCTTTTGAGTTTCAAAAAAAATTAAAAACTCCTATAAAGCTCCACCCAGGTGGAATTTGGAGGTGACTCTTTGCCAACTGTATGAGAGACTCCTTCACTATAGTACATCAAAACCATCCTCTGATTTGTTTTAAATGCCTCAGAATGACTTTGGGAATAAAAGAGAAAACAGAGGCATGATTGCTAATTTGCTAGACTCAGCAACAACTTTTTGATATGTTTGTAATTCTTTGTAAGAACATTAACCATCAGTGATGTGGATAGGCTGGGGATAAAGGGACCAATGTGGGCATTCTCTGCAAAGCAATTGGTTATTATCAGACATAAACCAGGGGCTTTTATGGCATAGACTCTGCTATTTTAACACAGGACCAGTAATTAGACTGATCCTCACTTGGGCGCCTAAGTGATACTTTGTAAAGAGGGACTTCCCTCTGGCTTTATACCTTCAGTTGCTCCTTAGCTCTCTCTCTTCTCCATTATTCCCTTTCCTTTCTTCCATTCCACTTGTACTGCTGGATAAGAATGGACCTTCTCATCCCAACAGTTTGCTACTGGTAAGTATTTTCAATATCTGGAGACCCACAAATAAAAAGGTCTTGAGGGAAAATATCTATGTGTAAGTCTGTCTACTACATATGTTTCCTCTAAACCAAGAGCTATCAAACATATTCTGTCTGAAAGCACTAACCAGAAGAATTTAGTAAGTACTAGATAACAGTACAAATCAGTGGCTATGATATCTCAGAATCTGTACTAACACATATACAAGGGAGATCTTGAAGGCCTTAGGTAGACACGGTAAAATCTGAACAAGGCTCCGGATCTCTTTCTTTTCTACCTATGGTTTGTTGTGATAGTTCAGAACAAGGTGGCCAATTACTTCAGAAAATGGCCCTTGACCCACTGGGCTCTTCACGCTCTCGAAAACGCCCTACCAGGAGTCAGTTTCCAAAGCCAATGCCAGAAGATGGGTCAGGCTCATCCCTTTCACCCCACTTAGCAGAACTACAGATGTTATTCATATTCATCACAATGTCCAGCCCTTTGACAAACGTTACAGAGTTCCTTGGCTCAATAAAAATCATGTGTCATCGAGTGGCCTGGGTTAAGTGCATGCTACTTAGAAAAGCATTTCCCTTAGTCTGTTTGTTTCATGAGATGTTTGGAGACCTCCAACATCTGCATTTCAGTTGCAGCCTGTCTTTCCCTGTTCCACTGCTGCCAAATGCCCTTCTCTTGGCTCTACTCCATTCTTCAAGGTGCTCACTCTCTCTGCTCAGCTCTGTACTTTGCTATCTTTCGGCAAGTCTTAACGTTTTCTTGAGCCTGGTGGAATGTTGATATTCTCTACTCAAAATGCAGAATGCTGGGAGCAGGAGGAGGAGGCAGTGTAGCTTCACACAGTTTTATTATTTCCTGCCCTCAGTCTCAATCCCAAAGGCTGAAGATTATTTCCAAATGTGCCCTGCAGCCAATCCCATCATTACACGGATATTAGGTCCTACAACCCAGCATTGTGGCTTAGGCATCTCCATGCCTCATGAGACCGTGTGTGGGTTAAGTTTTGACATTGAAAAAAAAATAACAACCTTGTAGAACTGATTGAAAACATATACAGTGTGGCAGAGCATGCCTGTGGATCTCAGCCTGTGGCTTCACGAATTTGAACAGAAAACATCGGCATCTGGTGCTACAAAATAATTACTTAAAAATAGACATCTCTTTATTTCTTCTACAGCAGCACGAAGGTGTCTCTATCTGCACAAATTAGCTTGAAGGAATGTCATTCTGCATGTAAAAATTCTGCTATGAAAATTATTCATTTTTGATATACAATGGAATCTGACTCTAACTCTGGCCTTGGGAGTCATTCAGTGACATCGAAGGCATCAGTGGATAATGAAATAATCAATTTTAGTCTTCTCCAGTGAAACTCCAATTTTTGCCTGGACAGAATGGAGGTATTCTAGAATCATGTTACAGTTTTTTCCATCTTATTTTAGAGATTAAAACAAAACAAACCTACACAGTGATAGGTTTGAATAAAAACAATAAGAGTAAACACATATATGGAGGCCTTTTCCTAGTCTAGGTTTAAAATATGCCACTCACAGGGCACCTGGGTGGCTCAGTCGGCTAAGTGTCTGACTCTTGATTTCGACTCAGGTCATGATCTCACAGTTCATGAGTTTGAGCCCCACATTGGGTTCTGTACCGACAGTGTGGAGCCTGCTGGGGATTCTCTCTCCCTCTCTCTCTGCCCCTCCCATGCTCTCTCTCTCTTTCTCCAAATAAATAAATAAACTTGAAAAAAAAAAGATGCTACTCAAAGTTCCTCAGACATGTCACATTGTCCCAGATCTCTGGGTTATTCCTGGTGTTTCCCATTCTGTCGACTTGACTGTCATGTTACTCTCTCCCTCACCACACACACACACACACACACACATACACACACTACTTCACTGGTAGTGTCATGTTTGAGGAGCTCTCCTTGAATGTTACAAGATGGGTTCAGTTTTCGCTATTTTATGCTCTGTTAGCATTTTGTTCACACCTCTCTCATAGCATTTATACCATCATACTGCCCATATCTCTTCTTGTAATAAAAGTTTCATGAAGCCAGGGGCCACACCTTACTGCCTTTTCAACCCCTAGCTTAGCTCCTAACATACAGTAGGTTTTCAGTCAGAGCTGCACTAAACAAACTATAAGATGATGATAATTCTAAGAAGGATTTCTTTGGGATCACTTTCAAGAGAACTAAGGGTCAAAACCGGGGGACTCTCTAGATCAATGATGTTTGTATATTCAGTCTAGTGGTAATGAGCTAGGTAGACCTCTTTTCACCTTTGTACAACCTTGGACAAGTTATTTAAAGTCTTTAACATTCAGGTTTTTTTTTTTTCCATTTAGAAAATGTTACCTCCTAAATAAGTTGTGAGGCTAAAATGAAATGATTCTGATATAGTAGCATTCAACATTAGCTGACATGCTGATAGTAAAGACCATTATATTCTTAGAGATGGTGTTTTCTCTCCATCCACCAGGATATGTAAATTTGGCAGAGTGAAGGTTTTTATCTGTTTTTCATTCTCAGCCATTAGAAGCAGTGCCTGGAAAGGGCGTGGCATATCACAGGACCTCAATCAATATTTGCCGAATAAAATTTGTGGATACAGGTTGCTTTCCCAGGACGGGTCAATGGATGTCAATGCTTTGCGCATACCCTTCCACTTTTCTGAATATCTCTAAGACAGTTGGATGGATGTTTAACACTAAACCATGGTCTGTACAGTAGCCAAAGCTGATTACTTCATTCCCTGAAAGTTTTGGCTTATTGACCTGATTAGTAGAGTATATCAGTACTCAAAAGAAGAATTAAATGGAGAATTTCAGAGATAAAAAAAAAAGAAGGCAAAAATCATGTTCCTTCTTGAAAATCTATCATATCCAGAAGGAAAACCATGTGTTGAAGTGACCCAGGGGAAGAAGAGGGATATATTGAGTGACCTCCAGAGGCTCCTTTCAGCACTAACGATCCATGAAGGAGATTTACAGATCCACAAGAATTGACCCCAACCTAGCCTTGGCTCACTGCTTTTTCCCCATTTTGGCCAATCTTCTCACTCCATTCACTATGGCAGCTCCTTCCAAACCCATCCTTCCCCCATTCCTTTGCTGCTGGAAATTACCCCTGGCCCATGGCCTAGAGGCAGTGGCTGGCCGTGGAGGTGGGATGTGCCCAACTTGTACATAAAGGCAACAGCTGGACAGCACACCCAATTTGAGCAAAGCCAAGTTTATTTTACGGACAGGCCTCCTGTCTGAAATTTGACTTTCCCCTCTTTGCTGACTTGGCCAGTTTAACAGTAGTCACCCCTGGATCACAGGAAGCACATATTTGCCTCAAAGTCTTTGGGGAGACCCATATAGCCCTCAGATGTACAATAATCCAGATTTCTTATTTTATTTTTTTCTTTTCCATGGGAATAAGAGCACTTCTCTGCCAAGGAACATATTTCAGGATTTTCTTTTGGCTGCTCCCAGGAGGGGGAAAGTTGAAGGGCTTGATGATTTTTTTAAAACTATGCATCAAGGGGAAGCTGGACCCTGTTGTGAAAAAAGAAAGAGAAGCAAGGGAAAATATGCCTCATGCACCTTACTGACCTGTCTCCTCCAGTGAACTAGACCTCAGGGGAAAATTGAATCCATTAATGTCTTGGTTGGGGTGGCAGGACATCTGAGAGAAGGTAAGGGGGTTTTTGGATCATTCTCGCCACACCTCTTGCTTAGAAAAAAATAAATTACGTTGTGCAAATATTTTGTGGATCACATCTATTGGCATCTAGACTCTCTTTTTAACTGTGAGTAAAAGAGGGGGGGAAAACCCTGGCAGAATCCCAGGGGTGGGTATTTATGCCAGCTCCAATGAGAAGCAGGGGTTGAACCTCTGTCAGCGTTTCAGGGAGGCCCTGGTGACTGTGGAAGCATCAGGACCCGTGCTCATTTCTCTGCAGATGTCAGTGACCAAGAGTGCATATCAGGGATGCTGACTTGAAGACTATCTGTATTAGATTTTATTTTGCTTTAAGAATGGCCAAAAAGTGGATTAAACAAAAATCCAGGCATACGAGTGTGTCCAGAAATAAGGATGAGAGAAACAGTGGCAACAAGTTCAAACACCAGGAAAGATTTTTGAAAAAGCTTAAGTCATAAAAATGAAAACAATGATGTCAATTTAAGAGAAATGTTAATGAATGACATAAAGGAGGACAAAAAAGGGAGAGTGGTTAACAAGAAGCAAAGTTAAGGGATTATCTGAGGTGTTCTGTGGTTTACCAACACGTCTTCGCTGAAATAGACATAGCTCGTCAAACCCTAAGAGAAAGGAAGTAGGAGCCCTGGTGTTTATTTGTTAAAATAGGTTGCCTTCCCCAGGCCCAGCCCTCTGCTTCCTCAGCCCTGTGTGCTCTCAGTTTCCCTGCTCATCAAGCTTTTCTGGATTGCTATCCAGAGTCTGCTGCTGGTAGTCAACCTTTATTGTCTAGTTTGCAACTTCTCTTCCCTGGCCTTCCTCTACCCAACCGGGCCCAGGGATACCAATAGGGTCACATGCATTAATCTCAGGGATCCTCTCCCTGTGTGCTTGCCTGCTTTTACAGGTCCTCCTCCAAGTCACAGGGATTTCTGGGGGGGGGGGGGAGGGGGGGTCCCAGGGGGTGGGGTCCAACAAGAGGTCTTCCTGATGCCAGTTCTGTCCGTTCTCACTCATTTCATATGTACCTGTTTGCGTACCCAGTGGCTGCTCAGAGCCACACCCTTCCTGGACCCGCTTCTGTGATTTCCCTGGGGGGCAGCCTTGCCTTGCACAACCCTGCGTTCCAGACTTTTCTTCCTACCCCTACTGGGTTCTTCCGGTGGGCCGGAGGAACTGACACGGATAGACCAAGATGCACGAACCTTCCCAGTGCTGAAGCGGAACAAATAGCATGTGTGTGAGAACACACTTGAGGGGTTGGGGACCCAAGAAGAGTGTGGTGGTGAAGTAGTCCAAATTTGTCTTCGAGGCCTGCTGGAGCCATGCCCTCTGAATGTTGTGTTTCTTTTACTTTCCCTTTTTTTCTTCCTCTGAACAGCAGTGTGTTTGGAGGAAGAGAAGAAGGCAGGCGAAGGGAAATGGATGGGATCTCTCTCTTTTCCTTTCCATCCCGTGCGCGTCCCAACCTAAAGCCAGCTCGCCTAGTGCAGGACGTCAAGCAGAAATCTCTGTTGGTGTTCTCAACTCACCTTCGGAATGTGTTTTCTAGTGGAAACAGACCCATAAATTCGGAGAATAAACTGATGGCCTCCAGAGGGGGGTGGAGTCGGTGAGGGGTGGGGAGTGGGAGATACAGTCTTCCAGTTATGGGATGAAGAAACTGCAAGATGAAAGGTACAGCATAGGGAGTATGGTCAATGGTGTTGTAATAGTGTTGTGTGGTAACAGATGGTAGTTACCCTTATGCTAAGCATAACATAACCTCTAAACTTGTCGAATCATTGTGTTGTACATCTGACACTAATGTAGCATTGTGGGTCAACTGCACTTCAATCAAAAATTAATACAATCGTAAAATAATTAAAAATAAGTTTTTCTTTCCTTAAAAAATAAGAAATGCGTTTTCAGCAGCACATATGTACCTAATTTCTCTTGATATTTAATTATAATTTAGAATTCTTCAATTGCATTTTATTTTACTTTTAATTTATTTAATGCTTATTTTTGAGAGAGAGACAGAGAGAGACAGAGCATGAGCAGAGGAGGGGAGGAGCAGAGAGAGAGAGGGAGACACAGAATCCGAAGCAGGCTCCAAGCTCTGAGCTGTCAGCACAGAGCCTGATGCGGGGCTCGAACTCACCGACCGGACCGCGAGATGATCACCTGAGCCGAAGTCAGATGCTTAACTGAGCCACGCAGGCGCTCCGTCTTCAATTGTATTTTAGAGTGCAAGTCGATTTGTGAGTTAAAACCAAAACCAAACAAACAAAACCCAACTGGTCATAAGTGGCAGAAACTGGGTACAGGGGAGGGAAAAAGGGAGTCAGCCTCAGGCTGCCAGTTTTTCAGTGCATGGCTCACTGCCATTTTCTTCATGCATTCACACATCAGATTAATCTTTAGGACACCTACCTGGTGGAAGACACTGTGTGGTACTGTGGGGAGAATTAGAAGGAACGAGTCCTCGTGAGAGTTTACGCTAGAGGTGACTAAACATGCATACAAATAGCTAATGGTCACAAACCAGGAAGGGGTACCTGATGCATTGTATGTGAGCACACTCGGTAATCTAGGCTGCTATAAATATAAAAGGAAATACAGTAAAGCCTTGGATTGTAACTTGTTCTGCGAGTGTTCCACAAGATGAGCACACAGTTTTAATAAATTCTAACTTGATAAACGAGCAATGTCTTGTAATACAAGCAGTACCTGGCGGCGAATGTCACATGGTCACAACCGAGCCAACGGTTCTTGAAATTCACTTTGATATACAAGTGCTTTGGATTGCAAGCCTGTTTCCGGAATGAATTACGCTGGCAAACCACGGTTTTACTGTATTCCTATTCAGTAATTGAAGTTGTATTTTACGATTAAGTGTTGTAAAGAAGGTGGTCACTTCTGACTATTGTGATTAAGGAAAATACTGTGGAGGGGCACCTGGGTCAGCATGGAGCCAGCTTTGGATCCTCTCTCTCTGCCCCTCCCCCGCTGCTCTCTCTCTTTCTCTCTCAAAAATAAATAAACATTAAAGACTTGTTTTAAAAAGATAAAAAGAAGAATACTGTGGAAAAAATAGTCTGTGAGTAGAGCTTTGAAGCAAGGACAAGATGAATGAACATGGATTGGAGCACCATGTGAAGGGATGTTATGAAGACAGTGTCTCAGGAAAAAGTCCAGCAATAAAAGACACTGAGGGGGAATGATTTCACTGTAAAGGATACAGGGGGTCTGGAAAGAAAAGACAGAAACATGTCAAAGGAAGGACTGATTGGGTTCATTAATCGATTCATCAGAAGAGGTGAAATAGAAGTCAAGAAGGACCCCAAGGATTTTATTCTGGAAGCTATGTTACCATTGGGAAGTCTGGCTGGTGTAGGGGATTAACATGATAAATTTGGTGCTACTCACAGAGAGGTGAAGATTAGGATGGGGAATTGAGGCGGTAATATTCAGAAGACAATGGAATTTGGGACTAATACCAAGCTGTTAATGCTGCCATATTCAGCAGACAGCCACCTGTGCAATGGGCCTATTTAAAGCCCCTAAGAGTAAGAATTCCAATAAAGTGCATTTAAAAGAGATGTAACGTGGGGCGCCTGGGTGGCTCAGTCAGTTGATCCGACTTCGGCTTAGGTCACGATCTCGCAGCTGATGAGTTCGAGCCCTGCATCGGGCTCTGTGGTGACAGCTCAGAGCCTGGAGTCTGCTTCAGATTCTGTGTCTCCCTCTCTCTCTGCGTCTCCCCTGCTCATGTTCTGTCTCTCTCTGTCTCAAAAATAATAAATAAATAAATAAATAAATAAATAAATAAATAAATATTAAAAAAAATTTAAAAGAGATGTAACGTACAAAAAGACGAAACCTAGGGTTAGACTCCCAATTAGTGAATGGAAGAGGACACACAGCCAGGGAAGGAGAGGCTGAATGGGTAGAACCCACGAGGGACCAGAACAGTATTCTTACACACAGGGCAAAGAGGAGACATTTCTAGAAAGGGAGATCCGCTTACAGTTCCAAGTACTATTAAAAAAGTAAAACTGGATGTGGGTTGAGAAAAAAATAGGGGCCCACTGGTTCCGTTTGAGTGAATAGATTCAGGCAAGTATAACAGAAGACTAACGGCTTCACTCACAAGTAAGGAAGTGCAGTGGCCAGAGAGAGTCCATCCTGTTAGAAACGTGATTAGGAGAAGGGAATGGATGGGTGTGATTTTTGAGGGGGTAGCAGATCTCAAAAAACTGCTTTTGTTCCAGACTGACTGGAACAAGTCTTGAGTAGAGGGTCAGCTTTCTGCAGAAAGAGAGAATGTAAGATACTGCAGAATTTGGAGAGGGAGTCACTGGTAATGAAAAAGCATAGAAAGGCAAATGTGACTGTAAACAAAATTACCTGCGGAGTTATCAGTGTTAGAAAAGAAGAGAGATTGGTTCTTTTCCTGTTCTAGATGGAAGAGAGAATGGCTCAACGGGTAGGTATATTGAGGCAAAGGCCAGCCAGAAGGAAAATGAGCAAGCTCTCTAACAGGAGCGAGGTGATGTTTAAGATGATTCGTTACTGATTTCCAGACTCAAAGGGAAGAGTGGGAGCTAATAAATATCGCCAAATTTGTTGAACTAGAAGAGAGTATGGATGGCTTGTGACTGTTGCCTGTGCTGATAAAAAAAAAAAAAAAAAGAAATGCATTGAATAAGTGGGAACAAATACAGTGTAGACATAAAGAATTTTTTAACAAAAAGTATCAAAAATGGCACTGTTATTTTTCCCCTGCCTGACCTTAATTTAAAACTTTGTTTCAGTAAATCAAATCTACTAGAAAGATGTCAAATGTACCTCATAGAGAAATTGTCAAGGTTCAGATTCAATCAACTTTTTATTGCAATGGTTTATGAATCCACTTAATTTCGATTTTGCTTTAAAATAAATTTTATTCATTTTTATTATAAATTCTGCATAAATCTAAAGCAACAGCTTGTCATTCATGCTCAGAGCTATAAAAACCGACTCTTGGAAGTCCATCTAATAGAAAAAAAATGAAATGATAAGTGTATTCTCTAACAATGGCTCTTTGTGAACTTTGTTTTCATTAGATTTTTAATAATATAAAGGCCACTTGGTTCAGGAGAGAAGGGTATAATAAATGCAGCACATTAAAACAAAATAAAACATACATCACCCAACTGTCTAATACTGAATCTGACAATTTATCAAGTTGACCCAAGATAATAAACCTTACTTTCAGAAAAAAAAAATGAAATAAAATTGGACCCTTTCTGAAAAGAAAGCCATGTCACTTGTGGGGCATGCCACATCAATATAATCTAAGGAAGAAGAAAATTTGTAAAAATTCATAGTTGAAGGAATTTCTGATTGAGGACAAACCTCAGGCATGTGCACTATAGAATTAGCATACATAATATGTTGCTAAAAGAAGTAGACTCTGGATCACATAGGGACTAGAGTCAATAATATTGTAATAAATTTGTATGGCGACAGATGGAGGCAGATGTCCACCACACTTATTGTAGTGAGCATTTTAACAAGAATATAATTACCAAATCACTATGCTGTATGCCTGAAGCTAATATAAAACTATATGTCAACTATACTTCACTTAAAAATAAATTTTAAAAAATCATAAGGAAGAGAAAATATAAAAAAGAAAAAACACAAAGGACTATATAAATGAATAAAAATTATAGCAAAGTGACTCGAAGGAAATTGTACTTCTTAGGTTCTTCAAACATCCAAAGACGAAAATATAACACAACATAATGTAATCAAATTAACAAATTGTATAAAGCAATCATATATTATTTAAAAAGTTGTGAAATCTAGGAATATATATTCAAATTATTAACTTTAAACTCTGTATGAAGTTTCGAATCTATTTGGTGGAAAATATATCAGACAAGCCGGCTATCCAAAAACCAATGGAATAATGATAATTTAAAAAGCTGTATCCCAAATGCACTCCATGTGCATTGTTTGTGGGTTTTGTGATTCATATACAGTTTCTGTCCTTGGAATATCCAACTGGATGGCCAGATTGGGCAGATACTTACATATGGAACATTAGTGAGTAGCGCCCTGCAGGTTAAGATAAATGCTAAATGAGTTCACCCAAGAGCTACTGCAGTTCAGAGGAATCCCTGGGAGCTGGAGGGGATAGAGAATGCTTTACCAGGTAGTATGTTAGATGAATTCATTACCTCATCCTGTTACACAATAGAGTTTCCCATTTATACAAATAAAGGTGCAAGTAGAAAGATCTAAGTTTTAGTTGCAGTTTCAGTGATGATTTTCAGACCAGTGATCAATGGCGATCCTTTTTCCCTTATCTCAGCTTAGCCACCCCAATGGTACTTACAATTTTATTTTTTTACTTTTTAGAAAAAGAGTGGGGGTGGGGGAAGAGGCAGAGGGAGAGAGAGAGAGAGAGAGAGAGAGAAAGAGAATCTTAAGCAGGCTCCCTGCCAAGTGTGGAACCTGATGCAGGGCTTGATCCTACAACCATGAGATCATGACCTGAGTCAAAATATAGAGTCAGATGCTCAACCGACGCCCCTCATCTCCCACCCTCTTAATTGGCAGCTTGCGTTCACTACTCTTATTGGGTATAAACAATGGGGCGAAATTCGTATTGATTCCTGAATAAAGACAGAGGAAAGATTTAGGCAGCTTATGTGGTTTGAGGCTCGGGTTAAATCCAGAAGACATTCTGGCACGAGAATATTGAATTGATCCACTTCTGGGTCTTTCAAACAGATAATAAAGCCTACTCAAGCTGCCACAGAAAGACTTACCAGACCTGAACACTATACATGTAACTATTTCCATCACTTTGTTAATACCCGAAACTATAGATACTAGTTACAGAATATTCTGTACACATTATTGTAAGCTGTGCATTTGGTTCACTGAATTATATTAATTTAATTGCATGATAGTTACACACTACCTATGTTTCATCAACACACGTAATATTCATGATCAGTGGGTTAGGTTTCTCATGTGTATGCTTTTGAGAATCCAGGAGAAAGAGATGTTATAATTGTAAATTCCTGCACCGGAAAGGGAGAAACTGGTTAGTAAAACGGAAAGTCAAAGGAAAGGAACCCCAAGACTCTGCCAATACACAGTGCAAAAAATGCAGTGGGGTTTTGGGTTGGTCAAGTTTCCCAAGCTAGCCTTTACATATTTGGATAAAGCTAAGTGCTTTTTTTCTCCTTAATTTTTCAGCCCTGATGTATTTTCAGGAAAATTTGATCCATATGTTTCTAATTCATTTACTCCAACTCATCAAATGTTGTTTTGTAAGAGTGTTCTCTGCCCAAAGTTTTTCTAAACAGTCTTAAGAAGGCCCCGAAACAGAAATGGGATTAGATGCAAAGGGTACCCATTGCCAAACCTAAATTCTCTTGAACCCAGTGTTAAGTAGAAGGCTAGCATCTATTTTTAAACCTGGCAAACCAGAGACACCATTCAGCTGCTGACTCAGAGTGAAACAACAATTAGCTGTTATTTGTGCAAATTTTAGATGCAAAAACATTGTTTTCTAAAAATTTGTGGCAAAGGAGTAAATTCTTATTGATAGCAAATAGAACATTGTGCTTTGCTTTTTCCTAAAACTTTGTCATAGTTATTATCAACTTTGCTTCTCAGCAAAATCTTATGAGATAAACAAGGTAGTTGTTTCCATCCTCATTTTACACTTGAGGGAACTGAGGCCCAGAGAAATCAAGTAACCTTCCCTATAGCACACAGGGATGTTATGGCACAAGGGAATCTGGAACCCAATCCTCCTGGTTCTAAACTCCTGATTCTCTTTGGACAAATAGTGGTGTCTACATCTCTCCGTAGTTCACACAGACAATATCTTGATTCAAGGCAGCATGGGTAACCCAGTGTATAGAATTCAATATGAGCCTGACTAAGGGGCCTGCCAGTGACAGGACCAGACAGTGTCCCTGTCTCTTTTTCCGGGATATCTCCAGCCTTCATGTGGGGTCAGTCAACCTTACTGACAGCTGGGGGAATTTAATATATAGGCATTTACACACACCTGGAAATTTGATCTGATCTTATTTGGATCTAATTTGCTCTCATTGATTTATTTACATATTCCTGAAGATTATTGTAAAGATTTATTACAAAGGTAAATATGACATATCATACTATTAAAAATGATGGCATCCAACATATCATTTGCTTCTCAAAACACTGTCTGAAAGAAAGACCAAAAGTTATTTGTCCTTACCTTACAAGTAAAAAATCTAAGATACAGAGTTACTAAAGTTTCCATATTAAGAGCTGAGTACAGCCTGTGTAGCATTTTCCATGATTTACTGAGTGAAGCAACTTTAGGTCAATTTTCAATATTAATGATGATGTTGACAAAAATAATGATGGTGGTAATTACCACTGACCGGGTTTTTGCCATGTGCCAGCTACACAATCTCAATTATTTGTCGCGGAAAATATTGAGGTAGACATTTTTAGTGTTTAAAGATGAAGAAATGGTCTTGACAAAGTTAGGGATTGCATTAGTTAGGGGTCTGTTTGCAACCAGCAACAGATAACCAAACCTAAACTGACCTTAGGAGAGACAGAATGTTTTGATTCCTATCACTGAAAACTCCATGGGCTTCATGTGTGGCTTCATTCTGGGTGGCAAGTAATATCATATAACCTTGTAATTTTCTCTATTTCTTATTTCTTTTTTTCTCTATTGTTGGTCTTATTCCCAAGTCCCACGTGGGGGTCAGATGGTAACCAACAGCGAGAGATCCTTTCTTGCCTCCATAGTATACACTTGTCCCTGACTGATATTGGTCCGTGTCAAATCATGTGTTTGTGCTTGAACAAATTCCCAAAAGATCCCTCTGGCTTAGGCCTGAGTTTCATGCTTATCCTTGACTGGGGACAGTGCAAGTTCTAAACAAACCACATAAAATGAGTGTGAGGAATGAGGGTTTTCTCAGGAAAATGTGGATGGGCTACGAACCAAAATATCAGAAAGGGCAAAAAGACACTAGGAGGCCAGATACCTATGAATGTCACCGCTAGTGGCCTCCTAAGGTCAAAGAGCTAGAGTGTGGCCGCGCTGAACTCACATGCGTGTCTCCTTCATTCCAAAGTCCATTCTCTTAGTGATCTTCTGCAAACAGCGAGCTAATAAATATTTCAGGTCTTGCAGGCTGGACGGTGTTGGCTGCGACTACTCAACTTGGCCATTGTTGTGCAAATGCAATCGGAAACAGCACAGACACAAATGGGCACAGCTATGTTCATAATACTCTAGAAAAAGATGAAGGGAAAGATTTTGTCTGTACGTTATAGTTTGCTGATCTCTGCACCTCACTTTTCATGATCTTTTTTTTAAGTTTATTTATTTTTGAGAGAGAGAGAATGTGCGAGTTGAGGAGAGGCAGAGAGAGAATCCCAAGCAGGCTCCACACTGTCAGTGCAGAGCCCAGTGCAGGGCTTGAACCCATAAACCATGAGATCATAACCTGAGCTGAAGTCAAATGCTTAATCAACTGGGTCACCCAGGTGCCCTGTCACTTTTCATGACTTTGATTGGCCGCAGTCCACACATATAGAACAGAACTGGAACAGCCTTTGCAGTGTGCGTAGGTGAAAATATTGCCTAGATGAAGGTGCACCAGTCACACAGCTAGTCAGTGTGAGAGCCACAAGTGCTTATGACCCACTCCATGGAAAACCCCTCATATGTCCCTACACTAATCAAATAAATCCAAGAAACAAAAGCATTCAGGAGGAATATTTTATGAGTCAGAGAATATTCTACACCATGTTGATAGTTTCTATATCACCATCTTACCACAAGCTTTCTTCAGGTATTTTTACTCCCTGAATAATGTAACATCATTTCTGGCCATCTTTGTGGTAGACAGAGTAACGGACTCCCAAAGAGGTTCACGTCCTAACCCCCAGAACCTCTGACTATGTTACCCTATATGATAAAGGGAGCTTTGCAGATGTGGTTAAGTCAAGGATGTGGATGGAACTAGAGGGTATTATGCTGAGCGAAATTAGTCGGTCAAAGAAAGACAGATATCATACGACTTCACTCATATGAGGACTTTAAGACACAGAACAGATGAACATAAGGAAGGGAAACAAAAATCATATAAAAACAGGGAGGGGGACAAAACAGAAGAGACTCATAAATATGGAGAACAAACTGAGGATTACTGGAGGGGTTGTGGGAGGGGCGATGGGCTAAATGGGTAAGGGGCATTAAGGAATCTACGCCTGAAATCATTGTTGTACTATATGCTAACTCATTTGGATGTAAATTAAAAAAGTAAAATTAATAATAATAAAAAAAGAAAGACACCTGTTCATTGGCAATTGTATATCCAGTGGTAGCACATCTCTGGGCACATCAAAATGTTCAATGGATATTTAGTGATAAAAGGAGAAGTGGATGAGTAAATATGTAACTGACAAATGAATGAATGATTTTGGCATGGTGGAGGGGGGCTTCTCAGTCCAGAGAAAAGTGAAGTTTTCAGTTCTTAGTGCAGTTTATTCTAAAATTCTACACTGCAGAACAAATATCTAAATGCCTTAGTTCACTTCAAAGCACAACAAGGAAACAATCAATTTGTAATTTGATACCAACAAAAAATTCAACTGAACTATTATACAAATAACTTTTCTTCTATTCCCCAAATTACTGCTTCCAATTAAATATCACACTTTGCATTTCTTATAAATCCTGGTGGGGTTTTTAAAAGTTTTTTTAAAAAATTTTTTTTAGGAGAGAGAGAGAGAGAGAGCGCAAGCATGAGCGGGGGAGGGGCCAGAGATAGAAAGAAATACAGAATCCAAAGCAGGCTCCAGGCTCTGAGTTGTCAGCACAGAGTCTTATGTTGGGCTCGACCTCAGGAACCTCAAGATCACGACCTGAGCCAAAGTCGGATGCTCAATCAACTGAGCCACTCAGGTGCACCTAAATCCTGGTGGCTTTTAAAAGGAAAGCTATACCCCAGAAAAGTTACTTATATGTAAGTGGGAAAAGTCATGTTCTAAGATATGGGATATGCTGTCCTTGTGAAATGTCCCCTGGATCTTTCACTTTTATAGTTACCTTAGAAGTAATTCGGTACTTATAGCCCTGAGGAGTTATCAAGTGCACGGGACTGGTGACTTGAACCAGAGTGTGAACAGAAAGGAATGGTTTCAATGGAACTAACTCAGAATATTCTAGGGTATAGATTCAGAAATAGAGGCATAGGTGGTAACTGACAACAGAGTTGAAAAAGAAACAAAATGCGTGAACTAACCTAATAAAAATATTATTGTGAATTAGTGTTTTATAAATGTAAAAATGTAACTTGACAGAGAAAATTGGACTTGACTTAAGAGAGTTTTCTATTTACAAAAGAAATATTGTGATATGTGGACTTGGATACAGGAGCAGAACCACTTACAAGAGTAGGAAAAAGAGGGGATTTGGAAGAACAGACAAGTGTAGTGGAAATTCTAAAAAGTTTACCATGAAATGTACAATTTCTCCTTTTCTCTTATTAACTTTTCTGTGCCTTCTACATTACCACCAATGCTTTTGGTATAGTGGAGTACTGGTAGGTTAACGTGACAAAAGGTTTGGGAGCCGAAGGCAAGGTATTTAGGGGGAGAAAATACAGTTTTCATATAGAGACAGCTAGCATAATAATAACAAATACTCCATATGTTTAGTTTTTTATTCATTCATCCAGAAAACAGTTACTGGGAACCTATTTTGTGCTCAGGACTGTATTAGATATCAGACATAAGAAATAAAATTCCATATTCCTTTGAGTTTAATGGAAATTCAGACATGGTATAATAGGTTTTTCTACAAATTACTATGCAAACACAGATCAGAAAGAACACACACACATACAATCCCTTCATTATGACTGGGCTTGAATACTTCAGAGAGGAGCTGTCATTTACGCCAGAAGAGTTGAAAGTTCGCTAAAAGAAGAAAGGACAATTTATTCTAGATATGGAAGAAAAGTCGGTCAATGGCTCAAGATCATAAACGTGGGTGGGGTTTTAGGAAGACACAAACAGTCCCGAGCCATTAGAAAATTGGGGTGGAAAAGGGGAGAATTATCATGGGATATGAGACTGGTGCCCACACAGTCCTGTGGGTTGGTAGGAAAAGGTATTATTCTCACTTAGATGAGAAGAGAATCTCAGAGGGTTGTCCAAAGTCACAGACAGAAAAAATTGGGAAGCATATTCTCCCTCCCACTCTACAGTTCTTTCCACCATACTAATGTTTTCGAAACTGTGCCCAAAGAAGCCTCAGGACATCACAGAGATTCAGAAATTACAAAGGCAGGGGAAGGGGAATCTCACTTAACAAACAGGAAGGCTTCATTTGAGCTTTTAGAACAATGGGCTTTTTGCATTAGATATCTTTGAACACTGTTCCCCCACTACATCAATAAAGTTGAGAAGCATGGCACCCTATCAATCATCCCATGGTCAAACTCATGGCTTCGTAATTAGATTGTGAGGTAATTACTAGTCATGAGTAATGTTAACATAAACTGAAGGAGGACAAGATGGTAGCTGTCTCCTGGCTGGGTAATGGCTGGTGACACATGAGAAAGGCTGACTCAGCTGGACACTGAGGGATAATTTAGGGAGCGGAACTAGAAAGCATTTAGGATACTGAGAGGGGAATAACTAGGCTTGAGAATGAGCTAAAGGATCTGTGCAGATGTCCGGAGGTCCTTTTCTTAAAAAAATAATCTATCCTGAAATTTTTCTTTCTGTAATTAAAAATAATATTGCCATTATAAATATTTCCTTTAAAAATTTCTTTTGTTTGTTTGTGTCTGAGGGAAAAATCTTTCTCTTGGGTTAATAGAGAGAGAGGATGGAAAGAGAAGTCCTGCGCTGAAACGTGAGTGAAGTGGTAACTTGCCAGTTTGGTTGGGAGGGTTGGTGACATGGAAATGGAGCCTTGGACATGTAACCTGCCTCCCCTCTGCTCTAAAATGCTTCGAAGAGCTGTCACATATAGCTGCATAGGGCGCATCTTGCATAACTCCTGAGTGTGGTATTAGTATATACCATGATGTAAGAGGAGCTTTTTGCAGTTGAGGAAAGGATAATTTTCCGGGTTATCCAGTTGGGTGCAATCTAATCATATGAGGTCTTAAAAGCAGAGGGAGACAGGAAGTGGAAGGGGAGACAGGAAGTACAAGAAGGACATGACCTGCCTTTGCTGCAAGAGAGAGGAGAGGAACCAGGAATTTAAATGGCCTCTAGAAGCTAAGAATAGCCTTTAGCT
The DNA here is from genome assembly GCF_022079265.1 of Lynx rufus. NCBI lineage: Eukaryota > Metazoa > Chordata > Mammalia > Carnivora > Felidae > Lynx > Lynx rufus. The sequence continues at coordinate 7,204,321 of NW_025814829.1, forward strand.
TACAGCCAACATGAAAATCTGGATCTTGATTTTACAACAACAAAATATGGAACTCTGCCCAACAGTCCAAATGGATTCTCCCCTAGAGCTTCCAATAGATAGTGATCCTTTGACCTGGCTTAATCTTCTGACAGAAAACCAGCTAATATATTAATTTATTGACCCTCTCCTTTAGATAATCCGGTTGTAAATTGTAGAACTCAAAATTAAATAATACTTAGTTGAAAAGAATAAACTACTTCTTCTCTCTCCAAACTCATCAAATAACAAGAATATCGTATATCATCACTGACATTCCCCATGATAAAAATGTCATGTCCTCTGGAAAAAAATGCCAAAAATGGCAAAATGATACAGACCACAAGAATTCCACCTTTTGGAGAAATTCTCACAAAAGTCACTGTTACAATGATCTTATCCTGGCTAAAAAACTGCCCCCAAACATAGCGGATTAAAACAATAACAAGTTTATTGTTTATCGCAACTCTACGGATCAGGAATTCAGATGAGGCACAGCGAGAATGGCTCTTCTCTGTTTCATGTGATGTCTGTGGGGGCTGTACTATCCAAGATGGCCTCTTTACTCATATATATATGTATATACTCATATATATGTATATACTCATACCTAGCTAGGGTAGTTTGAACACCTGGGACCTGGCTGAGACAACTCAGCTGGGTTCACAGGTCTAGGATCTAAGCTCTTGCTGTTGGCTAGGTTCCTCCACTATCCTCCATATAGCTTCTCCCTCATCTCATCGCCCACCTCCACCCCCCACCCTGGCCAATATGGTCTTTTCAGGTGGTGTCTAGAGCAGCAGAAAGTATCCTGACTATTTAATGAGCAGCTGGGCTCTGAGAAAGAGAAAGCAGAAGCTGCCAGTTTTCTTACTGGCACATCACTTCTGCCTTAAAATCTTACCCCTAAAAAATCTACAAATCTTTATATTTACAAATCTCTGTAAAACTCTTTCCTTTTTTGTATTAGTCAACCTTGGGCTAGAGACAGTATTGACTGTAACCATCAACATTCTATGTAACTTGCATAATTCGAATTCAAGTGTGAAATACCCTTAGAGTCTATGAGACTTTAGCATGACAACAAGCTAACGGTATAATTCAAGTGAAAGATGCTGCATGACCTTCTTCCTTGCTGAGTGATTTCTACCTCTCAACTGTTCCATCAATTCCTTGAATTATGGCTACAACTGACTTGTATGCCTTCCTCGACATTTGACAATGTGGAAGAAGGAATGGCTGTCCCCAGTGCATAACCTCTCGCTGTGTCCTGCCCTATTGGCATACGACTTTGTAGTTCTTCTCACTGGAGGTAGTATGTACTTTCCCAGTCTTTGACTTTGGCTTTAGCCAATTGCCTTGATTTAACCACTGGAATATGGGCAGAAGTGAGAGTTGCCAGTTCTGGGAATGGGTCTTTAGAGACGTTGTATGTCTCCACTTATCCCTCTTTATGCCTCTGCCATTCCCATGAGATAAACATGTCCCAGCTAGTCCACAGTCCAAAGATGAAGAGAAACATGTGGAGCAGACCCATATCCAACCTGGAAATTTGCATAGTGCTTAGTGGAGGCCTACTTAGATCAGCTGATCCCCAGCTGATCAACAGATGTGTGAGTGAGAGTAATCATGCTGTTTGGGGTGGGATATTATGCAGCATTATTTTGGCAACAACCAGCTCTTACACGTGGTAAGATTAAATCACAAGAGAAAAAAATTCCCATGACTTCAAGCAATGGTTGTCATTCTGAAATTTGGAAATCATGAAGTTCAAGAAATCCAAACACCTAGCCAACACTGAGATTCTGGTACTACCAAGTGGTCTCCAGGTTCCGCCAGACTAAATGAAATCCCACCTTTATGGTGTACTTGAAAGGGTACAAATTACAGGCCAACCAGATGAAAATAACTCTTTTAATGAATGTGCTAAGACATACCTTTAGAAGATAGAAACTAGCTGAGAAGCCTTTACAATAGCCCCAATTCTGGCCTGACTGCTGCCAATTATTAATATGTGACTTTGGAAGTGAAGAGGTAGAATTAGAAACTCTGCATTATGAAAACAATGCCTATTGCCTCAGAGCCAGAAAGAGCCTTGGTCATTCAATGGTTTTCTCAGCACTTGGATCAGGGATTCATGGTGACATTTACTAATGTAAAGAACGGGTCAGACAGCTGTCACGGGACATACAAACATCTCAGCGGCCAAATCAACAACCTACAAAATGTTTTGGAGAAAGGCAACTCTTATATTTAATGTATTTAGAAGTAAGTGTTCATAGATACCTTATCATTAACTTGACATACCACCTGGAGTCACACATTCATTGACATTTTTTAACATGGCAATCATACAAAAGGGTCACTATTTACACGAAAGGCAAAATCGTAAATAGGTTGAAATGTCTCTCAGATTCCACACAGGAGCCACAGAGAGTTCACAGTTTGATTTAACCTTTTGCACTAGAAGCAATTAGCATTTGGACGGCTGATGTGAAAATCACAGTTTTGTTCTTTTTTTTACACAGAACATGATTATTGTACAACCTTGGGTCTCGGTTCAGATTTAAAATATTTTGTGTTGGTGTAGCAGCATTAGATATATTGTCTGCACTATCTCACCCTTACTCTATAGGTTATGTCAACACGAAATTCCTGAAAGTAATGTCAACGAAACATGAAATTAATTTTGTGTGGCTTACTGGCTTTTGCCAAAACAGCAGTCCTATCTTTAAAGTGGTTACTTAAAATGCAGCTATGTTCTGTCTTTGGAAAGCTTAATTTTTCTCTTAGGATTTTGTCCTCTTATTAGTCCTCCTCACACAACCAAAAGATATCAAAACCCACATGCTTTCATGGCATTTTGTGCCCGAGAGATCTGTAAGTCTATTCCCAAGCAAAGGCCTCCAGTAAGTTTTAACAGTTATCTACTAGCCTCTGCTCTACAAATAGGCAACTTAATGAATTTTATAAAGAAAGAAAGAAGGTCAAAAGATATGATAATAAATTAGAGGAGGTGAAGAGGAGATTACTGGAATGCTTGGGGGGAGGCAGTTAACCCACTTGAATGCCACAGGATCTATGATTTTCTTTTTTTTTTTTTTTTTTAATGTTTATCTATTTGAGACAGAGAGAGACAAAGCATGAACGGGGGAGGGTCAGAGAGAGGGAGACACAGAATCGGAAACAGGTTCCAGGCTCTGAGCTGTCAGCCCAGAGCCCGACGCGGGGCTCGAACTCACGGACCCGCGAGATCATGACCCGGGCGGAAGTCGGCCGCTTAACCGACTGAGCCACCCAGGCGCCCCGGATCTATGATTTTCTGAGGCAGTCAAAACCGTTGAAGCTCAAGTGCTTGTTTTATGCTATCGTAGCTGACTGAGAGGGAGAAAACTGGACATTGAATTCCCCTGGGACACCAATGTCTTCCTCCCACTCCCATTAAGTGGTATCAGAGTTGGCTGGGGGGAAATGGATGGCATGCTGCCTTCACCAATGAAAGCTGACTGAACATTCCAGAGAAAACCAAGTCATGCCCTTGGGAAAATATGTAACAAAAAGCCAAAATAGAGGTGGCTGCTTTGAATGCTTCATTAAGTCAAGAAGAAAGGGATTTTAAGTAAGTCACCATTTGTCCTCATCTAAAATTTGTTATATATTGGGGCGCCTGGGTGGCTCAGTCGGTTGAGCGTCCGACTTCAGCCCAGGTCATGATCCGACGGTCTGTGAGTTCAAGCCCTCCGTCGGGCTCTGTGCTGACAGCTCAGAGCCTGGAGCCTGTTTCAGATTCTGTGTCTCCCTCTCTCTGCCCCTCCCCTGTTCATGCTCTGTCTCTCTCTGTCTCAAAAATAAATAAACATTAAAAAAAAAAAGAAGTTCTTTAAAAAAAAATAAATAAAATTTGTTATAGACCTATTTGATTAGTGACATCACATGTGGGACCAAGGGAAAATGTTTAAACCAGAGAGAAGAGGTTTCTCAGAAACCCTACTATGTAAGACACCCATTGTCATTGCTATATGCTTGACAAAATCAAGTCAGGATGGTGACAATTTTATTTTATAATTTATAAATCAAGGAGCATTTATGGAGCATATTGTATATACCAGGTATTACGTTGGGGATCTTTCGTATTTGCTCTTATCTATCTGTCACATTGTCCCTGTTGTAAGGATAGTCTTCCTTTAAAGCAAGCTCAGTTAAGGAACTTTCTGGTGCTGTAGCTGCTAAGTGTATAATTAGAACCAGTACCTAGATTTTTTTTTTTTTACTTCAATTATAGGTTATCGTGATGGTCAGATCAAGAAATCAAGGCTAAGGTAATGTTGAGCCATAGAAAGAGATAAGGAGCAAAACCAGGAAGATTAAAAAAATTACATTAGTAAGTTTACCAAATAACTTCTGCCTTCTTCCAAAAAGGACCTAAGGTAACTGGAAAATGCATATAGTATAAATGTATTAGAAAAAAGAAAAAAAATCAATTACAAATAAGGATAGAAGAGTAGATGCTTATTGCTGAATAAAAACATAGGACACAGAAATGGTTTCGCAATTCCAGCCAGTCACAGGTGCTCAAACGTGGGATGGTGGGAAGAAAGCAATTAGAAACAACAGAACACGTCCGGGGTTGGTAAATGATGATGTCAACGACTGGGGCCCATGTCAGGTACAGTTTTGATTGTGGTCTCTTTTATTTATTTATTTATTTATTTGTTTGTTTGTTTGTTTGTTTATAGACTGCTCCAGCAGGGGAGAGGGGCAGAGGGAGAGAGAGAATCTTAAGCAGGCTCCATACTCAGTATGGAACCTGACGTAGGCCTTGATCCCTGTACTCTGGGATCATGACCTGAGCCGAAATCAAGAGTTCGACACTCAACCTGACTCAGCTACCCAGGTACCCCTGAATGAGGTTTCTTAATGTGCTTGTTTGTGTAGGAATTGTACCCCCAAGTTAAAGCTCGTTCTATTTTATGAGGGCGTGTTTGTTATATCACCATTTATTTCCTTATCAAATATAAAAGAGGATTTTTTGAGATGTCAGTTAGGTTCTAAATGGTGACTACCAAGCAAGAGAGAAAGGAAACCAAAGTGTTGATGAGGAGAAAATAATCATTCTTGTGGCATGGAGTCAAAGGGGGTAAGGACAATGGCAGGCATAAGAGAAAAGAAGGCTAGCGAAGTTTGGAATCAGAATGTAGGAGGCCTGGGTCCAGGTGGAAGGATGGCCCATCAGCTAGATAGAAAATCTTTCACCAGAGGTAGATTAGCTACAAAGTCTTGACAATATCTATACACATCTCTCTCTCTCTCTGTCTCTGTCTCTCTGTCTCTCTCTCTCTGTATATATACCTGTATACCTATACTTATATCTATGTCTATGGATAAAGAGAAAAAGAATCACAGAAGGGAGTTGGGGACCACACCCTACAGTAGTAACCACTACTGGGATGACAACAGGCAGCCCCCAAAATGGTCCCAGCCATCTCTCTAGCTTCTTCCTGGAGCATAGATTAATGTGTTGCCAATCCCTGCCAGTATTGGCATTTTAACTGGGGAATTTTCACTACCTAAAGAAAAATTCATGTGCCTATTTCTGTTGTTAACAAAGTCCTTTTTATTTTAACTAACTTCCACCCCACCCTCCTCCCCAACACAAAACAAAAAACAAAACAAACTAAACTAGCATAGGAGGGATTTCAGGTCAGTGGGGTGGAGATTTGGGAGTCAGAACGCCTGAAGCGCCCAAATTACATCATTCAGGTGCTTCCTACTTTACCCAAGGGGAAAACACACACACACACACACACACACACACACACACACAACCCAGGCCTGGATGAACATATCTTTAGGATTGCATCACTTCCCACATTTCCCCCAAATTCTATAATCCCAAACTTCACACGGGATTAGTCTGGAGAGATGGCAAAAAGCACTACTGGGATCCAACACCTCTGCTAAAACTTCGAGGATTAACAATATGTGCTAAGTGGGCTGATTTAATTTATTCTGAATTAAATTATAATTCACTCTGTTTCTCATAGGGGAAGGTGAGGTGAGAAGTGAAGCGATGAGGGAAAAATATGTATGTGGTTGCTTAATTGACTTGTACTCAATTACGAGCTACAATCCTTTGTTTTAATTCTTTTCATATGTTCTTGAACTCATAGACATTCTCACTGGAACGGCACCATATAGTACAAAATCGTGATGATACAGTATTGCTCTTTCCATTACTACTAAGCCGGCTCTACTGGTCTTCATGAGTCAAGAGAAGCCAGGGTTATTTTTCTTAGCATGGGAGTCTTCAAAGTATCAAGGGGGAGATGGTTTAGACAATGTCTCAAAATTTCTTTTTCAGGAGCTGTGACTTAACAATGTTGCAAAGTGCAAAAACAGAGGGGGTGGGGAAGGGGGGTGAGTGAATCTATATGACAAGTCTTGTAGTGCAAGTGTTTGTGGTTAACCGAGAAACACATTATGAGTCAAGCCTTTGGAAAGAGGTGAGTAATTAAAGACAAATGCTATGACATAATCATTTTACACGCAGCAGAACGATTTTAGATTAAATCTGGCCTGACCCACTGCTCAGCAAGTGTTATCATGGATTCTTGAGAAGTATTCATTTATTTACTTTCTAATTTGGCCCAAATTTTTATTGAAAACCAAAAAAAAAAAAAAATTGTGTTTCCCATAGGAAATAGCCTGAGTCCGGCGTTGGTTAATAAGGTTGGTGTATTTGGGAACAGATCTGCTGTGTACACGAAGCAACTTAGCTCGAAAAATACTTCATTTGAGAAACGCAAGAAAGAGCTTGGCTATAAGCACTTTTGCAGGAATGAACCCTCTTATGTTTAGGAAGGTTACCATATGTGCCTTTAGATAACTCAGTGAAATATCAGTTAAGCCAATAATTTTGCCATGATAAAAAATTATATTTACTGACACTTTGCTTTGCAACTCCCCAACCTGTCCCTGCACACACACACACATGCGCGCGCACGCACACACACACACACACACACACACACACACACACACACTTCTTTTTGGCTTCATCCTGTATATCAGTCACCATCTATATCAGTCTGATGTGGAGACACCAAGTTTTGCAGCAAGAGACCCATTGGAGCCTCACTACTTTCCTAACTCTACCACTATAATATAAAATATGCCATGTAACTCCAGGACATGGCTTCATGGCTTTCCAAATGCTATTAAATTTTAGCTGCTGCCTTTATTAAATGCAGAAAACAGGGGTGTGTGGGGGGATGACAGGGCTCTGAGTTTACCCTTTTGTTCTTTTTATTTGAGTAGATGTGGAATCGTTAGGTAAGGCAAGTTTTCTGTGGAATAAAACAATAGAAGATTTTGTCTGGTGCGCTGACCCAGTTCAACAGGCATCTCGAAACATTCCAGCAAAGAATTGTCTTAGGGAAGAAGAAGAAACCGCGGTGTCACCTCATCCCCCTCCCCTCCCCCCCCCCCCCCCAGAGAAAGAAGTTTAGAATCCAGGGCCCTTGACCCACGTTACAGAGAGAGGATTAAGTATCAGACACTGGGACCCATTTCCCTTACAGGATAATTATTTCCTAGTAGCAACCATATGGCCACATTCTGTTCTCTTGCAGGGTAAGGCATGAACACGTTTTCCCGGAGAAACATGCACTTAGACATGGTGGTAAAGAGATCACGGTCTCACTGGCCAGTTACTGCGTTCTTGGGAATTCTGATTTGTCAAAACACGACTGATGTTCAGAAAGCTGACGAGGCGTAAGTCACAGCCTTTGAAAAGCGATTGTGTGAATGTATGTGGATGTGTGTTTGTGTGCGCACATGCGTGTGTCTATTTCTTCCCACAAGGGGAAACGTATTTCCATAAATATTATTACACAGGAGAGGCAAGTGCAACTGCAGGAGTGAATCTACAGTACTTTTCTCTGGGGCTCTTCTTAGTGTTTCTGTCTTTGCTCTCAATTTTTCTACAATGCCCCCGTGATTATTGAGGCTTACGTTAAACGTTGTTGAATGAATGCCAGCCCTGTGGCAACCACAGTCCTGTCCGCAGGTCGCTCTGGTAGCTGTTTTGTCTGGAGCAGTATAACCAAGTCCAGAGTAAGGGTGGGGCACTACCGAGAGAGGTGGCAGGGACTTCACAGCACCTGTCAACGGTGGGGCTCTGCCCATTTTGACTATCACTGGCCTCGTGGCACACGGACAGATGCCAAGAGGATACTTCACTGCTTGCCTGTTTGGCTCAGTCCCTTCCTTCCCCGCTTCTCCCAAACCACCTAATTGGTAGAGGTGAATAGGGCATCTCCAGAGCAGGACTATTGTCAGGCAATCAGTACAAGGATCTGAATCTCAATCATCCCTCTCCTATTTTTTTTTTTTTTTTGCCTTTCCATAAGGTCTCCTACCCTAGGTTTTTTTTTCAGTGCCCCTCCAATTCCATGACTGACCTACCATTAATCCCTGTGTTTTCACATGCACTTTTTTTTAGTACTTATTTATTCTTGAGAGAGAGTGTGCAAGTGGGGGAGGGGCAGAGAGAGAGGGAGACACAGAATCCGAACCGGGCTCCAGGCTCTGAGCTGTCAGCACAGAGCCCGACCTGGGGCCCGAACTCACAAACGGTGAAATCATGACCTGAGCCAAAGTGGAGGCTTAAGTGACTGAGCCACCCAGGCACCCCCTCACCTGCAACTTTTGACCCTACAGTTTGTGACTTTCTCCCTGAATCTTGCTGTAGGATAGGACAATCAGGCTTCTGCTTATACATTGAACAGTCAGGCTAGGTCTCTGATTGTCTAGCTAAATAGCTGCACTTGCTTATAGGAATTAATGAATAAAACAAGGTCTGGATTTCACAAGTATCTTTGAACTTCAAGTCTTGCTATTCACACCAGGAAGCCAATTTCATGCAGAACTTTCCTGTTTTAACACCTAGGATCAAAAGGAAAAGGATTACTTAGACAAGTAGCATTTAGAACACAGCCTTAAATCTAAAACCGAGACTAACTTCAGATTTTCTATTTTTCCTTTACTGCAATATTTATGCATTTGATTTTTAATTTCAGCACACATCCATGCTCATAAAAAGATCAGAAACAACAGAGCTCTGAATAATTGGGACAGAAAACAGGATAAGTGAGGAAGAGGATATTCACAAATAGGATCCCTAAAGGCTTCTGATTTGTTTTCTCTCAGAACAATAAAATCTAAGCCTGGAGAAGTCCTCTGTAAGCTCTCACCTTCTTTACTTCTTGGAAGATTCAAGTAAACAGTTTCCTTGTTTTGCTTGACTTTTGGAAGCATGCTTGAAAGTATGAAAGACAAAAATAATTCCCAAGAAAGGAAAAATACAGCCCATTATTGATATTCTAATGTTATGATTCTTAAATCACTGCCTGAGATTTTTTACACCTAAGATTCACTCCATTGTTTTCTCACTGTCTTCAAGAATGAAGTTGCTTTCTGCTGCTAAAAACACCTGTGTATCTATCCTGCCCAGTATATTCATCACACAGCCACAGCCCCTTGCCCTTTTTAAATCAGCCTGGCTAAATTTATCAACTGAGCTAACGAGGGAGCTAAGAGGTTGAGTTTCAGGCAAGGTGTGCTTTAATGATGAATATATTATAGGCAGATTCTGTAATCTTGGGGCCATATCATCTGTCCAATTTTATCCACGGCATTGGGACTCTACTTGGCAAGAAATGGCGCTTCTCGCTTTCAACATTTCAAATATTTTGAGAACCACTGCTTTGGTCTGGGGTACACGAACGGTGCCAGTGATGCTATTCTCTCGTTCTCACTTCACATTACGCATTTCTCTTTCACTCTTCCACACCTCTTTACACGGATCCTAACTTTTACCCCTGGTAAACTACTACTCCAAGGAGTAGCCCAATTACCAATCTCCAAAATTTCCTGAATGAGTCTGGTTTTTGCTCTCATTACCCCAACATTTTGAAAGTACCCACCGGTCATGTCGGGGTCCTCGTGCTACTGAACCACCTGCAGAAAACGAGCTTGCTATTTGCTTGGGTGACTGATTCTGATGACCCAGGGGGAAATTGGATTACTTCTGTGCCGAGGGGACAGGAAGGATTCTGTCTAGATTTTAGGAGATTCTCTGGCCACCTTCTCATGTTTTCACACCCAATAACAAACGTTAATGGAAAATGGCAACAACCAAAAGGAGGCAGAGCCCGTGAGGACGAAAGGTTTGTGTCACCATAGCAGGTAAAGAACTAAATTAGCTGAGGAACTAAGGGAAAAGAAAACACAGACTAGGGGGGTGGAGGGAATAAATTATAAATGGCTTCATGACACTTGCAGAAACAAAGACTGTAGCCGCCATGCCTATTTTTCTGCCTTCCTTACTGTGTTATATGGCTTATGTGTTATTTTCCCTTCCTGTTATTTCATGCAAGGATTGTTATATTGTCGGATCACTTTCAAGTTTAGTGTTTGTGTTGCAAGATATTCTGGTGTGACAGTGACTGGATCATAAGAATAGTTAACATTGCTCAGAGATGGGTACCATGTTCGTTGCCCAGGGATGGAAACCATTGACTGTTGGGACTTTGTGTCTCTTCTTTCCGGGGAGATGGCAACAGAGTTTTCACTTGTATAACAGATAGTTGAATCTTACTGAGAAAGGTATAAAGATGTTCTTCCTTTCTGAAAGTTCAGGCCTATTCAGAAGGGCATATGTTAAGGTGAGTGAACAAAAGCTTGGAACATGATGCTTACTAAGCTCCTGCCTCTCCCTCCGGTCCACCGTTCTGTGCTCTTCTCCGTGATACTGGGGCTAAGACTCTGCAAAACACATTTCTCTTTTGTCCTCTGGCTTCTGCCAGTAGGGGATGTCAGAAGGAGACAGGAAGACGGGACCAGGGAGAAGAGACCCCTCCCCTCCATCTCACAGTTCTGGATTCCAGTTCCATGGAGGTTCTCCCCGGGGCAGATGCATAGCGCTCCCTTTTCAGAGGTCTATATCTCAGCTTCCAGAGGTAGAAAGAAAGTAGAAGAAAGTCTGCTTCCTGAAGAGTCTAGACCCTCCTCAGAGGTCTGAGCCCAGCCCCACAGGGAACTCCTCTGCACTGCTAGAGGTTAACTACTAACTGTGTCCTTCATTTCCACAGGCCCTACTTTCCTGTTACTGTCTGTGTTACCCCAGTTTTCCCTTATTCTCCAACATCAGTTTCACCAGTTCCCTGTGTTATATTATCTCTGCTGATTCTGTTTTCTGATTGGAACTTGCCTGAAAAACATGATCTATTTTAAAGTGTTCCGTTTGTGAAAGGACACTATGGGAAGCAATCTTGAGGGGTCACTGGTCCAAATACATGTCATTTCCCTTGTAGGAAAACAGGGCTTCCTTCCTACACTGGCAGTGGAGTGAGTTCCTTGGCCAGTCCACCTGTCAGCCTTCAAATCTGCCCTCCGAGAATATTTCCCTGCCCAGTGTCCCAGGGATACTTTGGGAGTTCTCCACTTCCTCTTGGTGAGTGTTTGAGGACATGATGATTTCATTAGGGAATGAACAATCCCAGGACTTTCTTCATTAGCTTTGTGTTTCTCTAAACACACAATTCCCTGATGACCTTGGTCCAGTTTCGATCTATTTTATTCAGTCAATTCAAGGGCTAGTAAACAAAACTAGAGCTATTGTTGGTCATGGCTTTTGAGCCTTGTATTTGGCATGGGCATTTCTCTTTCCTAACTGAAGACTTGGATGTCTTATTACCAGTTAGGATATGCTGGGTAGTGCAAATGAATCAGTGCATAACATGCAGTTCTTGCATTAAATCTCACAGCTGAATGGAGAGGGGGTAGGATGGAAGAAAAACGAGCAAATTGGGCATTTTGACTTAGGGAGTTCTGGTTGCAACGTGAAGGAAATATCACAGTTTGGGGGAGGGGAAAGGTAACATGAATGTCTGTATGGGGTGCTAAGGGGGACACTTCAGGCTTAGTGAGGCAAGCAGGACTTTTGAATGAAGGGGCACTTGAGATGACAGAAAGACAAGGGGGACGAGGAGCCCTCCAGATGATGGGGAGTCAGAGAAGTACATCAGATAGTGATTACTCCACAGAACTGGGCAAAGGCAGGGGGGATTTACTTTTTCTTTTACACTTGAAAGGCAACTAGCTCAGTCCATACACATAGGATCAGTCAAACATTCAGCTCTCTACCTCTCAGTTCCTCAGTTTTCTGAGTATGCTAAAACTCCAAAGGTTTATATAGCCCAAGAGAAGGTCATCACTCTGCTTTTAACACCCAAGAGTAAAGAGCCTGGGCTTTACTCAGTTCATTGTTGTTTGTGCCTCTTGCTGCCACTTGGTGACACTGTTCACAACTGGACCTACACAGTCCACAAAAGATGGCGATGGACCAGAGACTGGATCTTAGAGGCTGGAAGATCCACCCTCAGAACCAGGCGCAGTGGAATGAGAGTGCCCAGTCCCCAAGTCCTTAATCTTGGGTCTCTGGGTCCCATACAGAGTCATTCTCAGAGATGATAGCTACTGCAGGAGAAAGATGGCAGGATTGGACTAAACATTCATGTCCTGCAGACCTAGAATTTCTGATGTCTTTTCCTTCCCAAGGACTTGTACCAGCAGGGGTCAGGCAGCTTTTCTTTTTCAGTCCTGGAACTAGATTCTTTTTATCTGTCCTTTCCTGAATAATCAGGACAGGTGCATGCTTGCTCACGGCCGCCCTATCTTCCACAGAGCAATCCTCTTTGGATTGGGAACACTGCATTCAGTTCCTCAAGATCCTTTATTCTTCTAGAGATGATAAAAGTGATGTAATAGTACCTCTTTCAGCAAGAAAAAAGGAAAAAAAAATCCAAGTTACATCATCAGCAGATGTTTCTCTACAGAAACATTGTAAGGGCTGTAAATAGTTCGTATAATGAGAATATAGAGTTATCTAGGAGATAATAGTAAAACATGAGCTAGTGAAAAATGAGTCATAATAGGTACACAGGAAGGTCCTTGATGTCATGAGTTTGGACTTACTTCGGAGGGCAGTGGAGAACCCAGGAAGAATTTTAAAAGGTGACATGATGTATTTGAATTCGAGAAAGCTTGCCCTACTATAGTGAGACTGATTTTAGAGGGCAAGCTTGTAAAAATGTAAGAATCAATTAAATCATGACCTTAATTTTGTTCGTACAAGGCTTCATCAATGGAGCTAACTGGTTTTGATCAAAATTTGTAAGAGCCTCTGCCCCTAAAGAATGATCTCATTAGCTCTTTGAGATAGTCTTGTCCTCGTAGGTACTTTGGATGTAGCCTGTTAACAAATTGTCTTCTGCAATGGAACACATTTTCTTTGTCGTTTTATTATTATCAGAAGTGTTCTTGAAATATTTATGCATCCATATTTGTCATTAATTATTTTCTTCTGAAACATAAGAAGAAATTGAAATTAATTTCATCAGCTATCTGGGATCAGGATTGCCCACCCTTAAGCTTTTGGAGACAGAATCCCTGAGTTTGGATTTGTTTTTTTCTAAATTTTTGTTCTTTCTTCATTTCTGACTGTTTTCCAATATTTTCTAATGCTTTTGTAATATTTGTAATTACCAGAACTCCCAACAGTTTATATCTTGGAACTAGAGATGGGTGAAACCAGCTGTATTGGGGGCTTGGTGAACATCTTGAACTATTTTTCAAATTGTGTTTGGGGTTCAAGGCAAACCAAAATATATTTTCATATTTTACCAAGAACTTTGTTTCCTCCTCATTTTAAAATGATGTCTATTTTAAGGGAAATTTAATCCATATGTTACTAAATTCCTTACACTTACCTCATCAAAATTTGATTCTGTAAGAGCTATTTGATGTGCAAAAAGCCTTGGGAGTTATTTTATGGGTTTTTTTTTTTTTTTTTTTTTAGGGAGAAATTTTTTTTTTTCCTTAGAAACAGGAAGTCAAATTTGCCAGGTGAAGATTGACTCCAGGGCACCTTTTGCCAACTGTAGGCTGCCTAATCAGCTAAAAGACCTGACTTTTATACAAAATTTTGACTTGTCAAAATTTCTGTGAATCCTGGTGATGGTACATTAATATTTTTTTGTTCGTTTTTGTGCATCATCTTAACTACTCGCAAGGTACTAATTTCTATAATAATATTGCCACACTCTTTAAACAGAGAAAAATCATTCTTGAGTTTAGATTCCCAATAATATTCGACATTTCTGTGTTTCTCATTATGCTAAGGTTTGCTTGTGTTACCACCAATACAGCCCAAAGGATCCATCATCCTCAAAACACACACACACACACACACACACACACACACGTGATCAAAAATGTAGTAACTATTCTTTCTACTATTTAGATACTTCTCTTAAAGCACTGAGCTTTAAATAATTTTCAAGGAGTCACCTGCATCAGAATGACCCACAGTATTTATTGCAAACGAAGAGTCCAAGACTTCTTTCATAGTCTACTGAGTTCAGATCTCTGCTTTAATGAATTAATAAAGATATGGTAGGCCAAGGTTTACAATACAGCATATGAAAACCATAAGATGCTCTAAAAGTTCATCCTGGGGCACCTGGGTAGCTCAGTCAGTTAAGCGACTGACTCTTGGCTTCAGCTCAGGTCATGACCTTATGGTTTCGAGAGTTTGAGCCCTGTGGAGGGCTCTGCACTGACAGCACAGAGCCTGCTTGGGATTCTCTCTCTCTCTCCTTCTCTCTCTGTCCCTTCCCCACTCGTGCTGCCTCTGTCTCTCTCAAAGTAAATAAATAAACTTAAAACAAAGTTCATCCTGTTACCTAACATTTATTGTCTACTACAGACAGGTTATCTCCCACTCTTCAAAAGTTTGCATTATACCACTTTGCTATTACAAAAGACCTACATTAGTACCTGTTTTTGCTAACCAAAAGATATCTGAAGAAGAGGTAAGAGATGAGAAAATAGCCGTCAGCATGGGTTTTGCAGTGAGCATTGCAGAAGCAGCGTGTTCTGGGCAGCAGGAATGGTGCCGACCCACTCCTTCCCCTGCTCCTTCCCCTGCTCCTTCCCCAGCTCTTTCCCTGGACCCACAGGCAGCATCTCAGCATCAAGCCTCCAGAGCTTCTATTGTGTCTGTGAGCATCTGTGTCTTTTCTGTAGTTACTGTTGCATCTGTCAGCAAGACGTGCCCTAAGGTATCAGAACAGCCTACGAGAGGTTGTTCTTTAGGTCTGGGCACACTCAAAAACTTTTCCTTATAAATAAATGGTAATTGCTTTTTTGCTTTATGCCAGTTTGGCAGGAAAGGTTTCACAGGAACACTCCATTTTTGGATATCAGGGGAAACTTGAACGAGAAAGTAGAGGAAACGCACATTACTAAATGCTTGCTATAAGCCAGGGATTATACAAATGCATTATCTCACTTAAATTTCCAAATCATTATAGGGTAGGTATTATTTTTTCAATTATGCAAATGGGGAAAGTGTGGCAAAGAGAATCAGTGGCCTACTTGGTATCCATTCTCTTTTCTTTTTTTTTTTTATTTATTTTATTTTTTTTTATTTTAAAAAAAAAATTTTTTTTTTCAATGTTTGTTTATTTTTGGGACAGAGAGAGACAGAGCATGAACGGGGGAGGGGCAGAGAGAGAGGGAGACACAGAATCGGAAACATGCTCCAGGCTCTGAGCCATCAGCCCAGAGCCCGACGCGGGGCTCGAACTCACGGACCGCGAGATCGTGACCTGGCTGAAGTCGGACGCTTAACCGACTGCGCCACCCAGGCGCCCCCATTCTCTTTTCTTAATGAACAGAACGTGAGTTTTCTCTGCAGTGGTAATGTACCCCCTCTACAATGGTGACATTTCTTAGCCTTCCTCATTGGTCAGCGTGGCTCTGTTACAGGGTTCTTGCCAACTTGATGGTGGCTGCAAGGTGACCCTGGATGAGACTTCTGGAAAAGCTGATTAAGAGGAATCATTTCTCTTTAGTCTTAGCCTCTTTCACTTAGCTGATCCTCTTCTTGATTGAGTTTGGAAGTGGAGCTGCCATCTTGGGATTACGTGGCAACCAACATGAGGATGGAAGGCCTACTTTAAGGGTGGCTTTTGTCAGGGGAGAAGAATCAACCCCCTTCTTTGTTTAAGACAAAGTCCAACACAATCCGAACTAACACACCGATGTTAGTAGTTTGTCCTTGGAGACTTGCAACTTAGTTAGGAGGTAGAAAAGGAATTCCTTTCCATGGATCCAAAGCCTAGGCTCTTTCACTGTCTTTTTCCTCATCTACCCAAGTCACCAAACATGGGCAGGTGTGGTCCCAAACTTTCCAAAGCACCAGTATCAATTCTTCCCCTCCCCTCCCTCCTCACAAGCCTCCGTCTTTATTTACAGCAGCTCGACAAGTGTTCAGAAAACAAGATGATAAGACTAATTTGCACTAAACTAAGAACAACTGATGAGTCCATGATAACCTTCCAAGTTTTCCTGGTTCACAAAATACATATTTTTATTGTATGGGGTTTCAAAGATTGTTGGAGGACTTTGTGTGCATATTTTTTTGAATGGCAAAATTGCCTAGTATTAAATATTTATTTAGCCAATTCTATTTTTTTCAGTTTGTTTATTTATTTATTTATTTAGAGAGAAAGACAGCACACACACAAGAGCAGGGGAGGGGCAGAGAGAGAGGGAGAGAGAGTCCCAAGCAGGCTCTGAGCTATTAGCACAGAGCCCAGTACAGGGCTTGATCTCATGAAGTGTGAAATCATGACCTGAGCCAAAATCTAGAGTTGGATGCTTAACCAACGGAGCCACCCAGGCACCCCTCACCAATTCTATTTTTAGTTGAAGGTTAGACGAAATATCAGAAAGGAAAAATGCACAATACCAGGCACAAAATAGACACTCAAGAAACATTTACTGGGTCATGTGTTTATTCAGACTCTCACCTTTAACATCTAATCATCTGGTGGTATAATAGTGATGCAGCTCCTCAACTGGGAGTCAGATCAAATTTATTTAAGCCTTTTATCCTATTTAAAATTTGTATTAAGTGTCTCCCATGTCCAAAAAGCTGTGCTGGATTCTGAGTGAAGGAAAGGGATGGAAAGATAAAAGAAGCATGGTGCCCACAGTCAAAGGGCCTTCTGACAGGGCGGGGAAGTCAAATGGGTCAACAGAACCAAAGATCAAGATTGGTGTGCTAGGAGAGCAGGAATGCTGACACTGAGCTGAATTTGGGATGTGCCAGACTCCTGGTTTCAAACCAGAACTTTGGAGTTACTGACACATGTGATTCCAGAAGAGTAGATTGATGGTCCATCGGGGATCTGCAGATTATAGCACCAAACACAGTTCACGTGTGTTCACATGAAGGCAAGGCTGCCTCCTATAATTTTTGAAATTAAAAAAATATATATTGCTGTTTCCACTCCTTCTCTTCCATTCTCTGACTGACAGAGAAAGATGGGGGTTAAGCACAGAAGCCTTAGCAGCAACTCCACGTCCAGGACCAGGGAGGAAGAGACAACTCTTAGATCGGAAAACTAAGAAGGCATATTCTTTGCAATAATTTGACCTGATGAGTAAGCCTGCAGTGTGAATGACATACAGTGTATAAGCCACGGTGATATTAAAGGATAAGCCAAAAACAATTAGAGCTAATGTTGAATCTATCTCACTGTGTGCCAGGGACTGTGCTAAATTCTCTACGTGCATCGATGCATTTCTCATTTTTCAGCAATCTTTAGACATAGGAACAATTATTTTTCCGTTAAGGAGGAGATGAAGTACTGAGAGGTAAGTTTCCCAAGGGAACATACAGAACAGGTGGCTGAACTGAGAGTCTGACTCAGCATTTCCTGACACCAAAATCCATTCTCTTAACCACTTTCCTATGTTGTCGTTATGTTCCCCGGCAGGGTCAAGGAATGCCCACTCACGGAAATATGAAAATCATGAAGATGAGTTTCATTTAACTTCACTTTTTTCTCAAGATTTTGCCATCATTTCCTTCCCCCACCCCCCTCCACTCCATAATTCATAACTTGGCCTTTGCTTTTAGTCATTAGTGGATGTGAGTCACAAAATGTGCTTTGAAGTCTAAGCTTGTGTGAAGTGAGATAAGAGCAGGCTCCGTCACCCTCAAAGCATTCCTGTTGTGTTTACTTTCTTCAGAGGGCTTGGTCTTCTGGTCTCTTTGCTCCTGCTTCCAAAACACATGAGTGCTTGCTTGTGACACGTCTTCCAACTCAAATCAGCTATCAGACCCTCAAGCATGGATTGGGGCCCTTATAAGTTAAGATTCACAGCCTCCTGGACACGTCAAGACCCCAGGTAGCGAGCAGGAAATGAGTGAATGAAAACTGCTGGGTTTACCGTTCAGCACGCACCCCCTCCCCCCAAAAGGAGTTGCCTTGAAAACAGACAAAAATAATTACTCCCTCCAAAGTGTAGCACTTTGATCTTCTCAACAGTGCACTGGGGGACAATTATTATCCCATTCTGAGATGAGGTAAGAGACTTGCAGAGTTTACCCCACCAGCAAACGGTAAAGCTGGGGCTCAAATTCTGGTGTTCTAACCCCAAGTAGTATTTTTTCCCCATTGAGCCCACTATAACTACTGTTTAAAAAATCAATTTTGTTTGGGTCAAACTGGCAATGTAATTGGCTTAGTGTTAGCAGAGCAACTCAAGCAGATCAAATCTGAGGTTAGGTTTCCAAACCAAATCATTTATGATGATGATGATTTGTTGTTGTTGCTGTTATTGTTGTTTGGCTTCTGATTACTTGTCTACATGGCACACAACAAATGGGACTAACTGGATTCTAACAAGCTAAGGTAGAATTCCTCTAATTTGAGATGCATAATTTATTTTATTTTTTTTATTTTTTATTTTTTTTTAAAGTTTACGTATTTTTGAGGGAGAGACAACATGAGCCGGCTAGGGGCAGAGAGAGTGGGGGAGAGAGGATCAGAAGCGAGCTCCACACTGAGAGCAGAGAGCCCGACATGGGGCTTGAACCCACAAACTGCAAGATCTCGACCTGAGCTGAAGTTGGACGCTTAACTGACTCAGCCACCCAGGCGCCCCTGAGATGAGTATTTTAAACAGACATACCGGAAGCTGTAAGTTCACAGGATCTTGCCTGTCAACATTATCACCTCTACTCTTATCCTGGTGGTTCTGTGTATTGCTTAGGTTATACCAGCTACCAGCTACCGTTATAGAACCGCCATATTCCAGTTGAATCAATAGATGGTAAACCTGAAACTAATATAACACTGTATGTTAATTGTACTGGAATTAAAATGAAAAACTGGAAAAAGAGAAAGAACAACCGCACTCCAGAAATCTCAGTGGCTTAACAAAATAGAAATTTACTTTTCATTCATATAAAATCAAAAATGGATATTCCCGATCAAGTGTCCTCCAGTTGGAAGGAGGGACTCAGGCTCCTTCCGTCTCATGTTCCACCACCTTCAATACATGACTAAAGTCACCACTGAACAGAAAAGAGCATGAGGGGGGTGCCTTGGTGGCTCAGTTGGTTAGGTGCCTGACTTCCGCTCAGGTCATGATCCCACAGTTTGTGAGTTCAAGCCCTGCGCTGGGCTCTGTGCTGACAGCTTGGAGCCTGGAGCCTACTTTAGATTCTGCCTCTCTGTCTCTCTATCTCTCTCTCTGTCTCTGCCCCTCCCCTGCTTGTGCTCTCTCTCTCTCAAAAATAAATACATAACCATAAAAAAAAAAAAAAAAGGAAAGGAAGGAAGGAAGGAAGGAAGGAAAGAAGGAAGGAAGAAAAGAGCATGAGGAATCTTGTGTGTGCTTTGGAGGGGGCGGGGGGGGGTGTTTATGGGCCATAACTAAAAGTAGTATACATCAGAACTCAGTCACACAGAAAAAGCAGTCAAGCTATATTCTCAGAAAGAGGAAGAAACAGATTTGGTGGTCAGGCAGTGGAGTCTGCTAAATACTCCCATTGTTCAAGACCTATTTGGAATTCCTACTTTAAAATGATTTTCAAAACCAGTTATTGAGCCTATGAGAAAAATAAGGGGTCTTTATTATATATACATCTTTTGGGGTGTATGTGAACAAAATTTCATTTCCAGCTTGTCAGCTAATGTGTTCCTCCGGCTCTATTTTCGTCGGGTTCTCTAGACAAACAGAACCAACAGGATCTGTCTCCTATATTCCATATATATGGAGAGATATTTATAATATATATATATCATATATATATGTGATTTTGAATGTGTATATGTGTATATATGTGTGTGTGTATATACATGTAGAGACAAAGAAAATGAGAGAGAGAGAGATAGAGACAGAGAGAGAGGGATATATTACAAGGAACTGGCTGATGTCATTAAGGAGCTGACAGTCCTAAGATCTACAGCTGGCAGCGGTCTCAGCCCCAGTCCAGAGGCTTAACAACTAAGAAAGTCAGTGTTGTTCTAGGCCAAGCGCAACAGAGTCAAGACCCAGGAAGAACTGACGTTTCTATTCAAGTCCAAAGAAAGAAAAACAAACAAGCAAACAAACAATCAAAAAACAAAAACAAGCCCCAGCCTGAAGGCAGTCAGGCAAAAGGAACTCGCTTTTACTCAGACTCTTTATTCTGTGCAGGCTTCCAACTGATTGGATGAGGCCCATTCACATTAGAGAAGTCAATCTGCTCGATCTGGTTTACTCAGTCTAC
Source organism: Lynx rufus (assembly GCF_022079265.1). Lineage (NCBI taxonomy): Eukaryota > Metazoa > Chordata > Mammalia > Carnivora > Felidae > Lynx > Lynx rufus. Next base: position 7,225,037 of record NW_025814829.1, read on the forward strand.
ATACTCAAATGTTAATCTCATCTGGATACACCCTGGCAAACACACCCAAAATAATATTTGACCATCAGGTACCTTGGGGCCTATTCAAGTTGACACATAGAATTACCTATTACAGCGTCCCAAAACTTTTATCTACTTACAAAGTTTATTTTTTTACAAGATAAATATTTGCCAGAGCTAAAGAATCCAAAGAATGCAATGCACTTGCTGAAATCAATTTGCAAAGAGATTTTCCAAGTTTTCCAACCCTGTACTCTCAAGGTCTATGCTGAAGATGGTAATGTTCATGTGTATGCATCTATATGTGTGTATGACCGCTGTGAATTCAGTTCCATGTGTAGAGCTCATTGTCTTCTAGAAAGTACCAGTAATAGTGGGGACTCTCAGAGTGTCCAAAGATTAAGTTACTCTTCACGTATGAAGATCATCGGACCTAATGTGGAAATGGGAGGAAGATACCACCAACAGCCTTGGGTTAAGTAAAAAAAACACTGTATAAACAAAGTGGAATCAGGGTAGTGCCGTGGTGGTGGTGATGTTGAAGGTAAGAGCTTATTATTACCAAGAACATATGGTCACCGCAACTATGGGTTCTTCTCAACGGAGGAATCAGCCCTGTATTTCTTTTCTATCCTGACGGCATCTGTTGCAAAGCCCAACATACAGTCAGTAAACTTCTATGTCTAAACTTCGGGTTTTCCAACAAATCTCTAATGCACTGAACAGCGCACTCTTCACTGTGCCGTTATTCTGCATAACCGAGCCCTGTGCGCTGGTTAAGACAAGCACAGTTACTCTAGTGTTTCGCATCAGCAATTGTGGCCTCGACAATAATTTTGGGAAGTCTCTGCAGGTACCACCCACTTTCATAGCCAAACATCTTTTTGAGATAAATGGAGAGGCTTGGGAAAGAGGCATCTTTAACTATCCTATTTCATCAGGGTATCTCTTTTCTTTCTTTCTTTCTTTCTTTCTTTCTTTCTTTCTTTCTTTCTTTTTCTTTTTTTTTAACGTTTATTTATTTTTGTGAGAGACAGCTAGTGAGCAGGGGAGGGGCAGAGAAAGAGAGGGAGATACAGAATCCGAAGCAGGCTCCAGGCTTTGAGCTGTTAGCACAGACCCCGATGCGGGGCTTGAACTCATGAACCACGAGATCATGACCTGAGCTGAAGTCAGACGTTTAACTGACGGAGCCACCCAGGTGCCCCTTTTCTAACCTCTTCATAACTTCTTGCCTCAGGCTAATGGCCTATGAGAACAGCACTTTATATATTTTTTGATCCCAATTAAGAATCACCGTATAGAGGCCTGTTCTTCGGGGCTCCTGGGTGGCTCAGTCGGTTGGGTGTCCGACATTGGCTCAGGTCATGATCTCACTGCTCGTGGGTTCCAGCCCCACGTCGGGCTCTGTGCTGACAGCTCAGAGCCTGGAGCCTGCTTCAGATTATGTGTCTCCCTCCCCCTTTGCCCTTCCCCCACTCACGCTGTCTCTCTCCCTCAAAAATACATAAATGTTAAAAAAAAATTTTAAGGCATTGTATACCTCAGGAGAGAGATATTTGTATCTAGAGCTCTGGATGGTTTAGTCTCCTTACCTGTGCTACATGGCAAAGTCTGTCTATCACCTGGCATTGCCTGTCCTCTAACATTTTTTCTTTTGTAATCTCTCCCTACAAGGCATGTGTCTCACATCTTCATATCAGAAATCCCGCTCCTTCTCCGTTCTGAATTTACTGAGCCAGAGTCCATGTGAGAACAAACTGCGGTCCCCTCGGTGACACGGCACAAGACAGCCTTGTAGGTTGTGGGATGTGCCGAACCAGTGAGTAATGTCTGGGAACTCTTTGGCTGACTTCCTCCCGTTCAAGGACAATTTCGCATTCTCCCAAGTGCTCAGAATGTTTCTCCTTTAGGAACAACATCTGACACTAGGATTTCTGAAACCTGAGGTACTGTGGCAAGCCAAGGCTCTTCCCGATAGGAAAAGTGCTTAACCGACTGAGCCACCCAGGCACCGGATAGGGAAAAGTGAGTCAGTTTGGCTCCTCCTTCTTCTAACTGGTTCATTGTGTCGTGAGCTCCTATGGGCTAGCCTTTACTTCCCCTAGAGGTCTGTGTAGATGGTCTGGCACCTCAGAGCAGTGCCTGGTGCCTTCATGGCAATCCACGGTCTGGTCCCTTCCCTACGCTCCGCAGCTGTCACTTAGTGATGGCTTCTTGGATTTCTGCCTCACTTACTTTCACGACATAATTTAGAATTTAATTACATAGACTACATTTTTGGACTCTTGCTTCCCAATCTAAACTGCTAATTTGCTAAAGATGTGGGCTCTGTTTTGTGCTTCTTTTGAGTCTCACTCAAAGCACCTACTATCCTGTCTGAATAACTTAACAGTCACTCACTAAATAGGTGCCATGATGATGAAGTCATACTAATTGCTTCTGATGACATACCAGATCTTACACATTCAAATGAGTGCTTTCCTTGGCAAGTCGGCCACCTGGGGAGGCTACCCACATATGCCGATGATGTTATCAATTCTCAAAATAATATTTCAATACCTCTCTCTGTTTGAATGTGTGTCAGAATGTGACATTTAATGTCAGACATTTAGCACCTACTCTAATGCAAGATACTGTTTTCGGTGGGCACCGCGAAGATTAAAACACAGTTTCTGCTCACAGTTTGCAGTCTTCTGTAGAAGATACGAAGTCTTCTGTAGAAGGCTGTAGATGGTGATGATACAAGGCAAAATGGGTCAAGTCCTATAATTGAGGCACAAAGGATCACTGAGGACCAAAAAGACAAGACCAGGTAATTTAGAGCTGAGGCTCCTCAAAAGCTGTATACCCTTATTCTATCACTGGTTCGGCCTTAGGAAACAAACAAAAGCTACTTGGAATTAAGTGTGGGGAATAAACTAAGTGAATACATGGGATAATACCATCTTCTAAAATGGAAGTAGAGCAATAAATCATACCCATAAGAAATGGTTTTAAATGATGGCCAAATGAGCCAAACAGTTATCAAAAGATGTATATTTGCCTGGCATCTAACTCTTGACCATTCAGCTCTAGGCCCCATCTGCACCTCCATTTCCATAAATAGCATAGACCAGATCCAAGGTTTCCAATGCAACTATGAAAATACGCAGAGGTCATGGACCTTCCTGTGAGATTTCACTTTGAATGAACACATGGCAATGGAATAATAGTTGAGAATTCCTGGACTTTATAACTGTTGAGTACCCTTCGAGCTCACACATTCTGTGCTCTGCACATAGATGAGGAGAAGCCATCAATGCCATTGGGTGACGGAAGACAGTCAGTTGCCAGATGCGAATCATCTGTCCCATGTCCAAAAAGTCCTGGCTAACCTGCATAACCCCTGGCAGAGCCCTGCTTCTCTGTCACCATCTCTCCTGTCACCCTATTTTATTTCCCTCAGAGTATTTATGACTCTTAAATTATTTATTTGCTTACCTTTGAGTTGTGTGCTTTTCCCACTAGAATGAAAGATGATCCATGAAAACAAAGAACTTGACTCTCTTGTTTATGGCCCTATCTGGGGTGACTAAATCATTGTCAGGTACATAGCAAACATTTGATACATCTTCGTGGAAAACGAGTGAATGAATCAATTGATCAATGAATTCTCTTTTGTGGATAAGGATTTAGGGGGCAGGCCTCAGGAAGATAACATAATGTGAATTCAGTAAAGGTATAGCTGAGTACCATCTATGCTTTGGCATTTGTGAGGCACTGAGAATACAGAGTGGAAGGACCTATCTTTGGTGAGCTCACAGTCTATTTAGGGAAGCAAAGCAGGACTGCATGGAACACTACATATAGGAGAAAAATAATAAAACAAGATAGTATGTCGAGTAAGATCTCAGAGATCTCACCAGCAAATGGTGGATTGTGAAGCAGGAAACCACATAATGTGTTAGGCATTCAGAGGAAGGGCAGAAATTCCTGTGAGCTGAAATGACCTAGAAGATCTTCAAAGAGGAGAAAAACAACAAGTGAGAATACAAGGATGTGAATCAGGGGGTATCCCAGGCAAAGATGCCTGAGGGGGAAAGAGCAAGGGACAGTCTGATTGCATAGAAGGGGAATCAAATAATATGTTCAGATATCTTTCTCATTTATCTTCCAGCAAAATCCTGGAAGGAGACTATTATCTCTATTCTTTTTTTTTTTTTCCAACGTTTATTTATTTTTGGGACAGAGAGAGACAGAGCATGAATGGGGGAGGCGCAGAGAGAGAGGGAGACACAGAATCGGAAGCAGGCTCCAGGCTCTGAGCCATCAGCCCAGAGCCCGATGCGGGGCTCGAACTCACAGACCGCGAGATCGTGACCTGGCTGAAGTCGGAGGCTTAACCGACTGCGCCACCCAGGCGCCCCTATTATCTCTATTCTATGGATGAATCAGCTTGCCCGGATTCCCAAACCTTGGTGATGGAGCCAGGATTTGTGCCCAGATCAGTCTCATTTCCAGGACCCTGCTTCTCCACTGATGGGGAAAAGTCTCTGATCTGTGGAAAGGGGAGGTATATGTAGGAGAATGGTAAAAAATGAAGATGAAGTTAATCTGTTGTTAGAATATGTTAAGGACCTCGGATGGTACTCTATACCATAAGACAAGTGAAGATGTTAAACATTCTTATCCAGGGGAGTGATTCTTTGAAAGTATTCATTTAGGAAATTGAATCTGAATAGATTGAAAAAAGAGAAAGAAGGAGATCATGTAACAATTATCGTAACATTTCTGAGCTGAGATAAATGGAAATGAACGAAGAAGGAACAGGAAGAATGGTAGTTTAAAAATGGGAGAATTATTGGATTATTGTAGGGCAAAGTCAGGAGGAAGATGCAGCCTTAATACTATTGTCCATTGTCTCCTGGTGTGCCCATGTCCTTTTTTGTTGTATCTGTGGTACCTGTTTCTGATTAGAGTCCCTATTCTCAACACACACATTCACATCACACACACACACACACACACACACACACACACACACACGCACGGTCCTCTCTTTGCTTTTGATACTCTGTATTTTGTAGTTTTTTTCTCCAAAACAAATATGAATTATTGTGAAATAAAAAGGGAAATTTGAGGGGTGCCTGGTGGCTCAACCAGTTAAGTGTCTGACTCTTGGTTTTGGCTCAGGTCATGATCTCACGGCTTCATCGGTTCATGCCCCACATGAGGCTCTGCTATGGCAGCACAGATTCTCTCTCGTTCCTCTTCTGCCCCTCTCCAATTCATGCTTTCTCTCTCTCAAAATAAATAAACAAACTTAAAATTTTTTTCAATAACAAAAAAAGAAAATTTAAAAGGGAGAATTAGTTACTGGCCACTTTTCGCAAGTAATAAAAAGTGAAGAGGCATTTGCAAGATATTAAGAATAGAAAATGAAAGAGAATTAAATTGTATATCTGAGAAAGAGAGAGAGTTCTATCAGATAAAAAAGGAAGGGTTCAGAGAACTTTTTGGAGAGTTATAAAACTTTAAGGAATTCTACTGAACAGGGTTCTGTTATCTTGCCTAGGAAGTAACTGAAGATATGATAGACATTCATGTAGGAATTAGAACTGATACAAGTACCTGCTTTCTCCCACATCTCTGAAATACTCTTAAGATTAAGAGACATAATGCATGTAAAACTGCTTTAGATTCTTGTTGGAGAAATATGTATTGAAGCGCCTTTTAAAAGAAAGGAACCTGGTCTAAATGGAATAAAAACAAGCTTGCATTTTTTCCTCACAACTTTCCTACATATTCTGGCATCATTTTCATTCCATATAGTTCTGATTTCTGGACATCTGGGGGGTTAGAAAGGCCAGCTATACTCACTCGTCTGTTTATACATCGGACATAATCCTCACCATTCTGTACCATAATTGTATGTTTTAATGCCTGTTTCCCTAGAATACTGCAAAGATTAGAGAAGAGAATGTGTTTGTTTATTTTTGTGTCTCTAATGCCTTGAATAAATAAGATGCTCAATGAGGTTAATGAGCGAATAGATTTATGTAACATAAATTATGCTGAGAGATTTCATCACTTGAGAATTAATAATGTTGAATTACTCTTGGAAAGGCCACTCATTTTGACTTCTTGTATAACAACTGGTAAAATGTGAATGTTCTTGAAAGGAATTAAAAAAACATTTAAATATCTAAAAGATAATTTCCACCGCTGGCTTATTCTCAGGGGAATTAGAACATTTTAGGATAAAGAGTATCAAAGGTTCACAATATCCCTTTTCTTTCTTATTTTATAGATCTCTTTTCCACCTACTCATGGACATCAGGTGACTGTTTTGTTTTTAAAATGTTAAAACAGGAAAGGGAAATTTTATGTTAATAATAATCATTATATTCACAGGATAACTGTGAATTCATACTTCTTCATGTGAGGTACTGAAAGATAAAAGATAATTCACATGTGATTATATTCATATATATACTAGAGGATAAAGGTATAGATGTATATAAAACTATATCGTCTATCTGTCTATCTATCTATCTGGTATCATGTATCTACATATAGTTTCATATGTATGTATATTTTTTTGCCAGATACTGATTTATCTTGATTATGTATACAATAACATTATATAATTTAAATGACACTTTGAATTGAAGTAAATGAAAAATTCGGGGAAAATGGTAAGTAATGACATCTTTTTCCGTTTGGCCACTTGGGACCACTGATAGGTTTTGCACATGTAGCCCCAGTCTTCATGTTTTCCCATCCGCATTTAGTCGAGCTCAAGAAGGAGCAACACCCTGCCGTGGGAAGGGAGCCAACCTTGCAGTCAGATGTTCCTGGGCTTGGATTGCTCCGGCTCCACCGCTGAGAGGGCGAGAGTCCTTGGACAAATCACTTCACCTTTCCGATCCTCCCTCTCGCCATGTGTCCAATGCGGACGAGACCCCGCCCACATCTTCACACGTGTCGCCTATCAAGCCCGCAGTAAATACTAGTGTGCAGGCTCTCACTTCCTCACCCCTAAATCTCTTTCAACGATATACAGAAATCCCTTTGAATCCATTGCTTCATATCATGTTGAAAAAACAAAACCCCAGAACCTTCCCTTATAGTTCCCCAAACCATACGTAGGCAATAATGCCTAGAACATGTTACTGAGATGTAAGAACCAATCACAACGTTTGCTCATGCCGGTAGGTTGAATCTCAAGTTGGCTGCCTCCAGCTGGCTATCTGTTGAAACACTTTATGCTTTTATAAGGGTGAATCCAGAGTGCACTGAGTAATGCATAATAAAATTAGTTTGGGGAGAAAGGAACCAAGTTTAAAAGAAAAAAAAAAAGAGAGAGAGAGAGAGAGGGGACAGATAAGCACAGTAAAATAATCTCCAATGACTTCATTGTGAAGTAATGACTTTTACCAAATAACTGCATTGTAGTTTTATCTTTCCAACCAAGATTGTGTTAATGCTCTAAAATTAAATCTCTTGTGAAAGTTATCTGGAATTTCTCAACAAGTTTTTAAAGGGGTTTTATTTTTTCATTGGAGGTCATGCCTCAAGAATTTGTAGGAATTCCGCCTGGAAAGTAATAATCAGTGGAAACTGGCAGTCAAAGCTAATTTATATTACTCTTCCAGATAAAAATTCCTTCCGTCTTAGACCTGCATTTCAAAAAAGATTATTATCACTCTGGAGAGAATACATCAGTGTAGAAAAAAGAGAAGAATGACCTCAAGGGTGTCTTTGCTGCCTCTGTGCAACTCTAGGTCTGCTTCTTTTTAAAACTCCCTTTTGAATCCTCTCCTCTGAAATGTGTTGAGGCGATTCAAAGCAAGAGTCTGTCAGAGGTATGCTCGAGGAGCACTCTCGAAATGATGTTCCCTAATGTGCCTGCTGTGGGAGTTCATGACACGTCTTGGGTGGTGGGGAAAGGGAGGACAGAAGGAAGATGGGGGAGACAGACGTTCAGCACCATGACCGAGAGGAGGGAGGTGCTTTTTACATGGCGGTATATTCTCACTCCCTTAGTAGCTAGAGGGATTGGTTTTTCCCAATCAGACTCTTCTTCCTTCTTTTAGCTGTGGTGGTGTTTTCATACATATGACACGTTCATGACGGAGCGTGCTTAATGGAAAAGCCTTCGCTATTTTTAATGGCAGACCTAAATCCAAACCTCAGGTCCTTCGCTTACTACCTCCTCCGCTTACAAGTTATTGAAACTTTCTGAGCCTAAGTCTCCATACCTATAAAATTCGGAGAATATTTAGGAATTGACTAGATGTTATATGTAAATCACTCAGCTTGGCATTTGGTCAGTACCCAAGAAAAATTTGTTGGAAGAACAAATGAGCGAATGAATATTAGTTCCTTCTACCTTCTCCACCCCATCCACAGAGTTTGGGATGTTAATCCAATGTGGATAACCTGGAGTCTATTCAACAATCTGATCAATGAAGTACAAAAACACTACCACTCGCTTTGGTGATTCTGGAAATTGAAGTCATCAGATATTTTTGAATCAATACCAACTAAAATCCACAAAAGAGATATGCCAAATCATGAATTCACCGACTGAGCTACCCAGGCGCCCCTACCAAATCATGAATTATATGACTAGAGTAAGCATGCAGAAGCCCTAACCATGTCTCAAGACTAGGAGGCTAAAAAGAACTTTTAAAGGCCATTTTTTGATTCATAGTATTTCAGTCTGAGATACTGCCAAAAACATACATGGCATCAAAATCCAAAGGCCTGCCTTTCCTATCACCCAGATATGTGTAATGAATGGGTCAGACCTACCCACCTTCCAGCGTTCAACAGGCCAAAATTGAACAGAGGAAGCATTCCATTTACTAAGAATTCAATCACTCTTATTGAAATATTTCAGCAGTTGAACTGAAACTTGCTAGCATTATAAATACAGTTTGCACAATTCCAAAAAGCATATATTTGGGACAAGGCCATTGTTAATCCTATGTGGTTTTTCAGTGGGTAGGTAATTCTTTAACAGTAGAAACAGAAGACAGATTTGCTTCCAATTGTGAGCTCATTCCTAAGGTCACAACTGAAAGCTGAAAGAGAAATGGAGTCCAAAATAAACATCGGTTTGGACTATAAAGCATTTCTCTCTGAGGGTGCCCAGGTTTATATGAAGGAATTCCACCTCCAACAAGGAGAAATTTAACTCACTTTTCCCAGTTATTAGTGGGCATGTCTAGTGTCTGCCTGTTCACCCTGATCCATTCTCCAACCTCCAATCCATTTTCTTAAGACCCTGGCTTAAGAACCACGTGAACCCAGAGTTCTTCTAACTCTGTGCACTTTGGTTGCTCTAGAAGGGTAAAAAATAAGGTTATAAACTATCTGTAGGAACAGTCGCTAACATGGTTGGCCAGAAAAGCTCAGTAAGAATGCCAAAAAGTTTAATTTGTTGTAACCTATGATTTCTTAGTAAATATTAACTAATGTTAGAAGTATGCATGGATTTACTTCCCTAGGCTGTTTGAGCCTTTTAACTCATAATTTTTTAAAACAAAGCAAAAAAAAAAATTAAATAACCTTCGAAAGTGACTCATGAAGGAAGGGTGTTTGGTTTGTGTCCCTCACCTCCTCCAAGCTACCCATCTTCAGAGTGATGTTTTTTTTTTTTTTTTTCATGAGCTTGTCCCTTTCACTTATGTGCCTGGTTGATGGATAATTCCCTCTGCAGGTGCCTCTAGAATCCTGAGTTCTTAACCCTTTGGTTAAGTAACCAACCGTGCACCAAGGCAGTCACTTTCATTACCCTTTACTTGGGTAATGACTGCCAACTGGGTGCCCAGTCATGCTAAGACTGAAGACTTTACCCATGTGTAGTCTCCCAGGAGCTCTTCACAGGATCATGACTGGGATGTGAACCAGAAACCTACATGTTCCCTGGCCACAAAAGGCATCTTCCTGGCCCAAGCTACTGAAGCTCAGCTGATCTGCAAACAGCTCAGTAGACTCAGTAGACTGAGTTCTTAAAAATTATTATTTCTTTATGATTACTTATTCATGTATTTTCAGAATGCCAGATGCCACTCTCCTTGTATCTCAAAGACACAGAACTACTTTAGAATTTGGCAAATTCTAAATGCATGTATGCATTATTTATCATATATTGATTTCACCAACTATGTGCCAGTTGGAGAAATGAGGGCAAGGGCACACTAAAAAAGAGGCAAAAGCAATTTTAAAGGCAAGAAAGGCTACCTGATATGGTGCAGAAAATGAACAGGTCAGTGAGGCTGGAGCTCAGCATCCATTCACTGGAGAAAAAGGGTATCACTGGGGACTAGAAAGCTGGGGAATTGGGGGGGCGGTCCTCACAAGACCCATTGCAATGATCTTCCAAATACCATGGGTTTTGGACTTGATTCTGAAAGCCAGAAGAGAACTAAAAGAATCACCTGATGGGGCGCCTGGGTGGCGCAGTCGGTTAAGCGTCCGACTTCAGCCAGGTCACGATCTCGCGGTCCGTGAGTTCGAGCCCCGCGTCGGGCTCTGGGCTGATGGCTCAGAGCCTGGAGCCTGTTTCCGATTCTGTGTCTCCCTCTCTCTCTGCCCCTCCCCCGTTCATGCTCTGTCTCTCTCTGTCCCAAAAATAAATAAACGTTGAAAAAAAAATTAAAAAAAAAAAAAAAAGAATCACCTGATGAGATTTGTAACGTGAAATGATAGTGCAGTTTGGGAAATAACTAGAGATGAGGGATAGACCGAGGATAGACCGAGGACAAAGAAGCAAGCAGTGGGGGAGGCCCTGAGTTAAGGCAGTGAAGACAAGGTGAAGAGAATGGAACTTAAAATGACCACATGACACATCTCTTTGGGGACAGACATATTTTCTGATAATGAATGTTGATTAAAACAGAGGATCTCAGAGCTGGGAGGTTGTAACTCTCCTTTAAGTACTGAATTTATAACTGTATCTCTCTTTGCTAATGCATGACCTCAAAGCTAAATCCAGATCGTATCAAATCAAACAAATTCACAAAGATGTTCTCGTGTGGGAGATGTAGGAGGCAGTGTAAAAATAGAAAGACACCATCTCTGCCCTCAGAGATTTCATAAACTAGTTCAATGATTCTGAGTGGTTACGTGCTGTGAATAATTGTGAAGTGAGCCATAATTAAAAACTTTTAAAGGGCAATGTAAGGCAGCATATGTAAATGTCTAGTAGTCATGGTGATAAGTGTTATAATGATAATTAACATTTTTTGAGCTCTTTCTTTGATTCACTCATTTCATGGATTATCTCATATAATCTTTAGGAGAAAAGAAAATGTACTATTTTCTTCACTCTTGTGAAATAAGCTAAGGGCATGGGTAAGTTAAGAAACTTACTTGCAGGGGCACCTGGGTGGCTCAATCAGCTGAGTATTGGAATCGTGATTACAGCTCAGGTCAGGATCCCAGGGTTGTGGGATCGAGCCCGTGCTGTGCATGGAGCCTGCTTAGGATTCTCTCTCTCCCTCACCCTCTGCCTGTCTCCCCTGCCCTCTCTCTCTCTCTCTCAAATTAAAAAAAAAAAGGAGAAGAAGAAGAAGAAGAAGAAGAAGAGAAGAAGAAGAAGAAGAAAAGAAGAAGAAGAAGAAGAAAAGAAAGCAACTCACCTGCAACCACACAGCTGTAAGTGAAAGGGCCAGTGTGAACACAGTTTTGTGACAGACACTGTGGTGTGCTGGCCAGAGTTTCTTTCAGGACCAAAGAAGGCACTCATTTCCCCTAAAGCAGGGATCTCCGGGCCTTGTCCTTGGCTGAAAGGAGCTGCCTCACCTAAGGTGTAGCTGGGCTGGGGTGGGGGTGGGGTATACGATTGCCTCAATTGGAAAACTCTGAAAAAGTCATCCCAGACTCAGAGCTTCCAGAAGGATTGGCTGAAGCCTCTGTAGCAACTGCATTGCAGTTCAACTTCTCCCTCTGTACAGTATTACTTTCTCTCCTCCCTCAAAGGTACTGATCCTAAGAACAGTTCAGTAAACCTCTTTGTGTTGTGAGAACCTGCACTGCGAGAAAGCTTGACTCCAATGCCTGTGTGCTTAAGTACCAAGCCACGGAGTAGAGGAGTTATCACAAAGAATCTCCACCAGATGTGAAGAAAGGGTAGATTTTGAATGACAAGAATTAGGTGCTTCAGGCACAAGGAATAATGGGAAAAAAGAAAGCATACCTGAAAAACAATGACTACATCAGTCTGACAAGAATAGGGGTCCCTGTTGTTATTAGAGGTAAGTAATGGAGGGCTATGCTCAGGCTGCGTCTCGGACACTGTAGTCAGGAGCTTCTTTCTTGTTCTCTTCTTGATGAAGAGCAGGGGACTGATATGATGTCAATGCTATTTTAAGAAAATGAACCAGGGGCGCCTGGGTGGCGCAGTCGGTTAAGCGTCCGACTTCAGCCAGGTCACGATCTCGCGGTCCGTGAGTTCGAGCCCCGCGTCAGGCTCTGGGCTGATGGCTCAGAGCCTGGAGCCTGTTTCCGATTCTGTGTCTCCCTCTCTCTCTGCCCCTCCCCCGTTCATGCTCTGTCTCTCTCTGTCCCAAAAATAAATAAACGTTGAAAAAAAAAAAATAAAAAAAAAAAAAAAAAGAAAATGAACCAGGCATCTGTGGACAGATGCAACAGAATGAGAACCAGACACGAGTGACATTTAATGTTAAAAATCCATAAGGGCTCTTGGCTAACTGGATACGGGGAGTCAGGAAAGAGTGGAAGTCATGGAGATTTGGCGTCTGGGTGAAAGGGAGAAAAGCAGGTTTCCTTCTAGAGAAATGTTGCATGTTTGCCCTCTTTAGGACATCTTCACGGTGGAGTTAATACGGATGTGACTGGCTGAGTTTGAGGACGTCTTCCTCTTATCAAACTGTTCATCAAAATTCTTCTCTTTCATGAAATGTTACTTCATTAACCTTCTCCAGCAAACTCCATTTTAATGGTGGTTGAAAAAAAGAAGACATTGAGAAAATAGTTGAGCTGCTTAGGGGTTAATCTGCAGCTTGGATATTTTCCCAAGAATCAGTGCCACAGAGCACGCTGCTCTGTGATGGACAAGGGATATATGAAGACTGAATGAGCTCGGAAGACACGACAGAAAAGTCGGACCTCCATAGTGCAAGACAAGTTTTTATCCTTTTGTCCGAGGGCGAAATCTCTGCTTTAACCTTAGGTTTTTCTTAACTGCAGATGCCATATTTGCAATGCAATCTTCTTCAATAGGTACTAATTCTGATATACAGAGTATTAAGGTGCCTAAGCTGTTAGTTTCTCTGTATGCACGAGTCTAGTGGCTCAGTCATGATCGGTTACTAATCACGTGGTGAAATCAAGTAGGACAGACTTTATACAAAAACGCTGTTTTGTGTTTTGTGATCAGCCTTCCAAAGACAGGCTCTTTCTGGCTTTCAGCCATAGGAAACAAGATGTTTCACTTCAATGTGAATTCCTGATTCCATATTTAAATAAAACAACAAAACATGTGACTGATGGGGAAAACAATGACTCCAATGATATGATCGCACTAAATTGCAGAACTTGGGGAAGGGAGAAAGATGGGGAGGGGGGAGAGACTATATTTTCAACTGTGAACCAGAGTGTAATAATTAAAATTGTTAAGTTTGGATAACAGAATTGTTTTATTCCAACCTCTTTTATGTAATATCAGAATCAAGCCATTGTTGGTGGACCCTATACCTTCCTATTTTTGTTCTCCTCCACCTCCTCTGTTTTTTTTTTTTTTTTTTTTCCTTTTCAACTTTTGTATAGTTTACTAAGACCAGAAATGTCAAAACTCTGTGGAGAACAGCTGTTCTCATTTCTGGCTCTTCTGCTGAGGGAATGCTCAGAATCTCCTAAAAGAGCTCATCTCCTATGGGCTGTTCCACCCTAGATGTAGACTAGATGACTGATATTTTTTTTAGTCTGACAAAGTGATGGTCAGAGGCAATGGGCCTACATACCCTCATCAGTGAATTTATAAGATAAAAATTATTTGGGCCCAGAGCTCCAAAGTGGCAGAACTCTCAAGAAGTCCCCATGCCCGGGGCCTCTGGGATATTAATAAGACATTCACAATTCAGGCCTTTTGGGTGGAGTCAGAGAAAACCAGATGACTCTTACCCCAAGAAGCCTCCGCTGAAACCCCATCTGCCAGTCTAGGTCAAACGTTGGGTGCCCAGGAAGACTTTCTGTCAGCATGCAACTATAAAATAAGTATTTTTATAATACCTTCCTTATGTAATCCCAACCCCCCAGTAGATGAAGAGAGAGGATGTGCCTCATTCAGCATTGTAGTCACCGTGTCTGGCCATGTATAGCACACTTCAAGGGCTCACTGAATTTCCTAAAGATGTAGTTTTTAATTGATCTGGATACAGCTAGAAGAGAGTTAGAAGGTGCAAAAGAAATGGCATGCTGGGGAACTGAAGAGTGTAGAGGGGCCTGGTTTGAATTTCTGTCTTGAGACTATGAGAAAACAGGGCCCTACAGGCTCCCAGGGCACCAGCAGGGGAGGGTAGAGACAGTGCCTAAAGTGCCCGTTGCTCAGACAGACAGACAGAATGCTCAAGTTCAGCTCTTCCTAAACCATTTTACTGGTTTTCAAGTAGTGTGGGGGAGGACTCAGCAATTCCTACTTGCTCCCAATGGGGCATGTGTCACTGTTGAGAATCTGGGACCACCATAAGGGAAAACCATGGTTAGTGGAAAAGTCTTCCATGGCGGAAGGCTAGGACAGACTACCTGGATGGGGGAACCAAAATAAAGTCACACCAAGACCTCAGGAGGCCAACACTGCCAGGAGAGGTGAAGAAGTCAGCGAGGAGGAAACTGGGCCCTAATTAACTCAAATGTGGGGATCAGGAACCAGCAGCAGAAGGTGGTGTCAGGAGAGACAAGGGCATTGCTATGGTACCACAGGAGCAAGAGGCCAGTTCTGGAGCTCACGCAGGCCTTCAGCACACACCCAGGCACCTTCTTACATGGAGCAAGGACAGTGGCAAGAAAGGTGTTCATAAGAATCTGGGATGTGTAAACTATTTCAGTGATCGTATTAACTACAACCAGTCTTGAGAAAACAAAATCAAGCAAACTTGTTTTGGGGGAAAGCTTTATTCTCCAACGCCGCTACCAGTGGGTGGAGATTTTTAATGACAATGAGAGCATTTTGTCACAAAATCAGGAAGCTGCATTTCCCCGGCACATATAAATGGAATGGGAGGAGATTTGTAACCCTGCAACAGATATGTTTAATTTGTAATCTAAGTATATAAAAGAAAAAGACTTGGCTTCAGTTGGAACCTAATTGGAGCGCTAAGAGGCTAAGGGAGAACTCTTATCTTTGAGTGGGGGTACAGTGATATCGTCATCATCTTTACCTCCAGTCTCACCAAGGATCAGGAGACCTGGTGAAGCCTGAATATTAGGGAAGGAGTGGGTTAATGCATAGCCCATAAGACATAATAAACATTCTTACTATTCCGATAGAAGAATCATTAGGGAAGTCAGATGTTAAGTGTTCCCCACAGTACAATGTGGAGAATATTGAGAGTTGGCACTTACCTCCACATATTTGTATGCTTTTTTGCTTCTTTAATCTCCAGATAATACAAACAAATAAACCAAAATGAGTACCCAGAAGACTCAAATCCTAAATGGCAATATCTGGATTAGAGATCATTTGGTCTTGTATTACATAAATTACATAAAAATTTATCCAATATGTAAAGATTATTTAAGTATTTTCCTTTCTCTTTTTTTTGATACCATATATCATTGTATTAAATAATATATTAAATACAATTATCTGACACTTACTATATGCCAGTACTGTTTTGGGCATTTTTAAAAATTTTTTTTTTCAACGTTTATTTATTTTTGGGACAGAGAGAGACAGAGCATGAACGGGGGAGGGGCAGAGAGAGAGGGAGACACAGAATCGGAAGCAGGCTCCAGGCTCTGAGCCATCAGCCCAGAGTCTGATGCGGGGCTCAAACTCACGGACCGCGAGATCGTGACCTGGCTGAAGTCGGACGCTTAACCGACTGCGCCACCCAGGCGCCCCTGTTTTGGGCATTTTATACAAGTTTACTTAGTTGGTCAACAGCTGCATGAAATAGGTGCTATTAATCCCCCAGATTATAGATAAGATAACAACAACAACAAAAAGGATATCAAGCAGCTTGACTTTATAGCCAGTAAGTAATGGATGTGGAATTTGATGTCATGTTTTCTACTATAGACTGTGTGCTTAACTCCTGTACCATATTGCCCCGTGGCTAGAGCAATCCAACAAAACTTTGTCAGTACCTACCACGTGCAAGGTGCCTTGAAGAATACAAAAACAACTCACACAGCTATGGTTAGAGGTAAGATGCAAACTCTAGAAGCAAACACTCTAGGAGAAACAAAATGTATGTACAAATGACATGGTACAAGAGAGCCACAGAATGTTCAATTCTTCTCCTCCCCCTTCTTCCTCCTCCTCCTCCTCCTCTTCCTCTCCCCACTTCGTCTCCTCCTCCTCTTCCTCCTCCTCTTTCTTCTCCTTCTCCTTCTTCCCCTTCTTCCTCTTCTTCTCCTTCTTCTTCTCCTTCTTCCCCTCCTTCCCCTTCTTCCCCCCTTCCCCTCCTTCCCCTCCTCCTTCTCCTCCTCCTCCTCCTCCTCCTCTCCTCTTCCTCCTCCCCCTCCTCCTTCTTCTTCCCCTTCTTCTCCTTCTTCCTCTTCTTCTTCTCCTTCTTCTCCTCCCCTCCTCCTCCTCCTCCTCCTTCTTCTTCTTCTTCTCCTTATCGTCCTCCTCCTCCTCTCCTCTTCCTCCTCCTCCTTCTCCTTCTCTTCCTCCTCCTCCTCCTTCTCCTTCTCTTCCTTCTTCTTCTTCTTCTTCTTCTTCTTCTTCTTCTTCTTCTTCTTCAGGCATGAGAAAGAAGGCACCACACCTGAGTATTTTGACAAGTTCTAGCAAGAAAACAAAATGACCTGTGACTTCTCCTTGGTAGATGTCTCTCAAGCATCTGGCATTAGCGAGCAGAGCCAAGCTCACCAGCAGCTCCCCCTGAACCTCAGAGTCCATGGGTATATAGGATTTGGGATCAGCAGCGTTGGCCCCAAGATGCTATTTCTCATTCCATTAAAGAAGAGTTGATGAATACACATATTCCTCCAAAGTGAAGCCGGGTGGCCAAGTGATTTCAGTATCAGAGAGATTCACTTGGCTTTAAACCCAAGTTTGGTCACTTAATCGTGTCATCTTGGGAAAGTTTATTTAACTCTTCTGAACCACAGATTCTTCATTTGTAAAACGAATGGGACATGAGTTATTGTGGGAATTAAGGAAAACAATGCCCTTGAAAGCTCTTGACAACACCAAGAACTTGAGAGAAAGAAAAACAGCTAAAACAGAATGTGAATGAGGACTGAGTGCTTCTTTCTCGAACTAAAGACTCTTCACTCAACACAAGCCTTCTCTCTGACCACTCCTACATTCTGCGGCCTATTGGCTTATAGGTATAGACTTTTTTTTCTGCAGGTGATGCATTATTTTCTGGAGCTAGCTTCTTTGCCCCGTTTTCTCCATTAATCTGCAAAATCCTTAGGCACAAGGACTGTGCATTCTATTTCTTTTTTTTCTCTTCCCAACGTACCTAATAAAAACTCTCCCCACAGAGCCTGCCTTCTGTGATAAGAATACAAATACGTGGCACTTGGCAATTCTCAGCACTACACCCTGCGCTTTACAATTTACAGCTTAATTTCACGCGTATCGCCTTATTTAATCTCGCCACACCTCTCGTGGCCTTTCTTGCTTCTCAAATCACGGTGACTGGGCAGTTGCACAGATTCAGTTATGATCGGGTTTCAGCATTAAGCATGGACTCTGATACTTATCGATTTTTCTTGGTCACCGCCTTCTTGTCTCTAGCTTTGTGCCCTCCGAAATGGATCTCACTTTCACACCCCCGGGCCCTGTACCTCCCTAAGAGGGTTCAAACAGCCAAAGAAAACAAAGAGTAGCGCGTGCCAATGGTCTCGCGCCCTCTCTCCCTCCAAGGAAAACGGCCTACGTTTATCAGCCAGACTCTTTAAGGCATTAACATTTTCTCACCAACGCAAGCAAAATGATTTAAATGAGGGTGTGCGTAATGGCATTTTATAACGAATGCAGTATTTTCAAAGCGTACGTTGATTTCAAAGCTTAATTTTACTAAAATTCTCACGAATCAAAGTGAATGTGATCTTAAAATTTTTATCTGGCAGCCAACTGCACTGGCATCTGCTTAGCATGGGGTAGCAACGTAAATAATTCTGAAAAACGATTCTGTAGACCAGTTAGCTCTCTGCTCAACCAGTTACATTATTTACAGACAGGGGAGACTGGAAGGCGTGAGAAGCGGGTGCTTATTATTCCTCCTCATCTTTATCCCTGCGTCCAGGAGAAGAGAGGATTACTGGTGTTCTCGGGTGCAAAACTGAGGCCAATAGCCCGTCTCCAGAAGTTCCGAAGTCAGACATCTGAGCCTTATACACCAGAGAGCAAAATGAACAAGTGGATACAGTGTGTTTTTCTCTCATTTTGTGTCCCTCCTTACCAACTCCTAACTTCCATTCTTTTGCAGGTTCATTCAGCAAAGCAGGTGAATGTGGGAAAGGCGGAAGGAACCCACTACAGAGAAGTATCCCAAAGCAGGGGGAGGAGGGCCGTGGAAAAGTGGATGGAAAGCCAGAACTACCACACATAGGACAGGCAAGGCTTTATGGAGCAAAAGGCAAGAGGTGTTTTCCTGGAGCTGCATGTCGCCTGAGCAGGCAAAGGAGTGGATGCTTTTCTGCATTCGTGATGGAGCTTCACTTCTTGGTGGATTCTGACCAATGAGCTGAGGTGCCAGTGTCCCAGGTCTGTGTAGTATGACATCTGGGGGCTTTGTTTTCACTCGGGGAAGAGAGAAAATCCTCAGGTTCAGAGAATTGTGCAGAAGGAAGCTGCAAAGTCCAGAGAGAAGGCGTTTTAAGCAAAAACACCTTTGATGTTTTCTCTTAGCCACCGTGAGGGACCCTAGCATAAGCCACGGATATGGAACTGATTGTTTACGTGTCATATGAACAAAGAGAGTATGTCACTTGTTTTGAAAGTTTACCCAGAGTTTGGCTCTGATCAGAGTTGAGATTCAGCTGGCATTAGCTTGTGAAGATACTAGAATATGTCCTTGCCTGTTGGTATATAGCTCCTGCTTCTAGCTCCTCAAATGATTTCCAGGGCTTAGGATTCCCCAGTTTGTCACTTCAGGTGAGGCCACTAGCTACAGGTCTCATACACCAGGCCCCCTTCCCTGCTCCCTGGGGCAGGAGACAGCACCTCTGGGAGTTGTACAGACACCCCAGTGGGCAAACCCCCGGTGGACATGTGGCCCCTGAGCTTCAGCTATCTGGCTATTTGTGGGAACCGTAATCTTCCAAATGCATTCTGCTGGTTGGTTTGTATGTGTGTGTGTATATCTGTATCTGCCTATCTGTCTATCTCTCTTCTCTGTCTATTATCTATCTATCTATCTATCTTTCTATCATCTATCATCTATCTATCTATCTATCTATCTAAAGAGATGATATTCACATACCATGAAATTGACCATTTTATTTTTTTACTTTTTACTTGTTTATTTTTTGGATCATTTTGAAGTTTATAATTCAGTGATATTTAGTACACGCACTCACAGTGTTGTGCAAGTACCAGATCTATCTAGCTCCAAAACAATTTTTCACCCCAAAGAAAACCTCGACCCAATAGGTAGTCACTGCCCATTTTACTCTCTCCCCATCACCTAGGAACTACCAAACTACTTTCTGTCCATATGGACTTGTGTATTCTAGACATTTCATATAAATGGAATTATACAATGTACAGCCCTTTTTTTTTTGTCTGATTTCTTTTGCTTAGCATGTATTCAAGGCTCATCCATGTTACAACTGGTATTAGTACCCCATTCCTTTTTGTTGCTGAATAAATTGAGCAACCAAGCTGTCTGGTTTCCAATCCAGACCAAGCTGCCTGGGTTCCAACATCTACTCACTTATGTACTAACTGTGGGCCAACGCAAGGTCTTTGATGTCTCCTTGATAACAATTTTCCCCATCTGTAAAATGGAGATAAGAGTAGCCCCTGACGTACGGGGATGTGGTGGTATTAAATCAGTTAAAATATAAAAAAAAAAAAATAAGAACGGTGCTGAAAAGGTATTCAGGACATGTATAATTGTTCTTATTCATTTTTGTGAACCCGATGAAAATGGCAGCATGTTCGTTGGGGTTATCTGCTCTCTAGTGGTTCTGATAACTAGGCCTCCTGCTCATTCAGCCATGAGAGCAATTTTATTCTGAGTTTCCATTATCTGACTAGTGCCCAGACACAGAGCATGTATGTTCCCCACTGTATTGTCACTCTTCTGATATTATGAATGAGATATTACCTTCTGACAAGATGTTTTCTGATATTATGATTGAGATAATGAGATAAAATTGATCTTGATCTTGACTCCTGGTACTCAATGAGTAAATCATTACCCACAGATCACAGAAGAAGCAATATAAACTTTTACTTAAAAATATACTGGGATGGGGGTGCCTGGGTGGCTCAGTCGGTTGAGCGTCCTATCAGGTCATGATCTCGCAGTTTGTGAGTTCAAGCCCCGCGTCGGGCTCTGTGCTGACAGCGGGAGCCTAGAGCCTGCTTCGGATTCTGTGTCTCCCTCTCTCTCTGCCCCTCCCCTGCTCACACTCTATCTCTCAATAATAAATAAATGTTTAAAAAAAACGCTTTAAAAATATATACTGGGATGTACAAGGTAATTTGAAGATTGAACTACACTACCATTCCCAACAAATAGTTTTGCCTCTCTTCTGCCCAAAGGCTTATAAAAGGCAATTTGTCAATCACTACAAAACCTCTTTTTTTTTTTTTAATTTTTTTTTCAACGTTTATTTATTTTTGGGACAGAGAGAGACAGAGCATGAACAGGGGAGGGGCAGAGAGAGAGGGAGACACAGAATCAGAAACAGGCTCCAGGCTCCAAGCCATCAGCCCAGAGCCTGACGCGGGGCTCGAACTCACGGACCGCGAGATCGTGACCTGGCTGAAGTCGGACGCTTAACCGACTGCACCACCCAGGCGCCCCCAAAACCTCTTCTTAAAAAGTTTTGTTTTGATTTTGAACTATTGTATCATTAATTTTATTTTAACCGGAGTAATCAGTGTAGAATTTAAAATTCAAATAGCACAAAACAGCTAACAATGAAAAATGGATGTTTTCACTTTCCATCCTTTTCTACACCTGAGTCCTACTCCTAGAGGCAAATCTTCAATTTCTGTGTTTCTTCTTTGCCTTTAATTCCATGTTCTAAAATAATGCATGCCCTGCTGTTTTTCCATTGATAATTTTAGGTATGGATTACAAGGATTTAGATCTCTCTCTCTTAGCTTTCCTTAACACTATCTCCCAACCAAGTTAGGCCAGAATTTATGATCGTATCAACAGTAGAGTTACCCTCACAAATGACATGCAAACGAGCACGTACTATGGTCATTTCCTTGTGGTGTTGTACCAGGTCCTGGAACCAGGCTCTGGAACTAGACTGCTCAGTTATAATCCCAGCTCTGTCATTTGCCAGACAGGTAACATTGGGCAAATTACTCACCTTGTGCTACCACATATTAATTTTTTTAATGTTTATTTTTGAGAGAGAGACAGAGTGTGAGTGGGGGAGGGGCAGAGAGAGAGGGAGACAGAATCCAAAGCAGGCTCCAGGCTCCAAGCTGTTAGCACAGAGCCGGACGTGGGGCTCGAACTCACAAGCTGTGAGATCATGACTTGAGCTGAAGTCAGCCGCCCAACAGACTGAGCCACCCAGGTACCCCTCATATTAATTATTTTCCAGTCATCCCAATATCTCCGCCACAAGACTGTTGATAATCCATTCGCTGAAACAGATTAGTCCCATCTCCCCGCTGCTCCCCTCTTTCTTGGAGCCCCACTTCCTTCCTTCCCTTGCAGGTGGGTCATTTGCCAGACCTGTCCACAGTCACCCTGCTGCTCCTCTCCAGCTCTCTCTGCTAAGGAGTAATTGTGGCATCTTCTTTCTTGGTTTACCCTGTGGTTTTGCTGCAACCTTTTCACTGATAGCTTCCTGAGAAAGAATAAAAAGGAAGGTGGGGTGTTTGTTTTGTGTTTTTACCATTTCCTGCATGACAAAATTATTTTAAAAAGCAAATGTTTTATCCTTATAATTGATAGTTTGGAAGGAAATAGAATTCTAGGTTGAAATACATTATCACTCAGAACTTTTCAGGCTTTGTTCCAGTCTTCTAAGATTCAGTTGCTATTAAGAAACCAAAGACCATTCTTGCATATTTGACTGTTTCCCTCCTCTCTTTTGGAAGCTTCTAGAATCTCTTTCCAATTTCAAGTGTCCTCAAATTTTTCATGACCTACCTGAGGTTTTGTCTTTTTTCACTCATTGCACTAACTACATCCCTGTGCCTTTTCAATAGGGAGACACACAAGTTTCAGTTCTGGAAATTTAAAAAATTGCTTCTTTGATAATATCTTCCCTTCATTTTTTCCCCTTCTCTTTATAGAGCTCTTAATTATTAGCTGTTAAACTCTGGAGACAGATTCCTTATTTTTTCTTATCTTTTCCCTCCTTTTTCCTTTTTTTCTTTTAATTTTGTTCTACTTTTGAGAGTTCCTTAACCCTTACAAACTTCTATTTAATTTTTAGTTTCAGTTTTTGTATTTAATGAATAAGAATTATTTCTTGTTCTCTGATCCTTTTTGAAAAGTGACCTGTATCTATATTATGGATTGAATTTTATTTTCACATCTTTAATATATTATAATTTTTTTTAAGTTTACTTTTGATTTCTGTATTGACTCTGATCCATCTAGGTCCTCTTTGTCTATCTGAGTTTTATTTGCTTATTTTGTTTGTTTTGGTCTTTATGTCTCTGGTTCTTGTCTGTTCATTTATATGTAAGAATGAGCTGCTCAAACAATGCTGGTACTGAATGCATAAGGGGGGTGGTAATTGACAGGGACCACTGTAGGTCCTTGGTGGGTGGATGACCTACCCTTTCCATTGAGGAGCACAGAATGCTTACCTAGAAGCTTTTTTTTCTGTGGTTATCCAGGAAAAAAAATCAACTTCTGCCAGAAATGGAGCAAGAGGGGAGGTGTAGAGGGAGCAGCATGGGTTTGACAACTGAGAAAATTATAAACCCTAGAAGTGGATAGAGAAAGAGTAGCTGAGGGAAGGCCATTCCCAGCATTGTTTTTCTTGATTCCCCCCATTAAGAACCTCCCTTGTTTGGTTTCTCCAGACTATAATCCTCTGGTGCCATCCATCCATCCATCCATCCATTCATCCTTTCATCCATCTGGTGTGTGTGTGTGTGTGTGTGTGTGTGTGTGTGGTGGTGGTTGTTGGGAGAGTGGTTTAATAGTAGCTACATGTTTGTATGGGGTGCAGGCAGAGACTGGGATCCATATCTTCCCCTAAATTCCATCCTCTGCTGAACCTAAATCATTCAAATTCTGAGCCTTTCTGGGGTTTTGCAGAGCGAATTAGCTCACTTCTTATTTCTCTGGATGACAGGTGCTTAGATTTTCCATTCTGTTTTTCCGTTTACATCTACCCTTTTCCAGTTTTCAAAAATGTATCAAAATCTTTTATCCATTACTGTATTTTTCCACTGGTTCTCCTTATGTTTATGAACTAATAATTTCCTCTGCTCCTTATCCTCCTCCTCTTCTTCTTCTTCCGTTTCTCCTTCTTCTTCTTCTTCTTCTTCTTCTTCTTCTTCTTCTTCTTCTTCTCACTGGGATAGGCGTGAGGAGAGGCACTACTGGCACTACTGGACCAAGGTGGGGGAAAGAAGGATGGTGTTAAATGCATGTGTCTATCCACTAGTTATCTGGCTGCCTGACAAAAAGAAAAGATGCTAGGTATGTTTTTTGTCCTATGAGTCAAACAGTCAGGTCCATCCTGATCAGGGGATCTTAGTGGAATATCACTTCAACCACCCTAGGTAGTTCCTATAAATTAAGTAATAAAATCTCATTTACCTTGTAAGTATTTGACTTTTTAAAATGTTGGAATCCCTTTGCAGAGGGTCCTCAAAATGGTGAATTGAGATTTTGTTAAGTTGGCAAGAAATTGATGGATATGAGAGTAGATTGTGTTCGTCACTATTTGTGATTTGATGCTATGGAAACCAACTTGTGTGCTCTTCTGAGATGAAACATATCCATTGTTCAGAATGTATAATGTAGTAATTAGCAACTTCTTAACATGATTCCAATAACTGTAAAAAAATTAGTCATTTTCCCTTCATCTTCTTTCTGTATACTTCTCAGGAAAATAGGAAAAATCGTAGTTTCACAGGAAGAATAAAATGCAGCTTCAAATCTTGGAAAAGAAGATGTCCACTTGTCTAAACATGCTGTCATAAAGATATTAGGGGTAATAATATTATGATAATAGCTTTTATTTATGGAGTGACCAGTTCAAGTATTTTGCTAAATTTCAAAAATATCTTTTTTAGGCATCAAAAAGCCTTATGTAATAGGTATTATCTACATGTTTACATGTGGAAATGAGGCTCAGAAAAGTTATGAGGCTCAGTGAAGGTCCAGAAGGGATTTGGACGACAGCCTGAACTTCCCTAAATCCTACGTACTCCATGTTGCAGTAGGGAGTGATGAAAAGGACATTCATTCATCAACTTTTGAAAAATTGTTGGTGATTTCCCTTAGGAATCATCTGTCTCCATAGCATTCATTCTCTTCTGCCACTTAACCTCAGGGAATGAAGTTAAGATATTTGGTGTATTTGTAACCAGATTTTCAAATATCTTGAGCTCTCTTTACGGTGCAAGCTTATCTGAAATTTCTTCTTTCTCATTTTTTTGGGGGGGTTCTGGTGTGATTTTTAGACATGGCTAGGGAGATTTTGGAGTTATTTCCTACATCTCTGATGAAAATCTGATTTGAAAAGTCTCCATTTGAAGAAAGTATAAATCTCACTGCGAAAAATCCTCTCAACTTTGGTTTTCTCCACACATTTGAAAATACCATTCATGACAGGATGGCTATGCTGCAATTCAACCAACATCCTATAAAGAAATTCAACTTGTCAAAACTGACTTGTTAAATAACCTTGGAACTGCTATCTGAATAACAAACTAGATCCGAACTTGGATAGCAAACTTCAGTTTTATGGGTCTTCCAATGACCTCATTGTTATAACAAATGAGTACATCAGGTTTCCTTATCCATCAGGAAAGTCCTACACTCTGTGTGTCAGATGACTCAGAAAACACACAAATGTCTCCCATGCTGAAAGATAAGCAAGTTCTGGATTTTCTCCATCTAGCGTCCCTTACAGCTATACGTCAAAGCAACATCATCTCCAAGTCAGGTCCTGACTCCCCAGCGTGTACTTCTCAGTTCATCTGGGCATCAGACCCCTAACTTCACAGAAAGCCTCCTTCCTTTCTTTTCTTTTCAGAAATATGCTATATGTACCGGCATGTAGTCATATAGGAGCATCAGTAACACTATGCAATCCTGTCCCTTTCAGGGATCCACCCCCCATCGCCCCCCTTCACCATGCTCTCCTGACTACAGTTGGAATATTGCCCAGATTCAAGGATGTCATCTCAACAAGCAGTATCTCCCAGCTGCCATGAGGGGAGGTAAAGACACACGAGCTCTTCATTGCCTTCCCAAGGCTGTATTGAGAAAAGGCAGTCAAGTGAGAATACTCTTGACATGGGATTCCTGGAAAGGCCCTACCAGCCATACCCCCTTTCAGGACTGTACCTCCTTCTCGTGCTCTCGACTTAACCTGAAGACTTCCAATCCCCACCACTTCCACAGATATTTGGCAATGTCTGGAGACACATTCGATAATCATAACTGGGATAGGCGTGAGGAGAGGCACTACTGGTGTCTAGTGGGTAGAGGCTAGGGATGTTGTTCAACACCCTATGACACTCAGAACAGTTTCCATAACAAAGAATTGTTTTGGGGGCGCCTGGGTGGCTCAGTTGGTTGAGCGTCTGACTTTGACTCAGGTCATGATCTCCCGGTTCGTGAGTTCGAGCCCCGTGTCGGGCTCTGTGCCGACAGCTCAGGGCCTGGAGCCTGCTTTGGATTCTGTGTCTCCCTCTCTTCTCCCCTGCTCACACTCTGTCTCTCTCTCTCAAAAATAAATAAAGATTAAAAAAATTAAAAAAAAACAAAGAATTGTTTTGCCCCAAACGTCAATAGTGCAGAGGTTAAAAACCCAATCCTAGGCTCAGAGGCAAGTAGACAAAATGTCAGGTGTCATATCTTCTGTCCCAATCCACAAATGGTTTATTAAGTGCTTTTTATGTGGCAAAGATTGTGCTCAATATCAAAGGAGACAAAAAGGAAGTTCACAAGTTAGAGAAGAAATAAAGAATGGTGGGGCAAGAGCCCTGACTTAGGCACCAGACTCCCTGGGTTCAAACTCCGACTCTATCACTTATGAATTGTGTGGAATTTGGCAAATTTCTCTTTGAGCATCATTTTTCTTATCTGTAAAATACCTCCGAACAGCATTTTGGATATTACAAGCTTGTGGTAATGTTTAAATGAATTATAATATATATAGAAGTGCTTTGAAAAGGCCTGCCATCTAGTAAGCTCCCCCACCCCACACATAGCCTTCCTACCACTTAAGGTGCCTGGAACACATTAGGAGTCTCTGAAATACAAAGAGTCCCGGTTCCCCTACAAAGGGATGAAACTCAGCAGCAATGGGGTTAATGGAGAAGATCATAGGGTTATGTTATGTTCTAGTTCTGACCTTGTCGAGAGCCTTGGCAAAATGACTTACATAGTCCTGGCCTCTATTTCCTTATGGCAGAATGGGGATGTCAGCACCTGCAAAATCACAAGCTTGCCAGAAGGATAAAATGAGATAATAAATGTGAAAACTATTTAAAAATGTATTATCCCAGATTTGAACTTTGAGAATAATGTTTATTGTTATATATTTTACATCTCTTGCATTCCCACATCTCTTCTAAAACTTAAAAACAAAAAGAATTATCCCTCTCCTTGAAAACAATCAAACTGGAAAAGTTTAACTTGTTTGAGGTCCCCAAATTTGTTTCTGGACAGAAGCCAATCAACTGAAATAATTTTCTAAGCTTTGCTAGGATATTTTCAAAATTCGCAGTGCTGATTCTCTGATTTTAAGAGATGAGGTTAGATATAACCTATCAATTATTTAAGCCAATTAGTTAAATACCTTCAGGTGAACAATCATCTGAACATGAGGCATCTCGTGAGTGACAGTCAAACCAAGTAAATAGCATCAGACACAGCAGGTGTTTGAAGCCTTAGGCAGACTCTGTTGTTTTGTTTTCCAGTTTCTGAGCCTAAAATATGGTGCTCCCCCTACATCTCTTAGTTCTGACTGCAGCTGGTGGATCTTAGTGTAACATCCTGACTTGAACCCACTCTGCTTCTCCTCTCACTTCCTGTTTGTGTCCTCTAGTGTGGAACCAGGCCCAGGTTTAGACAAACAAAATGATTTCTAAATCCACAGCCTTGTTCTCCCTCTCTCTCTCCCTCCTAAGCACATGCTGTTTTCTGTGATCTGTGACCAAGGGAACACTTTAGCTACACTCCATTTACAACACAAAAAATTACCTACCATAATCAAGGAATAGTCTCAGCTCTAGGGGAAAGGAGCCGTCAAAATGCATCACGATGGACACATGTCCACCTTGTAAAGCTCTCAGTAGAAATACATAGGAAGAGTGCATGACCCCTTGTGAAATTAATTGTCCAAACTGGGGATTACAGAGGATTAGGAGGGAGTAAATCTATGCTGTGCTGTGCTGTCACTGCTCTGTCAGGACAGAAAGAGCCCTGTTTTCAAGCACCGGTGCCTTTCTCAGATGTTAGGTTTGTTTTCACCAACTCCTTATACCTACAGTTGAAACCCTCCAGTTTACTTTTTTGGTCATCGTAGTTCATTTTCTCTTGGACCTGGACAGGAACGAATATGAGAGTCATCGGGGTGATTTCACAAGTTGGTGGTGCAATGTGGTATTGATGTGATAAAAGCCATTCACCCCCAACACCACCATTGGGACAATGACAAGGGTGAGACACTTCAAATTCTATTCCTGAACTCTTGTAATTCATAGTGAAGGCTGCCACGTCCTGTATACATCCTTTGGGGAATTTCCACTTTCACCCACCCTTTCTTTACTTCCTTTTTGCAAATCAAAGTCCGGGTGTCATGCAGAAGTGAGACTGACCGACTTTCCCAGCCAATGTACAGCATGATCCCCACTCAAAGCAAAATCAATCTTTATTTGTCATTCTCCCCAGAGGCCTTTAAGACTGTATTATTATGTGTGTGCAAATATGGTAATTTGCACACGGCCCCACCCCCAGTGGCAAGACAGGGCTCCGCCCTCAGGGGCAAGAAAGAAGCTAAGCCACGTGATCTAAGTCCACCAACCAGTCAAAGTTTCCATTAGGATGCTGGAAGGGTTTTTGCTCAAATTGCCCTGTGGCTGACTCAATTCTGTGTCTTCAACAATGGATGCTTTTATAAAGAACATGTTACTGGATTTTTGGTTTTTTGAATCCACTGCAAAGGTAAAAATTGATTTCCTTCGCTGCTTTTTCTTAATTCCAAATAATGCTGTGTGTACTGTTGCCACCTCAATGAGCAGGAAGACCATAATTTACCAGATGTGAGGCTATTAGCCCTTCATTTCCTGAAGCAATGAATTAGCAACTCTTTTTCCCTGTCACGGAAAATTGTCACCAAAACAGTCCAAGACACAATGGCAAATCCAATTAATGTTTTGTTCCTTCAGGAGGACCCGGCCTAAAAATGAATTGACTGCGTGAGAGGAAAATTGGAGAGGAAATTACTCTCAGTTCCAAAGGGGAGGGGGGAGGGGGGGCTGCATTAATAATTTAATGTTACATATACCGCATCACAAATGTTTCAAAAAATTACAGAAGGATTACCCTTTTCTACTAGTCAAGATGAAAAATCACAGATGATATCTTTGATTTTGCTTGCTCCAATTTTCTGGAAGAAAAAACTTCTGTGTCTCTTTTGAAAAAACAACAGCAGAAAGGTGAAGTTCAAGGGTTCAAGACTGTTTTAGTTGGAGTGGTGTTTGGGGGACAAAGAGTAAAGCTAGAGTCTGGAAACTTGAACTTTAAGATGAGCTTAATACTTTTAATTTGTGTTTTATTTTATATTTCATATTATGTCCAATTTTCTGTGAGTAACTTAATGTTTATGATGGTTAATAACTTGAGATGGAACATTTTGTTTACCTGTAGCTTCCCTTAATAGATAGTACATTCTTGACCTACTCTATAGAAATACCCTTAAGATTTATGTAGATTTATAATTTGCTGTTAGAAGAAAATGTTCTCTGAAATTGACTTTGCTATTTTCACTTAGTGGAATAATGGAAAATGGATAATGGAAAATGTACTTAAAATTTGATGAGAATAATGTAGATTAGAGTGAGCACAATGTAGTCCATGTTTCCAAATACATAGAAAATTATGGATATATTTCCCTTGTTTGTGCATTTAGTTGATAATCATTTCTAAATTATATGAGATTACACTGGAGATGTTTAAGGGGTGAAGGACAGCCCTTGTCCTTGAGGAACTTGGGACCTGGTGGAGAGACTAGAGGGGTGTCCCCGAAGCATGTGGAAAATAATTATCAGGCAGCACACAGAAGAGCAGGGCCAGTGTAGTAGCTACAGACATTGAAGTCAAGGACATGTGAAATGAGGAAAACTTGCTGTGGCCTAAGAACAGTCAGGGAAGTCTTGATTCCTTCCCTAAGAACTTTCCCAAAGTAAGGAAGAGAAAAGTGGGTGGAGGTAGGAAAGGAGAGGAAAATTGAGAATATACACTGAACACCATCTCTGAAAATCCTAATATCTTCCTTTAGATTTATGCACAGTTTCTCATGAGATTGAAGGGGCAATGAGAATTATTTAGAAGAAGTAGCTTTTATTGATGAAACAACACTGAAGAAAAGAGTTACTCTTTGCAGAATAGTATATAAAACTCATAATAATAAAATCATTTGTCAAAGCCTGAAATAAGAGGTGAGCATATGAACTTTTAAAGAGTCTTTATGGATCATCTTACATGAAAATGTTAAGGAAAATGCATCCCTTTGTTGGCTCTTGAAGACGATGAATCCTTGAAATGAAATATAGGAAATAGAACTCACTTCCTAAAACACGCCAATTCCACTTAGATCCTAAAAGATGCAAAAGTAGGTCTTTCACGCTTCAAGTTTTCTTCAGGTAAACGGTGAGGTAAATGGCCACATTTTCTATTTGTAATTTCGGGGTCTCCTCCTGGGCCCCAGTCTCACCTCCTGCATGAATTAGTCAGGCTGTTGTTCCTCTAAATAAGCAGTGACCATTCCCCTCTGTACGCATATGGCATTGCTGGTTTCAGTGCCTGGAGTTATTGACTCTGCTGTCGCATTGTATTGCATTTTCATTCAGAATCCTTCGAGATCTGGTTCAAATTCGATATCCAAGTTCTTCCCCGTCCCTTTTCAGCCAGCTAGTCAGCAACACTTCTAAAACACATCCAAAAAGCCCTGTGAGAAGTACAGAAAGGGAGGAGGGGAATATATAGCTCTCGCTTACAGAGAAACAATTCTGTTCGAAGTGAAAAAACTTATAAAGGGAAGACTACTTTGGAACACATGTCCAGCAGCACAACATGAGCCCCAAGGAAGAGCATAAATACTGAAGGAATTAGCTTATTCATTTGGAACTGAAAATGTCCCACCTCCTTGGTCATTAGCCATTTGAATCTATCAATCACACCAGTCAATTGAATCTTCCTTAGCTGTCATCATCATCAGGTGCCTAAGGAAAACACAAATAAATCAAAGTCAACACACTTTTATTTATTTATTCAGAGTTTAGGGGGAAAATGATATCACAATGTAAGTCCTGATTATGAATGAAGTATATTGAAAAAGTCTTACATCAAAAACTGTGTGTTGGCAGTTCCACATGACATCATATGATAGATACAAGAAGGATTTTATGTTGACACAAACTACTATTTTATTGCAGTTGTAGCAAATAAGTTAAGTCTCCTCTTAAGGACTTTAACAAATGTTTACCTTTTCTAGGCAATTACTTAACTTTCCAATTATCCAGAAAGTGAGCTCATGTGGACAGCAAAACACACTAAATGATCTGAACACATGGTATTAAAACTCAGAGAACTTTTGTTCTTTGTTTGTTTGCTTGTTAATATTGAATAAGGAGGTACAGACTTGACCTTAAGCATTTTTTTAATTACAAAGCTTCTTCTTTTATTTGAAACGAGCTGTACACTCTGCTCTCATAATCCATCCACGCATTTAAAAGCAGGTTTTCAACTGCCACAGTCATTAAACTCTAGCAACCTGGGAAAAGACATAGCTATACTATTTTCACATGCTTAAACTATCCAGAATTGATTTTTGTCTGTTTGTTTTCATTCCTGGGAGAATGGGTTGCCTGTGGTCACCAAGGCATTCTCCCTAGGATTCCATCATTGCTCTTGGTAGAATTTTCATTCCTTAGAACATTGCGAACATAATCAGTACTGTCTTGTTGCCCATATTACTTGATCAAGGTCAAGTTGGATATAGAGTCATTTATGGATCTTTTTTACTAATCTCTTTTCCAAAAACATATAGAACCCCTTATTCAAAGATACGCATCAGAACATCAGGATGAAAGAGGGCTCCACGATTTCATTTGTATTTACTGTAAGATCTAGGAATCTGGGTTCATGGATTGAGATCTATTCCAGCCTCCTGGATCACTGATGCACCTACTAGGCATTTAGGTTCCTGATACTAGAGTTTTCTCTGGAATCTTTCAAGATAATCTCTTTTTCTTTGACTTTCAATAGTTCAGCTATGGTGTGTCTAGGTAAAAATCTCTTTGGGATTTGTGTAGTTTCTCAGATCCATTGATAAATGTTTTTCATCAAGTTTGGGATATTTTCAGCCAGTTGTTTCTTCAAATATTTGTTATGTCCTTTTCTTTCTCTCTCCCACTGGGATTCCCCATTACACACAGGATTATTATGATTGGTAGTGACACACGGGTCTCAGGATTTGTTTAACGTGTCTTCAATTGTTTTTCTTTCTGTTTTCCAGATTCGATAAATTTTTTTGATCCATTTTCAAGTTCACTAACTCTTTCTTCATTCATGGCAAATCTGCTGTGGAATCGATCTCGTGAATATTTTGTTTTGGTGGTTGTATTTTTCAACTCTAGAAGTTTTGTCTGGTACTTTTTAATAGATTTGACTTCCTTATCAGTGTCCCCTCTATACTGAATCATTATTAGCGTATTTTCTGTTCTTTAAAAATTTTTTGAACATTATATAATACATGCTTTGAAGTCTTTATCTACTAAATCCAACTTATAGGGCTTCACAGAGTCCATTTTCATTGACTGCTTCTTTTTCTCCCTGAGTATTAGTCTTATTTTTCTGCTTTTTGCATGTTTTATTATTTTTTATTGAAAATTGGACATTTTAATTTTTTTATGTTTATTTTATTTTTGAGAGAGACAGAGAGACAGAGCATGAGCGAAGGAGAGACAGAGAGAGAGGGAGACACAGGATATGAAGGAGGCTCCAGGCTCTGAGCTGTCAGCACAGAGCCTGACGTGGGACTCAAGCTCACGAACTGTGAGATCATGACCTGAGCTGAAGTCGGCACTCAACTGACTGAGCCACCCACGTGTCCCTTGGACAGTTTAGATAATATAACAACTCTTGTTCTAATTTTATTTTTATCCTGGGTTTTTCTGTTGTTGCTGGGGTTTTTTGCTTACTTTCCCTTTTATTTTAATTTAAAAAAATGAACTAATCTAGGCTTAATCTGCAGAAACTATCATCCCTGCAGTGTATGGCTACTGATGTCTCTTCTCAGAGTTTAAAAAATATATATATTATTGTCCTTTTTGAGTCTGCCTTCCTAAAGTAACCCCTGTGTCTGTACAGTTTAGTGGTCAGTCAATGAGATTGGCACACATCGT
This sequence comes from Lynx rufus, assembly GCF_022079265.1. Taxonomy (NCBI): domain Eukaryota; kingdom Metazoa; phylum Chordata; class Mammalia; order Carnivora; family Felidae; genus Lynx; species Lynx rufus. Next base: position 7,258,209 of record NW_025814829.1, read on the forward strand.
GCTCAAACACCTCATGTCTACACTGCTCCCACTCTCTGTTAGTGGATCTGTGTTTGGTTTGGGGAATCCATTCCAAGTCTGGGCCCTTTTCATATCTGCCTCCATTCTTACTTTTTGCTGGGCCCTCTGAGGTCTCCACCTCATGAGTACAGGCTTCCAGACAGCCAAGGATGCATGGAATGCTTATCAAGGCCCTCAATGGCTATCTTATTTCCAGAATCTTCCTGTCTAGCCCTCTGGTATTCCACTACATCCCAACAGAAACCAAAACCTCAGGCTAGTAGAGCTACAGTCTTGTCTTTTCTCAGTTGCTTCTGGGCCTGGGTTTTCCCCCCTTCCACTCCAAATAAAGGTAGCTTCCTTCAACAGCAAACCTGCTGGTTTTCACAGACTGCTTTGCTATGTATTTCCAGTTCACTGGATTGATTATTTTTGTCAAATTTGTCCAGCATTAAAGTTGTTTTAGAGAATCAGGATTTGTTGATCTCTTCATTCCTCTATACCTGAACTGCTACATCATTCCTGATACTAGAATCCTATTCTTTGCAAGAGATGTTAAAGGTTTACCTGTGGTACTGGGTGTCATTCCTTGGTGGGAGGTCGCTTATACTGCACTGGAAAAAGGCGTCAGATATCAAGGCAGTAAGATCCTAACAAGAGTCTAGTAAGGAAAGAAAGGGACTAGCAAGTTAGTTTCATAAAATAGGAAACACAAACATTAGCTCACCATATGCCTGAATTACCTGTATGGTCTTTTAACTGACCATAGTTTTCTAATTCTTTTCAGGGAACAACCAGAAAAGTCCAAACAAAACAAAACAAAAAATGATATGCTTTTAACCTCGTGGAGCTGGCCTCCCGGTCAGGAAGATGGAAAATGCCTGAAGAAAAATGTCTTCAGAAGAGAAACACTTTAGCAAACATGAACGAGTGGACATGCATTCAGCCCCATTCATGCTGTGGAGATTAGCACAGGCTAGGCCCCAAGACAAAGCTACTCCCGTCCCACTAGTTTTTGAAAGGGAAACAGAATCTTTATAATAGTACTGAATAAGGGAATAAAGAGCAGTTGCAAGTACATACAAGACAGGGTAAGACTTTCTTTTCTTTTTTGTTTTCCCTTAGCATGGTCCCACTCAACTTCTCCAACAGAGTGAAGTATGGGCTTTGGTTTTACTCCGCTGCTCTTTAATCTGGACTCTGCTAGTGATGTGGGGAGGTCTGAATTTAGACTTTACGTTCCGTTTTCCATCAGCCATATCTAAGCTGGAGACTTACACTCTATCAGACCTGAACCATCAGCCAAGAATTCTATCTCATATAAGTGATTTTTTAAAAATCAAGGATGGTTAGGTGCCTTTATGATTTTTTCATTGTGTTTCTATTTCCCTTTATTCTTGAAATGATAAAATGGCAAGAACATATTTAGAGAATGATGTCTCTATATCAGAGAGATTTTCTGTTTCTTCATGGGATGATGTGTTTATAATTATGATTTAGGATATATTTATAATCAAGATGCCCCACACAAAGTAAAAAACTCAGATTATCAGTTTAAATCGCTAGGAATAAAAAATTGGATGGGGAAGGTAGGATGTGCTCGAATCATTCCTTAAGCTGACATGTTTATAAAACAAAATCATTAGGTCATAAAGTCAGCATAGATTTATTGGCCTAAAGGTAAAACACAAAGACAAATCTTTTAAAAGTGGCCACTAAAATATCCTTGTATTAAAGCATAATTAAGATATTAATCACATTTTTGGTCCCTGGTTGTTTATCCCTCTGAGTAAGAAAACTGAGGTGACTATTATTCTGTCAGGTTGTGCATTACTACACTGTTTCCACTACCTGTGAAGTCTGCAAACTGAATCACCTTAAAAGAATTAGTCACTATGTTGAGATTTTTTTCTTTGGCCCGTCTCCATGCCATGTTTTGCTACTGCTCTAAAGCATTTCCTTATTCGATGGTAATAAAATAAGTTCAAAATATATGCTGTATAAGTAAAAGCAGCTAGTTTGATTCATGCTTCTCTTCTACTCCCCAAAAGTGGCAAGCAACACTCTCCCCCTCTTCCCTGCCCTCAACCCCAGGAAACGAGACATTTTTCCCTTTCTCCTGCTCATGCCCTCCGTTCTGATACTCCTTCTTCTCTGCCAATAATCTCCAGTATTCCCATGCAGGTAAACCTGTGCATACGCCGCCTTTCCTTCCCAATAAGCCCTTAGAAGATACTGCCAGCCATATCTTGTCACAGACATAAACCTGGGGACCGTGTTGACTGGCCACATCACCTATCGGCAATCAGCCAAAGGAAAGGGGGCTTAATTACAATGGAAGTAATTAGGTTGGGAATAAACAATTACTTCACAGGCAACCTGGACCACATACACTGCTGCTGAGGCCCAGGAGCACGTTGGGGGCCAAGTCATAAATCCTATAAAGCCTTCTGCACTTAGTATAGCACCTAACACAGGGTAGGTTGTGGATTTAATAAATATTTGGTTAATGAATAGTTGAATAAAGTAGATGGGTGACTAAAGAATAATGAAGCCTCCTTTCATGTGAAATTGTAACTATTTCCCTGGAATAATATAGTAAAACACCTGCCTTTTCTTAGGAGTCTGGACCAGACCTCTTTCAAAATCTTCTTCTGGACTCTGTAAATGGAATTCTTTGTTTTTCATGTATTAGTTCATCATAAGTTTTTAAACCAAAGCCTGACAATTGTTTCTCCTTTCATTTGGAGCAAAAGTCAAAGTACTTAACAATAGCCTGTAAGACCCAACATGAGCCCACCTGGTTCTTCCCTTCCTTGCCTTTCCAGTGTCAACTTTCACTGCTCTCTCTTGCTCCCTTCCTCCACCCACATTGGCCTTTTCAATATTTCTTGGATTCATCAGGCACATACTTGTCCTTGGGCCTCTGTGCCTACTGTCCCATCTGCTTGGTGATTCTTCCCAGATACGCACATGGCTCATTCCTTACCTCCTTTAAATGTCACCTTTACAGGCAAGACAACACTGACCACCTGGCTAATACCTACCCTCATGGATCCTGTTACACTTCTCTGTTTTTTAATTTCCTTAGCATTTAAACCATCTCCTAATACAATGTATAACTTTCTTGTTTATCGCGTTTTTGTCTGTCTCCTGTGCCCCACCTGTACCCCCAAGCTAGACGGAGGGCAGGAATTTTTGCTCACTGCTATGCCTGTAACGATGCCAGGGACACAGTGAGTGCTCAATAAATAGTTGTCAAATAAATTGTTGGTTATTGGATCAGTAACTATATTAGGAGTTCGAAAACTAGAATGCTGTGTTTTAGTTGTTCCTAAACCTGGCTACATATCAAAAGCACATGAAACCCTTGATGAAATAGATTTCCTGGGCCCCACCACAGAAAACTTAATTTAAATAACTTTGAATCAGGTTCAGAAATACATTTGAGAGCCCCAGATGATTCTGATGGAGCCCCTGTTTGACAGCCCCTGAATGGAGAAGGAAAGAACATGACTTTGGCGTCATATCTATCTGGCTTCAATCTCTTCTCTGCAGTTTACTAGCTGACTGGGTGATCTTGAGTAAATTACCTGTTGACACTTATTCTCTAGAAGGCTTTCTTCATCTGAAAAATAGGAACAAATATTTAGTGATTCAGTGACCAAAAAATGAAATAATCAGAGGTCCTCAGAGGACATATCATCAGCAAAGGAAGTAGCAAAAGGCTGAACCATAAGAGGCACTGAAGGGATATTAATGTCCGAGTCGCCCCTAGGCATAGCTGCATCTCACAGATAAGCAGAGGCATATTCTTTCCACATTTCAGTTTTCTTGGTTTGGCAAAAGCTGAGTTTACTGGGGCTTCATCCAGACTCGAACTATTTAATCTCTGTACTTGAAGTAGATAAGGGTTGGCTAAAGCTGGCAGGTTATTTTGTTGTTGTTATTGACTTTGGCCAGTACTTCCATGTCATTAGCTCTTTGGAAAATGTCCTAAGTTTATGTGATGGGTACATTTTGATACAAATAAGTAAGTGGTATATTGCCAGGGGTATTAACGAATGGTTGTGTTTGAAATGATCCTGTGTTCTCTTGACTCTGATTGTGTCACTCCCGAGGATTCCTCTTAGGGTTTGGGAAACACAAAAAGAGAATTCATGCCCTGCTTAAGAAGAAATGCCAGGGTTTATGAATGCTTACACAAAAACTAGTTTTCCTGCAACTTTGAAGTTTGTTTTCAAAGAATAATTGTAGTGGTCTTTTCCAGCTTAACTAATTTATCCCTAAGTTCCCTTTGATCTTTCTCGGACATAGCCAATAACAGGGACCATTTTTAGAGAATTATTTATCTTTCACATCCTTTCAGTTTTATTTGCACACTGGCACACGCAATCTGCTTTACAATGAGGTACTTCTTTGCAATTGTTTTGGTCATTATATAGGGGACTGTTGAATATGTATTGTATCATGGCTTAACGTTCCCTTGCTTATATCCATGTCTTTGGAAACTCTTTGATGTAGAAGCAGGTATCATATTCTTTCTTTTAAGACTTTCATGAGACCTGGATCCCTGACTTCAACAAAAGAAGAATGTAATAAGCTTTTATTGTTTGAGTGATTGGCTTACCGGTTTTAATACATGTAATCAAGGAAACGAACACCAGCTAGAAAATTATAGAAAGTGCTATGTGTGCCCCAGGTTCACACGCATGCTGAGTCAGCCCTCTGGGCATACCTTTTCTTTTGGCCAATTTATTGCCGTTAACACCCTTTATTTAAGAACAAAAGAAAGTAAAATTAGCAAAAGTGAATTGAAATTTTCAATATTAACTTTTAATACAAGGACAATTGGCTGCTTGAGAACAAATATTAATATGCCTGCCCAAACCAACAATAAATTATATATATTTTAAAAGGTTGTTGGCATTGCAGTGTGCATAAGGCACTGAACTCATAATTGGCACTACTGTTTTGGCCCTGTGACCAGTTTTACATCAGGGACTTATTTTCCAGTTTTTTCCTCTGAGTTGTTATAATCATTTGCTCTGGTGGAATCTAAACTGAACGGCATGCACAATAAATGTGCTCCCTCCTGGAGCTCACACAGGCATTGTAAAATGCAAAGGAAAACAGTGGGAGACATTGAAGTGGTTCACACACTGACCTTTTAAACACCAAATAGGAGAAATGAATATCTAAAAGGCCAAGTTAGTCCAGAATCCCACCCACACTACTCCAGACTGCCCACCACCCAGCCCAGACGTTCATGTCTACGTGTCACGTGGAGACAGACTCAGAGATAAAGGGATCAGCGGGAGTGATAGATATACAGCCATCAGTGTGAAAAACCGATTTCTCTTTCTTTCTCTGACACCATCGCTAGTAATTAATATTCAGCTGTTATTGACCCGTTTACCAATAATGTGTGATTGCAGGCTTGGATATGGGCTCTTGAAAGACGCTGGTCCTGAGGATATGGATAGCAGTATCCAAAAGAAAAGAAAAACATGGGTAGCTGATATGCATAAATGACCATTTTCACTTACAAATTGAAATATGTGAACTTTCATATGTAAGTTGTTATATGGACAAAACTTTTCCTTCTCTTTAGGATACACCTAGGAGTGGATGCTGGGCTAGCAGTTAACTCTATGTTTCATTCTTGAGGATCTGCCAAACTTCTCCAAAGCAGCCGCACTATTTTACATTCCCACCAACGGTCTTTGAAGGTTTCTAATTTTTCTACATCTCCTCCAACACTTGCTGTTATGTGTTTTTTATGATAACCATCCTAGCGAGTGATAGCTCTTTGTGGTTTTAATTTGCATGCCTGGCAAGTTGCTTGGAAGCCTGGAAGATTTTTCTTTATTAGCCTATGAGTTCAGCAAGTTTGTTCAGAATATGACAAGATGTGTCTTGTGCCACATTGGAACACATTGAGCCTGTCTAAGCTTTAGGTTCAGGTCTTTCTTCAATATGGAAGAAACTCATTTTTATTCTTGATAAATTTCCCATGTTAAATTATTTCCCTCTTTCATGGGTTTTATTTCTTATGCTGGAATGTATTCTCATGCTAGTTTCCTTGATCTACTCTCCAGATCTTGCACATTTTATCTGATAGTATCATTCTTTTTATATTTTTGCTCTTTGCTTTGAAGTATTTATTCATTCCTTCATATTTAAAAATTTAGCAATAGCTTCAGACTAACACAACCATCCAAGTGAGAATGACTGAAACTCTGGACACCTTTAAAAAGCAGATCTAAAATACTAGAGAACTGGCAAGGCAGCATGAACAGGTGGGAACAAGCTACAGTGATGAAGGGAAGAACAGAAAGGTGAGTGAAACACCCATCTCCAGTTTTCTTCCTACGATGTTTGGTAACCTGCAAGTCAGAAATGAAGAAGCCACTAAGGTGAGCAAAGTTTCTTTCAATCTTACTAGGTTGGGGAATAAAGATCTTCGGAAACTACCAAGGGGGCAGGCTTTGTCACACATATAAAATGTTCACTCAGATCCTTGAAGGGATTCACGCCAGTGTTAGCAATCAAATGTACAGAAATCAAATCTCGCAAAGACTGAAAACTAATGAAGTCTGCTTAATATATGATTGGATTATGATAATCTTTCCCTAGGCCAACTGCCTAATAAAATAGAGTTAATCCTCTGGAGAAAGATAACAGCATCCAAAGCATCAGATGATTTCTCATGATTTCCTATGAAATGTCAGGCATTCCAGGGGACAAGATCAAATGAAAATCAAGAGAAAAACAAATAGACAATAGGAACAGACGCACAAGAGATTGGAAAATGAGATTTTTCAAATGTGGATATCAAAACAGTTGTAATTACAAGGTCAAGGATATCAGCATAAAATTGGAATCTATACATAAAAGAAGCAAATTTAAACCCCAAAAGTAAAAATTCAAGAACCAAATTTAAGAATTTAATAAATGTTAAGAAACTGTCACCCATTGACTAACTCAAACACTTCCTAACTCATTTTATGATGCAATTAAACTTTGATAGAAAAACCCAACAAGAACATGACAAAAAGGAAAATTACAGGCAAATTTATCTTATGGAATAGATGAAAACATTCTACATAAAATATTAGCAAACCAAATCTAGCAATACATAAAAAGGAATAGTACAACACGATCAAATGGGGTTTAAAAAGAACAACCACAGCGGAAGTTGAAAGACAATTTAAATTAAATGGTAGTTAAAATATGACAACTTGTAGATGTGATTAAAGCTATACAGAGAAGGAAGCATGTAATCTTAAATATATATATATATATATATATATTGGGAAAAAAAGCTTAAAGGAACAGTTGAATATCTATCTTAAACAAATAGACAAATCACAGCAAATAAATCAAATAGAGAAGAAGGTGAAAAAAAAATAAAGGTCACAGCAACAATTAGTGAAATATGAAAACAAACATCCAATCAGAAGGATCAACAAAGCCAAAGATGGTTCTTTCAAAAGGAAAATTAGCAAGACTAAAAAGACTTCAAATTAGCCTTCTGATAAAAATGGCCATTACTAGGCTTTGTATAGATATTAAAAATATTATTAGAGAAAATTATAGACAATTATATACCAATAAATCTGAAAATTTAGATAAAAGTACACATTTCCTGAAAAATACACCTACCAACACTAACACAAAAATTAATAGAATATCAAAATAGTTCTTTACCTATTAAGGAATTGGATTCATTATTAAGTAACCTCCCCACAAAGAAAACTCTAAGCCCAGATGGTTTCACTTGTGAATTCTCCCAAATATTTAAGGAAGTAATAAAACCAATATTATAAAAACTTTTCTAGAGAATAGGAAAAAAGAACACTTCCTAACTCATTTTATGATGCAATTAAACTTTGATAGAAAACCTTGATAAGAACATTATAAAAAGGAAAATTACAGGCAAATTTATCTGATTAAAAGAGATGAAAAAATCCTAAATAAAATATTAGCAAACCAATTCTATCAATACATAAATGGAATAGTACATCATGACCAAATGGGTTTTAAAATTCAAAATTCAATCGATGTTATGTGTCACATTCAGAGAAAAGGGAGAAAGATCATGTGGATTTTCTTTCATGTTTATCATCTTTCTAATAGAAAAATAATATTTAACATCCATTCATGATTAAAAACTCTTAGAATCTAGGAATAGAAGAAAACTTCCTTAATCTGATGAAGTGTATCTATAAAATCCCTACATCATTTTATTTGTTATTTATTGGAAGATTCCTCCCTTGATATTGGCAATGGGACAGTGTTGTCTACTCTAGCTCAAACATTGAACTAGAGATCCTACTTAGTGCAACAGGCAAGAAAAGAAATAAAAGGCATTCAGAATTGGAGAAGAAGAAATAAAATTGCAATTTTGGAGACAAAATGATTTTAAACATAGAAAACCCAAATGATGTACAAGCAAACTCTTACAATTAATGAGTGAAATTTGCAAGTTTGCCTTATACCAGATCAATAAAACAAATTGTATTTCTATATACTAGCAACAAACAAAGACAAAATTAAATTTAAAAACTACGTTTAAATAAAAAATCAGCATACATCTGTGAGTAAATATAATACCTCTACATTAAATACCAAAAATAATTAAACAAATTCAAAACATTATCAAGAGAAACTAAAGTAATCCTAAATAATTGGAATATATACCATGTTCATTAAAAGCAAAAGTCATTATCGTAATGATGTTTATTTTCCCCAAATTGAACTATAACTTCAATACATTCCAGCTGAAATGTCAACTTTTTTGTGGATAGTGACGTGCTGATTCTAAAATTTAAAAGGAAATTCAAAGGGCTTGCAACAGTCAAGTCTAACTACAAGAATAATTAAAAGGTTGGAAGATTTATGCTACCAGCATGAGACCTATTATAAAATAATATGAATATTTTGAGCCACTGATGTAATAGGCCAACGGAACCGAGGGAAACAGACTCACATGTGTATGGGCACCAGATTCTGACAAAAGTAACAGGGGAGTGGTAGGAAAGCATAGTCATTTCAGTAGATGATGCTATGTAAATTGAATATTTATGTGGAAAAAAAGCGAATCTTGAATCCTACTGCACCACACACAAAAATCAACTTCAGAGGAAATGTAGATCTAACTATAAAGGGTAATACAGCTAAACTTTCAGAATTGAACATAGGAAAATATCTTTGTGACTTTGGAGAAGGCAAATATATTTTTAAACACAATTGGTGAGACACAAAATGTGCCAGCTAAAACAGGAACATTCAATAAACTGGTTAAATTAAAAGTAAGAGTTTCTGTTCATCGAAAGATACCATAAAAAGAGTGGGAAGGTAAAATCAGAGGACGGGAGAAAATATTTGCCACCAATTTATTCAACAACAAGCTCAAAATGTGTTATCAAAATCCCACAGTTCATTAAGTAAAATACAAAGCCAGTAGAAAGTGGGTAAAAGATATGTGCAGACATTTCAAAAAAAAAAAAATCCAAATGTCTACTAAACACATGAATAGGTGCTTAGCTTCACTGGTCATGAGAGAAATGCTAATTGAAGCCCAATGCCATACCATGACACCCCCGCAAGTAAGAATAGCTAAAACGAAAAGAAAAAAGAAAAAATCCAGTATAGGTAACCATATGAAACAATCACAACTTTAATGCTCTTTTATATACTTTGGGTGGGAGTCTTGGGTATAATCCACTTCGAGAAATAAATTGATATTTTATTGCATAGCCAAACATTGGCATAATTTATGATCCAGTATTTTCTGGATCACAATAGGGACTCTTGTACACTTATCAGGAGACATGCACAAGAATGTTCATGTCAGTAGTGTTCATAAAAACAACACACACACACACACACACACACACCTCTTAACAACTCAAATGTATAGCTATCAGCAGAATGCATATAAATAGTAGTATTTTAACACTATGAAATATATTACACAGGAATGAATTACACTCAATAATATGGATGAATCTGAAAAACATTAGTGATGTTAGGTGATAAAAGAAAGACTACAAATAAGATGATCCCATTTTTATAAAGGCCAGATACTGGAAAAAATAAGGCACATGTTGAGCCAGCTCATGAGCATGTGTGTGTGTGTGTGTGTGTGTGTGTGTGTAAGAGAAATCAGTGTATGCCAAAGTGACTATTTCTAGCAGAGGGATTCATTTCCTTTGTGCTTATCTGTGTTATCTGAAGATTCTCTAGTGAACATATAATACAATTTTCCTAATGAAATGTGTTACTAATTGACCATCACAATACTCCTCAATGTTGAGTAAGATACCCATTTTTACCATGGCCTCCATGCCTTGAAACAACCACAAAATAGAATATCTCACATTGAATTCGTTCTCTGTGCAAATCAACCAGCTCCCGCAGTGGCTGAAATAATTGTACAAACAATCTCGCAATCCATGCACCATAATGACATGGAGTCAGCCCCTTCCATAGGTAATATTTCAGCAGCTTTAATCTCTTGCCTCTTTTACAATTTGGTATCTTCTTTTCCAGAAATGGAAAAGAAATATAAAGTTGGAAAGGCCAGGAGCTTTGACTCTTGTGGGAATGTATGTTCTGAATGAAAAGAAAATACAGATCCGTAGGTCAGCACCTAAATGTGAAGCTGTATGTTAATTTAGATTTTAAAATCTGCCACTCTCATCTCATAGAGAGCCAGGTGCGGTGAACAGATCCTCTTGCATAAGTCTATAAAGCAAACCTCATCACTGAGTGTGTCAGAGCCCAGAGATTTATTACAAAGTGATATATTTTCAAAGAACAGCACAAAGAGTCTTTTAACACTGAATTTGTCAGAGACCTCGCCGACATCAAACAGATGCTTTTCACTTGGAGCGTTTGACTCTTAAACTTCAATGTTTCATACGTTAAGTGATTGGAAACTTGGGAACCATGAAGTAATACTTTTCTCTGATTTGGAAAATTTGACTCTTTAACAATGAAACTTTAGATGCATATTAAGAATGACTTTGAGAAGTGGTATAGTGTTTTCTTTATGGAGAGGCTATCCTTTGGTCCAGTAATATCACTCTTTCAAAGATTAAAAAAAAATCTCTAAAATGGATTTCATGTTAGCAAGAGGTTTTTTTTTTAACCCTCTCTATACTTTCCCCCTTTACTCACCTACGCGTCTTGTTGATTTCTTCTAAAAATCAAATGAGCACTACATGCCTGAGGCTTCAATAAAAGCCTTCTAACGTGGGTCATTTGACTTTTGGCCTTAAAAAATAAATCATATGCCAGAAGTTGGATTACTATCATGCCATATCCTTGAATAAACATGGTGCCTCCTCTCAGCTGAGGCTGTTGCCAGTGTTTATAATTTTGCATACATTTTTACCCAGATGCAATGAGCTGCTTGTATGGAGCTCTCCTGGTTACTGATCACGCTATAAACCACAGAAAGCATGCAAACCAGAAGAAGCAAAGCCCAGCTTTGGTTTATGGCCCTGCTCAACTTTTGGTCCAACCAACTCTAACTCCATCTTGAGCTGGATCATAAGGGAAAGAGCTATTGCTTTTGGATTTAAGAAGTATGCAGGGCCCAACATTCCTAATGCACAGGAGGAACAGCTGGGCCACCCAACATGATCTTAAACCTGTCCCATAAATAACGGAGCACAAACTAGAACTTTACCAAGTAAAGAATGTATGACTTTCCCTTGACAGATGTTCCTTTATACGATTTTTTACATTGCACTTTTTTATTTAGCAAATAAAGCAAAACTTCTTTAGTTTGGATTCGATTACTCGTTCTTCAGGGGCAAAGGCTGGACTAAAAGGAATTAATATGATGACCTAGAAACTGTGGAACGTTATCTCAAAAATTTGCTTTTGCTTAAGAAGTTATTACTAATACTAAAAAGAATAATCAATTGTTGAACTGGGCCCAATACTAGCTGCTTTTTAGAGAAAAGCTCAGAGAAGATGGTTTGCTGTGCGCATGCTCACATCGCGATGGACCCAGCGTTCCGAAGTAGTTGTGATTCACCGTACGTTTCTGCCTTTCCACTGCATGTTCTTCCTTTTTTATGGAAAATGTAAATTAGGGTTAAGTCTACTTGTCAGTTAGGCATTTGTTTGTCCTAAAGGGGGAAAGTTTTGGTGTCAGTCACCCCAAGCTGAGGCAATAACGTAGGATGCATAGGGAGGGGGGTTGATGTTTAGGGAAGCAGTTAATAATATTGTTTTCTTCCCCTCTCACGTTCAGATGCATTTGAGAAATCAGACCCAGATGGAGATGAACATATCAGCTTTATTCCCAATAAGATCAGTTGGGTAACACGACTCCACATCTCTTGATGAAAAGAACTCGCTCCTCCATTTCAAGTTGAGAACTTGGGCTAGCCTGCCTGCGGAAACATCCAGAATTAGAGCAGAATTCCTGTCTCAAATTGATCTGGGGCTCCCCGCCGGTGGATCAGTTCCCTTCAGTTGACAAACCCGGACCATGGATGATGCCATCCATCAGTCAGATAACTCAGTCCTCCTTCAGGAGCAGGTGAGAGATGGGCAAGCTGCCAGAACTGTGTGCTAGCCAAAGGGTTTAGAGAATCAGAAGGCAAAGGGAAAAGCAGTTCCTTTCGAACGTTCTCTGGTACTTTCATTTCTTAACCATTAAGCTTAAAATAAACCAGAGGTATGACTAGCCACCACCTCGCCACACACATGTGCACACACACACACACACACACACACTCCCTCACGATAGTCCAGCTCCTGTCCTCATGGACCCCTAACCTCTCTTGTGTATCTACCTCATTCTACAGTGTGCAGTTTAGATTTTGTTGCTGACATGGGTCGGAGTTTGTACTAATCAAACTAACGGCAAGCCCCGTTCTATCTGAAGATAGTTATCTGATCACTCTACCATTACTCTATTCCCTATTCCAAATTATGTGGAGACACGTAGGTCCACATAGCTTACCAGAGCAAATGCATAAAACAAAATGATACAATAATGGATTCTCTGGTCGTCCATAGTAAGTCAATGTAGAGATGCTTTTGATGATGAAATTTCTTTTGTTATCAAATCTGCGGGTTTGATAAAATTGATAAAGTAAAAATTTCCTTGCTCTAAGTGAAAATGCAGGAAAAGGTTAAGTTCACAATCATTAAATCTGAAAACTACTCCCCCCAGTTTACTCCTCTCACTCCAGCACCTGAGTGGAACTGGGATTCCATCTGCAACTACAGCAGAGCATTGATGAAGTGCCTTTAGGACTCCAGAAGTTGAGTTGTCTGAGCCATCCTGGAATGCTAAATCCTCTCTGCCCAGTGGATTCAAATGCTTCTAAGTTGTAACTTGACTTCCCCTTTTTGCCCTGTAATTCTGAAATTGTAATGCAATACTGAAGAGCTCTCTCAAGGTCTATACCTAAATGAATGAATGAATAATAAATTTATGGCAAATAAACCTTTTAAGGCCTGAATCATGGATGTTTCAGTGGCCTCTGTATGAAATTGTAGGAACAGGAAAACATGACTCTCAGGGACATTTTCTCCATGTGTATCAGCAGGAGAATCCCCTTCTGCACATTCCTCACCAAAAGAGCTCTTGATGCTTCTGAGGTTTTGCCTATCAGGACCTATCCCTCCACCATGTCCTCCACAAGGCAGAAACCCCCCTCCATTTTGGAATGTTCCAGGGCTTAAATAATTTATGCTACATTAATGGCAGAAGTTGAGTAATTCTACTCAGGAGGTACCCTCCCTCAAACCCACTTCTAACACAGGCCCACTCTGTTAGTCATTACACTGCCTGGCTTTCCTTTGAGTGTTTTAACTTCCCTGTGCCTTCCTTTGTCCTTCTTATTGGGCATGGTTCTTGGAGGCATAGGCAATAATTGCTTCCCCCTTACTATAACCATGTCATCCAAATGTCCCTTAATAATGCTTAATTTTCAAGGGCTGGTCTCCCAATTGGACTTATTGGCTCTATCAATAACTTTAAGAGGATCCATATCAATAGTTCCCTGATTATGGTTCCTCCAGGGAATTCTTTTTAGTCTGATCTATGAGATCTTGCCTGCCTTTCTCTGGTAGATTTCTTTGAGCCTTAATCACTCTTTCTGATATATAAGTAACTAAAATCCTTCTTCTCCCTCCCCACATTTTTATTATTATTTTAAGTAGCTACACCTGGGTATGTTTTCCCGTTCCATAATTCTAGCCCATGCTATCAGATCTCGTTTTCTTTGTTGCATTTGCCTCATCTGCCTAAAATCTCAACATTCTTCCTAAGGAAATCCCTTTCTTCTTCTAGCTTAATGAAGCTGGTCTTCCTTTATTATGCTTTCATTCCACTGCTCCATTGCTCCTTTCTGATAGTAAGATGGAAATATAAGTCTTAAAACACTCTAGGCTTCATTTAGTTTTATGATCAAAATTGATTCCTAGAGACAGGTGTTCCAAACATCAGGCTTTTCAGTTTTCTCCGTTGCTTTTGGGTTTGCAAAAATTTTACTGTGTTGTTTCTTTGCTTCAATCCTAAAAAACAGACATTTCCATTAATTTTAATTTGTTTGTAAATAAAGTTCATTATCCTTTTGTGAGTGTTCAGTTAGCTTGATCTGTTGTAACAAATTCCATAGTTTAAGCCATAGGTGGCTTAAGCAACAAAAGTGGATTTCTCACATTTCTAGAAGTTCAAGATCAGGATGCCAGCATCATTAGGTTCTGGTAAGAACCCTCTTCCTGACTTATAGATGGCTGGCTGTCTTCTTGCTTTATCCTCACATGGAGGAAACAGAGAGACAGAGAAGCAAACAGAAACAGACAGAGGAACAGAGAAACAAAGAGACGGACAGAGAAAGAGAGAGAGGTCTGGTCTCTTTCTCTTCTTATGAAGACACTAATCCCATCATAGGGCTCCATGCTCATAACCTCATCTAAACCTAATTACCTCCCAAAGGCCTCACTTCCAAATACCATCACAGTGGGGACTAGGACCCCAATATATGAATTTGAGGAGTGGATTATAAACATTCAGTTCATAGCAGTGGATGAAGCCAATCTTTGCCTCTCGAAAATTTAAAGCCGTGATCAGAACACATGTAATTAATAAATGTAGAGCCATCTCGGGACCACATGTTTAGGGAGCACAAAACCGATAGTCAAACCATGTGGATCCAAGAGGTCAGGATTCCCTCCCACCAATTCTCTTCTCTGTCCCTCGTTGCTTTTGTAAAGAGGTCTACAATATGGGACAGCTGGTCTAGCACAACCTGCAGATGCCTGGTCTGACACACATTGGTGCTCCTTACTTCACATGGGACTAGGGTGCCTTTACAGTACAAAGCCCCAAATTGCATGCCTGATGGAGAAAAACTGTAAATGCAACAACAAATTGTTCCACAAACTTCCTTTTAACTTCCACTGCTACTTGTCCATCTCTAAATAACTTGTGAATATCATGAGATTTTAGTTTTAGAACTTTTTTTACAACAATGCTAATTTTTTTTATGTGTATTTATTTATTTTTTGAGAATTAGAGAGTGTGTGCATAAGTGTGAGCAGGGGAGGGGAGAGAGAGAATCCCAGCCAGGCTCAGGCTATCAGTGCAGAGCTGGAAGTGGGTTCAATTTCATTTACTGTGAGATCATGACCTGAGCGGAAATCAAGAGTTGGATGCTTAACTGACTGAGCCACCCAAGGATGCCCAAGCAATACTTAGTTGTAACAATAAGTTCTTACTGATTTACTTCCTTAACATATTTTTTTATCCCTCTTCTTCCTCATGGATATATACATATTTTTTTCTACAGTATTATTCTCTAATAGTTTTTATGAAGAGACTCACTTGGGATCAATTTTGTGGGGACCCCATGCCCTCAACCAATATATAGTGATGGAGCAGGGACTGGTAAACGATAATTAAAATCTCCCATTCAGAAAAAGAAAGAGTGGAAGGCACATGACAATTGCTATTCCATAGCCGTGATAAAATTCAGCAAGGCAGACATTGTGAGAGTCCCTGCTGTCGAAACTGTCTAAATAGGCCCTGCTTCTGTTCTCTGGAAGGGGGTGCTTTGTCTATTATTCTCCGTGGACCCTGGTTCTGCTCTCCTGTATGTTCTTTGTGGTCTGTATCTCTCCTTGGACTTATTGGAGGTGGACATTGAGGTATATGCCAACCTTGTGGTCATGGAAAGTTGGAGGACTAGGGTTGATGAAAGGCCATGTTCATGGTTTCTCTCACAATACAATTCCTTCAAAAACTTAGTAGGCTTTTAACCTATTTGACTTACATCCAGTTGGTCCTGTTTCAGTGAAACTTGTCAATAAGCATACCTAATGTTCTTTTCCAGATATAGTCCTTAGATTGCTTTATTTTGCTTCCTCTGTCTGATGCCCTTGTCTCTCAACTGAATAGTGATTATTTTAGGACTATGGAAATCCATGAGTGAGAAAAACATATTTTAAAAATTTCATCTTAGACTGAAAATAAAAAGTTCCTAATCCCCTAGGAAAAGATTAATTGTTTTATGGCCATAGCAAGGAGTAACAACTTGTACTGGTTTTAAATCAATGAAATGACAACTTTGCCTCTGTAATCGCACTTGGAAAGCCAATCTACAACACCCTCACTCCAATGCACACCCTTCTAAAAGATAGCCAGTCAACAACAGTATTACTCATTTTAGCACTAGGGATCAATCTCCAACTTCTGTTTCTGAAGGCCTGCCAGTTCCTGAACTCAGTGCTGCCCTAAACTCTGTGTACATGAGGCAAGTCTCTGCTCATGGATTATATACCGCTCTCCTCTTCTTAGTAAGCAATAAATTCAGAGCTTTGTTTGTTTGTTTGTTTGTTTCAGGTAGTGACTGGTGGTCTCTTCCACTGACAGCTATTCGTCACCTTATGAAATTGAAAGTTTTACTGAGCCAGTGTGGCTCAGAGGTCCCATCTCTTATTCTTTAGCTTCTAAATGTAACTGGATTTTACAGCTCAAGGAGGCTAAAAATTTCTAGCCATCCAGTCTGCTTTGTTTCTGCAGAGCTCATGCCCAAGTGCTAAACCAATGCCCTGTAATTTAGGTCTTTGTCTCACTATCCACCCCACTGGATAGAAGCCTTTCTGTGTATGTTAGGATAATTAAAACTAGCTATTATAGTAAGTCAGTTCCAAATATCAATAGACGATACAATAATATCGTACTTATCACTTGTGTCGTAGTCTTATGTAGGTGGGATAAGTTCTCCATGGTGATTTCCCTCCAAGTGGACACTCAGAAATCCAGGATTCTCCTATATTTGAGGCTTTACCATCATGGATATCTGCACTCCATGTCATGTCAACAGGGGAAACGTCATGAAAGATCTTAAGGAACATTCTAAGGTCAGGTTTAGAAGTGATGAAACATCTTTAGTGCCCACATTCCATTGGAGGAGGGTTATGTGATCTTCTTTAATGAACAGGAAGAGAGAACAGAATTTGAAACATCTGGGCAGTCTTACCACAAAACACTACCCATTTTTCTAAGTTCTCAGAGGTCAACTCATTTTTCTCTCTCTAATAAATATTATTTGAACTATTGAATACAATTCAATATAAGAACTTACCTCTGAAATATTCATTTTGGGGAACTTGGGATTTCTAATTTAAAAACATAGAGTAGGGGCACCTGGGTGGCTCAGTCAGTTAAGCATCAACCCTTGATTTTGGCTCAGGTCACAGTCTCACGTTTGTGCGATCAAACCCCATGTCAGTTTCCGTGATGGGTATGGAACCTGCTTGGGATTCTCTCTCTCCTTCTCTCTCTGCCCCTTCCCTGCTCACGCACTCTCTCTCTCTCTGTCAAAATAAATAAATAAACATTAAAAAATCATTAAAAAACAATTAAAAAACATAAAAAAATCATAGAGAGGAAAAGTTATTTCCACTTGATTTCCATCTTGATAATATAGTTCTGTTTATATTTTAACAATATTTTCAAAAACCCTAAATAAAAATGAGAATTTATTTATATGCAAATACACTTAAGAATCTGAATATGTCCCAGCTTAAGCATTTGGGCCATAGTTGTGCCACTTTACAAGGAATTTTTACTCTGATACATTTCATAGAAGATCTTTTAAAATAGTGTAAACCCCTAGGTCTATCATTGTGTCATGGGTAGTTTCATTTTAAAGTAATGCCTTGATAATTCTAAGGGTTTTTCTATGCTTCTTTAAAAACATGTAATTTCAGTATGCACACATTTATAAATTGTACTTCCTCTAGGCTATTTTCATGGTACATTTCACTAATTTACTAACATTGCCAATTCTTAGTCCCAGAAAGATATACAAAGGAACTAGTGATATCAGAATTTACCATCAGTGATTCTTTCACAACTGCATTATGAAGCCATACAAACTATACTATAGTGTGGTATGCCACAGAATCCAGTTTATATTTGTTCATATGTTTTAAAACTAGGACCTCTAGATTTCATAGTACATCGAATTATCTTTTCCCATTCAGAGTCATTGTTTGACAAGTGCTTAATGATACTGGAAAAATTGTGACCCTTTTCTTGCCCTGGTTAAAAATATTTTATATTAATGAATCTTTTGCAAATTCATTGAATACTGTCTGGTGAGTAGGGAAAAGCCCAGGGATCACATCAAAATGAGCAACTGAATAGATTCAATTATAATTATTGGATTAAATGCCTGTGGAGAAAATGCTGTAATTTAACTGTACTCCAGGCATAAATACGAAGAGTTAAAATATTACAATATACTCTAGAAACATACTTGAAGAACTGCCAAGATTTCCATTACAATCCTAACTTGTCAGGAGTTTATATCCTGTCACATTTAGTTTGGCTATAAATTGGAATATAATACCGAAATCTCACTTTTAAGTTTAGACTTTATCATTTTAAGATTATTACATGTGCTAACACAAGAGAACACACACACACACACACATGCACACACACCCTACATTGCAAGTCACAAATGTACATCTGTCACAAAATCCTTTCTCTATACTATAAAAGAGTGCTTCTCTGATTTCTCTGATAAAGGCCTTCTCTGGCCTCTCTGTCTACTTCTGGAATCCCATATATTCATCTATTTACTAACTTATTAATCAATTAACAATTAATATGTGTGTATACACACACACACATATATATATATATATATATATATATATATATATATGCCAGGAACTATGTTGAATGCTGGAAATATAACCATAGCAAGCAGTTAGCAGAGGCACTACACACGGTAACTACATGCTTGGGCTTTATTCAGATAACTTCTTCTCAATTCTCTGTACTGTACTCCCATATATTTTATAATTTCTTAATGTGCAAACTGGAAATAATAATACATTTCTTGTCATGGTGCCTGACACATAGTAAACTCTGAATGAATGATTAGCTATTATTATCTGACAGTCTTCCTGGCTGGGTCAGGAACAGACCAGTTAAGACACAAATCAAAAGATAAAGTAATTCTCCTGATGTACTAATTTCCTGGGACAGACCGTCACCAGTACATAATCCATGCATATTTGAACACCTTCTCAAGGTCATTCTCTCTATACTCAATATCCACCATATTATTCTTTTCTTTCTATTCTTTTTTCTGTTTGAATTCATATAGACAGTGGCCAAAACATATTTATCTGATGATGACAATGAGATTATATGTTCATCTTCGTACTCCAATTGTCTTGTTTTATAGTAGACTTATTTTTTTAATGGCTAATGAAAAATATACATGAGATGAAGTTTACATTGTAATTTATCTGTTCTGGGATAGGTAAAATAGGACCCCACTGTATTTTATTAACTACGATTTGATTTTCTGTGATAGTCTCAACATTGCACAGCAGATGCTATGTACAGAGTCTGTGGTAGTTCAAGACTTTGCTTCAAAAGCTAAGCAAATGGGGTGCACTTGGGCTATTAACTACACATTCGCTTATGGAAGCAATTCTCCCTCGATGTGGCATATGAAGTCCAGAACAACATTAATCAGGCAAGCGAAGCGGTATTCTGAAGGGAGTGTTCATCACAGGACCAAATACACTGAGGTCTGTAAAGTTTTTAGAAGTCATTTTGCCTACTGGTCTCATTTTGAACTTGAGGAAACAAAGGCAGAGAGATGTGAGTGATCTGCCAAAAGCCAGACAAATGGTTAATAGCAGCATCTAGAAGCCAGGTCTACAGATTCTCATTCATACATCAATTCATTCATTTTTCATTCACTCATTATTTCATCCATTCAGCAAACATATGCTGAGCAGTGTTTATGTGCCAGGAATTGTGATAGATGCTGAGGAGAGAGTGGTAAATGAGATAGTTCTGCCCTCATACAGCATACAGCGGGGAGTGTGTGGCTAGACAGGTGAACAAATATTAAACAAGAAATTAGAACACAGGTGAAATGAGGGAGGAAGTACAAGGTACTCTGAGAAAATCCAGGGAAGCCCAACTCAGTCTTGGTGCTCCCAAAATTCCTGGAGGAAGGAAAGTCTAAGCTGAAAAAAATCTAGAGAATAAAAAGACCAAAGGGAAGAGGGGAGATGGAAAAAAGAGTAGTAGAAAGTTTATAGTCAAACTGGACCCATCAGTAAGACAACTAATATGACTGTGTATAAAATGGAGCCATCATTACAGCTCTGAGATAATGCCATTGGTTGTAATTACTAATACGGCCAATGTCATGATGTATGGTATTCCATTATCCAATAAAATGTGTTGACAAAATCTTTGGTAAGTGTAGTCAGTTTCTCGCTACCACTTTTTTCTCCCACACAAAGGTCTGAGTCTTTGTTAAGAGCTACGGCTTGGTCAATATAATCCCCAAAATAACATTGCCTGAAAAAAATAAAAAGAATTTTCCGTTGTACTGGAAAGAAAATATAAAATAGTGAAATTGGAGGCTTATAAAATCTGTGTTTTATTCCACTGATGATTTATTTAGCATAATAGCTCACTCAAAATTTTCTCAACCTCAATTGTAGTAGAAAATTTCCAGCGGGTGTGCATATGCATTTGTGCTGACCTGACTTTATTTTGTTTTAGCCACTAATTTCCTCTGTTCTCAAAATACTCAATTAGCAGCATCACTTTCTATATAGCGTTTTCTCTGAACCCATATAGTTTTAGGTGTTAAATGAAAAAAAAATAAACAACCTATAAAGTGTTTTCTCTTATATTCAACTGGCATTTCACAGATTTTAAAGTTCATAAAAAGTTCAAGTGGATTATTCAACTATAATTCAGTTCGTTATTTTGGTCCTTTATGCTATCACAGAAGATTAGGTATGTGTTTCTAGGTATTGTTACTAGGATTATATGAATGAATGGACTATTTTGGTAGAGATACATAAAGTGATCTTTTTTATTTATTAAGAAATTGTCTTATTGGTAGATACTCAATACAGGTCTTGACTGAATGAATAAATGTCTATAAGCGAATATATGAAATTAATAGGAGGCCTGATGTAGATAACTAAAACTATGGAGGTATTTGTTAGATAACCCTTCATACAAAATAGAGGCATCATTACTTGCTTGGACATAACATTGAATGCTGTAATTGTTAATACTGCCTTGATTCTTAGTATCCCATTATCCAAAAAAATATGTTGAACAAAACCGTGGTAACTGTTGAAAACTTTGCCTCACCCTTCTTTCTCCCCACAGGAAACCACATCTTCTCACATCCAACACCCCTAGACAGTAAGAGCAGTCCCCTGCCTGAAAGAATCTTGTGCTCCTAAATGGATAGAATCCAGACACACATGTTAGTGGATGACTTCAATCATCCCACATGGGACCCATATAGTGCACATTTTCCTTTTTTTAATTTTTAATGTCCATATGTTTGTTTGGCTGGAAATCAAGTTTCATTATATGCTCCTATTATTCCACTGTATAACAATCTTATTTATAGGCCATTCACATAAGAACTAATTTCTTTGATAGAAAGGCCGCTAATGCTTATTTAAGCTCACTATAATGAAAACAGTATTGGTGGAACTCCAAACGAATGTTGAACCCTAGAGCCATGCCTTCAGTCCTTTCCCTGATGATGGGACTTCACAGTGTCAACCTATTCTCTTGGCTCCCTACATAAATGTCCAGAAGGTAGGCAGGAACTTTATTAAATGCTGGCAATTCATATATAAAACAAGCATGGTGTACTTAATCTCCATATTGGCTTTGAGAAGTCTTCCTGATGCCAAGACTCTACTTGAATTCAGAGGCTCACACGCATAATGAATATGTCTTAGAAAACCATGTAGGAAGTAAGTAATTTTATTTGTGAAGGCCCTGTGGGTACACATACACAGGAGTGATGGCAAACTTGATTTCTGTGTTACTCTGCAAAAACATTTTTGGTCGAGTCACACACTCTGAGGCTGAATGTAATATAGATTGTCTGAAATATTAAAAGTGCCCTGATGTCAAGTCAGATCCTGGCCTATTTTCCCACACTGATCCTTGGGTAATTAGATTATGCTCTGTAAACAAAGGCTTGGCTTGACAACTTGACTTTCTCATTCGGTGTGGTCTGGTAGTAATCAAAGATGCCTCAGTATTAACTTTAGAAAGTGTACATTCTCAGTGAAAGAAGTTTTGTGCTTCAAGAATGTCACCTTTATGTTTTCAGATGTTTACATTTTTGCTTACAGAGGTAGCCATGAGCAAATACATCAGTTAATGTATGATTTAATGGTGTAGTTGTTTCAATTTCTGCAAAGTATCTTGTCAGCCATCTAAAACCATATGTTTAGCAGTCATGCCCCAGTAATATTTTAATTAAATTAATCTTTTCCTCAGGACATCTTTTATTTTTTTTTATAAAATTTTTTTCAACCTTTATTTATTTTTGGGACAGAGAGAGACAGAGCATGAACGGGGGAGGGGCAGAAAGAGAGGGAGACACAGAATCGGAAACAGGTTCCAGGCTCTGAGCCATCAGCCCAGAGCCTGACGCGGGGCTCGAACTCCCGGACCGCAAGATCGTGACCTGGCTGAAGTCGGACGCTTAACCGACTGCGCCACCCAGGCGCCCCTGGGACATCTTAATAAAAGTGAATTGTGATGTATACAAATGAGAGATCTTGTATTACATTATATAAGAACTTTATAGAAAGCTAGTGTGAAAACTTAGTACTTAAAAAAAAATCCTTTTGAGTGACTTTGATCTTTATCACATTCTTATTTTTATCAAGTGCAAGGATGAAGAAATGAGTAATCTTAAACCCATACAGAAAAGATGTAACTGTCATTTTACCTCCCAACTAGAGGCTGGATATGACATCATCCATTATCTGCTTGCAAGTATAACTTCTCTTAGAGACTCCAAATATGCACCCAACCCAGGTCCCTGAGTGATATAAATACAAGCTCAGTAATCAAATGTTATGTTTTACAAAGGAACCTAATAAAAGATATTTCAATAATTAGTAAGAATTCTACGGGAAGAGGATGACTGAGGTCTCCAGTTGTTCCATGGCAGCAGGTAGGAAAGACCACGGAGTTGAGCTATGAACAGTTACTAACAGAGGAGAAATCATTTTTTTCTAGTTTAATGTGCAGGTTTTCATGATCATTTTTTTAAATAACTTTCAATGTTCACTAACTTAAAATTTGTAACATTTCTTTTTTTGAAATTATTTTGTTTTGTTTTATTTTATTTTATTTTATTTATTTATTTTTTTAATTATTTTTTTTTCAACGTTTATTTATTTTTGGGACAGAGAGAGACAGAGCATGAACGGGGGAGGGGCAGAGAGAGAGGGAGACACAGAATCGGAAACAGGCTCCAGGCTCTGAGCCATCAGCCCAGAGCCCGACACGGGGCTCGAACTCACGGACCGCGAGATCGTGACCTGGCTGAAGTCGGACGCTTAACCGACTGCGCCACCCAGGCGCCCCTATTTTATTTTATTTTTTAAAGAGAGAGAGAAACAGAACACGAGGGGGGCCAGGGCAGAGAGAGAGGGAGACACAGAATCCAAAGCAGGCTCCAGGCTCTGAGCTGTGAGCACAGAGCCTGACGCGGGGCTTGAATTCACACACCGTGACATCATGACCTGAGCCGAAGTCAGACACTTAACCAACTGAGCCACCCAGGCGCCCCAAAATTTATAACATTTCTGACT
Organism: Lynx rufus; assembly: GCF_022079265.1. Lineage (NCBI taxonomy): Eukaryota > Metazoa > Chordata > Mammalia > Carnivora > Felidae > Lynx > Lynx rufus. Next base: position 7,282,398 of record NW_025814829.1, read on the forward strand.
ATCTTCAGTTTATCCTTTGTGAATAAGTAAATGTGGGACTTAGTCTTCGATGAGTACTGTTTATTTGATTAGGGAAAGAAACTGTTATTTAAGAAAGTTATCTAACAGAGATGGATTTATACTTTTTTAGACTCACCACTAATTTATTGATTCAATAACTTACATACTTTTCCATCTATTAAATATAAACTCTGGTATATTATTACTTTATTTTCCAAAGTTCAAAACAATTTTGATTTGAAGCAGATCATTTTGAAGAACAGTAATAATTATAGCAATAACAGCAACGATATATTAGTACTTTCTTTGTTCTAGGCTCTGTATTGGGGAACTGTATTCTAGGCTCTGTATTAGCAAACTCATATCAATTCATCTTCAAAACAGTCTGATAAGGTTTACCTTTTTGCCTCTCTTTAACACAGAAGAGCCAGGAACCAGAATGTTCTATTCAGCGACCTTGGCTCCACATAACAATGCTTAATATGGTTAAACCCTAGTTTAACTGATCCCAGAGGTGACAGTTTTTCCGCTGTATTCTTTTTTGCTTTCCCCCAAACCATGTCATGTCTCTTCTTCAGAATGCCTATCATAGCCTCTGTCCCCCTGTATATGGGAGTACAGTACAGGCAAGGATTATCACTCCCTTGGAAAGCACTTGTTCATTGTATCTTTTTTTTTAAAAAAATGTAGTCAAATAACATTTACCATTTGTAGTGTTCAGTAGTGTTAAGTATATTGTTGTGCGACCCATCTCCAGAACTTTTTCACCTTGCAAAATGAAATTATATATCCATTAGACAACTCTCCAATACCTTCTCTTCCACTCAATTTTCTGTTTCTGTGAGTTTAGTTATCCTAGATCCCTCACTTAAGAGGAATTTTACAGTATTTATTGTTTTATGACTGACTTATTTTACTTAAAATTTTTTTTTAAATATTCATTTTTGAGAGAAAGAAAGAGAGAGAGGGTGAGAGCAGGGGAGGAACAGAGAGAGAGGGAGACACAGAATCCGAAGCAGGCTCCAGGCTCTGAGCTGTCGGCTTGAACCCGTGAGCCATGAGATCATGACCTGAGCTGAGGTTGGATACTTAACCCACTGAACCACCCAGGTGCGCCTAAGACTGACTTATTTTACTTAGTATAATGTCCTCAAAGTTCATCCATGTTGTAGCATATGCTAGAATTTTCTTCCTTTTAAAATTCCATTGTAAATATATCCCATATCGTATTTACCTATTCATCCACCAGCAGATATTTGAGTTGCTCCACCTTTTGGCTACTGTGAATAACGTTACTATGAACATGGATGTACAAAATATCTGAGACTCTGCTTTCAATTCTTCTGGATATATGCTCAGAAGGAGAATTGCTGGATCATAAAGTAATTCTATTTTAATTTTCTGCGGACCCGTTATGCTGTTTTCCACAGCAGCTTTACCATTTTACATTTAAACCAACAATGCAGCAAGGGTCCAATTTCTTCACATCCTTGCCAACACTCGCTTTCTTTTTTGATAGTAGCCGTTCTAATGGGTGTAAGGTGATTACTCACTGTTTTGACTTGCATTTCCTGAATGACTAGTGATGTTATGTATCTTTTCATATGTTTGTTGATCATTTGTGAATCTTCTCGGGGAAATGTCTACTTTAAATCCTTTGTCCATTTTTTTCATTCTTTGTTGTTGTTGAGTTGTAGCTCTTTATATATTCTGGATATTAACTGCTTATGAGATAATAACTCTGCAAATATTTTCTCTATTCCATAGGTTGCCTTTGGAAATCACTCTGTTGATTGTGTTCTTTAATGTACAGAAGTTTTTTTTTTTAATTTTGATATAGTATAATTTATCTATATTTGGCTTTGTTGGTGTTATTTGCAAGAATTCATTGCCAAATGAAATGTCATGAAGCTTTCCCCTATGTTTTCTTCTAGAATTTTATAGCTTAGCTTTTATGTTTAGGTCTTTGACCCATTTTGAGTTAATTTTCTATATGATGTAACATCAGGGTCCAACCTCATGTCACACTATTTTTGAAAAAGTGTGTATTTAAATGAACTACAGTGAGGCTATTTGACCTTGGGCATTACTGTTGGGTTACCGAAGAGTGAAGTCATCTGATGTAAAGAATACCACCTTATTCCAAATCTGTGTAATAAATATCCTCCTGAAACCTCACAGACTTTAGATGATATCCTAATACTTGTTTATTTAAAAGGAAAGATGTTTCTGAAATAAATACATTATGACAGCTAAGAAATTAAAACTTCAAGAGAAAACTTATCTCCTGAAACCTAATGGCCAGTTTTATGGAAATAACTGTGGTTGGAAACACAAATAATTTCAAATATATGCATATTTGATTCTACAGTGTCACAAAAATTCTGTGCTATTTTCTATGTGTGTATCATGGGGAACATAAGAAAAATATCTATTTCTGAAAGAACTTAGTATTTAGTGAAAATAAGGCAGCTAGCATACGCCACATAGAAATAATTACAGATATATATTGGTAGATGTTTGACATAGCCTTTACCCCCGTGTGAACATATATGTAGTTGCCCATAGATATTGATGTTGAACATGTAAGGGAAGCAAGCCAAGCTTGTCAAGGAATGCCAAATAGTTTGCAAAAAAATTGGTGCAGACAAAACATCAGTCTGGTTGGATGTCCCCAGAGAGTGTTTTCCCATCTGTGTAAAAAATGATGATCTTTTTTATTTTTATATTTTCTAGCTTTGGTGATGGTATTAAGAAAATTAGTAAATAAAATTTTAATAATGAATATTTTCTATCATTTACTAATGACATTTTCCTCTAAAAAGCCTATATACCTACAAATACACACACAAACATATGTATGCATATGTATACACAATGTATGTAATATATGTAATATATACTGTACATGTAATATAGATTACATACATATGTATGTTTACTAATATGCATGTTTGTATGAATATATTTATATATTCAAGCAAGTCTCTTCTTGACAGAAAATACAAATATTTTCAGTCCAGAGAGCCTAAATGAAAATGCCATGAGCTTTTGACATCTTCATATTTTTGCATTGTTTTAGAGTTTAGGACAGTTATTTCCATAACTTACAATCGCGGTGTTTGATGTTTTCAATGCTCTCCTCCAACATGTTTCTAACAACCCTTTCTACGTTCTCGCCATCTGGATCTTATCCCCATGCATGCAAGATATTCACCCACGTGGCCCTCCATCTGTACAAAATTGTTAAGGGATCCTAAGGATGATTTACTTAAAATTCCAAGCATTTCAATATACTGGCAAGAGGGACTAATTTAAAAACAGAATTATATTTATTTAGAAATGTCCTATACAAGTTAGCTGTCATTGTTAGTAGTTTTATTAGCTATTTTCAAGGATTTATGTAACTAAACTTTGGCAAGTTATTTCTTAAAAGGACCTCTAAAATGACTTCTGAATCAAAATACTGTCCACCTGGGTGGGTGGCCAAGTGGGATTCTGTGAGTATGGCATAAATGTTGGGTTGAAATATGCCTGGGCATCGTTCTCCTGCAGAATTCGTCTCTCCACCTAGAACTGCCCTTAGTGAGAGCAACTTCCCACTAGCACCCTAAAAAGTTTCTTTGCACCAATTCACGGGAATTTAAACTGAACAAGTGTGGATCCCTGCTGAGCACTCAGATAATACTTCAGGCATCAAAAGGCAATTGAGGTAACTGAATGAAGTTAAAGGAGACAGAGAGATATTGCATTTGAGGATTGGAGGCCACCTACTAAACTTTAATTACAATTACACAAGATTTTTAATTATATGAAATTAATACATAGTTTACTTAAGTTTTGCTTTTATTGTTACTTATTTTTTAAAGTTTATTTATTTATTTGGAGAGAAAGAGAGAGCATGAGCTGGGGAGAGGGCCAGAGGGGGAGAGAGTGAATCCCAAGCAGGCTCCACGCTCAGTGCGGAGCCCAACGCAGGGCTCAATCCCACAACCCTGGGATCATGACCTGAGCCAAAATCAAGAGTCAGATGCCCAACTGACTGAGCCACCCATACACCCAGCACTCCCTTTGTTTTTGGACACTATTGAAAATTTATGGTTGAGACAATACAATTCTAGCTAACCTAGTTTTCCTTTGATCATGGATTGACATTGCTAAACCAATCACATGGCCAAAGGAACCTACTTGGCAGTTAGTAAGTGATGGTTCATGACAATTCATAAGAGCAAACTTGGAAAATTAGCAGGTGTTACACAGATTCAGATATTAGCCAAAAGGAAAAACAACAAAGATTCTCTTGGACAATGAAACATGACTTCTCCATAAAATTCTAATGACTTAAAATACTGATGTGATTCAATGTCTTAGCAGCTATAAAATACTTTCATATATTATTTGCCTTTAGTTCATTTTAATTTTATTTATTTTAATTTTTTATGGGACTGACGCACTGCCCACTGTGCTAAGAAAGCACCTGCTACTTTTTAAAAATTTTTTTTACTGTTTATTTATTTTTGAGAAAGAGAGAGCGCGAGTGGGGGAGCAGCAGAGGGAGAGGGAGACACAGAATCTGAAGCAGGCTCCAGGGTCTGAGCTGTCAGCACAAGCCCAACGCGGGGCTCGAACCCATAAACCATGAGATCATGACCTGAGTCAAAGTTGTACGCTTAACTAACTGAGCCACCCAGGTGCCCCATAGTTCATTTTATTTTTATTAACATTTCAAATTTAGTTTATAAAGCTCATTACACAAATATTAGTCCCTGCTTAGTTCTTTTGATTCTTTTGATTTTTATCTACACATCTCTAGATAGTATATTTTTAACTATTTTTTTAAATTTTAGATTTTATCATCTTCTCAGGAGGGAAGAGTGGATTTATCCTTTTCTTTTACCTGAGCTTTTTTTATTATCTGTCCCCACCACACGTGTACTTCTCCTCTTTCCACCCCCTAGTTTCCATCTGTCTGTCTGCCTGCCTATCATCCGTCTTGCCTATTTATTTCCTTCCCATCTTCCCTTCATCTGTTTTGTTCTCTTTGTCTTTCTATGTCTCTCCTCTCTGTCTTTGTCTCTCTTTCTTACTGTATTTATGTACTTTTGAGTAACATTTGTATATTCTCAGTGATTGCTGCTTATAATATTTTAATTATGTAAACTCTGTTTAGAGCCAAGATATGTAATATTCCACGACTACATTTCTTTCCTTACATAACTTGTATCCTTGGAATTAACAATTACCTTATTTGTTTGTTTTGTATTATATGTACTCACCACTAATTCAAACCCTGTCTTTCTTCTCTGAACAAGAAAGCAGCACCTTTAGAGTGTGTAATATCTCAGGCTTGGAACTTCTGGCAAAATATCTATATAGTAGGAACGTCTCATCTAACATATTAACATTTATTGACGAGTTTATTTTTTGTGTCTCCCACTAGGTTGTAAGCTCCATGAGGACAAGAACCACATCTTTGTTGTTCAGCTCTGTAAGCCCAGCACCTGGTGTGGCCTCTGGCCCAGAGGACTCACTCAGTCAATATTTATGGTATGGAATGTAATGCCTGCATAATACTGCCACTCCTCAAAGCTAAATTACCTTAACAGCCTCTGGTTCAGAGAAAGATCTTCCATCTTTTATTTACATAGCTAAAAAAGCCTTTGGGATTGCAGTCTTAATAGCATCAGTTTGTCCTAAAGATAAATTTAAATTTCACTTTTCAAAAAGATTCTTCCAATTTTCGAAGGGAAATTTTACGCTCTCCAAAAATCTTGCTGTGTGTTGACAATACTTGTTTCAGGGCAAATGATCTGACTAATATTTAGATACCTCTGGTTTTCCTTTATTCCAAACAGTTAAAGATACATTTTCTAGTTGGGTGACCTTGGACAAATTACTCATTCATTTTACTCATTCAGTTTACGTACACATAAACTGGGGATAATAATACTACTTATCTCAAAGAGTTGTTGCCAAGATTAAGAGTTAAAAAGTGCTTAGAAATGCACTTGAAAAAAAAATACCAAAAAAAAAAAAAAAGAAAGAAAGAAAGAAAAAAATACTGCCAGATAACTACTTATCACAGAGATCCAATGAGGCATGAGTCCTATTCTTGAAGCTTGGGGAACATTCATGTAACTGTAGAAAATGAAATAATGAATTGAATTACATCATGTGGGGAAAGCAATCATATGTATCTTAGTTGATAAAGTGTAGCGGTCCTTATTGAGAAGAAAGTTTTCTACTGTTGCAGGTGTACTGGGACTTTTTGTTGACTTATAGGCAACCATTTTCTTTCTTTCCAACTTCTTCCTTCCTGGAAGAATACAGTTTTATTGAGGTATCGGCTCGCCACAAAGCCACCTGCATCACAGGAAGGTGGTCCTACCCCTGGGTCCCCAACGGCCTGGCTGCATGGTGGACGACACTTTGCATACAGCCTGCCCAACCTGTGGACTTCTTGTTATGTGAAGTAACATGTTTATTTCTTAACTCAGTTTGAGTCTGCTATAGGCTAAGTGTTTGTATCTCCCCAGCCCCCCATCAAATGCATACATGGAAAACCTAAGACCCCATGTGGTAATATTAGGAGATGGGCCCCATGGGAGGTGATTAAACCATGAGGGAGGAGCCTTCATGAATGGGATTAGTGCTCTTCTAAAAGAAGCTCTACAGAGATTCCTTCGTCCTTCTCACCATGTGAGGACACAGAGAGAAGTCATCGGTCCGCAACCCAGAAGGGACTCTTCACCAGAACCTGACCATGCTGGCACATTGATCTTGGACTTCCAGTCTCCAGAACTGTGAGAACTAAATTTCTGTTGTTTATTAGCCACCCAGTCTGTGGTATTTTGTTATTACAGTCCTAGTGGACTAAGACAGAGTCTGTGTTTTCTATTACATGCTGTTCCAAAGCATCCAAGCTGATAAAATGTCCTTTTAAAGTAGACATTAAGGGGTAAGTTATTGTTTAGTTAAACATATACAGTTCTCCTTTTTAAGAAAACCATATCATGGAGAAAGAGCGATAGAATAACATTTTCTCTTTTCTTCCATAAGGTGTCAAAATCCAAAGATTATTTTTTAATGTCATTCTTCAACCAGTTATTTTCATTGCCAAGTCCTATACAATCTAAAAACATTCCTGTGGCACTTTTCCAAATCCATGTTGTGCGGCAAAAGTTTCCATTTAAAGTATAAGTTTCTTCTCAAGTGGGACACACTAAATTTAAGGAAGAGTGGCTGTTCAAAGTGCAAGACTACAAAAGTCTCAACACTATAATTGACCAAAATGAACCCCAAAATGCAAAAATAGCATTGCGAATGTTAGTACTTAAAAATAGGAAAAAGCCCAAGTTCATTTCACAAACTAAGAAATATTAGCCAGGAAAAATAGAATTTAGGTCGGAATCAAAACACACCAGAATCAACACCCAGCTCCTGTTTTTGAAAGAGTAAAGCATAGTGGCAGGAAGTAAGTTAAGGTAATTCTGGAAAGTCTTCTGAACTGCTGATTTAGATTTAGATTTCCTCTAATGGAGAACAGATATGTCACTAGACTGTAAGCTCTTTTAGGGCAGGAATTTCTGCCGGTTTTGTTAACTACCCTACCCTAGTATTTAAAATAATACTCATTGAGTGCTCATTGAATTAATAAATGCGTATTTTGTAATCTTGGTGGAATTGGGTCCTTGCGAAGAGGTATGAACAAGTTTAGAAAGAACAGATGTGGTTTTTCTCCACATATCATTACCCAGTAGAAACACAGTAGAGTTGGTATAAGCTTCAAACTTGAAAAAAAAAAAAAGTGTTAGGAAAGCCAGAGAACTTTGGCTGACTCTGACTTCTTTTTAAGAGATCTGGGGCCATGTAACATAGTTATGAAAAGTAGGAGGTAGGGAAAAGATAGCTGGGAAGTTTCTGAGACAGACTATGTTGCCTGAAGAAAGACAGACAAGTGAGGCTACTTTCTATGCCATGACTTTTCTGTGGCATGAGGATGGATTGTTTGGTGCTCTGGCAGCCATTTTGTGACCACAGAATGCCAAGTGTCAGGGAAAAGGTCAATAGTTGGGAATAGCAGAGGGAACAGATAAAAAAAAAAAAAGTCTGGGTTTTTAATGATAGCATTGGACAGCTATACCAAGTTGAGAACACTTCTCCAACTTTCCTATGTGAGGTTAGCAACTGTTTTTACTGTTTAAGTCATACTCGATCAGGTTTTGTGTAGCCATATTGTTCTGTACTGATAACTTTCATTTGGAATATATTTCAGACAAGTGAGAAGGTATTTGATTATTGTACCTATCTCTCATTCAAGGTAAGAAATTTATGAAAGAGAAACATTCAATTGACTGGGTAAGAAAAAAGCAAAAGCCTAAAATAAGCCAATGAATAACTGGGATTATAAAAGAAAAGAGTCATAAGAAACAGGTTAGAGATGGACTCAACACAACCTGGGGGCTAGATTTAGGAAGATTAAGATGAAGGGGAAATCAAAAATGATTCTATTATTCCTTGTCTGTGGAACTGAGAGGAAAGCTGCCTTCTTAGCTATGATAAGATGAACATTAGGGATAGAAGCAGAATTAGGGGAGATGATGATCAGGTTATCTATTCTGGTGTTGGTGCTCATGGGATGATATCAGTGATATCAAAGAGAAGATATATAGCAAGTCACTGGAAAATTTGGTCTCCTCTTCAAAAATAAGATTGGATATATCAGTTGTAAATATGCAAATCAAACACATAGACAGGAGTGTTTGACAATTTCCATGGTGTAAAGATTCCCATCATGGCCATTTTCAAGCTACAAGTGGTTTAACAACCAATTTGCAGAAATTCTGAAAATGTTACAATTGGGGGTCTGTAAAAGCTGTTTCCAAAACAACTCAGAAATAGAATAATCACTATTATTACAATTGGAGGTACATATATAAACTCATTACATATATATGTGTATGTGTATATTCTCTCTCTGTGTATATATAGCCTATATATATTCCACATTTTATGGTTCCACATATGGTACATATGGTTTCACACAATATAAATATATTTACATAATATAGAATATATATAAATATGTACATAATATATAAGATTTTTAAATACGTGTACATGAGTATTCATACATTCATCCCCAGTTTTTTTCCACTGAGGGCCTGGGAATGGCAATTCCCCAATAGAAGAAATCTACTTAGTGCTTCATTAATTGGAACCAGAAATGATTCCTTGGAGAAATTATTGATTCAGGGGTTGGGCAACAGAAGTACAAGATAAGCCTGATACATTTATTTTAGCTGTAAAATAATACAGTTTTCAAAGAATGAAATGTAAAAATGACACCAAAGCCAACTCAGAGAGGCTCCAAATGGCCAATTCTGGGACAATGCCAGTGTCAAAAAAACAAAATAAAACATATTACAGCAGCATACTACAACCAATTGAACACATAGGAATCCAGGAGTTGATTCCGACATAAGTAAATAAACAAATTAAAACTTTCATGAAGAAATACATACTGCCATAGTCTCAAAGTACCTCATCACAAAATACTTATTAATTAATTGCAAAAAGGAAAAGGATAACTTTATAGTGAACAATCCTGAAGTCACCATATTGATAAAATTATCAAAGTGAATATTCTTAGTAATGAGATAAATTGAAACCATGAATTGCTTGATAGGATACGATGGAAAGTATATTCTGTCACTTCTATATTTCTGCATGAGAGTAATTAAGTCAGATATAATCATAATGAAACATCGGAAAAATCCAATTTCCCAATATAACTGGCCTAAAAGCTTCAAGTGTCAATGGGGATCTAATGTCATGAGGAATAGATAGCAGTAATGCATTATTTTGAATTTCTTGATTGTTATGGTTGTGCCATAGAACTGTAGAATGTTCCTGTTTGTACGAAATATACCCCAAAGTATTCTGGCATGATGAGGCATTCTGTTGGCAAATTTCTTTGCAAAAAGTTCAGAAAAAAAAGTTCTTTGTACTCTACTTACAGCTGTTTATTATATACATTTGAAGTTTAAAAAAATATGCTAGTGTATCCTATGTTTCCAGTTGTTATAACTCAACTGTAGGACACTAAATTAGTTTTACAAGTTGAATACTTCATTGTACATAATATTTTATGTAATGAAACTATTTTTTATAATGATTTTAAACTTTTTCCCAGGTAATGCACATTGCTCATTATATTTATTCTTACACCAACCATCAAAAGTCGCTTGGAAATTACCTGCCCTATTGTTTGGGCAGAGAAAATGAGGCAAAAATAGTTCAGTAATCATCATTCACTAATAGACAATTAATTGCTAAATATTTATGTCATGCAAGACACCACATAAAGTGCCACCACCTGCATCTCAGAGTTGTCAGCCACACAGTGGGACCAGAATTTCAGGTCATGTGATATCCGCCCTGAGTTTTCTAATGACTTGTTATCCCAAACATCAGCTGCCAACTTCCTACATTGATAGTGGCTCTTGGAGCACTGTGTTGAGAAGGAAGGATCTACCTGGCTTCTATGGGTCGGATGGGGGGCAGAATGCATACGAGTGGGTTTTGTTGTTTTTTTATTTTTGTCCCCACATTTTGACTGTAAAACATTATTTCCCTAAAAATTAAATCTAACCTCAGGGGAAGCTATCATGGAGGACAGGACCAAATCCTTAGATTGTTATAAAATAAATTCAAAATAACATCCAAAGAAATCTTAGTTGAGATGCCAGCAGGACATGATAGTTATGTGACCTGTTTATTACATGTGTATTGTGTGACAATCACAGTACTAGGTACTAAAGGGGAAAACAAATGTATAGCCCTTGCCTTTGCGTTCAAAATTTGGAGTGGGTAGAAGACCGTCATGTAAAGGATCAATACAGAAACATGTAAACAGAGCAACTTCTGCCCAAGATAATTGAGGCAGGCACTGGGTTGCTTAAAACTGGTGTCTTAAATGTTAGGAGTTTGTCAGTTGAGAGAGAAAGAGAGAGCATTCCAGATGGAGGGAATAGTATACTAAAGACAAAGTCTTGACAACATTTGGTATGTCAAGGGGATTTGGGTGTGGTAGAAACATTGGGAGTTTGTGTGTGCATGTGTGTATGTGTGTGTGTGCGTCCATTCTGGTGCACTGTGACAAGAGCAAAGAGGGACAAACAGTAATGCTGAAGTAGTAGGTAGGGCCCAGATTGTGAAGGAATTTACTGCTTAGCTAGAGAATTCTAAACATTATAATTTTATTCTGAGGACACTGGGAAGCCAGCATGGTGTTTTTAGGTAGTGGAGCAGACCAATAACTCTGATACCATGCTGGAGAATGAAGAGACAGAAGAAAACAGAGCCAAGGAGACCCATCCAAAGGCATGATGAGAGCAGAACTAAGACACAGACCTTGAGGATGGTTTAAAGGCCAAAATGGAAAGAAGCTTCTTTGATAGAACATCATAGGATTTGTTAATTGACATGGTGCAAAGATGAGAGTGGGGAAGAGCCGACTATAACCCAAAGATAGCATTATGTAGAGGAAAAACCTTTAAAACCGATCACAACAGGGGAAGCAATTTGAGAACGGACAACAAAGCAATACTTCTCAGCTGCTGGGTTCTCCACATTTAATTTCATAAGAAACCCATTTTGCAGGTGAGAGAGAACAGAAACTTGGAGAGTTTAGTTTTCTTTTTTTAACGCAAATCACGCATTTGGTAAATGTGAACATTTTGCGTTGTTTTGAATATGTTAAAGATATAGCGGCTGCTAGACAACCAAGGAGGAGCTGGAGGGCTCCAGCAGGATGTCCAGATATTGGTGTGGAGCTAGCATGAGAGCTAAGTATATCGAGGGCTAGGGATAAAGCTAGCAGTCTGAGGCTACGCAAGATCAAGTTTACTCAGAGAAAAAAAGAAAAACAGAACCACAGGAAGCCTCCACATTGAGGGACTAACAGTAAAGGAGCCACTGAAAGAGACAGAGAGGCACTCCTGGGTGTCTCAGTCGGTTAAACAGCCAACTTCAGCTCAGGTCATGATCTCACAGGTTGGTGAGTTCGAGGCCCACATCAGGCTCTCTGCTGTTAGCACAGAGCTTGGTTTGGATCCTCTGTCTCCCTCTCTCTCTGCCCCTCCCCCACTTGCACTCTGCAAAGGGATGAAGGGGCACCTGGGTGGCTCAGTTGGTTGAGCATCTGACTTCGGCTCAGGTCATGATCTCATGGTTCGTGAGTTTGAGCCCTGCATGGGGCTCTGTGCTGACAGCTCAGAGCCTGCTTCGGATTCTGTGTCTCCCTCTCTCTCTGCCCCTCCCCCCTATGCTCTCTCTCGCTCTCTGTCTCAAAAATAAATATCAAAAAAATTAAAATATTTGAAATTTATGTGAATTTGCAGCTCTACTTTCTGAACGTCACCACGATAGCATTGCATCATTGTGGAAAGAGTATAAGAAAGAGGAATTATGTTTTAGCTCTGCTTATTCAGGACTATACATACATCATTTCTCTGGATCTCGGTTTCCATATGTGTAAAATGATAATCTCTGAATTCCCCTCCAGCAATAAAAACTCTTTGATTCCATGGCTGAACTCAGACAATGTTAACCAGCTGCCCTGAAACACACTTGACATTTCACAGGATAATTAAGAAACCAAAAAAAAAAAAAAAAATGCATTTGAGCTACTATTTGAAATCGATATATTTTTCATTTGCCATTTTAAAATCCTGTTTTTAGATTTAACTAGAGATTTATTGCTGTTGAAGTGAAATTTTTAAAGAGAGCCATTTATTTGCTTCTGCCAGTTGCATGCCGTGAACTTTGGTTTTAACACTTCTCTCTTGTTATGTGATAGAGAAACTGGCTTAATACTTAATGCCCAGGGGAAAGACTTCCGTCTCTCATAGACACCCCCACCCAATTTTTCAATTTCAATAATTTCATTGGCAAAAGAAAGCATACCAGAAGTGGCCAAACTTAATATGTCGAGTAACTAATATGTCAAGTGTATCTCTAGTTACAATCGGACAAGCCAACAACTGACTAGAAAAAATTGGGATGGGAAGAAAGAGGGAAATAGAAAATGAAAAGAGTGATTTTTGAGTAAAGTAAGACTGTGCCTATAAGATTAGGTAGTGAAACACCAAACAAAAACAAAAAACAAACAAACAAACAAACAAAAATCCCCAATTATTAATTAGGTACAGTAACAAAAAATGAAGTAACAAGCTATGTTGAAGTCACCCCTAAAATGAATTTAAAATAAAATGCTGAGGCATCAAATTTGCCTGTCACTTCGCAAGAAAGGAAGGAAGAATGGAAGGAAGGAAGGAAGGAAGGAAGGAAGGAAGGAAGGAAGGAAGGAAGATCTCAGATGCTCTGAACTAACTTATGGGCAAAACCAAAAATCTCTTATGGAAATTTTGCCCAAAATATTATTTCTTCAAAACAGGATGTGCACTATTCATTACAGAATTAATTATTAATTCTATTCTCAGTATAAAAATCATATATGGCTTTCACAACCAATCCAAAAAACAAAGGTCTAAATAAAATCAGAAAGGTAATGCACATAGTAATGTGAGGGCAGTGTAAAGGAAATGTACTTTAAAATAATGTTTTACATTTTTGTAAAAGGGCACTCAATATTTCAAATGAAATTTTACTCACTTTCTGGAATACTGGAGTACTAGAAAGGAAGGAAGGCTTTGCAGGGTGGTTAACAGAATTTTCAGGAAGTTCATGGGAAATGATTGCAAACATGTTGATCAAATTGTATGGTCAACCGGGCAATAAATGGCCTGCTATCTTATTTCTTCTTAATGGGAATTTAGAGAAGCAATTATAGGCTGAGGAAAGGGGTCCAAACAACTAGCCAAATGGTGCCCTGGTTGTTGCTAATTCTCCAAGTGGGAGGACAGCCTCAGGCCCACCCCTTCAGAAGAACTAGTGCTAACATTCGGTCTGAACAGGCAGAAGGTTCTGCCCTCTTTCTGACCACAGTTACAGAGGCACATACCTACATTGAGTGTGAAGGCAGGGAAAATCACACTCCCTACAAGCAGAACCTAGGCAAATCATTAGAACCTTTGCTGGTTTGCCTGGAAGACTGGGGGGAATTGTGCAGGACGCTTGTTAAAGAGAAGTAGAATCTTGGGGCCACCTTATGACTCAGCCTGTCCTGTGGTCTCTCATGTCAACCTAGATCCGTTTGAAGATGGTGGTAAAAGGCCTCAGAGCTTTTTGTTTGTTTGTTTTGTTTTGTTTTGCAGTGGGCAGTGATCTACTTGCTTTATGGAAGCTTTGGGCCCCTCAGAAAATTTTCCTGAAACAATTTCCCATGGAAAACCACAGAGAGGGCATTGACTGACTGGTATGAAAGCTCTTATCATCCTTGATTTGGTTTACAATGCCGAGCAGACTGATTCCATGAAGAGTGAGAAACTAAAATCGAAATAAATTTTTGCAAGCAGCTGCCATCCCTTTCCAAACTGGGACGTGATTTGCATACCACGTGGAGCCCTCTCCCTCTTTGCTCCCCTGTGACCCATCCCTTCTTTCACTGACCTCAGCTGGTTTAAGGAGAAAGGAGATTAGAGCAAGGGTGATATCTCCCTGTTCTGAAAGAGGATAAAAGGCCACAATCTGTCCAGTGTGTTGGGGAACATGGGGAAAGTAAGGGATTCAAATTTTTGTGGTTCTTGTGGATACAGGCACATGTGATGAGGGTATGCCCACATTCAACTAATGGGGTTGGGGCAGAGTTCACAGTGGGAAAGGGAAGTTAACACGAACTCTGGGGTGGAACCCTTTGTGTTATTTAATGTATTGCTGTTCTGGGTTCCACTGCTGAATATAGAATTGGTATTAGCGTTTTACATGCTTGTATGCAAATACTCGTAAGAACAAAAAGGGCTTCGCCTGATTGGGAAGATCTGGATGTAGACAAGTGCTAATACTTCTGGGGCCCTCCATCGTCAACAGTCCCTTTGAGCTACACGTTTCCATGACTGACTCTGTTGCCAGTTGGAGCCTCTGGCAAAGGGAGGTAGCCTCCACTTGGAGATGCCCCTTGGGGTTTGGACTCATTGCCTCTTCATCATAGCTACTAGTCTTACCTCTTTTGAAAAGCAGCTATTAGTTTACTGGGGCTCTTGTTGAAACTGAATGCTTGACCTCTGGGGGAACTGTGACCATAACTTGATATTTCTATTTTGGGGTGGGTCGACTCAGACTCAATGAGTAACAAAGTGAAAAGCATCCAGTAATGGGAATGGTACATTCAAGAATGCAGCTGGTCTGGCCTCAGAGGCATCTTGGCTCTACATTAAAAAAAAATAAATAAATAAATAAATAATAAAAATAAAATGGCGGCTATTCCATTCCACCACCTGCAGCAAAGTCGCTGGCTCAGTGGGGCCTTTGGTTCACAGAGTTTGTCTATAATGCTTGGGGTTGTTTCACTGATGGTTTGGCTAAGCTGAAATCCAATGGTGTCCACTGGGAAGTTGCAACTGTTCAGCTTCAGGGCCAACTGTTCAGAACTGAAAATGGACATGGTCATTTCATTCAGTAGGCAGAACTCAAGGCTGTTCTTATAGCTCTGACAAATACTACCCTTAGTAAAACTCATTATATTTTTACTGATTCTTGGGTCATTGCCATGGCCTGATTATTGGATTGTTACTTAGAAAACTACAGACTGGGGTGCCTGGATGGCTCAGTCGGTAAGTATCCGACTTTGGCTCAGGTCCTGATCTCACAGTTCGTGGGTTTGAGCCCGTGTTGGGCTCTGTTCTGACTGCTCAAAGCCTGGAGCCTACTTTGGATTCTGTGTCTCCCTCTTTCTCTGCCCCTTTCCCACTCATGCTCTGCCTCTCTCTGTCTCTCAAAAATAAACGTTAAGAAAAAATTTGAAAAAAAAAAAAACAAAAAACAAAACAACAACTAGAGATTGGAAGATTAAAGACACCCTCTTTGGCACTGCTAATTAAGGAAACAAATAGTGACTGCTAATTGAACCCTCTGGGTCACTCATGTAGATGGACCCATTTTCTGTTGAAACTGACTGGAATTAAGCTGCTGATCGAGTCTGCACTACCCAGACTGCAACTGTTGCTTAGTGGAACCATCATCATACCAGACATGGTAACACATCAACCATTATATTGGGTACACAGTAAAAGATCCTGTTTGAGAAGCATAGGCGGCCATTGCCAAATTTTGAGTCCCAACAAAATGTGACCCGGTTGTCTCTCAGTGAAGGTAACCACGCAGTATGGAGCATTGCCCATACTTGTTTCTAACACATTAATTACACCTGATCTTTGACCTCTTCTTGGGGTTTATAAGTGGTGGCTCATTGCTATTAACACTTTTTCAGGTTATGTGTTGCTGTTCCAGTCTGATAAGTTTATACTGGCCACACTATTGTGACTTGTGAAACTAATCTGTGTTATATTTTTGGCTTATATTTCTGGACCACCTCCAGTCTGACAACGGTGTGCCTTTTATCACAAAACAATTCAACAATGGGCTGATAGTTAGGTATTCAATGGGCTTTTCACATTCCCTGCAATTCGCTGGGATCTGGTGCTGTTGAGCATTGAGGGATTCTCCTCAAAAACGGACTCAGAAATGTCTGGCTCTATTTCTTTCACTCTATTCTGATCCACACACCTTAGTAAAGCAGTTTGGTTAATGAATGCAACTGTCCGCAGAAAGGGATCATCTCTTCTCAGAGGTTTTCTCGATTAGAGTCAGAAAGAAAGGGTTGGGTGATTATATAGAGCTCTTTTGAATATTCAAGATTCTTCCTGATCATTCTTTTTTTAAATTTTTTTTTAACGTTTATTTATTTTTGAGACAGAGAGAGACAGAGCATGAACGGGGGAGGGGCAGAGAGAGAGGGAGACACAGAATCTGAAACAGGCTCCAGGCTCTGAGCTGTCAGCACAGAGCCCGACATGGGGCTCGAACTCACGGACGGTGAGATCATGACCTGAGCTGAAGTCGGACGCTTAACCAACCAAGCCACCCAGGTGCCCCGATCATTCTTGAGTATGATTCTTTTTCTTTTTCCTAATGACAGCCCCGGGTGGGCTTTGTTGGTACACATTCTAGGAGACCGCTCAGCCAAAAGGAGGCAGGGGATTCAAACTTATTTTTGGTTCACAGATATGAATTTATTTGCTGTGTTGATATGGTCTTAGATCAAAAAGATAATCACTAACTCTTTGAGTACAAGTGCTTGCCAAGTCTCCTTACTGCGGTCTATGTGGGCCCAAGTTGTGGGGCACAATGGGTCTCTGTAAGTTTTATAAAATACCCTTGTCCCTCTTGTACCCAATTCTTCTGGGACAAAAGATATGGGTAGGAGGAGGCAACAGCTGACAAATGGTAGAGTGACAGTTACTGGGTTAGGACATAGTTACATGTTAAGAGGAGGGAAAGCAGCAATTCTGGAAATTGAGAATTCCTCAGACCCCAGAAACTTCTGGGGGAAAAAAGGACAGAAATGATCACTGTCTTTCAGAACCACCTGTGGAGATTTCCTCAAGATGGAAAATACCCTGGTGTCGTTTTCCCAAAGTGTTACAAGCACCTTAAATTTAATTGACTGCTGGGTCAGCCACCTCTCAACAGAAGATTAAATTTGGTTGCCATTCTTGTTAACATTACTAAGAAGTCTAAGCAAACAGTAGAGGATGGACCCAGTTCCAAACCCTTCCCTTAACAAAACAAAAACCACTTATCAACACACTTTTCAGTTATATTCCCCACACACATTCCCATAGCTATCACTTAGTCATTCTATGGTATGGGCAAATGCCACCCAGCTGGCGATGTGCACAAATAGCACAGGGTGACCACCTCTGGGCTTCTCTGCAAAAGCAAGGACTAGACTCAATTACTGAACTGCACTTGAAACTGTAAGGCTTACCAGCTGAGCAAGGAGTTCACGCGGGAGACCGTGTCATCTGTGCCCTTGACTAACATTGGTCCCATTTTAGGAGGCCGGATGATTATAAAGTAGGTGTTAACTTGTCTCTCTGGAAAAAATGGTGACTCTTAAACTTTTTAAGATTTTCAAGTGTTTTAGGAAATACCACAAATGGCTCACATAGATTTCACATGACTATAGAGATCTCTCCAAAATTAAACTGTTCTTTAAAAAAAAAATTTTTTTTAATGTTTATTTATTTCTGAGAGTGGGGGGAGCAGAGAGAGGGAGACACAAAATCCAAAGCAGGCTCCAGGCTCTGAGCTGTCAGCACAGAGCCCAATGGACCAGAGATCATGACCTGAGCCAAAGTCGGAAGCTTAACTGACTGAGCCACCCACATGCCCCAAGCTATTCTTGTTCCGGGTGGGGAAAGCTTTCTACAGAGGATAATTGATTGTTATTTATGTATAGCCTAAGGGCTATCATCTCTACAATGGGAATCATCCAATTAGAAAAGCTGGTAAAATTTTTTGCCTGTCTTTAGCTAAAATGATCAATGATATTCCTCCTTTTCCTGGAAACATTCAGTACCACCTCAAATCATGGCCATGGGGTTGTGGAGGACACATTGTCCTAGGTGGTGTCCTTGTAGGCCAAGGCGGAGTCAATGTAATTGCTCATACATCCTGTGACGCCTGGATTAATGTTAATGGCCAAGTGGGAAGGTCAATGCAGAAACTTAAGGAGGACAGCTGGCCTCTTAAGGTAAACCCTTAATGGTCCATGGGATTTGTTCAGGTAGATGGGACCAGAAACTTGGGGTGCAAACTTGAGTTCAGTGCTACTGGGTGGCCTCATTCTGGTGCTTATAATCCTGTTCATAGTTGTGTTAATTCAGTGTTGTATGGAGCAAATTGAACTGATTTGGTTGCAGCTAAATGGCAGAAGTTAACAAATATGACAGAGATATCACATGCATGGGTTTGCACCTTACCTCCAGTGTAGGAATATGCTAAGGCTACTTGAGAGGAGTTTGCATGTACACATCCACAGAAACATATTTTAATTTTTTTAATTAAAAACATTTTTTTAATGTTTATTCATTTCTGAGAGAGAGAGAGAGACAGAGAGAGAGTGTACAAGTGGGGGAGGAGCAGAGACAGAGAAAGACATAAAATCCAAAGCAGGCTCCAGGTTCTGAGCTGTCAGCACAGAGCCCGACATGGGGCTTGAACTCATGAACCATGAGATCATGTTCTGAGATGAAGTCGGAAGCTTAACCGACTGAGCCACCCAGGCACCCCCAAAGGGCAAATTGGAAAGTAAAAAAAATAATCTACGTAACAGCAACAACACATGTCTTTCCTCTAAATACAATTCTAACTCTTTGTGTGTTAAGATTACTCAGAGTCAAAGTCTTGTGAACCAACTGTCTTTATGTATCTTATAATCTGAATTTTCTTGAGATATTTGCATGCTTTGGGTATTGAAATGTTTGCATGGCTGCGGTAATTCTGTCCTCTTATACCAAAAAATGCCTGTTTTAAAAAAGAAAGTATTTATTCTGAGAGAGGAAGAGAGAGAATGTGAGTGAGTGAGGGTGCAGAGTGAGAGGGAGAGAGACAGAATCCCAAGCAGGCCTGTGCTGCTACCAGTACAAAGCCGGATGCAGGGCTTGAACTCAAGAACGGTGTGATCATGACCTGAGCCGAACTCAAGAGTTGGATGCTTACCCAACTAAGGCACCCACGCGCCCCAAGAAATACATTTTATATGATAAAGACTTTACTTAAATATATTCTGGCTAAATGGTATCTGGACCGTCAAAGTACCATGAATTGTCAGTCTGCTTTATATTTTGTTCTCAGTTCATTTTGTTACACTTCAATTGGAATACTCAGCTTCTTATAAAGAATACATTTAAGTTCCTTACTGTTGATGATGATTTTTCTTATTCAGATTTCAGTTGAGAAAAAATACAATCAATAAACATTTAATTTAAGATCATAAAAGTAATAAAGTACATTATAAAAATTCAAACAGAAGAAATAGAGTAAAAAGTACAAGTCTCCCTTCACTCATATCCTAGCTTTCTCTCTCTTCCCTTGCAAAATTCCAGTCTCCCCAACATGAACATATAGAATTTATTGTGATACTGATTTACGTTTTGTTCTTGTTGCCATTTTTTTTCTCCCTTGCCTTCAGAAATGTTTACGTGGGTAAAGCAACAGAAGGGTTTGGGATGGGACGTGGAAGGAATGACCAAGTGGTTTCTTTAGGAGGATAAAACCTTAAACCCTGGTGTTTCCAGCCTTAGTATATTTTTTCAGGCTCAAAAATCGGGATTTAAGAGACCACCCACACATGGACAATAGGTATCTCAAGGTCAGTGAGACTGGAGGGCCTCCCTGGGAACATATGCTCACGATAACACAATGGATATCCTATCAGCCCAATGGGTAGGGGACCAGAATTAGACTGGAGATTATCCACATACAATTTTAGATACAACTTCCACGCATAGATCTATTTGTGGAGATGGATTTATAACCATACTAACCAATACTAGTAATACTTTAAATTTGTTTACCTTTACATTTTATTAAGGACTTTTACATATGCTCTATGCTTGATCCTCAGACAACAATTTCACAGAAGAGTATACTATAGCAGAGGCTGAGGCTTGTGCCAGAATACATGATTATTAAGTGACAGGACAGGTATTCTTAAAAAAAAACTGGATTCCTTCCCTTATACTTATTTGGGATGTATACACTTGACATGTATAGGCCTGATGCCTTTTTTGTTTTTTAAATGTTTATTTGTTTTGAGAGAGCGACTGGGGGAGGGGAAGAGAGAGAGGGAGACAGAGAGTCCCAAGCATGGGGATTGAATTCACGAATCATGAGATCACAACCTGAGCTGAAATCAAGAGTCAAATGCTTAATGGACTGAGCCACCTAGGTGCCCCAATGCCCTTCTTTATGCCACGTATATGTGGTACTCTTAGGATAATGCAGCCATGAAGGCTCTAAACACGAGTGATACTGTGTATATTCAAGCCAAGGCCTTGAAAGTTTCAAGGAGGTGAAGGTCATTAAAAGCTTGGGATGATTAAAACCCTGCACAGTCTTCTCTGAAAAGATTTTGGATATTATGAAATTATCAGTATCTCTCCCACCCTCCCTCTTTACATTTAGAGTCGGTAACTTCAAATAAAGAGACTTCTGCCTATGACCACGATGCCTGAGATGGGGCAGATCTATTCTTCGACCTGAAACGACGACACAGTGGAACCGCGTGCATGCTCTCAGACACTGGACACTGGCAGCACAGGACAGCTCCTGAAGAAGGAGAACAAACGAGGCGAGGTCTGCAAAGGCCCAGCTTACTGCGTGAAGGGAGCGTCCTGGCTGCAGTGCGGGGAGGGAGACCCCAGTGGAGCCCGCAGAGGAGACAGAGGCAGGACAGCCTGCGTCCGAAGAGGTTGAGGAGCTTACAATTCACAGAGCAGAGCATGAGAGAGCCGCACGGGGAGTGCCACAGACCTGCAGAGCCCCCCCCCACGCCCCCTACACCTCACCTCTTCGTGAGTACAAACCATCGGAAGCATGTGAGGGGAGTATGAACCACCAGAAAGGACCAGAAGGAACAATCGCTGGGGCTCACAAAGGGCTGGGAAGTTTGAGTTCCACTAGTCAGAGTGTAAAACCTCAGGATCCGGCAGGTGTCAGCTGGATTGCCCAGAATGTACTGCTTGAGTGGTGAGGCAAAATTAGTCCCAGAGAAATGCTGCTCTAAAACCTCCCCAGAAAGGAAGCCTGAAATGATCAAACTGTTTCTAAGTACTTTTCAGGTAATTTAATTGCATTCCGTGACACAGCTCGTATTGATAGAAATGCAAACGGTCTGGCACTTCATGAGGTAGAACTCCCCTCATTTGGGAGCTAATAAAGAATCATGAAGCACACTAAGAAGGCAAGAAAATATCATCCTTAATGAAAAGAGAAATTAACTGATAGAAACAAACCAACAAATGACAGAGATGATTGACTCAAGAATATTACAACTGTTTTTTTTTTTTTTTTCCAACGTTTATTTATTTTTGGGACAGAGAGAGACACAGCATGAACGGGGGAGGGGCAGAGAGAGAGGGAGACACAGAATGGGAAACAGGCTCCAGGCTCCGAGCCATCAGCCCAGAGCCTGACGCGGGGCTCGAACTCACGGACCGCGAGATCGTGACCTGGCTGAAGTCGGACGCTTAACCGACTGCGCCACCCAGGCGCCCCATTACAACTGTTTTTTAATTATGTCCCATATATTCAAGAAGGTGGAGAATAAGCACATTAAATATAAAATGCAACAAATAAAAGAAAATAGAACTTCTAGAGATGTGCAGTATCTGAGGTAAAAAATAAAGTGGATAGGATTAATAACAAATGAAACATTGCAGGACATCAATGAACTCAACAACACAGCAATAGAAACCATCCAAAATGAAATGCAGAATGAAAGAATGAAAAAAAAAAGGAAAACAAAAAAAAAAAAGGAAAAGGGAAGGAAAAAGGAATAATTATCAGTAAGCCTGAAGTCCCCAAAAAAGAGAAGAGCGAGAGACATAGATTTGAAAACGCTGTGGCCAAAATGTCTCTAAATTTGATGAAAACTATAAATCCACAGATCTAAAAAACAGAAACTCAACAAACTCCTGACACAAGGAAAATGGAGAAAACAACACCAAAGCGTGTCATAATCAAACTGCTTAAAACTAAAGATAAGGAAAATTATAAATGCAGCCAGGGGAAAAAAGATTAGAAAAACAGCAGAAGGGGCGCTGGGGTGGCTCAGTCAGTTGAGCCTCTGACTTCCACTCAGGTCATGATCTCACAGCTCATGAGTTCCAGCCCTGCATCGGGCTTTGTGCTGACAGCTCAGAGCCTGGAACCTGCTTCAGATGTCTCCCTCTTTCTCTGCCCCTCCTCCACTCACACTGTCTCTGTCTCTCTCTCAAAAATAAATAAACATTAAAAAAATTTTTAAAGAAAAACAACACAAAAAAATGCAAACTAGAACACAATAATGTAAGATCTTTAAGGTAATGAAAGTAAGGGGCACCTGGGTGGCTCAGTCAATTAAGCATCACGATCTCACGGTTCATGAGTTTGAGTCACGAGTTGGGCTCTGTGCTGACAGCCCAGAGCCTGGAGCCTGCTTCGGATTCTGTGTCTCCCTCTCTCTGTCCCTCCCCTCTTCTCTCTCTCTCTCTCAAAAACAAACGTTAAAAAAAATAATAATAAAATAATGAAAGGAAAAAAAACAAACCACCCTGTCAAACTAGAATTCTATGTATCTTTAAAAAACTGTAGGCAAAATAAGACTTTTTCAGCCATACATTGAAAGAATTTAATAGTGGCAGACCTGCATTATCATAAATGTTGAAGTATTTCAGGCAGAAGGAAAATGATAGCATATGGAAATCTGAAACCACATTAAGGAATGAAGGGCACTGAAGAAAAGTAAAAAAGAATGAAAGAAAGGTAAACCTCTTTAAAGGATAATTTAGTGGAGCTTCCAGCCACTGACATAATACAAGGAATGAATTTATTCTTTCATCTGAAACAACCAAAAGAAAAAAAAAAAGCCAAAATACTGGAAACAAACTTTTTCAAAATACTGGACATCAATCAGTAAAAGACGGTGTTCTCTGACAGAAAGGGAAGGAAACGAGGTGAGCTTTACAGATGGCCCCCGCTTGTTGCCTTGAGAGAGTTCCCAGGCCACAGAGCTGAGGGGGTGGAGCTTGGAGGACTCCTATGTTGAGAAGCAGAGCTAAGAGTCTGAGTAGATCAGCTTGGTTAGAGTTTGTAAGACAGTGTCCCAGGGAAGAGTACGTTACATGGAAGGAGAACTCCAGAGAACCAGGGATGGTGTACCTGGTTACTTAGAGCACTAATCACGACATGCATGTGAGGAGAGTATCTGAAACGAAAGAAACACCCAAAAAGATTAGAGGGAACCACAAGGATAAGAAACATGAAAAACCAGACCAATATATATCACAATCAAATTGTTCAAAATCAGTGATAAACTCTTAAAAACAGCAAAAGTAAAAAAACCAAAAAATTAGATGTAGAAGAACAAAGATAATAACAACAGATTTCCTGTGTGAAATAAAGTTAGCAAGAAGATAGTGGAACACCATGTTTAAAATACTGAAGAAAAGGGGTGCCTGGGTGGCTCAGTCGGTTAAGCGTCCGACTTCGGCTCAGGTCGTGATCTCACGGTTCGTGAGTTTGAGCCCTGCATCGGGCTCTGTGCTGACAGCTTGGAGGCTGGGGCCTGCTTTGGATTCTGTGTCTACTTCTCTCTGCCGCTTCCCAACTTGTGCTCTGTTTCTCTCTCTCTCTCTCTCTCTCTCTGTCTCTCAAAAATAAACATTAAAAAAAAAGTTAAAATACTGAAGAAAAAAATGTTAAGCCAGAATTTCATACCCAGTGAAAGTATCTTTTCAAAACTAATGCAAAATATAGGCTTTCCTAGACATATAAGCTGAAAGGATCCATTGCCAGCAGATTTGTACCGGAATTATTTAAAGGATGCCCTTCAG
This sequence comes from Lynx rufus, assembly GCF_022079265.1. Taxonomy (NCBI): domain Eukaryota; kingdom Metazoa; phylum Chordata; class Mammalia; order Carnivora; family Felidae; genus Lynx; species Lynx rufus. Next base: position 7,306,961 of record NW_025814829.1, read on the forward strand.
GCAGAATGAAAAGGATACCAGAAAGACGTATCAGCACAAAATAACTGCAGAGCACTGGAAGTGGTAACTACACAGGTATATATATAAGATTTTTTCGTCATTATTTAGGTTGATTTAAAGGAAAGCTGACTTTAAATAAGAGAGTAGTAATGTGTTGTGAGATTTATGGTACATGCTATTTATAAGTAAAGTGTGAAAAATAGCATAAAGACCAGGAAGGGGAAAATGGAAGGTTCTTGTACTAAGTGTGAGGTGTTTATAATAAACTCGTAGGTACACTGTCAAGAGATAAAAGAAATCTCCAGGCCCAGAAGGTTTCACTACAGAATTTCAACAAAAATTTAAAGTAAAAATTAATGCCAATTCTATACAATTTCTCCCAAAAAAACAGAAGAGGAGAAAACACCTCCCAATTCATTTTATGAGGTCAGTATTACCCTGATACCAAAACCAGACCAAAAAATGTACAAAACAAATTAAATAGCAAAACTTCAAGCCAATAACCTTCATGAATACAGATAAAACAGTAACACAAAATATGCTCTCTGGCCACAATGGATTTAAATCAGGAATCAATAATAAACACATCTAAAATATTCCTGAATATTTGGAAACAAAATAGGACACTTGTAAATAAAATGCCATGTTAAGCCTTTTCATGTTTTCTCATTGCTCTTACTTAAACCAACTTTACATTATTTTTAAAATTTAATCATTTAATTACTTAAAAGGTCTCCAAATATTTACAAATGTATCTGAAAAATAACACACAGATGTCTGTCTAAATTAATATTTACCATGAATAAGATGATGCTACTCTCTGTGGTGCTAAGCATTTCAATAACCAGTAAATAAGTCAGTAAACTTGATATTGTTTACTGATAATAATATTTTAATTATCACTTATCAAAGCATAATTTGGCAGTAAAAACCACTTTTCACAAAGACATTACAGGTAGGTCAACAAATCAATCTTGATTCATTCATTTTGCTTCTCCATTTCTCCTGGAAGCTTTTGAAGTATCCATGACTTCAGTTTTTCTAGCTCAGCTTTGCTTAGCTCATGGTAAACACCTGGGAGACTATGAAACTTCGTGCTCACTCTTAGGGACTTTAACACGGAGTTTGTCTCTTCACCCCAAGAATGAGGAACTAACTCATCTGCAGTGCCGTGACACTGGAATAATTCAGGGAGTACGCCATCACTTTCCTGAAGAGCCTGAAGAACAGGATGTACAAATGGAAAAGTTTAAGAAATTCATTGATGAACATCATTCTTGGAAATCAGACAGGGCAGAAAACTTCCAATATTTAAAGGGAAAAGAGGCAGTGGTGGTGTGGTCTAAGGTGCACACTGGTGGTCCTGGACTGGGGGCCCAGCTAGTCGCTGGCACCAATGAGCTATGGTTGTACATGACCAGCACTGACTCCATACAGGACCGTCTCAAACACAGTCGAAGCATTTCCTGAAGAAACCATGTGACTCTGTAAGACAAACTTCTTTACATAGAGAGTGGAGAGAGGGAGGAATGCAGGCACCATCAAGAGAAAAATTACATTCTAGTTTTCATTTCTGTATCTGCTGCTTCTAATTCTGGTATGAAGTTACAACACTATAGTATCGTTTCGTATATTAGCATATTGCTATGAGACAGGTGTCGGGAATGTAATTGGTCATTTGTTTCGATTATGTTCATGACATAAAAAAACAAAGCCTGGCTATAATCATCTCTATTTTTATTATGTGTAAGGGATACATATGATTTTTATCCTTTCCTCTTGGACACCATGCTTAATAATATTCTTTCTATGGTATTTCCTGAACATTAATGACCAGCTGGAATTAATATTCATTATGACTAATTGGGGATGGATTCCCAGGAGTGCTCTGGGCATCGATGCAATTGCTTCATGATCAATTTTGTTTTAGTTTCAATGTGTGATTATTTCACGCTTTTTTTTGGTTTTGTTTTGTTTTTAAAATCTGGAACTTACCTGGTACACAGCAGATGTTTTATTCAGAAAACTAGAAAGAGCAAATACTCCTGCCACATCTTGATGATTTCTGTACACTAAATGCATTGCCATGCACCCTCCCATAGAAAATCCTCCTAAAAGAAGCAAAAATTCACTTAATCAGAAAAAGCCAGAATCTATGCAACAATAATTCAGAACAAGATACATCTGGGCCAATATTCCATGCATGTTTTAAAATATTTGGAGACACAGTGCGAAAAAGAAATTTAGTCTACTTTAGATCTCATTAAAAAAAGGACCTGCAATGCGTAAACGACACGGGCTCATCTGTCATCACTGGTAAGGAGACTTGTTATAAAAAGAGCTGGAATTAAACAAAGAAATCATGTTCAACGAGTAAAAATATTTACCATAGTTCAAAATATGAGTCATAGTGCAAGTGTTATTTGTTTAAACATCTAGTGTCTACTTATATTTTGCTTATACTTGTGTTATAGGAGTCCTCACTGCAACTAGAATTAATAACATGCATCTTTCTGTCGTTCTTGCCAAGCCCTGAGCCCCATGAGGAGTTAAATTTCCAGTGTCTGCCATATAATAGGTGCTTAGCGACTTTTTAGGGAGGATGATCAAAAATCTGGTGAGCCAGTTAAAACATCTCTAAATTACAATATCGTTTTGGAAACTGATTTGTGATGGTATAATTAAAAACGTACTTACCTATATAAACTTTCTCAAAGTTAAAAAAATAATTTACTCATTTAACAGACTTTTATTGTCTTTTATGTGCCAAACACTGTGCTAGTCACTGGAGATATGCAGTCTAAAATACACGGTCCTGTGCTCCCTCCGGTAGCACATATATGAAAATCCACGGGCCCTTCTCCTCAAGGGGGCACCAGAGACGTCACAGGATATGGAGACAGGTACGTGACCTGGTGACGCAACTTCAGGGGAGAGACCAGGGATGCTAGTCCCCAGTTTGAGTGAGACTTAAAAGGCATCTTATTTACATTTTGTGAGAAATAAATATAGAAAGTGAATCACACAGCCACACTCTTATGGAAATACAAGAATATACACTGGTGCAGAATCCAGATCTCGCTTCCAGCCTCCTGCTTTATTTCACTTAACAAAGTGTAAAGCTGAGTCCTTAGAGACTATAAATTTGAATTTACCACAATCTACTTTTACAGATGAAATGAACGGAGGCCCCAGATTAGGTGACCTGCTTAAGGATGCACCCCTAATTTTAGTTGTAAACCAGGACTTTTGGAATCTAGATTGCTTGCAACAGACTTTAATGTGCTCTCTACTATCTTCTGGTATTTATTAGAATAGAACGGCTTTTAAATTTTATTTATGTATTTTTATATTTTATTTATTTACTTAATAATATTTAATAGTATTATTGGGCCAACTGACAGTATCATTTTGGACCCAGGATACAATGTGTGAGTGACGATTACGAGGCTTGCAAAGTCTAGATTTTTGAGAAGCACATAATATGTAAATAATTACAGTGTATGATAAATATTACATCTGTGGTTTTCAACATACCAGAGGGAAATAATAGGGTCTCGTCAGTAGCAGAAGTGCACCATGGATGAGAACCACTTGAAAGGCTCTTTCAAAATAGCCCCCACGCCAGCCACAGATGCAGATATGGTTAATTAGAGATCACAAATGGGCTTGGCAGGGGCAGAGGCAGCACGCACATTTTAAAACCGACTGTGAAAGTTGCATATGTGCCTCAAATTCCCAAAAAGGTTAAAAACCACTGGGTTCCGGGGTGCCTGGGTGGCTCAGACAGTTAAGTGTTTGACTCCTGATTTTGGCTCAGGTCCTGATCTCATAGTTCACGAGTTCAGGCAGAGTTGGGCTCTGCACTGACAGTGCAGAGCCTGCGTGGGATTCTCTCTCCCTCTCGCTCTGCCCCTCTCCTGTGGGCGTGTTCTCTCTCTCTCTCTCTCTCTCTCAAAATAAATAAACTTAAAAAAACAACACTGAGCTCCATTACCTACGAACGTGCACATTAATGAACCTTTGCCATGCTCCACGTGGATATGAAGACCTTACCACAGACAAGACTAGCGTTTCCGGTGAACATTCACTGTTAAGTAAGCAGAAAGAATTCTAAACTTCCTGGGTTGTGCCACCGTTCAAGTTACAGACTTGTCTTTGCTTCTCAAGATTTTCTATGTAATACAGTTACGTGGGTTATAAAGCAAACGCTTCTTGAAATACAACTGCTATCACGTTTTCATTTATTAAATATAAATTAGTTCTCTAGATTGGGCTTCATTAAGCATTTGCATATTACAGATTGAAAAACTGGTGGTGCAATCTTTGAGGGTAAGAAACGGTTCTTTCTTCCAGCATGACGTGGTGCTTGCGAGCTCATGAGGGAGATCAGCAAAGTGTCTCCACCGTCTGGTGCACACGTGCTGACAAGCTGGCCTCCCCACTGCACGTGCCCCCGTGGTGAGTACAGTGGCTGCTACATAGTGACAACTCAATAAAGTCTGTTCAGTTAGAAACCATGTATTACGGGGTGAAAATAATACAAAGTTTACACACGTCTCTTAAATTTATCGTATTTAAAAATTTGTTTTTAATGTTTTTATTTATTTTTGAGACAGAGAGAGACAGAGCATAAGCAGGGGAGGAGCAGAGAGAGAGGGAGACACAGAATCCGAAGCAGGCTCCAGGCTCTGAGCCGTCCGCACAGAGCCCGACGCGGGGCTCGAACCCACAGACGGTGAGATCATGACCTGAGCTGAAGTCGGACGTTTAACCGACTGAGGCACCCAGGTGCCCCAAATTTATCGTATTTAAAAGGACATGATGCATTTTCTAATTCAAAGTCTGGTGGGAGAGGACCACGTGGAAGTAAAGGAAACCGAGTTCTAATCCTACCAGTGACACTCTCGCCGAGTGTCTTTGGGTAAATTATTTAAAACCCAGGATCTCATTTCCAATAAGATTAGATAATTGCACTAGATGATCTCTAGGGTCTCCACCAAGTTTTTAAATCTATAATATGCTTCATAATCACGTGTAAAAGTCAAAACAGCAAGGACTTTCAAAGTTTACAGAGCTTCTGTAAAAACAGACGCCTACTTTAAGTTTGAGAGTAAGAATCCGTATCTTCCAGAACACAATTTCAGCCTTCTGTAAAGTTCACAGAACCAGACTTAGCAAATGCATTCTTTGCTTCATCCCTTCAGATCCCCCCCTTTCTCCAATTTACTTATAAAATGAAATTCAAGGTTGCTTATAATCAAACCCACTCTTAACAATAAAACTGCATCTCTAAAATGAGGGCGGAATGTGAGGGAGGCGAGATGGGGCTGCTGGAAGAATGAGAGATCAAGAACAAAAGAGAAGGAGGGACACAGACCGTGGTATGGGGGAGCAGCAGCAATTAGGGGAATGACTCGACTTCCAACTGCTCCCCTGTAGCAAGACAGCATTCTTTAACAGAAGCGATCATGCCAAATCATACTAGAAACTTTTCCTAGCACTGAACTCCTGGGTGGAATTTGTCAAGTAGGTCTTTATTGAACATAAAACTCAAAACCAGACATTTTACATACAGCCACTTCTGCTCTTGATTCTTTTATAAAAAGTCCGGGACATAAAGAAAACATTCAGTAGTCTAATAAGGTTCATGTGAACAGGGTTTTGTGTCTGTTTTATTCACTGATGTACCCTCCCTATGCTTAGAACAGTGCCTGGCACATAGTAGGCACTTAAATATTTTATCAAATCAGTGAATAAATGTAATTGTAGTCCCATAAGAATATTTCTGTAAGGGGACAAATTTATATCATCAGGAAATGTAGCTATCTGGTGACCGGACTTGATATAAAAGTAAAGCTTAGAAAATGCAGGAGTGAATTGTTAGTGCGCCCAGGCTAATGATTCCTAAATCTGGCTCCTTGAAAACAGAGATTCCCAGACTCAGCCCTAGACCCACTACCGCAATCCCAAAGCCTATTTCCAATTTTTAAAAGCTCTTATACCCATAAATCAAATGTATGAGAATCACAGTCTTAGAAAAAAATCAATAGCTGTAAGGCAGACCATTCAGCCTTAGGTAAAATGGGTAAGAACAGAAAGTGAAAATATGGCCACGATTTACAAGAAATCCCTATGTTATAGATACCAAGGCTGTAGGAACAAAGTTTTTATTTTTTGGAGTAATCCAAGAGCTTGAATTATATTTTTGCCAAATGTACCTAAGGAACGTATTAAATGTGACCAGCGTGACTAAGGAACTAAATGTTTAATTTTATTTAATTTTAACTAGTTTAAATTTAAGTTTAAATAGTCACATGTGGCTAAGGACTATCATATTGGACAATGAAGTTCTAGGTAATCTCAGCTGCACCAACAATCGAAAAAAGCTTCAAAATTCATAAATGGAGCAAAAAGAAAATATTTCATAAAAAATATTGAGGCTAGGATCATTAAATGTGAACTTTTAATATGATAAAGATTTAAAAATCACATCACAAGAAGGGTGCTTGTGTGGCTCAGCTGGTTAAGAGTCCGACTTCAGCTCAGGTCATGATCTCATGGTTTGTGAGTTCAAGCCCCGCATTGGGCTCTGTGCTGACAGGTTGGGCCTGGAGCCTGCTTCGGATTCTGTGTCTCCCTCTCTCTCTGCCCTTCCCCTGCGTCTCTGTGTCTCAAAAAATGAATAAACATTAAAAAAAAAACCGTTTTTGATAACAAAAATCACATCACAAGATAGAATTTGAACGTATGATAAGCGAAAACAACTTCATTGAAAAAATTTTACAGATTAAATTCCCCCCTCCATCATTTCATTTTTATTGATCAGAGAAACCTAATTACTTTGTGTGGTTTCAGAGCCCCCTAGATGAAACCAGTCTAGTAAGAATAAAACCAAAAGTAAGAAAGAAAACATTTTCTCACATATGATATATCATTATGAAGAAATATAAATGCATCCTGCAGACATTTAACCTCATGTTTAATACTCATAATTTACAATGAAAATAAATGTACTCATTGAAATCTTATTATTTAAAGATTTAATCTAAGTCCTTTACCCAATTATAATCTTGTGAGGTAATCTGCAATTTCTCACCAGCCATCTTTGACAATACAATCACCTTTAGCATCACATTTTACTATGAAAAGGGACTTTGTGTATTTTTTCCTAATAGAAGGAAATTTAACACAAAAGACTAGTTATTTGAATTCAATTTCCATCTAAATGACTAAAATGCAATATAAAATATACTGTTCAATAAGTAAATACCAAATAGTAAACTCATTGTAGGTAATGGTTATAATGTATATTTATAGTTGCTGGCAAGGTATTAAAACGTCAAGAGTTAACATTTCAACATACATTTAAGATTAACAAGCTGAATAAAACATGTTAAAAAAATAATAAACCTAGCTTTTATGAACTCTTTAAATAAAATAAAACAGAAACAATGTATAAAAAACTATACTGGGAAAACTAGTCTATCTGAAAACAAAATCCAGAGGAAAAAAATACTTATAATTCAAGTTTACCATCAATTGAATAGGATTTTTAAAATGTAATAAAATCTACCCTCCCTACAAATTTCAACAATTCTTCCATTTAAACTTATGTATTATAGTAATTCAGACTGAGCTATGATAAAGTCTCAAAGAATTGGGGAATATATATTTATTTGTAATTTTCCTCCAATACAAAATTTACAGGGTAAACAGAATACTTATCATCTTCCATAAAAAGCTGTTAGAACAGCAGTTACAAGCCTTTAAAGTTCTAATTGTTGTTGAAGAAACATAAGTTGTTTAATTAAGACACATATATGCTAAAAGAAAATAGAAAACTGCTATCATTCTCCAAGTGTTAGGTCAAGAAAGAGCTTCAGAAGAAACTTGTAGAAGGTCAGCCCAAAGGGAGCCTATAAATTCTGGTGCTAATCTTCATCTTGGTAATTCCAATTATCCCTTCATTTTTATTTTAAATATTGCAAAATTAATACATTGATATATACCCAGTATACAAAGTGTTTTCACCCTACAGACAGAAATGAGTCATCCAAAGTTTCACTCTTCATACATAATTTTAACATGTTTTTAAAAATTCACTTAACAGTTAAACCCTCTACATGTACCATTTTTTGTACCTTGCTTTTTCTTTCGTATCATACTGACTTGAAAGTCTTTCAACAGAATTATAAAATCCGTTATTTTATTAATTGAACACATACTTACAAAGTTCCTTCTATGTGTACATATAGCACTTAATAGTTACATAATATTCAATTATATTAATAGACCATAATTCCCTTAACCATTTCCCTCATGGTTGGCATTTAAAACATCCATGTAAATGACTCAGGTGTAATTTCAGGAGCACTTGATTCTCCCTGCTCCAAAATTCTGACAGTATGCTCATATTATCAAAATTCTTATTATCTGGTTATATCAGTTTTTAGGTTCTATACATCCTAGATCGAAGTTAAACCTAAATTTTGTCAGTTTTGTCTTAACAAATTATCACCACCTAGTGGCCAAAAAAGGAATCCCATCCTAGTACGAAAGGAACCAAGTCAAAGGGTCTGGGTTCTAGTCCCAACTCAATTTTATGTTAGCTAGTAACCTGTTTGATTTTTAGTTTAACATCTGAAATGAGAATAATAATTTCCTGTTCTACCTATCACAAGGCTCAAAAGAGATATTGTGCATGAAAGCAACCTCATAATTTAAACACTATCTAAAAATAAAACATTATGATGTATAGTAACAGCAATTTAAAAACTGTCAAGTGTAATATAAATGCCAACAATTTTAGTAGTATTACTACTATATACACTTTTAAAGCACAACAGTACACATGGGAAAAATTTTATACCTTTCTCCATTTTGATTTCTCACATTATACAGAAACATAGGAAATGAGTTTTAAGACAGATAGTAACAGAGATACAGATGTTAATAAAATAAGATGTTAATATGTTAATAAAATAAGAATTAGACAGGATGATCTAGCATTACTAATAATTTTCTCAGCATAGAAGATCTGATCCCAGGGCTTATTAATAACTCTCTTGTCAAAAATCAGAAAGTGATTTAAAATCACTGTTCTGCTGCCTTTCTCCTAATTTTTGTCATACCCTCTGTGGAATCATGTGTGGTATAAATATATAAAATCAAATAAATAACTACGTTTTTAAAGTTTATTTATTTATTTTTGAGGGAGAGAGAGAGAGAGAGAGAGAGAGAGCGTGCCAGAGTGCGTGAGCGAGCATGGGGGGAGGGGCAGAGAGAGACTGGGAGAGAAAATCTGGAGCAGACTCTGCCCTAGTATGGGGTCTGCTCAGGATTCCCTCTCTCTCTCTCTCTCTCCCCTCTCAGCATTCCCGTGCTCTTTCTCTAAGATAAAAATAAAATAAAAAGAAAGCAATATATTTCCACTGATGACTAGAAAACCAAGATTTTGCTTTCATAGCTAACATTTGCAGTTGACTATAATGTCCTCAAGTATAATCTTACTCATCTTCATGTTCCCTAAATCCTGAAACTGTGTGTTAGTTGCCGTCATTCCCTTGCATCTATTGCTGTTCTCCTGGCCTTCAGACTGGCCAACCGTCTATGGCGTTATCAGCATAAGCCTTCTGAAATGTACACTTGATCACATCATTCTCTGCATCTAATCTGATAATCCTAGGGGACTGGATGGCATACTAAACTAGCATTTTCTGAGAGATTCTGGTGTGCCCCTTGCTTTCTTTCCCTCTCTGTTTACCAGTCATATTTTAACTCATTCGTTAAAACTCAGTTGGAGCCATCTCTTCTAAGAAGCAGTCCCTAACTCCTCCCAAAAGATTTACTTGTTCTTTCCTCACTGCTCACATTGTACCTTGTATACACTTTTACAATACACTGTATTAGAACACCTTACTTCTGTACCTTCCTCATCAGGCTATAAACGTTTTGATAGTTTTCTCGGTACTCCAAGACTTAAAATTTTTATTAACAATTTGGAGATCAAATTTAGTATGAGAACTATCATTTTTGACCTGAGCAAACTAGATAGACTAACCCCAAATAGTTGCAAAACATACATTATATAAGCAATTGTCCTTAAAACTAAGCTTAATAAAACACCACTAATTAAAATAAAACCACAGACACAGAACAGGCTCCCATCCACTCAAATAGAGAGAATAGTGTTGTTTTATAAAGCTTACACTGGTTGCAGTTATAATCTCAGAGATAAGAGCTCCAGGAGCACATATTATATGATACTAAGTCAGAAATGTTATCACATGTTAAACAAAATCAATAAGGATAACAATTAAAAATGTTTTACCTATTATCTCCATGTTTTTCCTTTTCAATATTAAAATTTTCTAAATTTTCCTTTTACAATGAATTTTTAAAAATAACCCAACCTCACTGTAGTGCACTGTGTTTGTGTGTACTAAAAATTGGTCAGAGGGGCGCCTGGGTGGCGCAGTCGGGTAAGCGTCCGACTTCAGCCAGGTCACGATCTCGCGTTCCGTGAGTTCGAGCCCCGCGTCAGGCTCTGGGCTGATGGCTCAGAGCCTGGAGCCTGTTTCCGATTCTGTGTCTCCCTCTCTCTCTGCCCCTCGCCCATTCATGCTCTGTCTCTCTCTGTCCCAAAAATAAATAAACGTTGAAAAAAAAATTTTTTTTTTAAAAAATTGGTCAGAATCTTAAATGCATCTTTCTTTGACTTCCCACGGAATCCCTCCTTCATTAACAGTTACAAATAGCACTTAAATCTTACTCCACTTAAAATGTACTATCATAGATACTACAAAAGCACAAAAACCAGTTGGAAGTTATTAAGCAGTAACTTCCTTTTAAATAATGCATGAAAAAGAAAGCAAGAAATCCAGCATGTACACCATTGAGGAGAAAGAAAACAGATGATGGGGAAGAAGTGGTGAGCCGTCTAAAGGTCTCCCAGGGGCGGCCGTGGCCTTAGTAGGGCCCTTCTGCTCTTTGGAGTGACCATAGCATAAAGACTGTTTAATAACAGGAAGAAAACGGTCTCAAAATTACATGCCAGACACATTCCTAAGTATTTTGACTAACTCAACTATCACATCTGTAAGATAGGTATATTATTATCGCCCAAGCACAGAGGTTAAGGAGATCCTATGCCTACAAAGTAGTGAATCTAGGATTAGAAGCTAACCCACGTAAAGAAGACGGCAAACAAAAAAGGGGAGGTATTATGATCAATGTTTTGTCATAGTATAAGAGGTCAAGAATCATGTATGTTTTGGGGTACATGTAATGTTATAGACTGTTATTGAAGATTTATGTTCACTGACTAGTTAAATAACAATACAGGTAACAAGAACAAAGCACACTGCGTCTGTGCTCTGTGGTCTCTTTCACATTGTAAGCTAAGAAAGAGGCTTTATTGAAGCTAATCAGCTCATCTCAAAAATTCTAAAAAAAAATCTTCCTTTCCCAGCGTTTTGTATTCAAAAAATAATATATACCTATTATATATAACATATTAATATGGCTTTGTCATAAATTTCAATTTTTTAAATTTTGCAATGTAATAATCTACAAAGCTTCCACAGAGAAATTTTGTTGTTACAGATTCAATGGCGTTTTGATAAAATACTGACCATATTACTGATGGCTTTATAAAAAGACTTTTTTTGTTTGTTTGTTTGAGAGAGAGATAGAGGGCATGAGTGAGGTGAGGGGCAGAGAGAGAGAAAGAGAGAGAGAGGGAGAGAAAATCTTAAGCAGGCTCCACACTCAGCACAGAGCCTAATGTGGGCTCGACCCCACAACCCTTGGGATCACAACCTCAGTTGAAATCGAGAATGGAATGCTCAACTGAGCCACCTAAAGCCCCTAAATAAGACTATACTTTAACAAGGCTCTCTTGGTACTTTAGAAAATATTAAAATCTCCATGATATGGTAAAAAGCAAATAAAATAAATTCCAGATGAATCAAAGAAGTACAGGGAAAAAATAAATCACATATAGAAAACCAGTAGAAAACCTATCTGAATATTTATCCAAGTTCTAGAGACTTTCTCACACTAAGACATTATTTGGGAAAAGAAAATCATAAAAGGAAAGAGTAACAGACAACTAAGAAAAGCCTTCCTGTGTTAAAATACAACAAAAAGAAGTAGATGGAGAATAACAAAATAAGTATGAATTAATTACGACTTTTCATTTACTTATTTTTAGCAAATATTTTTCAAGGCAATATTATTCAGTGACGATGCAGTAAGACGGACATTCTAATAGGAGTGGGAGAAGTACCAACTGGTACAATTTTTTGGTGAAAGGAATTCGAAAATATGTATTAAAAGTCTTAAAAATGTTTAAATTGAATGGGAGAATCATGGGCTTTGAAATGAAGTAAACCTCAATTCCAGCTTTTTTTTTTTTTTTTTTTTTTTTTACAGTTTATTCATTTATTTCGAGATAGAGTGAAAGCGTGAGTTGGGGAGGGGCAGAGAGAGAGGGAGAGACAGAGAATCCCAAGCAGGCTACGCACTGTCAGTGCAGAGCCCGATCTGGGGCTTGAATGCAGGAACCGCGAGATCATGACCAGGCACCCAGGTGCCCCAATTCAAAACTCTTATTAGCTCTTTGACCTTACAACAGTCCCCACGGCCTCTTTCCAGAGATGAGTAATACGAAGTAGCTGATGGATGTGGGGAAGGGAAGAGGTGGGGACGGAAGGAGACGAGCAGATGGCAGTTATCGGTCAACATGACAGAATCTTTAGCTCATATACATTGAGTACTAATCAGAATATTTTCTACTTTTTTACGTACAAAGATTTTGCAGTTTTATCTTAAAGCAAATTCTTATCCTAATCTTTGGTTTTCCCACTGTCATCACATTACTTTGGAATCTCTGGTATCAATCACTTTGGAATCAACTACTGAATTGATCAATTACTGAATTGGTTTCCCCCACACACAACTTCGCATCTGTTCACATAACCCTCCTGCCAGATTAGTTTTCCTGACACACAGTTCTAATGAGCTGCATGACTCACAGACCTTCTTTGATCATCCCTCACCAATCATCCACAGAATAAAGGACAGAAGGGGAACCGGAAAGAATTCGAGAGCCTAGAATGAGCCAAGTATTTTACAAACACCAACTCCCAGGAAAACAGATGTTGTATTGTTATTCCCACACAGGTGAGGCAGCAGAAAAGTAGTGTAGGTAATATGTGGTGGTAACAAGGCAGACGTCACATTTGAACCTGTATCTGTCACTATACCATCCTGCTCTGCAGTCTCTTAGCACAGCCATCAGAGTCAACAAGGCATTTTCCTTGGACAACAGACTTTCTGCTAAAGCCATCTAACGTCCAGACAGATAAAAACAAGCACTACTTTTTCTAGTTCATATCATTCTTTATGCCTAGACCTCTACACTACAATAGATAAAACTATTTATGTGTGCATCTCAAATCTCAAATGCCACTGCTACCTTCCTATTAATTCTTGAATAGCCTCAAGGTATGATCTCTGCTTTCATTTCCTGTCGTACTTAATTACTTAAGTCAGCAATTCACTGACCAGGTCATGCCATTCATTATAAATTTCCTAAGCATTTGCTCTGTGCCAGGAATTGTGATGGGTCCTGGGAAGAAGTAATAAATGCACGTGATCATTCTCTTTGAAGAGCCAGCAGGTACATTGCTTTAGGTCACTTATCACAGGCTTGCTGGCATTACAGTAATCACTGTAAGTACCTAATGGCTCTTCCAGGTTGTTAACATTTGTGAGACAGATCCTTTTTTATTGATCTGTGTGTCCCTTTGAGCATCTAACATGCCTGGCACACAGTAGGAACTTAGAAAATATTTGCTAAATGATTGAATGACAGACTTTGTCATACATTCCCACATTTTGGATTCTGTTTTGTAACTGTTTTATAATTTACCCCTACACTGAGTTGTGTGCCTTTCCTCATGGTCTTCCCAGCACTCCCATTATGTTTTAAAACAAACTGTGTTTTTGAGAGAGTGAGTGCAAGTGAGGGAGGCACAGAGAGAGAGGGAGACAGAGGAGCCTAAGCAGGCTCTGTGCTGGGCTCAATCTCAAGAATCACAAGATCATGACCTGAGCCCAACCTGGAGGCTTAACTGACTGAGCCACCCAGGCACCCCCTTATGTTTTGTATTTAGATGCTGAAACAGAGGACCAGGAAGGTGATGTTACTGGACTGGAGGGCTCACTGCTTTTAATTAACAAAAGTGGAAGTTGAAGGCAAGGCAGAAGACAATGGATTTTATTCATCATATTATACTGCTTCTCAACTCAATGACTAGTTCAGTACTTCAATAAACACAAAGGAAGTTTACTAATTTACCAAATTGTGTCTATACAAGATCTCAATGTGCATTTTATGGTTATTTAGAATATGATAGAGCTAATTTGCTTTATAATTTCATCATTAAATGCAAGTCATTTTAAATTGAATAGTTGTATTTGAAAATAAAACTCATTCACCAAAATATATTCAGTACCATCCACATTCTACCCAGCCAATCTCACTTTCCTATGTATTATATAAATAGAGATTTTAATAGTTTATGTATTTGATGATTACAGAAAAAGGAAAGGGCATTAAGTAGAATAAACAGCTTATATAAAGGTATATATATCCCCTTGGGAAGAGAGATTGCTGAAGACATGTTTAATAAAAGTTTATAAATGCCTTATTCCTGCGACACTAACTCTGAAAGGTATACTTTTCATTAATTTTATATTATATTTTGATTGTATACTCTATCTTAATCACGGTAACAGTAGTTTAAGCATATTTATAAAACTCAAGCTAATTAAAATAAAATGTTTTAAAAACTGAAATGAATAATCTTTTAATTGAATATTAAACATGGAATTCTCAAGTTAAGTTATTATTAAAGAAAATGAATTAAAGTTTCAGGAGCTGTTAATTTCAATATTTTTAAAACCTTCAATATGTAAACTCATATTTGAAACAATGAACAGGTCAAGTGATATACAGGTGTTTCTAAATAATATTCCAAGTAAAGTTCAATGTATAGAAATAGGCAAAAGTGAAAGAAATTTACTAACATTTAAAGGTCTTACCTACTAATATTCTATTCTTCTTGATGCCACTTTTTACTTCATCATCAATCAAATCTGTGAGCACTTTACACATTACATTGATTGATTCAAGGTGTTCTGGGCAGTCATTAGATATTTTAAATCTGTCAAACCATACATTGGAGATTCCTCCTTTCATAGGAGTATATGGCCTGTTTAAAACCAGAAAAAAAAAAGAAGAAAAAAAAAAAGGAAAAGGGAATGTTATTAAAAATGAATGTTTCAATTTCTAAAATACTAGTGTGTTGAATAATTTCATTTTCCTCCAAGTTTTAAAAGTTAAAGAATTCATATTAAAAGCAGCCTCAGGCATACTGCATTAACTTGCCTATAATTACATTGATTCCATTAACATTTACTAATAGTCAACTCATCATCTTTCCTTATTCTCTCCATCTTTTCATATTGATAAATTCTCCAGAAAATCCCCATGAAAAAAGGAATTATATATAAATTAATATATATATTCACAAATTAATTATAAAATTAATAAATACATAGTGTACATGCATATATTTTCTTCTGCTCAATTTAAATGACTGATTATTCAGGTCTATTTTTTTTTAATTTGTTTTGATTTGCCTTAGGCCCTTTCTCACCCTCTTGTCCCCCTGTAAATATAGGGTCAATATTTTAGTATCCATAGCTAAGTGAATAATTTTTATCTCTGCAAAAAGTTTAACACCTCAAGAGTGGAAAAAAAGATTCACCAAAATGCTTTTAAAAAGTGGTTAATTTGTAGCACTTAAGTATGAAAGATGAGTTCATAATTTAAGAGCTTTCTTGATCTCATCCAGATCATTCTTAGAATGGGGGCTAAATTTTTGTTTAATCAAGAGTTGGAACTTTTATTTTTATCTTCTCAGGAAACTTGAAATCAGAGTTGATCAGGAAACTTGAAATCAGAGTTGAATGGGGGTACAAGTAATCTTTGGAAGCACATGATCATACAGATATTCCATACTGTTTGCATCATTTGGGTCTCAGGTTGGGTGCCTCGTTGGACTCACGTTTTATGCGAGAAGATACTGTAGTTGGGTGCTCTGAATAAAACTGATCTTACATGATGCTTTATATTTACGTATAAGGTTGGGATGGTTACAATATTAGTGAAGCTTATTCATTGTGTCAAGGTATTCCAAATGTTCTGTTTTAACCAATTACAGTGGGATTAAGGGTTCCTGTGTTCATGTCCTATGTTGGTAAAGGTAAATGAAGGGAAATGAAAACAATCTTACACGCTCCTCTAAACAAACACAGAGGTACCCAAGGATCTATAAGAATAAACATGGAGGAACAAAGGTTTTCCAAAGATGAGGGATAAGAGGATTTGATAAAAGAAACTGTTTTCCACTTGGCCAAATGTTCTTTCCCCTTACATGACAGTGAAAATAGGATTTATGTTCCATGCAAGAAAGCCCTAGAAAACACAACCAGTGCTAAACCTACCCATCATAGGGACTCCTGGGTGGCTCAATTGGTTAAGCATCTGACTCTTGATTTCAGCTGAGATCATGACCTCACGGTTTTTGAGTTTGAGCCCTGTGTTGGACTCTGCACTGACAGTGTGGAGCCTGCTTGGATTCTCTATTTCCCTCTCTATTTGTCCCCTCTCCAGTTCAAGGGCATGCATGCACGTGCGTGCTCCCTCTCGCAAGAATAAACTCAAAAAAAATAATTCAAGCACCCATCATAACAAGAAATCTAAACCAATAATGATCACAGATGCAGAATTCCTCCTATATTTACCACTTTGCCCAACTCAGAGTTAGCTGTTTACTCTCACCCTCCAAAGTGAGTGAAATAAAAGTATGAAATATACAGGTAGAACAACAACAACAAAACGGAAGGCTGAAAGACACTGAGACCTGTATGTTCCACCAAGTGGAACCTCAGTAAACCCTAAAAGCTAGTTAGATTCAATCTTTATTTTCTTATCCACTGGATCAAAAGGACCCCAATGCCTCTGCAGATCTGTCCTTGGGTAATACCCACTCTTTGGGACCAATGGGTGGTACTGAAGACAACAGAACTCATTTTTCTATACTGATCATACCACTCCAAAATAAACCGACATACACTTTCGGTGCCTGGAAACCAAGAGGATTATATTTGGAAAGTTTCTCAGAGAAACTGAAAGCAATCTAAAAACAGGAGCTCATCTACAAAGGGCCTTGTTTATTTACAAAAACAGAAGACTGTTATAAATGTTACTTTGCAATACACTATCTAAAATCTGAATGTATATTTTGAATATCCCTCTAAGACAGTACATAAAAACCTACATTTTCTCCTTGTTTATGAAGGTATATGATATTTTGCAAATATGGGAAAGTACATGTGTGTGCTGTTTTGAGGGTTTTCATATAAATCTTACTGATTCTGTGCGCCACTCCACCTCCCCACTGCCCCTCCCCCACATCCTGCCCTTCACACTAAGTAAACCATGTTTAGATCTGGAATATACAACCCCGAAGGTGTTTCTTGCACATACATTAAAACATATATCTTTATAGGATATGTTTTACGGCACTATTTTCTTTTCAAATATGAAATAGCCTATTGGCTTTTCTTATGTGCATCATGCTTCCTCCCTTAACAAGACCTTATGGATATCCTTCCATCTGATATAGTTGGAACTCATCCTTTTAAATGGCTGTATAATTAATACTGACGCTCCACAGTGTCATCAGCCATTCCCCTACTAATGGGCATTTGGTCCTCATGTTTTAGCCACTAAGAACAGTGTGGCATTAAACATATTTGCATATATATTTTTATGTACTAGGACTTTTATTCCTATGAAAAAGTCCAAGTAACAGAGCTGCTGGATTGAAAGATACAATTTTTATCTTATTAGATGTTTCAAAGTTACTCCCATTAAGGCTGTAAAAAATTCACCTTTATGCAAGAAAAGAGAACATCCTTTTGTCCATAGCCCTAACTGCAATAGGTGCTAACATCCTTTAAAATATTTAAGGGTATCAGCTACAGTTTTAAATCAACTTTCTTGAGGTATAATTCACATACATAAAAGTACATGTTTAAGTATACAAGTCAAAGACCAAACAATGTAATCATCTCCACAATGACACAGAACATTCCCTTTCCCTCAGAAAATTCCATCATGGTCCTTTGCCAGCAATTCCCATTTACTTCCCAGGCAAATGCTGAGGGATTTTTATCACGAAAGAATAGTGTTTTCTGTTCTAGAACTCAACATAAATGGAATTACCTATTTGTATCATTTGCTATTTTTTTCTACTGTGGTTTAGATTTTATTACTTTAGAAGAGCACTTGGTCTATAATTGACACTTAAATAGTTGTCATTTGTACTTTAAGTATTTTGTCACATCTATTTTTACATATTGACATTATGTATTTATGGTGTCTTTTTAAAAATCAGATAAAAGTAACTGCATTTGATATAGTCTGTCCTTAAAAAACAAAAAAACAACTAAAATTTATAGGTCTCCTGATTTAAGAGGGCTCTTTTCTAATCCATACATGTTTACATATGGAATTCAAAATTTTCTTCTATGATTTTCGTTTTCACTTTTATATTTAAGTCTTGAAATTTCCTGGAATTTATTTCATATATGAAGTGTCATAAGAGTTCAAGTTTGGGGCGCCTGGGTGGCTCAGTCGGTTGAGTGTCCGACTTCGGCTCAGGTCATGATCTCACAGTCTGTGAGTTGGAGCCCCGCGTCAGGCTCTGTGCCGGCAGCTCAGAGCCTGGAGCCTGTTTCGGATTCTGTGTCTCCCTCTCTCTCTCTCTGACCCTCCTCCGTTCGTGCTCTGTCTCTCTGTCTCAAAAAAATAAATAAACATTAAAAAAAATAAAAAAAAAAGAGTTCAAGTTCATTTTCTCCCATATGGATAATCAATTGCGTCTGTACTACTACTACTAAAAGAAGAAAAAACATCTTTCACAAAGGTGAAATTCCACTTTTTCCATATATTTAATTTTATAGTTCTGACTTATCTAATCTCTCAAACTAGGTTCTGTGAGAGTTAAGTCCTGATGTCTAACGCGTACTATATATAATAAATGGACTTCTCTCCAATGGATCTGGAATGGTACTAGTTCTGTATTATCCTTGGGGAAATCAAGAAAACAATAACTGAAACCATTTCCTGTGCTTTGTGATTCAGGTGAAGAACCCTGGTGGAGAAAGGCTCTATTTTGTTCTACTGATGTATTTACCCATCCTGTGTTAGGATCCTATTGAGTGTATTGAAGTGGCTTTACAGGATGCTCTGAAGTTGAGTAATGCAGTTACTCTCTATCATCATCAAAACCAGTCTCCTTTTCAGACTTGCCCTGCCTCTTCTCAGGCATCCATTCTTTCTCACTTATCTAAGAAATTAATCAAATATTTTGTAATTTTTAAAATGATTTCAAATACTCCTTAAAAGTCCTTGTGGGATTTTAATTAACATTGCATTATTCTATGGGAATTAACACTTGATGACATAAATCTGACATAAGGGAAGATTTTTGCAGACTGAGCTCTTCCCAGGAATTGCCACATTCATACAGGGCTTCTCCTGCATTGTCCTCCAAGCTTTCAATGGGTGCACAGGAGATAAAGTTTTCCATCACATTTCTACTAGCACTCCAATAGAACCTACCTCCGCCCTCATTCTGCAAGGCTTCTGACCTCAGAAGCTGCTTGGCTCGAGAGAGGTAAATAAATTGGAATCAGAAGGGGAGAGAACACAGAAAGCATTCAAGCCTCCCACCTCCCAGAATCCCTTTCTGTTATTTAAGAATAACTTTCTTAAAGTACTCTGAAAATGAAAGCAGGTGGTTTCTACTAGTATTAATGTCAGTGTAAGACAAAATGAAATCCCAAACTGTATTCAATTTGTCATTGAAATCAGTGTTCTGAATGAAAACTGAATACACAACACTCACTTTAAAGCTTGAGTTAGACTGTTACTCTTTGGAATTATTTCTACTTCCCTTTTCATTTTATTCTGCTGTTTCTCTAAGTATTTATTTGTCTGTCTAAATACTTAAATAAGGATGATATCATAGGCTAAAATCTGAATCATTCTGGGAACTCAGCCATTAATAGAAAAAAATGACACTCACTTAACTTTTTCTCTTTGACAGGGCCTTCCTTAATCAGAGATAGATGCTCCATGGAGGAGGACTCCCAACGTAAATTTCACCAATACAGTAGTTTTTTATTCTCCCAATTCTCTAAGAAAATTGCAATTTGTTTGAAGGAGATAATTGGGAAAATTTAATGAGATAAATAATAATTTAGAACTTTTTTGTTAAGAAAACGTTACTAAAAATGCATAATTCTATTAATGTTAGAATAACTTTTAAATAAAGCATAAGAGATTGTTTCCTAAAACAGCTAAACAAACTGGCACATATGTTATACTCATTCACCTTTTCCCTCAAATAAATCACTTTATTAGCTGGTATAAGACAGCTCAGACATTACCACAATAAATACATATGCTCGGCAAAGAACATCTGTGTGGCCCTTCAATCAATCAATCAATCAATCAATCAAACACACTGGTAACGTATGAAGCTGGAATAAAATGTCCAAAGTGAAAAAACGAAAGAGCTGACATTCAGCTTGATACCAAGTTCTGTTTTGATCTGTGGTCTCTAAAAGTCATAAAATCAAAAGGTCATTCATGGGGCGCCTGGGTGGCTCAGTCGGTTAAACGTCCGACTTCGGCTCAGGTTATGATCTCGCGGTTCGTGAGTTCAAGCCCCACGTCCGGACATGTGCTGACAGCTCAGAGTCTGGAGCCTGTTTGAGATTCTATGTCTCCCTCCCTCTCTGACCTTCCTCCATTCATGCTCTGTCTCTCTCTGTCTCAAAAATAAACATCAAAAAAAAAAAAAAAGACGGTCATTCATAACCTTTAAGATAACACTGCCTGGTCCTGTCCTCCTGTGTGTCATGCCACAGCACTTCTGCAGCAATCACCAGGATCACCGGGACCAGTCACATTTCCCTCTGAGTTTTCTCCTGAAAGGACAGCCTCATTATTGATCCAGAGGCTTTGCATCTGATATTCCCTCTACCTGGAACACTCTGTGCCCCATTTCTGCACGGTGGGCTCCCAATGATCATTTAGGTCTCAGCTCAAATGTCCCCTCCTTAGGGAAGCCTTCTTTGACCCTACAATTTAAAGTGTACCTCCTCTCTACCCTACAACACACACCCACACACACACACTCTCTCTCTCTCCCTCTCTCTCTCCCTGTCTCCCTCTATCCCATTATCCTATTTAATGGTCTTAACAGAATTTATCACTATTTGAAATTTATAGATTTAGTTGTTCTTTTATTTTCCAGTTATCTTTTCCACAGCAATCCCCTCAGTGCTAAGAACAAGCATTTGTTGAATGATGAATGTCAATAATCATTTGTGACACTAGGGTAATGTGGGTCAGCTAGAAATAAGAGAATACCTAAAATCAGTTTATTTTTCTCTGAATATCTTTTAACTTTAATTCTTATAAAATCCATATTGCAATTTCTAGTAAAAGGTCAAATTTTTCTTTAGGTGCTTAAAAAAAAAAAAAAGAGTTTCTAAGAAAAAGCTTTTACATACTAATGGGTATTTAAATGTACTGTTGAAAATAATTACCAAAGAAGTAAAACTATTTCTTCAAAATAGCTGTTTTGAGTAGGGTTCCTTATCAGTAAAGTGTACTTCAAGTACATATCTCCTGGTATCAGGAGAGTGATCTTCATACTGGGCTTCAGACAGGAATCGAATCCCAAGTGATAGAGTAAAAATGAATCTACTGTTATCTACACCTAAATCAAAAGTACTAGTTTTGGAATACATTTAATAAAAAATATAAACATACACTTCATTGGAAAAATAGTAATCAAAAAGTAGAAGCACTATGCAAATCTTATTATTTTTAGAATTTTTCAAAACACCAAGAGCAATTTATATCATCATATGAGTCATTAATTGGCTTGTTAAAAAATTGCTATTATTTTTAAGATGGAAATTCTAATAGTAAGCCCCAAACCAAGAAAACCTCTAATTACAAATACAACTAAAGTATGTTACAGAAACAAAAATCTTTATTGAGCACTTCAATTAAACAGAGTCCAAATTAATAATGAAAAAAAAAATGAAGCAATATTTTCCATTTAAATCAACACAGCAAGTTAATTGCTGGCTTTTACTTAATATGCCCCTAACTTAGCTGATTAAAAACATCTATTAAATAGGGTTGAGGAGAAGGACTATGTTATAGTCAAATGGCAATTTACAATTTAATCAAAACATACTGACATGCTGTAATAGACCACAACTTGGTAAATATAATAGACTATTGTTCTCCTCTCAAGCTCTTTAAAATATGCATCACTGTTGAAAACAAAAATTATAACCATGTTTTGATAGAGTTTTCAATGTACATAAATGAAATACATATGACAGGCATAACAAGCAGGAGAGATAAAGGAAACTATATGGTTGTAAGCTCCCTGCATTTCATATAAACTGGAAAGAATCTAACTAGGTGAAGTTTGGTATGTATTTTGTAATCCCTAGAGCAATCAGGAAAAATAAAAATAGATAAATAAAATGGAATATTAAAATAATTCAAATTATCTATAAAGAAGAAAGCACAGGGGAAAAGAGGAACAAAAGCTATAGACTTAAATTCAAACATTATCATTACATTAAATGTAAATGGTCTAAACAAATCGCTTAAAAGACAGAAACTATCACATTGGTTAGAGAGAAAAAACAAAGCTCAAAAACATGATGTCTGTGGGAAACCCACTTTAAATATGGATTGGTTAAAAGTAATACAAAGGTAAAAAAATACATATTATAATATTGTTTGTTGTGAGTACATAAAAATACAGTTTATCTTAGTATCTTGCTTTTGCATCCTACTGTCTTCTCAAATTCACTTATTTCTAGTAGTTATTTAGATTCTTCGTGATGTTTGTGTAAACAGCCATATTATCTGAGAATAAAGGCAGTGTTACTTTTCTCTCTCAACCTTTATTCTTTTTATTTCATTGTCTTGCCTTATTGTACATGTTTGAACACCCATACAATGTTGAACAGAATCAAGGACCTCCTTCCTGTGTAATCTTAGAAGGGAAGGATTCAGTATTTCATCATTAAGTATGATGGTGGTTGCAAGAGTTTTTCTATGCACCTTTTATTATGTTGAGGAAATTTCATTCTTTGCCTAATTAGCTAAGGGTTTTCTTTATGAATTGGTTACATGTTTCTTCCGTATCCTTTAAGATAAACACAGTTTTTTAATCTTTCATTTTGTTAACACAGTGATTACACTGATGGATTTTCAAATGTTCCTCTGATAAACCCCACCTGGTCATAATGTATTATCCATTTTATACGTAGCTGAATTTGATTTGCTAGTGTTATTTTAAGTTAAGTTAAATTAAGGAATTCTATATGTTCATGAGGGATATTGATTTGTAGTTTTCTTTTCTTTAACATATTTGTAAAGTTTTGTTATCAGAGCGATAATGGTCTCTTAATATGTGTTACAAAATGTTCCCATTTCCTGAGTTTGTGTTATTTTTCCTTCAATTGGTCAATAAAATTTATTAGTGGAATTATCTGGACCTGAAGTTTTCTTGTGTGAAGGTTCTAATAATGAATTCAATTTTTTTTTATGAGAGTATTCAGACTTTTTGTTTCAGTTTTGATCATTTGTGTTTTTCATGGAACTTGTATCTTTTCTCTAATTGTTCAACTTTACTGCCATAAAGTTATTCAGGATAATTCCTTTCATTGCCTTCAGAATTTATATTGATATCCTTTATTTCATTTCATATTTAGCAATTTTGTTAATATCCAAATGTTTTGGAGTATTATAGTTATCTTATTGCTGCTAATTTCTAATTCCATTCCATTCCTGCCACAGAAAATATTCTGTACAATTTCAGTCTTTTGATACTTATTGGTACTTATATTATGGTCTTCCATATAATCTCTTGGTGACTATCCTACGAGCATTTTTGTGGAGTTCTATAATGTCAATGTTCAAGGTGGTTATAGTACTAATTAAATTTTATATCCACTTAGCCATTATTTTTCTAAGTTGTTATTAGATCCTGAAGAATGGGTATTAAAATCTGCAACCAAGATTGTAGATTAATCTACTTCTTCCTTTAGTTCTGTCAGTTATAAACAATATTATTAAGTACATGCCCATGCAGGATTATTGTCTTCCTCCTTAATAGCTACTTTTCGCTTATAAATGTTCATTTTTATAACTGATAATGTCTTGAAGTATACTTTATTTAATAATAATATAGTATGTAACCTTCCCAACGTTTATTGTGTATTCAGCTGTCTTTTCCCCTCCTTTTACTTTCTTTCAATTAGTGTTTTTTTCAAAACTTAAAAAAAATTAGTATCTCAAATAATCTCAAGCACGTAAGTAAGAAAGGTATTTTAAAAAGTTATGTCCTGCAAAACTGTTTTTAAAAATCCATTTCAATTTAACCTACATTTTCCAAAGTAATAGCTTTCAAATTCTGATGCAGAAAAACTAGAGAGAGTCAGGTCACACCCAAAAATTTGCTTCAGTCTTCAGAAGTGGGAAGGAAGATTCTATAATCTTTCTTTTCCCCACAAACATGATAGTACACTTGAGTACAGATGGCTGGTACACACTTTAGATCTACCTCATCAAAAGTAGTGCTCCTTAAAATGCAAATTACGATCTCTATCTCCTACCTACTCAATCCGAATCTAAAAGGTCATAACCTAAAAACCCACATTTTAATAACTGCCCAGATGATTCTTATCGTGAACAATGTATTTTAAAAACAACTGCCTTCCAGTTTAGACTTCCAATTTTCAATTTAACTGTAGAGTTTTAAAAAAATCCTTCTAAATGGGTGCTAACTCATGAACAGCAGGCTAGTATGCTAAATTTAAAATGCCCCACACAAAACACATTTGCATGTTCAATCTCTACAATTTTCTCAGATTCCCTACCTTCACATCACCACCTTCTCCCTTCCCCTAATTTTCAATATTTCCCAGTCTCTGCTCTGTGAATTTCTCTTGAATTGACTGCTTGTGTTACATTTCCCCCACAGTGACCTTGTTCAGACTTTTATGATTGCTAGACCAGAGGATCTCACCTTTGGCTGCGTACGAGAATCAGAAATGAAGCTTTTAAAAATCTTTCTGCTTTGGCCACATCCCAAACCAATTAAGTCAAACTCTCCGGGGGTAACAACCAGATGGAGTTGCAGATAAAATACAGGACACCAATTAAATTTTAATTTCAGATAAACAATAAATACTTTTTCAGTATAAGTATGTCCCAGATATTGTTTCTATATTTGGTAAATAATTCTGGCAACTCCACACTCTAGCATCTGTAAGACTTTAATTGCTGAAATGTAGGTACAGGATCAAGTCAAATATATAACCTATTGTGAGTTGGGGTTTAAAAATTCTGACGGGTGCCTGGATGGCTCAGTCAGTTGAGTGTCTTGACTTCAGCTTAGGTCATGATCTCCCGGTTCGTGGGTTCAAGCCCCGCATCAGGCTCTGTGCTGACAGCTCAGAGCCTGAAGCCTGCTTCAGATTCTGTGTCTCCCCCTCTCTCTGTGCCTCCCTGCTCATGCTCTGTCTCTCTCAAGAATAAACATTAAACAATTTTTTTTAATTAAAAAAAATAAAAAATTCTGAAAGCTATTCCTTTAGATCAGGGGTCAGCAAACTTTTCCTGTAAAAGCCATAGAGTAAATACCTTAGGCTCTGTGGATCATATAGTCTCTTTGGCAACTACTGTACTCTGCTTTATAGTACAAAAGTAACCAGTGACAAAGTGTTAATGAGAGTGTGGCTGTGTTCCAATAAAACTTTATTTATAAAAATAGGGGGTTGGCCATATTTAACTCACAGGCTGTAGTTTGCTGACTCTATTCTAGACTATCAGATCATTTCAGATCTCCACTTTGTTATTCAATATATTCATTATTTTTCTCAGCTTTACATCACCTGGAAATTTGAACAGTATGAAAATAAAAGTCACGTGTATGAAAATAAAACTAACTCAAATAGTCCTTGAAAATACAACCCAGAAGCATACGTCTGGAAAATTTCTTCAAGGATTATCAGTAATTAATTCTTTGGATGATATTTCTACATCCTGCCACAAGGATATCATAGACTACTATTAATAACGTTTATTGAGTGCTTATTTTATGTCAGACATCATGTTGAGAAATTTACATACATATTCAATAACATTATATATTCTCACAATGACTCCTTGAGGTAGATACAATTATGACCTCCATTTTGCACGTCAGGAAATTGGGACACAATTAAAGAAGTGAAATACCTTGCTCAAGATCTTAGAGCATTAAGTAGAGAAATCTAGATTCAAACATAGGTCTGCCTAATCCAAAGATCAGATTCTTAACTACTGTACCACAGTAATTCCATCTATCCTTAATAGGCTACTTATTTTGCATAGTTCTCTGACCTACTGGTCTAACACTGCAGCAAAAAATCTGAGTATTACATTACTGGTTCTTATCTACACTGCATAAAATCTGAAGGGAACTAAAATTCAAAAAGTTAATGACTGTAAGGGATTTTAGAGTCTAATCCAATCTGTTCATTTTAGACCTGTGAAAATTAAGACCCAGAACTGATGAATTCTTCACTGACAGCCTTAACAATTTTACTTTAAATAGGAATTAGATGACATATTTTTTTTTAATTTTGTTAACGTTTATTTACTTTTTGAGGGACAGAGCATGAGATGGGGAGGGGACAAAGAGAGAGGGGGAGTCACAGATTCCGAAGCAGGCTCTAGGCTCCGTGAGCTGTCAGCACAGAGCCTGACGTGGGGCTCAAACTCATGAACCACGAGATCATGACCTGAGCCAAAGTCAGATGCTTAACCGACTGAGCCACCCAGGCACCACTAGATGACATATTTCTAAAAGTCTTCACTTTTCCTCCTTAACCGAAGTATTGGTTTCTCAAAGATTCCACATTGTATATAGCATTCATCAGAATGTTAATTCAAAGTAATCAGAAGGAATAACAAGCAGATTTATTGTTTACTTATTACTGTTTTTGTCACTCAATGTAACATAACCTTTACTTTTATTAATATGTAATACATTTAAATATAAATGGCACAAAAAATGAATAAAACATAAATGTGACTATACTTATATTTCCAAAGCTTATATCCATTAATGAACCTCAGAATCAATCGACAGATTAGTACTCTGTTCCTGTTTTGATACTTCTCTATGTTTTTCTTTTTAGTTTGTTACCTTTTAAGAGGCTGTTAAATTATAAAGTAGATATCATTGTAAAGACAACAATTTTGTGATCAAGAAAAAATATTTAAAGAATTCTGAGTTGGGGGGCACCTGGGTGGCTCAGTTGATTGAGCCTCTGATTCTTGATTTCAGCTCAGGTCATGACCTTGTGGTTCATGAGATCCAGCCTTGCACTGGGCTCTGCACTGACAGCACAGAGCCTGCTTGGGATTCTCTCTCTTCCTCTCTGCTCCACCTCGCTCGTGCTCGCTCTCTCTCTTTCTCTCTCTCTCAAAATAAATAAACTTAAAAAAATAAAGAGAAAAAAAAGAATTTTAAGTGTACAAGGGAAAAAAATCACATAGCTCTCTTCTTATCTAAACACATTAGGTGAGTAAACAGCTAAGCTGAATTAGTGATATTGAAAGCACTGTTTATTGGATAGCTGTTAACCGTTAGAGACTCTCAGTAATAAAATTAGAATCTGTTTTTAAAATAAATGAATGCTTGCAAGTGTTAGTTGAAATGGGCATCCTGATACACTGCTGGTAATGATGCAAACTGTCTATTCTTAGAATACAACTTAGGAGAATTAATCCCCTAAACAAAAAGGAATTGGCTTTAAGGCCAAAATGTTCCTCTAGGACAAATTTTTATTAACTATATTTATACACAATCACCACTAATAGTCCTAATATCTGAGGGCATTATGGCTGGACATTCTGAACAGTGTGGAAAAGGGATACCAAAAAGAGGCCAGATTGTGAATAGGAGAGAATACATAACTACCAAATATAATTTCATGGGAAAAAAACTAAGAAATGATAATTCGTGTGACAGAAGAGTAAGTCTAAAAGTATGAAAACGCTTAAAATGTATTACATTTTAATTCACCATGAAACTAAGAAAGCATCATCACCAATTCCAATACAAGATAATAAAATATTATTGAATTGTAAACACTATCTGATGTCTTAACTACCTCAATACAATGCCTTTAATACCTATGTACTTAAGTAAAAATAATCTTGAAATACATTAAAACAGAAGGAAAATGGCACCAACCAAAACTGCAATAAGATGTAAGGTGAACTCAGATTGCAAAATCCTCAGTCAACAGAGATGTGGTTCATGCTTTAAAATTAAAAATAAAATTTATCAAAATGAATAAAGTTTCTAATTGCTCTGGGTTTCTGAGACAACTAGAATTAAAACTTGCTGATATCTGCACTATCATAGACTAAAAGAAAAATGATTTCACAAGTAATGTTGAAACAGATTTTCTAATATGATAAAATATTGAACCAGTTCTTGCTTGTAATACTTGCTTGTTATAAGAGCCCTTCCAACATTTAGAAGATCACAAAGTCAAAAGGTTTGGAGCCATTGGTAATCCTTGATCATGTGACATTGGATTTCCAATATGGAAAAGGACCAATGAAATACAGCAGAGCTACAGAATGTACAACTTGCCAAATATTTAAACAAAATAACTTCACTAGGTTGGTTGAGAGTGCTGGTATTCATGATTGAAAGCAATAAACATATTTTACAAACTTACTTGATTTTTAAATTGATAGCAAATTAAATGGCATTACTATCCTTAATTACATATGTCTCACTTCACTGTTTAATTTGATACCTCTAATCATGAATAGGGGTCTGAAATGTAATACTCCACAATGCAGACATATATATTCTTTCTGAAAATTGTTTGAAAAGCTCCTTAATTCCTTAATAGGAAATTGCAAATTGTATTTAATTGTGAGGTTTTTATTTCTTCATCTTAGGAATCCTAGAACTAGTGAAAACAAGGAAGCAAAACTTCACAATTCCATGCTCTCAATCAGGAGTAAATTTTGAAGAAAAGGAATTTTGTATTTAA
Source organism: Lynx rufus (assembly GCF_022079265.1). Classification (NCBI taxonomy): domain Eukaryota; kingdom Metazoa; phylum Chordata; class Mammalia; order Carnivora; family Felidae; genus Lynx; species Lynx rufus. The sequence continues at coordinate 7,336,283 of NW_025814829.1, forward strand.
TGTTTCTGACCTTGAGTAATTAAATCTAAAAATAAAGAAAGCCTAGTACATAAAGACCTGTTCTTAGGTACAATCTCAACTTCTTTTTGTATTGATTCAAAGACAATGATGCCATTCATACTTTAAGTACCTCAGATATTTGTTTTTCTAAAATATAAACAGCTGATCACAGTGCAACATTATTTTTTTTCCTAACAGAGAACCAGGATACTAATCATCTAGTGTAAGTGGGACAGAGGTGTAATTTAAAGCAGGGTTTCTCAACCTAGGCACCCCTGAGATTTGGGGCTGGCTAATGCTCTGTCATGGGGTCTGTCCCATGCAGTAGAAGGTGTATAGCAGTAACCCTGGCCTCTATCCAGGAGATGTCAGTAGCCTCTTATGCTGCTCCTCCCGCCAGCTGTGACCACCAAAAAACGTCTCCCAACATCGCAAATGTTCTCTGAGGGAGAGTCATCCTTGCTTGAGAATGAATAATTTAAATCACCTCATCATTAAAAAAAAGGAAATCTTACAAGTTCAAGAACTGTCAGTCATGAGAAATTTAGGTAAAAATGAATTGATCTAGAACAGTTGCCCCTAGCATACTATAAACGTATGGGAACTCCTTTTAAAAGTCTAAAATTACATTGTCCAAAATGGTAGCTCCTAGACACATATACCTATAGAGCATTTAAAAATGTAGCTAGTGTAACCAGTTACTGAACTTTTACGTTTATTTAATATAATGTTTTATTTAAGTATAACTAACATACAGTGTTATATCCATTTCAGGTACGCAACATGATTCAACAATTCTATACATTACTCATGGTAAGTGCGGTCACCATCTGTCATTAAATGTTATTACATTATTGGCTATATTCCCTATGTTGTACTTTTCATCTCTGTGACTTATTTATTTTATAACTGGAAATTAGTACCTTTTAATCCCATTTATCTATGTCACAGACCCTCCACCCACCTCCCCTCTGTATTTAAGAGTCTGTTTTTTGGTTTCTTTGTTTTTTTTTTTTTTTTTAATTTTTTTTTCAACGTTTTTTATTTATTTTTGGGACAGAGAGAGGCAGAGCATGAACGGGGGAGGGGCAGAGAGAGAGGGAGACACAGAATCGGAAACAGGCTCCAGGCTCTGAGCCATCAGCCCAGAGCCCGACGCGGGGCTCGAACTCACGGACCGCGAGATCGTGACCTGGCTGAAGTCGGACGCTTAACCGACTGCGCCACCCAGGCGCCCCTCTTTTTTTTTTTTAATGTTTATTTATTTATTTTGAGAGAGAGAGAGAGAAAGAAAGCATGTGTGCAGAAACGTGAGAGATATTGTGGGGGAGGGACAGGGAGAGAGAATCCCAACCAGGTTCCATGTGCAGCACAAATCCCAACACTGGGCTCAATCCCACAACCATGAGATCGTTACAATCTGAGCTGATATCAGTCAACTGAATGGGCCACCCAGGCACCCCCCGTTTGTTTTTTATATTCTACATGTAAGTGAAATCATATGGTATTTGTCTTTCTCTGACTTATTTCACTTAGCATAATACCCTCTAGGTCCATCCACGTTGTTGCAAATGGCATGATTTCGTTCTTTTTTTATGGCTGAGTAATATTCCTGGTTGTGTGTGTGTGTGTGTGTGTGTGTGTATGTGTGTGTGTACACACACACATACACACCACATCTTTATCCACTAATCTATTGATGGCACTTGGGTTGTTTCCATATCTTGACTATTGTAAATAATGTTGCAATAATAAACATAGAAGCACATATATCTTCTCAAATTAGTGTTTTTGTTTTCTTTGAGTCAATAATTATTTAATGTAAATTTATCAGTATTCAAATTGAGATGTGTTACACATGTAAAATACACACCAGATTTGAAAGATTTAGAATGAATAAAAGAATGCAAATTATCACTTTAATAATTTTATATACATTATGTGTTGAAATGATAATATTCTGGATATAATGGGTTGAATAAAATATGTTATTAAAATTAATTTACTTATTTCTTTTTTTCTTTTCTTAATGTGGTATCAAGAAAATTTAAATTTATATTTGTAACTCCTATTACATTTCATGGTTAGCATGGTCTAAAATGTTTGATGATCTGTCCAAATATGTACTGACTATTAAGATATATAATACCAAAAAGTTATTATGAATTCAGTGAAATATTTCAGTGATTTTAGATTTTACTTAAACACAACAGCACCCACAAACAATACTTAGATTGTTGTATTCTTAGAACTATCTCCAGCCTAAAGTCTGAGATACACTTATCTGTAAACATATATCAAAACTGGTGATGATGTAAATTCATAAACTGAAAAGTACTGACTCTAGAATCTGTTTCCAATGATCTTCCATTCAATTTTATTAATTATGCTTATATTTACGCTGAAATGAACTTATCTTTTCTGTCTCTGTAGGAATACCATTGTCTTTCTTCTTCCCAACTTCACTACAAACCAATAGCAAATAACAAAGCTCTTCTGACATTTCAAAGACATTCAACTTACAGCACAAAAATAACCTCTTGGTCATTAGGTCTTTTTTCTTTTTTCTTTTTTTTAAATGTTTATTCATTTTGAGGGAGAGTGAGGGAGAGAGAGAGAATCCCAAGCACACTTTGTGCTGTCAGTTCAGAGCCCAATGCGGGGCTTGATCTCACAAATGTGAGATCATGACCTGAGCTGAAATCAAGAGTAGGATGCTCAAACAACTGAGCCACCCAGGCGCCCTGGTCATTAGGCCTTTCATTTGCCCTACCAAACTACTAAACTCTTCTAAAATTATATTAAAATAACTTTTTTTGTCTCTTTTTATGACAAAATTATCATTATTTTGTTCTACCATTTTCAATTCTATCAGCTAAGGTAAGTAAAACCTTAATTGCATTCAAAAGGGTCCTTGCACTTCTGGTTCTGATTCTCATTAATATTAAATTAATAGAAAAATAAAAATCATATTTGCATAAGCACACAGTGTCATTAATAAGAATAAACCAAGAACAGATAATGAGAAATTAGTGGATTGTACAGCTCAGCACATTATTTTGCTTACCCAAAAAAGTATTTGGAAACCCCAGTTTAAAGCATGTGCTCAGGATAAAAGCTTATGGAGATGCTAATTTAATAATTATAAAAAGCGGTTTGACTTCAAAACTGTATCAATCTCATGACTCTGCATTTTGTTAAACACATCTATAGGTTGCATAATCTATTTAGTAAGTAGCCAATTCCACATTCCTATTCTGGTTTACGGATTCAAAAAGCTTAATATTATTTCCAAAATTTTTTAAGTGTAGAAACAATGCCACAAAACCTTTTTCCAGAGTTTATCAATTGTGGCATAACTAAATTATTAGAAAGTTTATGCTTCTTGGAGTTTCTTTTGGGGTAAAAAAAAAGTTTCTTTTGGAGTTTCTTTTTTGGGGAAAAAGAGAATCTGAAAGACAGCAATCTGCAGGGTTAGAGGAAGTTGAGTTCAGCAGACTATTCTTTAGGACAAAGTTTAAGTTAAAAGCTTCAGGGAATGCTTTACAAAAAGGCAATAAGTTATTCATCTAGCAAAACTTGGCTGAATCATAAAACTGAAAAAATAAAAAGTTCTGGAAAAAAAGTACCCCAATTCAAATACACAATTAAGTTTAAAGAACATTTAGCTGGTACATCTATTTATATACATTTTATGCTACAGTTATACTGGGCAGTGAGATAAATTACTGCATACCTGGGAGGAGCTGTTGGATAAATAATTTTTATGTGCTGGAATGTTAAATCTTGATTTAAAACCTGCTTGATCCATGTTCTCAATCCTTGTCCAGAATCACCTGATGGATCACAAAATCTAGGTTAAGATAAAACATTTTGACAACACAGTGTATTTAAAAGCAGTCTATAACTCTCATATCACACAGAGGCTGGAACAGGGAATAAAAAAAATTTCCATAAATAAAAATAACTGCACAGAAACCAATTTATCAACATGAATTAACTGGTCAGGTATAAACAGCCAAAAATAATTTAGATTACTTTACTCGTAACTTCAGCACTGATCACTTTATGAGTTTTAAGTTTCTCCTTTGTTTAAGGGTACAACAGCAACAAATACATGAAGTAAATTATTTTTTCTAAAAAAAAATTCTTTATCTGATTTTAAACACTGCCATTTTTTATCTTACCCTTAAAAAGAGTAAATTTTTAAAGTGTATATAAACTTTTGTACTTGGAACAACCTAAAACACTTTTCTTGGTTAAAGCAATAAAATCTATCAAAGGGATAGTTAGCATACTTTTAACTTAAAGAAATCTAAGTTTAATTTCGATAACCTGTTTACATGATGTAAAATAATGATTATACGCCCGAAGGCTGAAAAGTAACCGAAATCCATGCAAGAATTAAGGTATGGATATTTCCATTAAAAAAAAAATGGAAGAAAATATAGGTCCATCTTCTGTAGTCCTGAAGAGGAAATTTTAAAGGTGACAACTTTTAATTTCTTTTAAATCAGTTCATTAAGACATCAATTCAAAATATATCTAGGAATGCACATCAATGTGTCAGGCAGTGAGGGCAAGATGAGGAAGAAAAGAGTCCCTGCTCTCACTGAGTATACAGTTTATTGTGAGGAGTGGACAGTAGCCGAGTAACCATACGTAAACATTAAAGGCCAATGTAACCACTGTAACCATGAGACCCTTGGTGCTGCCAGGGTTTATGGTACTCAGAACTGCCTCAGCGAAGGAGTTCAGGGATAACATTACCCGAATGTAAGCTCTGCAGAGCAAAGGCCACTTTGCACTTTATCCCCTGAGTTATTTGTTCACATAAGGCCTAGCGCACAACTGACACAAGCCGACACAAAGTTTTAAGGTCCATGGGCTGGTGAAAAGGGAAGGGCACAAGGAAAGAGCATCTCGGACAGGATATGGCGAATGCGAAGATCCTTCATTGGAAGGAGCAGGATGACGTCGAAGAATTGAGAGAAAGAGCAGGGAGTGCAAGATAAGGCTAGAGAAATCCTCAGAGCCTGGAGCTAGCTGCTTTTTGGCAGAAAGGTGGCCATCTTTTAAGGGGCACTCTGGCAGCTGTGTGAAGGGAGGGACAAAAGTGGGCGTGAGGAGATCAATAAGGAGGCGACTGTTCAGGTGACCGATGCTTAAGTTAGGGTTCTAGCAATGAAATGTACAGAGATACTTAGGAGATAAAATTAACAGACATTGGCGATAGGTTAGTTATGAGGGGTCAATGGTGGAAGGTTTCAAGGACGATGGTGGGGTTTTTGGCCAGGATAACTGAGTGAGCAATGGAACTACACACACTGAGATAGGAAATGCATGAATCAGCAGGTTTATACTCGCTGAGTGTGAGGTACTCTTCAGAATGCATACAAGTCCTCTAGCTGGGGTTGAGCAAACTATAGCCAGCTGGAAGACAAAAACCATAAGAACGACTGTAACAGTTTTTAAAGTTTATTTTATTTATTTTGAGAGAGCGAGAAAGAGACAGAACAAGCAAGAGAGGGGCAGAGGGAGAGAGACAGAATCCCAAGCAGGTTCCACGCTGTCAGGGCAGAGCCTGACTCAAGGCTCGATCTCAGGAACCATGAGATCATGACCTGAGCCGAAAGCAACAGTTGGACACATAACCAGCTGAGCCACCTAGGCTCCCCCAATTTTTACATTTTTTTAAGAATCATTTTAAGAAAATGAAGGAAAAGAAAGGAGAAGAGGGAAGCAGAAAAGAAGCCATTACGTGGCCCACAAGAGCTACAATGGTTGCTATCTGAGCCTTTACAGAAAGTTTGCCAACCCCTGCCCCACACCGCCTGTGCCAGCACCCTTTTGGATATCCTGGCCTACTCCTCTCACTCCAGACAAACACGCCTGACTGCTGTTCCATGTCGGAGAACCTACCTCAGACCCTCTCTCCTGGCTTTTCCCTGTCTGCAACAGTCTAGCCCAAAACCTACACGATTGCCTCACTCAAGTCTAACTTCTGAAGTGTCACCACTGTAGTGAGACCTACTCTGACCACCTTATCTAAAATTATCACCCCCTATACCTCCCATCCTCCTTGCCCTTAGAATTTACTACTATCCACTCACTCTATAATATTTCCTCCACTAGAATGTAAGTTCCACGACAGAAGGGAATTTTGTTTGTTTCGTTCATTACTATATGCCTGGAGCCTAGAACAGTGCCTTGCACAGTGGCCATATAATAGATATTTCTTGAATGAATGGGTTAATGAATGAGTGATTATTAGGCCTCTGGAAAAACACATCCAGAGCTCAAAGGAAACTTAGAGACACACATATATATCACCATACAGAGGAAAAAACAGAATCCTTGGGCATATATGCACATTAGCTGGGGAGAAAAAAAAAACAAAATGAAAAAAAAAATAGGACCAAATTCTGAGGAACCCCAAAATTAATGGATAGAAGAGAATGCAAAATACACCAAAAGGAGCAAACAGGTAAAAAGAATCAAGAAAGCGTTTCAAGAACACCAAATGCTGATGGGGCCCCTGGGTGGCTCAGTCAGCTAAGCCTCCGAGACTTCAGCTCAGGTCATGATCTCACATTGGTGGGTTCAAGTCCCACACTGGGTTCTGAGCTGATAGCTAAGGCCTGGAGCCTGCAGCCTGCTTCGGATTCTGTCTTTCCCTCTCTCTGTGCCCTTCGCCTGCCTGTCTCTGTCTCTGTCTCTCAAAACTAAATAAACATTAAAAAAACATTAACAGTTGCTTCCTGTACTGGCCTTACTCTTCAAAAAAAAAAAAAAAAAAAAAAAAGAATACTGAATGCTGCTGCTAACAGTTGAAATAATGAGATAAGAGGATGACTGAAGAATGTTTATTACATTTAGCAACACACAGGTTACTGGTGACTTTACTAAGAGCCAACTCAGTTCGCAGACACTTACTGCAGGAGGAGAAAGCAAGGCACGCGTGGTTTGTGTGAACCTTATAGCGCAGTGTGGAATACAGACCTTAAATTAAGTAATTACAAATATGAATACCATTAAAGGAGCATCCAACAGAGTGAATTAATCTAAGCCGGGAAACCAAACAAAGCTAATTAAACTATTACTTGTGCTTATCATCCTGAAAGAAGATACTTCTTTTGTATTTTAGGAGTAGGAAAGGCTCAGATGAAGCTGGCTATGTATTACTCACATTCCCCTATATTCTTCGATCGCTGGCATATCCTAGAAAAGGTCAGACTTTAAAAAAAAAAAAAGCTTCTGGGGCGCCTGGGTGGCACAGTCGGTTAAGCGTCCGACTTCAGCCAGGTAACGATCTCGCGGTCCGTGAGTTTGAGCCCCGCGTCAGGCTCTGAGCTGATGGCCCAGAGACTGGAGCCTGTTTCTGATTCTGTGTCTCCCTCTCTCTCTGCCCCTCCCCCATTCATGCTCTCTCTCTGTCCCAAAAATAAATAAACGTTGAAAAAAAATTTAAAAAAAAAGCTTCTAAATTCACTTCTTCAATCTTAAAAAGCAAAACTTAATGCCACAAAGCAACATCCATTCATCCATTCACAAGGTCTGCTTTTTAAAAAGTTGGCACTTTATTCTAACAGCAAGGTAAAATTGTTACAATTGGTTTATATTGTAGTATATATGTAGTAACATATTTGGAGTAACCAGAACCCAAACATCTCCTATAACATAACCACATATAGTAAAGTCTAAGTCTAATATAAAATCATACTTTCAATAAGGGTCTTATTTACTACAATGGAGCTCTAACTATATAGGAATTGCATTACATTTGCATAATTAGCAGAATTCTTTGGATAAATTCTTTGTTCCAAAGTACAAAAGAAAAAAATAATACATACTTTTATATTGTACAAATCTGGATTTACAATTTATGAAAACATCGGTAATTTGAAATTGAAAAGAGTAAGGATAGACGTTAAGCAAAGCGACCCATGGAAAAAAGAAACGTCCAGGAGTATTTCCTAAAAATATTATTAACTAATTAACTTATTTATTAAAAAGATTATGGTATTGGGGAATTTCTGGATGCTTATAAATGAACACCCTTGGAGCCCAAAATAGTACCAGTAACAGTCTCTTAATTGGAAAGCACTGGTGTCATCTTAGACACCCCACCTCACCTTCTAAATATATCTCAGCAGCCAAATTTCCCTTTCAACACGTTTGGCCAGTTTCTTCCTATTTCCAAAGTGATACATCCTAGCTCAGAGTTTTTCCATGTTACCCCTTCTGAAGTCAGAGAGATCTGAGTGCGAATCCTAATTCCATGACCACTCACAGTAATAGCCAAGTGACCTTGGGCAAACTTCAGCCTATTGGGACTCATTCTTAAAACGAGAATACTTCCCACAATAGCCCATTTCCAGGTTTCCACCCAGTACCTTTCCAATCCCCTTCACTATCCAATCACCATCTCTTTACGCCTACCAAAGTCTCAGCTCAAAGCCCACGTTCTCGGTCAAATCTGACAAGCTCTTCATCTTCCAAATGCCTTAATATGCCTAACCACAGTTTTTTCCTTACAATTCTCTTGGCAGTAAATCATGTACCATCTTGTGATCTCCCGTCCACTGCTGACTCAAACTAATTGAATTGTTTTTGTTTTTAACTTTAGGTAGGCGCCCTGAGGACACCGGCTGCATCTCATTTCTTTAAAAAAATATTTCCCAAGAACTTATTCTGGGCCAAGCACTAGGGATGCAAAGATTAAAACAAGGGTCCTTACTCTTGAGGAAGGGAAAGTGAAGTGAGAAAGACAGACGTAAGTAATTACAGATGAGTGGAAGAAATGCTATACCGAATTAAGCACACGTCACTAAAGGCGGGCAGTACAAGGAGAAGATCTACCCCTGGGACTGAGAGCTGACTCGGTGCTGTATCTTGGGGGCTTAATGACAAGAGAGGGAAAGAGGAAAAAGAAAGAAGGGGGAGCAGGAAAGTGAGGAAAGGGAGAAAGGCACTCCAGCCCTGGCGCAGTGCCTCACAGAAAGTATTAATAAATATTAAGTTAACTGTCTGAAATGTCTACAGTAGTATGGGAGACTGGAAAAAGAAAAGCAATGGCAAACAATCCAATGCTGTTGAAAACCCAAATCACTAATAGCTGGCCCTGGAAAGTACTAAATAATTTATTTGTCTCTAGCAGAGAACTTACCTTACTAACTTGCTCTGTTTAAACTTGAGGGAGAACAATGGTGGGGTAGGGGAGGGTAGCAAGGGTTGCAAAGAAGAGTATATTGTAGATGGAAGGATGGCCGAGGGGCGGGACACAGGGGCCATCAGCGAGGGCGGTGGGCCAGTGACCACAAGATAGAAAAAGGGAACACACGGTGGGGAAGGCTGGGAACAGATTACCAGGCCCGTGTGTCCCCAGCCACAGGGCTAGCGAACGGAGGAGGGTCGCCCTCTCCGAGTCCACCGAGCCCTAATGGGCCCAGCGCCTCCTCCACTAGGGCAACACTGGGGGACCCGAGGGGAGGACGATTCCCAAGCAGAAAACTAGGACGTGAAACTGTAATCCACCTGAGCCGTGCAGGAAGATCAGCGAGGCGCTGTGCCTCCCAGCTGGCGACACCATGCAACGCTGCACGCGAATTGAACCCGACGCAGCCGCCATCGCTGCCGCCCGAGGAGTTTCGTGGGCCCCGCCCCTCCACCGCCCCGCGGGCCCGCGCACGTAGGCACGCAGGGCGCGCGCCCGAAGACGCGCCTGCGCGGTAGGGCTGGTGCTGTCGCGCTTCTGGGTCAAATCTGAGGCAGGTCCTGTTTCCGTGAGAGTTTTCGGTTTTGCTGAGGGTGGTATTGTAAAGGTGACAGCTTCGCTAAGCCTAATGGGTATATTTGTTTGCTGTGGGATTTTTAGCTGCAATCCTAAAAGTCAGGATTGCCTTTTTATTTGGAGAAATAAGGGTGTTGTTCTGTTGAAAATTTAACAGATACAATCATACTTCACCTTCTTTGGGACTTGAACAGGATGTGTGTGGCTTTTTATATGCAAAATAAGACAGCTATATAATAAATCTGTAGTTTTAAAAAACAGTTTACACAGCAGATCTAAGGAGGTACCGTTTCACACCCATTAAGATGGTTATTATTCGGAAAACAAAATATATGTTGGTGATGATGTGGAGAAATTGAAATCCTGGCGCATTGCTGATGGGAATGTAAAAATGGCGCAGCAGCTGTGGAAACAGTTTAGTTTTTCCTCGAAAAGTTAAACAATTACCATATGAGCTAGTGATTCTACTCTGGTATAGATGCAAAAGAAATGAAAGCATGAGCTCAAACCAGTATTTTGTACACCAGTGTTCATTATTCACAAAAGCCAAAAGGCGGAAGCAACCCAAATGTCCTTCAGGGGATGGATGGTAAACAAATTGTAGACACATAAGATGGAATCCCTGTGATGGAATGTTATTCAGCCTTAAAAAGGAATGTAATTCTGATACGTGCTACAACATACATGAACCTTGAAAACAGTATGCCACGTGAAATAAGTCAGACACAGAAAGACAAATATTGTGTGATTCCACTTAGATGAGGTATCTGAAAAGTAGAGGAGGGATTACCAAAAGCAGAGGGGAAGAGGGAATGGGGATATGTTGTTTCATGGGTGTAGAGTTTCTGTTTGTGATGATGAAAAATTTCTGGAAATCGTGATGACGGTTGCACAACATTGTGAATGTCCTTACTGTCACTGAGCTCTACGTTAAAAATGGTTGAAATGGTAAATTGTATGTTATATACATTTTATCACAATTTAAAATTTTTTTTTAATGTTTATTTTTGAAGGAGAGAAAGAGACAGAGCATGAGTGGGGGAGGGGCAGAGAACAAGGGTGGCATAGAATCCCAAGCAGGCTCCAGGCTCAGGGCTGTCAGCACAGAGCCCCATTAGGGACTTGAACCCACGAGCCATGATATCATGACCTGAGCCAAAGTCGGATGTCCAACCTACTGAGCCACCCAGGCACCCCGTCACAATTTTTAAAATACTAAAAATAAATGGAACTACCTTCTATCTGAAGACCTAACCATAGACATCTTCTAACACTGAAGTCTGTAGACCCAACAGGTGGCTCTTTCTTCGTGTAAAATTCAACAAACAACCCAGTGGAACTTTAAGTGCCATTAAACACCAGCCTTCCGTTCATTGTAGTTGCCATCATATTTAAGCAATTACAACTTACCTTTTATTTGTTCATGGTACTCACCCTACTCCCAAGTGGCTAAGTTGCTTAACATCATGAGCCAGTTGCCAAGATAAGCTCTGTGCTATCACAGTGTTGGACCAATGCTGTCCATGGGAATGGTCCTACATGCTTTTAGTTGACCAGATGCAAAAGGAACTTCGAGTCATTTCACTCAAGACTATAGATCGTCAGCTGAGAGTACTGAGAATGAAGTCATTAGAAAGGACAGACTGGGATGGACCTCTGATAACCAATTCTTAAAAAATACTTCTGTCTTCAGGCCTGCCTTCCCCACATGAATTCTCAATAACTTTGAAGAGCAAAGTGAGAAGAGGGCAGTGTTACACTGGGAGAAACCACTTGGAGGTGTGCCAGGTAAGGCGTTGAGTTCTACTCTTAGAACTCTATTACTGCCAGAGAACCTGGCTGCGCATCACCGTGTTCTTCGAGATAGCGGAAAATCAGGAGCGTAATTATTTGCTAAAGTAATACAGCTAATATAGCTAATGTAATATAGCTATATCACTATTGTTAACAGTGATACTAAACAGCCGAAATTCATTGGGACTTAGTAGGGTGCCCAGTGCTGTCATAACTAAATTCCCATAAAAGTCTGTACTATTGCTATCTGTTTCTGCCAGTGAAGCTCAAAGAAGTCAAGACCCGGCTCAAGAGCATACTGCCAGTTATCCATAAAGCCTGGGCTCACGTATTAGGCCTGACTCCAAAGTCCAGGTCCTTAACCGTTACACATTTACACATTAGCTCACAAAAATAAGACAGGATATACCCCAGCTATTTTAATTCAAAAACAAAAAACCCTCCCCCGCCCCCAACACACAAGCCCCAAAATACTTCTGGTATTTGGACGGTAGCCCTTTAGAGTCTCTACTGATTAGGAGTTCTTATATTTTCAGATTTCCCCACGTCTCCTGGTATTAGTTCCCGGTTTGTTCCTTAATGTGATTGAAAACCATTTTGAGCAGACGGAAGAGCAATACCGGAAGGCTGGGATTCTGAGTTTCACCTAGAACGTGAGTCTTCCCAGATTCGGGATCATTGTTAGAATAAACTAGATTTTTTCTAAACCCAATCAAAGTGCTCTTTTATTCCCAGTGATTTAAATGCTTAGATATTATTGCTATTCCTTTCATCTTTATTTATAGAACAAACAGAAGGTTTTAGATTACTATATTTAGAAATGCCATCTGGTAGGCAAACTATTGAACAAAAACGTTTTGTTCCTTTCATGTAACTGCATTACTTTGAAATGTAATTAAGTTTCAGGATGGTTGTTTGCTTCTTTTATGGTGGATCTTTTGCCCTATTGAACTTGGGGAAAAATTCTCCCTCGAAGATTTTTATTCAGGCATTCTTTTACTCTTTGTGTAGCTCTTAATTTTTTGTTGTTACTCATTTGCTCTCAGACAGTCTATTTGCCCATTATATTTGATGTACCCTGTTTTTGGTAACTTCAGTGTCTAAACTAAGAAAATCTAGTAAACGAAATAAAAACAAAAAATAATCTCCCTTTTTGTAGGGTTTCAACATCTTCTGAAATCTAAAGATATAAATGGCAAGGTCGGAATTTAGTTTGCTCTCCTCCTGTGAGCTTAGAAGTTCTTTAGGGCACACTTGCTGGCTTTAAAAAAATGGTTGCAAGATTAGTCATTGAGAGTAATATATTAGATACTTTCAAACGATTACAGTTAAGCTCACATTAGTCATGCAGACAATGCACAGTTACGCATCTTGTTTTCCTCAATCTTGAGCATCAAGTTGTATCCCCTCCATTTTTTATCTGTTGAATTATTTAAAGGGACAGAGAAATACATGAACGTAAATAATACATACACATTAAACGAAATGGCCCAGTGGTAGATAATTTGTTAAATTTTGTGAATTAACCAAGTAAGGTCCTTTATATCCATTTATGGAAGAAAAAGTAGAAAAAACTTAAGTATCTTATAAATATCTTCTAAAACAGTAAAACTAAACTCTTTAGAAAGGAATAGTTATATGAGTTTATAAACTTTAATATAGCCATCTCCTCAGTTCTTGGGAGCTTCAACTTGCATTTGTCATTCTAGATACAGTCCTTTTAGGTACAGGTGAGAGGAGTCCCCCTACTTCATCCCACGAGTCCTACTAGATATGCACGGCATAGATGGGGTCTTTTTAGAATAGATGGGTCACCTGAGGCATTGTGAGCTGGGCTGAGGCAGCACTGGGAAGGTGGACACATGAATCACTCAAATATAGGCTAAATGCAGTTTTGGTTTTGGAGCATGGGTATTTGTCACTTCGGCTTTACTATTAACAGTCAAAGTAATTCCCACCAAAACAGTGTGCAGGCCCAGGGTGAGGACTGTGGAAGTCCCTCCTTTGAACATAGGCTGGGTGGTCAGTATAAACGCCTGGACACCGGAACATGTGATTTGCATTGCCATATGACTCTTATTTAGTAAAGGGATTTTCTTCCTTTTGAACACCTCCCCTGACCAGTTCTCATATTCCCAAGCTACTCTCTGGAAATATTTCTTAATCAACTTTCTCCAAGTCCTTATAGTAGTCTTGGGGTCCCTCCATCGGTCTTCATATTGCCTGTGTACTTACTCTAGAATCCATTCTTTGTTTTCCTTCAGTAGACCTTGATAGCTCTTCAAATTCAGAACAATAACTATTAGCAACTCCTAACCAGATCCTGTTTCCCTGAGGGCATTGAAGGTTAAATCTTCAAACTCTCCCATTTGCTGAGGGGACTGTTGGATTCCATACATCTATTACATAGACAGGGAAGTAAAGCAAAAAGAGTAATTTCCCTGTCAATACAGTCTGAACATCTATATCCTGATACATTCAGTTAAGAGAAGATGAACTATGTATGTAATCGTAACAGTATACAATGAAAAGAATATTGAAATGGTACTAAGGAGTTCTTCCAGCTTTAGGAATAACAAGGTGACATTAAACAGGCCATTTAATCTCTTCAATGTGTTTCTCTAACTGTGAAATCAGGGAGTAGGGCTTGATAAGCTTACCAGTTCTATGATTCTAGGATCACGAAAGTTTAAATATGGAACACTTGCTATTTTTATACATGTACCTCTTCTATTTAATTCTGCTCATAAAATTATGGCTCAAAACTCTTAATTGTACTGCACAAACTCCTATTTAGTAGTATCAGAAAGACCAGCAATTATCATTTTCCTCCTTCCTTGTATGACAGACTGACTTAGAAACCTTACTCTCCCTTCCTACTTTTTCTTGTTGTTTAGTAAAGGCCAGTAAAGGCAAAAAAAGAGTTAAAAAGAATCTTTTAAAAAGATAATCAGATAATACAAAATCAGTCTTTCCATGTAAAAAGTAAATGCAATTTATTCCAAAGTGGACTATGTTAAGGATATATATATATATATATATATATATATATATATATATTCTGTGTTGAAAACCTGAAAACCCACACACAATTCTAAACTGATTGTAGACAAAGTTATGAGTGTTCTGTGGTGGAAGGTGCAGTAGATTTGAGGTAAGAAACCTAAGTTTGAATACTTATCCTGCTAACCCTGTGGTCTAGTAAGTTTCAATTTCTTAAGGGCAAGAACTGTTTTATTGATCTTTGTATTCTCCTGAAATACCCACAAAAGAATTGTAAATATTACTTGTTGGAATTAAATTATGCTTTTAATTGAGTTATATTTAGAGGAAAAAAGAGTGAATAAAGGGTGAAATTCCGTACTCCTTCCAACACCTGCCATAATGCCATTGGCCATATTGGGAGTCTCCAGGAAGAGCTAGGGGTGGATGGGCCAAGACTTGGAGGAAACAAAGCCAGGGCCAGGATCACAATATTAGGACTGGTTTCCACCTTCCCTTAGGAAGCAGAATTCTTTGAAAAAAATAAAACCCATTATCAAGAAATCTTGTGGTGGGAATCAGACAAAACTGACATGACACTGAGTGAAAAGAAGAGCTAGGTCATAAAGGACAAGGTAAACAAAGAGCCATAATCCAGGAAAGCCAGTTGCTTAAAATGTGGCATGTGTGATTGGAGCACTACAGTCAGCCAGCCCACGAAGAAAGGATATTGTTCTATGGTAAGTCTATTAATTCAGTGATGGTGAGGATGGTAAGGGTATGTTCATGGTGTCCTTTAAGATTCAGCTAAAGTTAAGGACCATTTCAAAAGAAAGGGACACCAATGCACGTGCACACACACACAGACACACACACGCACACACACACACCATTTTGAACGCACTTTAGAGGTATTGCGAACTCACTAAAGGATTCCCTACAAATGTATGGATCTCAGGTGTGACCCTCCTTCTTGCTTGTATGTTTTTGAAAGCAACATCATGTATGATTAATGGCCACAGGTTCATTCAAATTCCCAATAAAAAAGGCTTTACAGTTTTTTTTAGTGTTTATTCATTTTTTGAGAGAGAGGGACAGAGCATAAGTGGCAGAGGGGCAGAGAGAGAGGGAGACACAGAATCTGAAGCAGGCTCCAGGCTCTGAGCTGTCAGCACAGAGCCCAACGCAGGCTCAAATTCATGAACCATGAGATTATGACCTGGCCGAAGTCGAGCAGTTAAATCACCTGAGCCAATCAGGCACTCCTAAACAAGGCTTTTAGATGCCCCTTTTCTTTATACCCTCAATGAAACCAAAACAATTATGTTTACCTGGTGTTAGCTACCTTGTCATCCAGTTTAGTGGGTAGGAGAAAAATAATAATTAACTTGTATAGTATATGGTAATTGTCTCCAAAATATTTCCAATGTATGCCCTATCAGTAAAAAGTTTTTTATATTTTATATGTGCATATTTATTTATTTATAAATTATATGAATGAACTATACAGACACAAAACATAAACAAAAGTAGAAATTTAAAAGTGTGGGATAAAAACAAGATATCAACAAGCTTTAATATTTTCTTTCTACATTCCAAAGAATTGTCTTGCCTTACATACTCTTGAAGTAAAGTTATCCTATTTAGAAAACACTGTCCTTTAGGATAATTCTTGCAAATCCAAGCCTGGAAACAAGCAAATGGGGTCATTTTTATAGGAATGCCTCATTTTATATATGCATCTATATATGCATCTATATATGCATAGATGTATATCTATATATGTATATATATCATAGTATGATATGCATCTCAAAGTCTAAATTTCCAAGATAAATTAAATATGGTATAATTTATATTTCAGTGAGTGTCTATTTCTTTGATCTTCTTGAAGCCAAACTGGATTTTTTTTATCATTATATTCCCAGTGCCTAGACTGTATGAAAGGATTCTTCCCAGAATTTTTTTTTAAAGATATTTTTGATATCTGATATAAGGTTTGACTTCACAAAACCAGTTTTCAAAAAACTGTTCAGTTCCCTGTTTATTTCTAGAGACAACCAGCCTCCTGCTCTGTTTCTTCATCATGTTGAACTCCAAGAATTCTCCCGATGTGCTGTGCTGCCTCTTGCCCCTGTGCCTTTGCCCATTTGGCCAGGAGTAACTTTCTCCTCTCCCATCCTTTACTTGCCTACTTACCTGCCAAAACTTAAGTCTATCTTCTCCTCCTTTGATTTGTCTTCATTGAGCCCAAATGCCCTTTACACCTGCTCCTCCAGTAAGCACAGCCACCACAAAAGTAGCATTTGCACAACTGACCATTTACTTCTCTGTCTTTCCCACTTCCCACTCTAAACTATGGTCCTAAAAACAGTATTAACAAAAATAAAGAGCCTCCACTTAATGTGGCCCCTGGGCTAAGTTCTTTGCAATTATTTTCTCACTTGAAGGCAAGGCTGAAAGGGTGTGCGTGTGTGTGTGTGCATGCATGTGTGTGCACGTGCATATGCATGTATGGGTGTGTTTGTAAAAGAATTTTCACTTAATTCTTTTCCCATATTCTCCACTAGTTTATATTTACATGGTCATTATAGAATGCATGATAGACAGAGGATGTTCAAAAATCTCATTAACTACAGCTGTGTCAATAGGAAAAGTACATGATGACTGAGCAATCTACTCAATACTTTACATTTTTAAAAAACATTAAACATCAGCTTTTGGAACTTTAATTAACAATCTCAACTTCTTGCATCAATTTGCGCCCATGGCGGTCTTTGAAAACCTGTTTATCACGGTAGTTTATTTCTCTCTTCTAGCAATTTGTATATTCTTCTTACTAGCATTGAAGTCTAAATGGAAA
Organism: Lynx rufus; assembly: GCF_022079265.1. Lineage (NCBI taxonomy): Eukaryota > Metazoa > Chordata > Mammalia > Carnivora > Felidae > Lynx > Lynx rufus. The sequence continues at coordinate 7,353,715 of NW_025814829.1, forward strand.
AACATTAATAATATTTTGTTTATGAAGACAAGTGGGTTGACTCTAATAAAAATATTGACTCATGTCTTGCTTCTCAGTGAGAAATGCCACCCATGAAGCCTGCTGACACTTCTAATAATAATATAATTTTAAGAAAGTCAGAAATAGTACATACCTTCACTTGCAGAAGTGTGAATTATTTATTTTTCTTCACACAAAAGATATGTAAAATGCATCAATGTTCAATGTTAGCTGAAAACAATTTAAGCCAATTTTTACCTAGACTATGTAAAACGTTAAAAGGGCTTGCCATACTTAACATAGACTATAAGAATGTATATCCCTTTCTATAAAGCATGGATATAAGACTTAAAATCTAAAATAAAAAAAGTAAAGCATTAAAATATAAATAGTAATCAGCTTTCATCTACTTATTTCTTCTTTTTTGTAACAAAAGAATAGATCCACATATGCCATACAGATTTAAATCTGTCCCTTCTCCACAAAAAAGTATCCTAATGTAGGTGTTTTACATCATGCAAGTAGAGCTGATAGACAAAAAAGTGTGTTTCATAGTTATTAAAATCACTGCATATACTAACAGTTTCCCCTCTCTTGCCAGTTTCCTCAGAGAGGAGTTCTGTTTAGTCACATGGTTAAAATCTGGAAGCCACTCGGGGAAGTAATTACCATCAATTTGTTGCTTATTCAGAGAAGACATGCTAAAATGGAAGTAGAGAAGGCAAATCCCATTCTCCTTTGATACACACACACACACACACACACACACATAGACATAGACTCCAATGTCATTATTGTCTTAAGACATTCAGTAGACCACAGCAAAGACTGAAGTATCAACAAATATGTTCTTTGTCTTAAAGCAAGCTTCCGGAAGACATAAAAATGCACAGCAAGTGAAATCTCTTGACTATTTCAGTTCACACAGGACACAATTTTGATTTTGACCCATGGTGCTGGCTATAAACAAAAGGTGCTTACATTTTTTCCAAGTTGTGCTTTGTCAAGCACCAAGTTTCTCTCATAACATCACTAAGGAGACTTGTTCATTTCTGAGTAAGGAAAGAAGGAGAAGGAAAATACAGAGTGTGATATTAAAAGTTCACTGAGGCGCCTGGGTAACTCAGTCAGTTGAGCATCCAACTCTTGATTTTGGCTCAGTGATCCCAGGTTCCTGGGATCGAGCCCCGAATCAGGCTCTGAGCTGAGCCTACTTAAGATTCTCTCAATCTCTCTCTCTCTCTCTGTCTCTCTCTCTCTGTCCCTCTCTCCTCTCCCCTGCTTGTGCACATGTGCTCTCTCTCTCTCTAAAAAAAAAAAAAAAAAAAAAAAATCTCAGCCGTATTCTTTGTACTCAACAGCAATCTTTTTTTTTAAGTTTACTTATTTATTTTGAGGGAGAGAGAGAGATACAGAGACAGGGGGACGGAGGGAGGGAGGGAGAGAGAGAGAGAGAAGAACCCCAAGCAGCTCTGCACAGAGACCAATGTGGGACTCGAACTCACGATCATGACCTGAGCTGAAATTAAGATTTGGGCACTTAACTGACTGAACCACCAAGGTGCCCCAACAGCAACCATTTCTTAACTGTTCCACAGATCTCTGAGATCTTTCCAATAAGGTCAATCCAAGATGCTTCTCTAGGGATTTCATTAAAAGATTTGTATGGGCTCCAAAAGGAAAACAAGGACACACAAATAGTGTAAAGAACCATTTTTTTTCTTTTAAATTATATCACAAGGTAGAAAAGAAAGACCATTCTTTACGTTCAAAGATTATGCTAATCATGGGAATTATTTTGGGCTCTGAAGCCTAAAATGAAGTCCTTTGAAGAGAGAACTTTAATTTGTGGGTATGGCTATTGTTCTCAGAGGTTGTCATTGGTTATAATTATTGTCTTTTTTGACCTGTGGCTGACTAAATCCTTTCCTCAAACGATGTCACCACATTCCACATTACTACATTCCAAGTTTTTCTGCTGAAGTTTCTTGCCCACCTCCCACGTTGTTTGAAGAAGGGCTTCCTTGCAGCTCTATGAGCACTTCTGTCAGGCCCTGCTGTTTGCAGTTGATTTACTTTAAGCTCATGTAAGCCTTTTGGGTGTTTTGTGCCTAGCCCAGTGAAGTTTTACTGCAGTGACCATCATTTGAATTCAAGTGGATGAAAAAAAATCTCATTGTCAGTGATACAAAATCAGTGATTACTCACATATCCAGATGTCTCATGTTAATGTAAAATTGTCCAAACTTGACCACTTTCCAAATCTGAACAGTCCAAATCTTAAAAAAAACCAAAACAAACAAACAAACAAAACTAATAATCTCTCTTCCACAGTGAAATCAGAATCAATGCTGCCTTCCTAGATGGGACCTGGAGATGTGGTGAACTGCCTTCCCATATTTAGTTATCCTGAAAGTTCAATCAGATACCAAAATCTTAGTACCTATTACCTTAGGATTGGTAGCAGAAACTTTTCATTAAACTGAGCCAAATTAGATAAAATGCTAATAGAACTGATAGATTGACAGTTTTGTATTCTTAAAGAACTTATATTTTCCTTTCTGTAGCTCAGAGTATATAGCAGCAGGATGATGAGGAAAAAAGATATATTTTATAGCCATTTGCTATACGGTAGTTAGAACCCACTGTAGTTAACCAAAATCCTTCTTATTCTTACCATTTTGGTGTATGTAATTGTAAACTGACTAGTAATTCAGCAGTAATAATGACAGGGGAATAGATTCATTCTTGAAAACCATCTGCCATTTGCAGAATTTGCATTTGTTTGTGAGGAAAAGACTCCAGTGATGCATTATATTATATTATGGAACAAAAAATGGTAATATGACTTAGCTCATGTAATTGTAGTCTTAAATTTATCCTACAAAATATACTGAAATACTTTTGGGGATTTGAAGAAGGTCACTTTTCTGTGGCTTCTTCACATAATTGCACATTTTAAAAGCTGTAATCAGAATTCCCTCGTTTCACCCTATTATTTATTAATCAACTGAAATGGGACTTCTCCCAAACGTTAAGCATGCCTTTTTGTTTTCTCAATTTTCTTTACTTATGACTACAATAAATATTATTTGGTGCTATGAGTATTTGATTATGTATAATGTACTATGCTAAATACTGTTGGTAAATTAAAGATACATAAGACATTGGTCCTACCCTTAAGGAGCTTACATTTAGTAGAGAGACAAAAGGTGTATACTTATAAGGTAAATACTAATAACTACTATAAAAAGGTTATAGGTTAAATTTTAGCAAGGTCAGAGGAGAGAGAATGTTTCTAGGTATGGAAAATCAGGAAGGCATAGCAGAACAGACAACCACTGTTCCTTAAATATTACAAGCAGAAATTCCCAGCCACTGGACTCTTAACACCTAGAAGCCTGAAGATCAGGCCTTGAGCTGCTCTCTCCTCCTGTTTTCACTGAAGTTCAATATGTTTCTCTACAGGGAAAGAATGTTCCTGACAAGGCACCCTCTTGTCTCTCTTTTTTTACTTACCTTGTTCTGTCTCTACCAAGTTAACTTTTAGCCCCTGAATAAAGGGATTTCTGCTCATGATAAATTTAGGATATTCACTGTAATGGCAGAGTTTTCATGATTTAATAGACCTATGTGACTTGGAAATGGTAAATTTGCAATAGATGTTTAGTGATTGAGTGTTGAATGAATAGCGAGTGAGTGATGAGTGAGTGAGAGTAAATGGTCATCAGCTAGGAAACAAACCAGCCCAAGAAAAACAACTGGATTCTGATTATATTATTTAATGTAAATTACCGAAGAGCACTTAACATTACTCTTTAAACTTTATTATAGTTATTTAATAATGGGGCACCTGGGTGGCTCAGTTGGTTAAGCATCCAACTTCAGCTCAGGTCATGATCTCACGGTTCATGGGTTCAAGCCCTGCATTGGACTCTGTGCTGACAGCTCAGAGCCTGGGGTCTGCTTCGGATTCTGTGTTCCCCTCTCTCTTTGCCTCTCCCCTGTTCATGCTCTGTCTCTCTCTCTCTCTCTCAAAAAAATAAACATTTAAAAATAAATAAATAAGTAAATAAGTACTTATTGAACGCTCAATTTGTACATTCATATTACGGTATTTATACTGTTGGGGAAAGCTCAGTCTCCTTGTAAAAGGGATAATCCTGTTTCACTACTGGATAAATAGATCATTATGCAGTGTTTCCAACAGCTTTCCTAGAAATGACCCCTTTGAGGTTCAAAAAGGAACAAAAAGTGATTAGATTTTATAAATGTTAGGCCACTTCTTATTACATATAGTATTCAATAAAAAGAAAATCCCACAAGACAATTCTGTTTGCCCCATGGGTCCAATCCCATAAAGTCTTATTCTTACAGCATCTCCATTTTGGCATTTGTTTGTCGAAAGTGGGGTGGAGGTAAAAGTAATCTTTTTGCCAGTTTATGTGATGCCATAAAGCAGCATTTTTCATTTTTCAACACTTATTAGCTCAGCTCCCCAGCTGTGTAGCACCACGCCCTGGTGTGAAACCGAGAGGGAGAACACTGACAAGTTTATATTGGCCTAAATTTATAGCTTTTCTTTAAAGTGGGGGAGGGTGTCTTTTTTTTTTTTAAGAGGACATTATAGTTTTATGATTTTTGTTTCCACAAAACTTCTATAACATGGAATAATGTCTTATGAAAATGACTATCAGTATATCATGTTTGGCTCCCCTAAACAGATGTTAGGTCAGAGGAGAAGTGAAGCAGAAGGTTAATTAATTAGTTAATCATCTGATTGACCCATTTAATCCAAGTGTTTTTCTATCCTGCAAAATATAGATAGCTCAGGGCCTTCCATGACAAATACGCTCGAAATGGTGAGCCAGTAGAGAAAAATACAAGCTCAAACTCTACTTCAGTAGTTGGATTTTGATGTAATTATTTGTACAGTTGCCCCCCATCTTTATGTCCCTCATTTTCTCAAGAGCAGTTTCAAAAGAACAAAGTAAACTGATTTCACAGAAAGGCAGAAATGGGTTAAAACAATTACTGTGGGATGATGCAGCACATTAAAATGAAGTGATTGACTACAAGCTAAAAATTTTAAGATAAACAAACTTAATCCTTGGCTTCTTCTTTCCTGCTCTCACACACACCCTAACACATGACAAACTAGGGGAAGATTCTTAAAGCATTTTTAAGATCCATCTTGAGTGAGACAGTACAAGTAAACTCAGATAAAGCTCTTGATATTTATGTTGTGCGAAAGGCTTAAAAATCAACACAGGCTTAAAAATCAGAAAGCCTGAATCAGGCTTTCAGTCTTCTAAGTAATGCTTTACGTTGGAAGCCAGAAGAGCCTTTACAAATCTTAAACAACGGTTTGAAAAAAAAAAAAATGCTTGATTCTTCCAGCCATGGTGGGAGGGGAGATCCATGTGTTAAGACTTGCACGATGCCCAGCCTGGCACTGACAGTGAATAAGAACCTTCTTGAGCTGTCAGAGAAAACTGGAAGCAGCTTTAATTGGCTTGATGGTTTTGTTTGCACATGTAAAAGGCAAACCAACAATTGTAAATCTTCAAAAATAATCCTGAAAATCCAGGGCCATCTTCAATTAGGTCAGTTCCTTTAATCCTTATAATCTTATTCCAGATGGGAAGCCAGGACCCTGGACATTGCAGAGAACATTTTAAAAGTGACATTACTTTTATTGTCAAGTGAAAGGACTTTTCTGTAGAAATAAATGAAGTATCTTTAAGAGAGCCTATTGACGCCCAAATTCCATCTTTTAACCATGGCTGTGAGATACAATTGAACTGCCACAGCAGGCTGGTCAGGCTGGTATGTAACCACTGATGAGGAGAGACCCTTTTTGGAGCAGAGGGAATTGCATCTGGAAAGAGGAAGAATTGGTTTCACAGATAGCACCTGGGCCTTTGAACAATAGAAGAAAATGGGAACCGTCTCTCAAATAAAAACCACATGGGCAAAAGTTACACACTGGGCTTCTCAACCAGACTTTATATGTAGACCTTATTTTACCTTGGGAAGACAAAAGACAGGCTAGTTTTTAAAACATATTTCAGATCAGAGTTAATTTTTTTTTGTTTAATAGAGAAGTGACATGGTCATGTACGTAAGAAGGTAGCTCTGGCAACATAGAAATAATTTTAGGGCTGACATATTAAGTAGATTGAAAGATGGAGGGACTCCTTATAAAGGGACCCGTAAGAAGTCTTTGTCAATGGACTAGGGAAATACAAGAATTACCTGAATTTAGGTTGTCAGGATGGGGATGAGGGCATATTGGAAAGGTAGAATGGGTTAAGACCTGGTTACCCACTAGACCCGGATGTGCAGTATATGAAATACTCTCAAATGACTATCTCCAAGTGTTCTATGCGGCTATTAACAAAGATAAAGAATATAGAGGAAGGAGCAAGTGTCGAATGAAAACAATGAGTTCAACTTTTTGCCAGCTCTTTGAGATGTCAGCAGAAATTTGGTGACTGCTAGAAATAAGTCTAAAGTTTAGATTGGGGGTGGAAGTAAATTTTTAGAATCATCAGTGTTTAGAAATCAGATCAATCATAGGACTTATCCTGTGATAAATCCAGAGGAAGCAAAGAAACCATTTTGAGAGAAAAGTAGTAATAGGAAGAAAGAGGACGTAGGAATAATTTTGTAAAAGACCGACATTTAGAGGCTAGGCCAAGGAAGAGCGATCAGCGAAAAACCATCAGGAGGAATCATGAAGGTAGAAAGAAGCATGGAGGTGGTCATGAAAACAAGAATGTAGGTAAACAACTGTGAGGGGCTATCTGAGGATGAAATAAGACTATTGGATTTGGCAGGTAGCAGGGGGGTGACTAGCAATATTTTTGGTTTTCTTTTTCTTTTAGTTTTATTGAGATACAATTGATGTACAGCAATGTGTAAATTTAAAGCATACAGCCTAATGGCTTGACTTGCATCTATTGTGAAATGATTGCCACAGTAAGTTTCGTTAATAGCCATCATCTCATATAGGTACAAAAAAAAATCCCCCCTTTTTTCTTGTGATGAGAACTGTTAGGATTTACTCTCTTAGGAACTTTTAAATATACCATACAGCAGTGTTATCTATAGGCATCATGTCATGCATTACATCCCACTACTAATTTATCTTATAACTGGAAGTTTGCTCCTTTCGATAGCCTTCATCCAATTCCCCCATTCCCCACCCCTGGTAATCACAAATCTAATCTGCTTTTCTATGAGTTTGTTTGTTTTTAGATTCCACTTATAAGTGAGATCATGCAGTATTTGTCTTTCTCTGGCTGACTTATTTCACTTTGCATAATGCCCTCAAGGTCCATCCATGTGGTTGCAAATAGCAGGATTCCTTTCTTTTTTTTTTTTTTTTTTTTTGTGGCTTGATAGTATTCCATCGTGTGCATATGCTTGTTTTTGAGAGCAGTTTCGGTAGAGCAGTGGAGTATGAGTCAGATTGCAGTGGCTCAGCTTGGGAATGGAGAGTAAAAAAGTGAACATGGCTATTCCTTGAACAAATTTACTTGTAAAGCCAAGAAGGGCACAGGGTGGAAAGAAAAAGGACACTTAAAAATATGGGGATGCTTTGAGCATGTTATGAATTGACAGAAGAAGCCAAGGGAAGTGGTGAACTAGAACAATGGAACTCCAAACGATGGAAGGGGAGGGAATGGGAGCCGTGGAGAATAGGGGCACTCTTCCTCTAAGACCCGAAAGAAATCTAGGCAAATCTGAATGTGATGAGGGCACCTGGGTGGTTCAGTCAGTTAAGCATCTGACTCTTAGTTTCATCTCAGGTCATGATCTCATGGTTCATGGGATCGAGCCCCACGTTGGGATCTGTGCTGACAGCGAGGAGCCTGCTTGGAATTTTCTCTCTCCCTCTCTCTCTGCCTCTCCCCCATGTTTTCTCTCTCTCTCAAAATAAATACATAAACAAAAAATTGTGAATGTGGTGATAGTGACACTGAACAAGATTATACTTTCTAATGGCCATTTGCTAAGAATGAAAGGAATAGGGAAGAGGTTAAGCACTTAAGAAACTCCATAAACGCTTAAAGAAAAAGGAAGCTGAATTAGATTGGGGAAGAATTACTAAATAGCCATACATGCATGTAGAAAGTTCAAAGGAGCTAATCTGCATCATCATCAAATTTGTACCAGTAGCTACAGAAAAGAAACAGAAGAAATAAACAAGTTATTAATCAGTATTAGAGATAGCAAGGCTGAAGGTCAAGGTGAGACAGGACTATTGATTATATCGATGAGGATGTGACACCATATAGGCTGAGCAAGGAAAGAAGTCCAGAAAAGGCAGATAGATGGAGAAATAAGGAGAGGAAAAAGCCTGCAGGTCTCCAACCCAGTCTCTGAGCCAATTTAGTTGAGCATGAGGAAATGTGAGAAAAGGAAGGGGAGAAAGTTACGTATACAAAAAGGATGGGGGTTAATTATTTCAGAGGTGGAATATTATTATGTAGAGTAGTGTAAGAAGACTCCCTGAGGAAGTAGGACTGAGCAGGACTTTAAGAGTTGGTAGTTTTAACACTGGGTAAGAGGAGTGACATTCTGTGCCCACAGTCGAAGGGGAACCTGGGACAGGCTGAAACAGTAACCGTGAGGCCTGGAGAAGGAAGAGGTACAGCTAGAAAGGAAGCAGTATGGATACTGACCTGTCTGGAACAGTAGCTCTATTGGAGTTTACAAGAAAGATGGATACATAAATTGAACGACATTGTAGAGGGGTCTGAAAACTTATTGTGGGATTAGTGCTTTTATCTAGTGGACAGTTGGCAACCCAAACAAAATAGTAAGCAGGGGAATGCCATGAAGAAAGTCATGTTTCAGGAATATTTACGTGGAAGGAGAATATGTGAGGGATTCCAGCAGGGAGGAGTCTGTGCCCAAGGGTGTCACTCAGGTGACAGGAAATGGGAAATCTGAGAGCTGAAGCGGTGACACAAATGGACACAGTTTCAGTTTTGATGACATATTAGATGCAGGGAACACACAGAAGGAAGCATTAAAGTTTTCAGGCCAGGCCACCAGAACACAATCCTGCTACTGAGGGATGTGGAGAAACTGGAAAGGAGGGCCAGAGTGAGGATGGGAGAGAGAGAGAGAGGTATTTGTACAGAGGAGAGAGCAGATCCACCCAATGCTTCCTGTTTGTGCCGTGAAAAACCAAATTTCTGATGAAGCCGCGGGCTGTCAAAAGCTTACAAACTGAGTTATTTTCATGTTACTTTCTTTATTAAAACTGACATGGGACAGAGTGGGTACACTGTTGAGAGACGTCAGTAGCAGGCATCAACCTGGCAAGAAGAAGCAGAAGTTGGGTGGCTCCTGTCGTCACTTAGAGCAAAGACTTCTGGTGAACAGGCTCTGTTAATGATGGCTGTGTTCCAATTAAAAAACCTTTAAGAGAGGATAATATGAAAAAGACCTTTTAATCACACCTTGAACTTTTTCATTCACAGCTGCACATGGGTAGCAGGCACCGTGCTGGGAGCACTACCTTTGATTGCAAAGCGTAAAATTTTTACAGGCTTTTTTTTCCTAATAAGTGAAAATTTGGGGTCTCGTCTATGTTTCATTTGGGTAATAATCCAGGACAAAATAGTCCAAAGTGCATAAATGGACCCAGTTAAAATATGTTTAAAAAAATCATCTTTGATGGTTTAGGTTGTGGAAAAATGTGGATTAGTGAATATTTTAAATGAACTTTACTGTGTAATAGATTTAAAACAGGGCTAGATAGATCAGTAGTAACCAAAAGTAATGAAAATATTTCTTGAAATAGTTGTTTGATGGCAGAAATATGACAGTGTTTCATTATATTCTTGGAATTAATTTTTTTCTAAAATATTTCCTTTAGGTTTATTTTTGTAGAACATATTTTTTTAAGAGCATGCTGTTTTATAATTATGTACAAGTATGCTACACAAGGGAAAAAAGTCTCTCAACTGTAAGTAGATTTTGTTCTCATTATTGGACCATCAAAAGTGAAAATAAATGTTGCCAGTAACGGCTTGTGTTTTCTGTATGTGAAGTATGATTAGCATAATTTTTTCCGCAGGCAGAGTATGATTTACAGAATTTTAAACTTAGTTCTTTATTTAGAATCTCTGATTCTTTAGTGAACTCTAAGGTCATTGAAATGCCTTTTTCTAATTCTTTATAGAATAAGCAGTAGGAGAGGTGCCCTAATTCCCTAGGGCCACTGTAACAAATCACCACAAACTGGGTTGCTTAAAAAGACAAAATTTATTGTCTCGCAAATTTGACGGCCATAGGTCTGAAATCAAAGTGGGAGCCATCCCCCCTACCAAGGGTCTAGGGAAGAATTGTTCTGTGAATCTTACAGCTCCTGATGGCCCTGGTGATCCTTGGTGTTTCTTGATTTGTTCTGCATCACTCCAATCTCTGCCTCTATCTTCCCATGGCATCCTTGCCTGTATCTCTGTCTCCTCTGTGCCTGGGTGTCTCTGTGCCCAAATCTTCCTCTCTTTTCTTTGGTAAGGACCGCCCTTCATTGGATTTCATGTCCACTCTAAATCCAGGATAATTTCATCTCAGAATGTTTAATTAATTACATCTGCATAGATCCTATTTCCAAATAAAGATACCAGAAGGACAATATTCAACCCTCTACAGGTGGTAATGCTAATGTCTCAGGCTTGCATTGTTTCACACCTTAAAAGTTGTTACCCAGACCAGCTACAGAGGGTGAGTGCCTGCTGGCTGGCCAAAAATGTGGGGCCTCAGCAGATGGCAAAGGAAAGGATCTGCCAGTGGAGCCATTCCTTGGGTCTTGTGTGACATGGCAGAATTATTGGATAGACCCACAGTAGTCTTCATGGCCTTGCATCAATCTTGCCGCATCTCCTCTTATATTCATGGGAAAGTAATCAGCAAGTTATATTTTGATATCAAAACCTAATAGACCACAGAAAGGGTAAAGCAAGAGCAGAACAAACCACATTAACTATTTATTTGAGGATAGCATTTGTTTCTTAATGGATACCACTAATGGCCCATTACACCTGTACAAAATGTGTTTTCTCCCTGAGGTTCATACACATCTGTCAGGTGGGGGGGGGGGGGGCGGGTTCAGAGACTTGTGACAGAACATGCTGCTCATCAATGAGTTTAGCAGAGTGTTTCACGAGTATGTGTTTGGTTCCAGGCTCTGTCTATGAGGTCTCTGAAACCAGACACAGAGTGAGGGTTTGCTGACTACTGCTACATTGCTATTAATTATATCATACATTATATGCATTACTGACCATGAAGTGGGGTCTCTGGGCCTAGAATCTCAGTTCCTCTAGTGACCTCTCTGAGCCTCAGATATCTGTATGTAGAATGGGAATAGTAATAGCAACTCTTTCATAGGCTTTGGTAAAGATATGATAAAGATTAAATCAGTTTACACAAGCGTTTAGAACAGTGCCCAATGCCTAGCAAGTGTTTAATAATGTCTAGTTATTACTACTATACACAGGATACTTCAGTTGGACAAGTATGTCTATGATCCTTAACCTCAGAAAGATGATTATTGTTATTGATACTAACATACTTGCATGGTGCTTGCAATTTTCAAGAATCTTCATACAATCCTTTCAAAACGCCTTCAATTTAGTCAATATAGTTACAAGTTAGAAAAAAAATGGATTTGAGAGAACTCAGGTGACTTATTTGGGAACACAGAGTTAATGGCAGAGTTGTGCACTCAAATCTAGGTTACCTTGACCTAGAGGGCGCACTTTATATATTAAAGGAGAGGAGGCAAAAAGTTGGGGTCAATGTGCAGTAACTCTGTAAGCAGCCTTTAGTGATATGGAAAACTGAACTGGCAAGCATCCAGTGTAATAGAAAATATACTGATTTAAAAGTCAGAAAACCTGTGTTTTAGCCTCTTCTCTGCCATTTGAGCTGGGAAATGATGTCCATGCCTTTGCAAAGTGTACTGTTAACGAGATGCATCCTAACTCCTCAAGCCCATGTGATATATTTCAAGTGGTAGAGCTCTGAGTCACAACATGCAAATCCCTTCTTCATTTGCTGGGCTTGTATTTTCTGGAAGGCTACTAACTTGTGGAACAAACGTGTTTGTGTAACGTGTTGGTTGCCATATGTTCAGGAGATGGTCCCATGTGCTATTGTTGATGCAACATGAGTGGGGCTTTTAAATGTTGATACTGTGAAAATGTTGGGGCGCCTGGGTGGCTCAGTTGGTTAAGCATCCGACTTCAGCTCAGGTCATGATCTCACCGTCTGTGAGTTCAAGCCCCCCGTCGGGCTCTGTGCTGACAGCTCAGAGCCTGGAGCCTGCTTCAGATTCTGTGTCTCCCTCTCTCTCTGACCCTCCCCCGTTCATGCTCTGTCTCTCTCTGTCTCAAAAATAAATAAACATTAAAAAAAATTAAAAAAAAAAAAAGAAAATGTAGTGTGATTGGATTCGGACAGGTGCCTGAACCCGACCACCCGTCACATTTATTTTGCTGCCAAACAGGTCAAACAAATTCAGTTGAAGGGCTTTGAACTTCCTTGATAATGAATAATTCACATTTCATTTTGAATGCATGCTGAGTTATATTGAAATATTCATGCTGAAAGCTACTTTTTGGTGCATATTTTTCAAAGACCTTTCCCCTTTGTCAAGTTTATGTTTAGTATTTGGTTTAAAAAAACATCCTAGGGACGCCTGGGTGGCTCAGTTTGTTGAGCACCTGACTCTTTTGATTTTGGCTCAGGTCATGATCTCACGATTGTGAGATGGAGCCCCACATTGGGCTCCACTGGGCGTGAAGCCTGCTTGAGATTCTTTCTCTCCCTCTCCCTGTGACCCTCCCCTGCTCTCTGTCTATCTCTCCCTCAAAAAAAAAAAAATCCTACCTTGTTGAGGGAAAAAGAATACTTTTTCTCTCTCTTTTTAAAAACCTTACCATGGGACTCTAATCAGTGTCCAAGGGCATCCCTCAGAAGAATGATCTATTTTATGTGCTTTCTTGTGTTTGTTCACCAGATCTAGTGAGCAGAATCTGGCTTATTCCCATTACTTCTTGCCCTATTAGATACTTTTCCACATCACTTGCAGGAAATGCTCCTACTGGAGACTAACATTATGCCCGCATATAGTAGGCATTCAAAAAATGCTTGATGACTAGAAGCGTGTGTCCATCTCGATAACACAGATAATTCTGGGTGTTAGTTCTCTTCTATACCCGTTCCCCTTGTCTACCGAGATCAAAGTTCCTTATATCTCATGGAAAGGAAACAGAGCACCGTGAAGCTGCCTCAGAAGTGCATATTTGGCATTATATCCCTCTTGTTGATGACAATTGGGTATTGCAACCAGAGCAGAAAAGAAAGTGAATGGGTCTTAGCCTTTCCTTGTCAGAGAGGACTGAGGTGTGAAGAGCCTGTCAGCACCTCCTCTGGCTGTACAACTACCCTAAACCCAAGTCAGGGACTCAAGTCAGGGACTTTTCCCAGCCTCCAGGAAACTGCATGAGAAATGACTTGGTCTGGAGAAATATTTCCATATTCCTTTCATTTTGATAAATCTCATATAACCTGGGCCAACATCAAGGTATACGAGAAATTCTTTGCTCTCACTTTCAATGTGTCCACAGTGAAGAATATATTAATTTATGTTTTTCTTTTTTTTTATGTTTATTTATTTTTGAGAGACAAAGAGAGACAGAGCATGAGGAGGGAGGCACAGAGAGAGGGGGAGACACAGAATCTGAAGCAGGCTCCAGGCTCTGAGCTGTCAGCACAGAGCCTGATGCACGGCCTGAACCCAAAAACCGTGAGATCATGACCTGAGCCAAAGTCAGATGCGCAACCAACTGAGCCACCTAGGCACCCTATTAATTTATGTTTTTCTAAAATTACACTTCTATTTATACCCTACATGGAATCTTTAATTCCACTTAGATATCTGGTCTTTTGTCTGAACTTCCCTATAACTCTTAAACTTTCCCCACACTGAGAACCCAGGTCCCCTGGGCGACAGCTCATACTAAGATCGGCCGGGGCCATCAACTCCCAAGAATGACATTGGTGATTGGAGTGTATTGGGTATGTGAATAGCTAAGCAACTGCTGTTCAAGAAAAGGCCATCAAATCATATCTTCACAGAGGGTTTCAATAGCTCGCAGTCACAGAAGCACATCATTAATTTTTTCTCTGATAGAAGACTTCTTTTTCTGGCAGCACAGTGATCTCTTTCTCCCTTGAACTCCTTATAACTTTGTTCTCCCCACCTTCTCCTGTCAGGCAGTTTAATCTACTGGTTAAGTGTGTGGACTTGAGAACCGCATTGCCTGGGTTTGAATCCAGGCTCTACCATTTACTCATTGTGTGACCATGGGCAAGTTACTTACCCTTTTTTGTTATCTTATCAGTAAAATGGACCTGTTAATGGTACCTAATAAATAAGGATTCATATGAAGATTAAATAAATACACTTATATAAAACATGCTTTAAACAAAACCTGGCATGTCACAAGTACTCAATACATTATAACCATTATTACAGTCACTATTTCAGTTGGTCCCTAACCCTGTACCACTACACTAAGATCCTTACTGTCAAATGACTACATCGACATTGCTTTTGGTCAGTTGTTCCCAAATGTTGCATGCCCACAATCTCTTGGTGAGCTTATTAATGAGAGATTCAATAGGTTTGAAGTGGAGCCCAATAAAGTACATTTAAATAAGTCCTCAAAAGAGCAAATGATTCAAATGGTCCACAGATTACATTTTGGGAAAGCTCTTCTGGGTTTTAGAAAGGTACTGCTCTCCTCTTGCACATTCATTCACTCATTCAGTATATGTTTTGAGCATCTGCTCTGTGAAAAATATCATGATTGGCACTTTGAAGGATCCAAGGTGAATTAAACACTGGGGAACGTGTGTGGCTCAGTTGGTTGAGTGTCCAACTCTGGATTTTTGCTCAGGTCGTGATCCCAGGGTTGTGGGATCAAACCCTCCGTTGGGCTCTATACTTAGTGCTCAATCTCTCTCTCAAATAAAAAAAAAAAAGACTTCAAAATAAATTCAAAATAAACACTGATTTTTCTTTTTAAGAAATGAAAGATATAGTATGAGAAATATGTCATATAAAGATCTTTTACTTTTGAAAGGAAATGAATGAAATATATGCCATGTTATTTATAGTTGACCAGTATAGTTAGAGGGTAGGCCTTGATCAACTGAACATAAGCAGTGGCTTTTTGAACTCACAAGGGATACATTTAAGAATCTCTATTTAAGAAAAGGAATTGTAATAATTTAAGAAAATGGCTTTGAATAAACCATAAAATCCAAAAAGTTCTGTATAGTAGAAATATGAAGATGCAACTAAGGAAGGCCTAGAAGAATAGTTATCAAAGCTGGCTCTAAATTATGTTGTTGTTTTTTCTTCATCTTCAACCGGTGAATCTTCATTTGCTCCCAACTTATGACCATTAAGAACTTTTCTTATGCTGTGTGCATAAGTTATGCCCATAAACTTACCACCAGGCAAGTCCTGAGAAGGAGATGGTGTTGTATCCAACATGTAAGCATTTAGTAGAGTAGACTGGAGCTTTGACTGGTGTCCTCGTTATAAAAGTGAGAATAGAAGATTTCAATTTGTTTTTTTTTACTGTTATACTTGGTGACAATCTTGTTCACCCTTACAACCTGTTCGGTTGCAAGTCACTATGAATTTCAAGTTATTGGTTTTAGCAAACGTGTGTACAACACATGACTAGCATTTTGCCAATAGGGACGTCAGGCAGTGTCTAATTTAATATTGAAATTTTACATGGAGATTCCGAGACATAAGTGAGTTGTCCAGGGGAAAGCAGCTACATGGTAACAGGTCTGGACCTATGCCCCAGCTCCAGAATGACCAGTCCAGGATTCACTTCTATGTCAGTCAGCTCCAAACATATTTTGATTATGCATCCCCACTAGTCAAACAAAACAAAATAAAGGACATATTGAGGCTGTTCATTCAATATCTGTGTATTTATCTGTAAAATCTACATATGTGCTACACAACTAGTGTGTTGTTCACATTGTATAATATATTTTCAGAGAGAGCTTTAGAAGATGAGGTTGAAAGTAAAAAAGTATATAGAAGTCCTAGGAATTTCTTCCTTTCCCCCTGGAGAGTGAGGCCATGCAGACTTTGTACCTTCATAAGGCAGAATAATTTATACAAACAGGGGAATAAAAAAGTCCTTAATGATTATAAGTGACAGGTCACACACTTCCATCTAATGCCTTGTTTTCTATAATACCTCAGTCCAGAAATGTTTCTAAATCAGTGGCTCAGGACCTATTTCCCCACAGTTTTCTTTCACTGTATTTTTTCCCCTGATAAGTTAAACCCCTGTAGTTTGATAAAAGATCAGGACTTTTGCTTCTGAAATTTAGAAGGTAGATTTTATGCTCTGTGTTGAAAAGCACATTTCTTTTCCTTCAAATACCACACATATCTGCTTCATCTACCTCTAATCCCAGAGCGAGTTGATGAAAGGGAGCTGTTCTTCTCCTTAGGCATTTCCTTCGGATTATTCTGATTTTGGCATGCTAATCCTCTGTTTTTAAGTTTCTTCTACAGAAATCACATATATCTCATAGCCAGAGGATTCTTATTTCTAATTTGCAATGAGTAGCAGAAAGAAAGGAATGCCTCTAGACCTAAGATCTTGTTTCCAAAGGAGTCCTTAGAAGAAACAGAGAAGGTGTGGGGTTGGGTAATGAGGGGTAGTGGGGGTAGGTGGAGGGAAAGTACACATCAGTGTAAGCAGATTATCTCTAATGTTTTACAGAGTGTTAAGGTCTTTATAAATACAAACCACAGGGTAACTGGGATCTGACAGCTCTTGGAGGAATGCCCGTGAAGAAGGAGGAGGAACAGGAGGTGTGGTTGCTAAGTTCCAAAAAACAAGATGTCAGCCATTTTAGAGAGAAAAATAAAACCCCACGGGGTGATAAGCTAATGGCAGAGAGCAACTAGTCAGAATGTTGGGACTACACATTTTTTATTAAATACTCAGACCTAGACTTTAGTGTATGTTTTCCCAAGTAGAGAAAGAGAATGGATGTGTTCCTATGCTTTCTCAAAGATGCTGGGGTTAGACTAGAAAACTGAGGAATAAATAGGTTGGTGAAAAGAGTCATTGAATAGATAATTTTATGCTTGTTCCCCCACATCCTGGAGAAGGTCAGGTAAAATTTTCTTTTTCTCTTTCCACATAAATAAACAAGTTGTAGTGGGTGGGTCATGGCAGATTACAGAATTACACTGCTTGCTACTCTTAATTTACTACTGAGAGAGAAAAACCTTCCTTTCGGACTCCAGCTGAAGAGCAGGGTCTCTGGGCAGTTACTGCACTTACCTAGGCCTGAGTAAGCAAACAGCTGATGGGGTGTCATCTAGTCTTGACTCAGACACGTTTTGTACCATCAAAGGTTTATATTCTCTAAAATACAAGTGACAAGAAATAGAGTAAACTATCAAAATAATTCTTCTCAGCTGCAAGATTTGGAACGAGGTGCTGTCAAAGGCAAAGTGTGCCTGACCCAGTTAAGAACTCTGTCATTCTTTATGGAATTTGAGTGTTAAATGAAGCCCCGAGATTTCTGGGTTCAGATTCCAGTTGTTTACTAACTAAAATAAAAGAGCCCACAAAAACTGTTCATGGGGCTTTGTGCTTCAAATCATTTTTACCAAACATGTTGATGAGTTAAGTATAAATGAATCAGAAACATACGGTTCACATTTCTTTGGAAATCCACAGGGTATATTAAGGGAATTAAAGGGAAATGTGTTAGGCCAAACATATTTAAGAATTTAACAAAACCAAAATCCACCAAAAAAGTTTAACATTTTCTAGTGAGTCTGTTCCAGTTTATTCTCCTTTAATGGTGTATTTTCTCTGTTGTATTAAACTTACATTTTTATGTGATGTGACAGATCCATAAATAAGTATAATATATTGCAATGAATTTACTAATCTTGCTCATTATATAAATACCAAGTAATGAAATTTATCTCAACTAATGATGCCATAGTTAGACATAATTCAAATTTATTAAAAACTACAGGGACTCTTGATTTTGGCTCAGGTCATGATCTCGCAGTTTGTTGGGTCGAGCCCTGAGTCAAGCTTTGCCCTGGCAGCACTGAACCTACTTAGGATACTCTCTCTCCCTCTCTCTCTCTCCCCTCCATGTGTTCTCTCTCTCTCTCTTTCTTTCTCAAAATAATTAAATAAACTTAAAAAAAAAAACTATAGGGAATTTGGACCAATTACAAAGAAGCTAAATTGTGGAATGGTGAAGTTAAAGTTATACAATATATTGAATTTAAATTCTTTCAAGTATATGAACTATTTTGATTTAGGCATCAGTATTTAGTATTGTTTAAAGTAGTGTCCACAGATGTTTTGGGCAGACAAATGTAAAATATAAGTAAAACAGACATATATCATGCTCTCATGGAGTGTACAAGACTTCAATTTAGCCCATGCTAAATTATAAACTCAGAAGATTGGTATTTTTTACTATACAGCTTAAAGCAATTTTATAGAATTTCTTCATAAAGCAACTCTTCTAAAGTGGAGAAGAGTCTATTACCCCAAAAAAGCATGGGCAGAAATGACACAAGTTCCTAACCCTCTCTCCTTCCCCTCATGCAGTTTGCTATGCCTTCCTCTGTCCTCATTCCATGCTTTTCATGAAGTTGGGTCAAAACTAATTTGGTATCAGTCTCAAAACTCATTGTCCAGTTCTGTTTATTTGGGACACCAGTTATGCACTAGAACATTAAATATAAACTCTTTTTAGAGGGAATTCTAAAGCATTTCAAGAAAACTATTTCATTGAGAATATGAATCATTGTTTAAGAAGTAAAGAAAAAAAGACCCCAATGATTTTGAGTCTCTATGAGAGACTAACGGATTTAGGAGTTAGCAGTCTAATCCATTTTAATAATGTAGAGTTAGTTCATTATATTGCTGTCTGTATTTGTATTCATATTTATTTCATTAAAGATTCTGTGAGAAAATAGACCATAATATGGTATTTTTTAAATGACCAAATAACTTAAAAACAGATTATAAGAACATACACGCTAAGGGAAACAAAGAGAACGGTGTTCAGTAGGCAGATAGAATATTTTTAAGGCTGGATTACACAGATAGGATATAAAAGAAACCTGAATTTTTGAAATTTCTGTCTCTGTGCAGTTTAGACTGGCCAAATATTTAATCTCTTTACTTTTTGGTAAAATCAAAATATTTGGAATTTGAAGTGATCAGCTATCCTGATGAAATTTAATCTACCTCCAGGACACCAATCAGTTATAATCTCTTAGAGTTAATGTGAAAATCTGCTTCACTTGAAGGGAATACATTTTTGGCTTCAGATTAAGAAGGATAAATTTGCATAGGACAACTCACTTTGCAGCGAGTTTGCAAAACAAAAAAGTTAATTTACATGCTTTTGTTTGTATACTAGTAACATTTAAGTATCTGTAATCTCCCATTCTCCAAATGTGTGTTCTCTCCTGCCATGTTTATGCCTGCAAGAAATGTCCTTCTCCTTACATAAATGAATTCCTACTTAACTTTCAAAGACTTTCCTAACCCTCCCTCACTCTTACCACACAATTAGATATACCTTCCTTTGCCCTCATCCCATGGCTTCCATGCTTTGAACAGAGAGATTTTATAAGTGTATGTATCTCCCTGTTTATTTGATGGCTGAATAACAGTAGGTAGGAGACCATGGACACCAGACAACCTAGATTCAAATAAAAGCTACTGGCTCTGCAATTTTGGGCAATTCAGTCTAATCTTGGAACCTTTATGTTCTTACTTATAAGATGGGGATGCTAACAAAATTTACCTTACAGCCTTTTTGTAAGGAATAAGTAAGTTGATATATATGGAAAGGGTTTAGATGTGTGAGTATTTTCTGTCTATTCTTCATCATGTCCATAGAATTTAATGTATATTTGTGTAATATGCATTCCATTTCATAATTTATTGGTACACATACTGCTGAAATATCTTATGCTATATTCATAAAGCACAAAGTGGAAACTTGGCAATACATAGTTAAATATTATAGAAAGATAATTTTTACTAGTACAAGTTAAAAAAAGATTTGGAGGCTATGCATGTTAAACAAATTAACCAGAAAACTGCCAGATCTTCAGTACGTACTGCCTGGGCTCCTTTGCTTTTAAATTCCCAACCTTTAGAAACATAATGTTTACCTCTGTTTTGAATTCTTACTAATCTAATCTAGCAAAAGAGACCTACACAGACTTACATCTTAACTATTTTTTCTTCATTTCCTTTAAAACATATGGTATATGTTTGCTTTATTGTTTTAAAGAGTTGTTTTATTGATCTTTTTATATGATCCCTTTACTACAAAAGGTTTTGATATAGTGGAAGAGTATGCTATCAATCTGATAATAATGATATATTATTAAGACCCGGTGTATATTTCACCTTATCAGTTTTTTGCCTTTTCACTTTGGTTTTGATTTCTACTATCTCACTTGAAAACATTTCCCGGTTATTCCAGGCAATGGGTTCCCAGTGTTGGCCTGCTCCCCTTCTCTTGGTACTCCTCAAAGAAGTAAAAATCTCTGGGGTTACTACTATTCATGTCATTTCTTCTCCCTCATCTTCAATTTCTCACTATATTTTGTCAGGAGAACAGCTTTTACCTTTTCTCCTTTATTCTGAAAATATATTTCAAGAGCCCATTATTTTCCACTGAAATATTTTCCTGTGGTTTGGCATATAATCCTTGTGGTCATTGCTAAAGCTAAAATCTCTGGCCTTACTTCCACTTATTTTTACATATGGCGCCTCCAAGCCCCTTGTACTAGATTTCTATAATTTTTTGAAGGCTTTTTGCATGTAAAAGTTTTATACCCTCTCCCCACTTTACTGTAGTGGCCTGTATTGTTCTTAACACTGGTTGGTTTTAACTTGAAACATTTTCAATTGCTGGATCTTTAGCAGTTTCTTAAATATATTTTGTCTCTTACAGTAAGCTTTCCATGAGCCCCAGAAAACCAGATCAGGATGCTTTTGTCTATCTTTCAAAGCCAGCTTGGTAATTATTCCTATTGTATTCTGAGCCGGCTATTGAACTCATATTTAGTCATCTTATGTATATTTTCCTAAAAGTCAGATAAAATATATTTATGTCTCTTTCCATTTTCTCTGTGGTTTCTTGGCCTCAAATACTTTTTACGTAATATAAAAGTGGGCTTTGAAACCAGGAATCTTGCGTTTTCTCAATCTACTTGTCACTATGGCTTTATGAAATGACTTTTTATTAAAAAGCAGAAATATGCGGGCTCATCTCTTGTCCCAGAGATATTTTTAAGTGAAGAGAAAAAAAAGCACCACATGTAAAATAAAGCACTGTATTCCCATAAGAGAATTGGGAGAACAATGACTACAGAAAATATCATTCCAAATAATGTGGTGGGAATTGGGTTTAGGCTAAGAGAAAAAAGAAAGCCAAGAGGGAGTATAATTAAAGAACTTAAAATATAGAAAAGTTTCCTGCACTTCAATAAAAAGTTCTCCAAAGTTTAAAAACAACCAAAAAACCCTTTGTTTATTTTAGAAAGTCATCATCCTGGTCCTTCACTGGTCATAGAGGTTTACTCTATTGCTGTATGTTTACGCCTGCAAAAATCACACGGTATAAATTCTCTTCCCCACTTCCTTTCCTCTTTCTCCACTGCCATTTTAGTATCTATTATATAGGCATCTTATACACAATGATTTCATTTAATCTTCACTATAATCTTCAAATTAGACATTCTTACCCAGTTTTACAAATGAGGAAATCAAGACTTCAAAGATTAATTTCTCAAACTGATTCTGCTAAGAAGCTGATTTGGAACAATTACTAAGACATATATATTGACATACCCTCTATCCTCTCTTCTGATTCAACAACAGCAAAATTTGTAAGTGGAGAATTCTGCAAGAGTCAAAGAAATGAAAGCCCTAAACTGATAAACTATGCAAGTATTGGCTGCAGTTTAGTATTAAAAGGGTTTCTTAATGGTTAAGGGTTTGGTTCTCAGGGAATTACTTTTTTGAGCCTGTATGAACAAAGAGACATGCATTACTACAAAAAAAGGATATCAAGTATGGTATGAGTCACCATGCAATGGCTCTTCAGTTGATATGAGGAACTGCAGTCCAGAGATTATATTTTAACTTTGTATCCTCCAACTCAGCACATTATCTCATGATACCCAATAAGTACTTAATAAAAGCCAAATGAATAAGTGAATAAAACAAGGTGAGTAAAAGAAGAAAAAGCTAATGATTGTCATGGAATGAAACAGACAGGGGTACTGAGAACACCAACAGCTGGTCTAGTGCCTGGCACCTTAGAAAGTACAGTTGAGTTAATCTTCAGCCCTGTAAGCTTCCTTTTAGCTACACCTCAGAATCTCCAGCCACACATTAACCTGTGACTTTTGGCCATGGGAATGAGAATTAAGCACTTTACAATTGCTCATTAGTTCCTCCAATGCTTCCACAGCCTTTGAGAACAGAGGGAGGGGGAATTCAGAGGGAGCAGGGGCTCCAGCAATATCAGCACTGGTCCTGATTCTGCCCTCACAGCCCCGTGAGGTGCACTTATGACTCCTGGGCCTTGGGAAGAGAGGCAATCTCCAAGTTCCCTGCATGCTGTGGAGGAGGTCTATCGTCCTCCTGGAGAGAAACCAGCAGAGAAAACCACTCTGCTGTTTGCTAGGCCAGGAGATGTGCACATAGCTGTAGTAGGCTCTGCTGAGATGTAGTTGAGGGAGAGCAGTTACAAACATGGGCTTTGCAGCCAGATCACCTGGCCTTGAGTTCCTACTTGTGAGCAGTGTGACCTTGAGCAAGTTACTTAGTGGTACTTCTGTTCCCTCATTTATAAATGGTGGCCAAAAATAGCTTCTTAGTACTTGTCAAGTGTGTAGTACTTGAATGGGGATTAAATGATTAAATATATAATTAATATATATAATATATATAATATGTATATTGTGGCTAAAACAGTACCTGGCACTTATTAAGCACTGTTGTGCTGGTTATTTTACAGGGCAACTACTTATATAATGGGGAGGGGAAAACAAATGGGATTTAGGGTCTATGACTCATGAGAGATAGAAATGGGATGGTAGAAGGAGCAAGTATAATGTAGCCAGATGTGTAGAGGCACCATTGTTCCTGATGCTGTTTTGCATTGCCTTGTGGTCTCTCCCTTGTGTCAGTCCCAAAGTAGAGCCAGGTAAAGGAGTGCAAAGTTTGTGCTGGGGGAGAGGAAGGGGAGAAATTCAAGAGTGGGGAGAAGGCCTGTTACTCAGAATTGCTGCTTGGCACTGACTTTCTAAATAGGCCTACTCAGAGGTTGGATAGAAAAAGGGCTGGTGAGCTTCCAGATGTGTGTCAGGAAGAGGAGGAAGAAAAGTAATGACCTAGCAACCTGACGTTAGGATCATGACAGGGACATGAACTGTGATAAAAAGCTGAAAGAGCCCACAAAATAATAATAAACACTCCAGCACCATTTGTCCTCAGTGCTGGATTGCAAACCATATTTCTATTCAAACAAGTCGCTAGGAGAAGAGCTGAGAATTTAAAAGTCCGCGGCCAATGTAATCCCATTAGGATTTCTCAAAGCTACCTTTCTACAATTGAACTGTATCTACATAGCACAAATAAGGGAGAGATTTTGCAATTATCTGATTTGCTTGATCAATTCCGACAGCCAAACTGGATTACTCATTTTTGTATGATTTCTTGATCCAATAAAATCTACTTGGAAGCTTGAATTATCTAGTTTAGCTGTCTAAATTGATCAGATTAACCAGGTTCCAATGAAGTTTTGGTTTGAATCTCATCCAGTTCTGATTTCTGTAGTCAATGATTTTCCACATCTCTAGCTGAAAATAACAGTACAATCAAAGGGAATTAAAACAATTTGAGTTAATGCAGTGATGGTATAAAGCATTTGAATCTTTATTCTGCTATTACAGAAAAAGCCAATGATTATATTTGAAATAGAACCAGTCTGTCCCCTAGATGCACAAAGTTTGTCAGATCAGGGTAGGCAGAAATCTTTTCACCCTGCTCAGCCATACTCTTGTGCGCTCTCCATCAGATGTTTGCCGCTGGGACTAGGAGTGTCACAGAGTGGCAGCCAGGGCCAGTGCTTGTGACCCTGTTAGAAGAGTGTCCATGCCTGTCTTTGTTTTCTTCCTGAAGGTTTTCTTTCCTTTCTCTCTCCTCCTTCTATTTCTTTTCCCTGGATTTCTTCTTTGTTTTTGTCTTCAGTTCTCTCTCCTTTTACTCTTTCCCTGATTACTTTAATAAGAGCTCCCAGAGATAGACTTAGTTTTGCTCTCCCAGAGGCATTAAGCTGGGGTTCAGATGGAGCACTAACAGCCAAGGACTGGGGAAAAGCCCAGTGGCCTAACAGGTATTTCTCTCACACAGTCCCTCAGGAAAACTACAAAGTGGCCCATTTCTCTTTGAAGTGCTCCTACTTCTCTGTATCCTTCTTTCCCTTCTAGATTTTCCATGTTGTGTCTTTTAGGCAGCCTGAGACTTTTTTTTTTTTTTTTTTTGTTCTATGTCCACACATTCCTTCCTTTCAGACCTTCATAAAAAACACCTATTCCCTCAATGTAAAGATTTCTTCTAAGAGGAAAGCAAATTGATTTAAAACAATTCTCTGATGGGGAGCCTGGGTGGCTCAGTCAGTTAAGCGTCCAACTCTTGATTTCAGCTCAGGTCATGATCTCACTCACAGTTTGTGGAATCGAGCCCCACATTGGACCCTGTGTTGACAATGTGGAGCCTGCTTGGGATTCTCTTTTTCCCTCTCTCTCTCTCTTCATCCCCTGCTTGTTCTC
Organism: Lynx rufus; assembly: GCF_022079265.1. NCBI lineage: Eukaryota > Metazoa > Chordata > Mammalia > Carnivora > Felidae > Lynx > Lynx rufus. The sequence continues at coordinate 7,378,709 of NW_025814829.1, forward strand.
TCTCTCTCTCTCAAAATAAATGAATAAACATAAAAAAAAATTCTCTACTTTCAAAATGCATCCACTTCACTGCAGGTCCGTTTACCTAGATAGCACTGTCTCCTTTATGGATTATTTAGTAACCTTCGTACTGGTCTCCTTGCCCCTGATTTCCTTCCCTGTGATCTGTTCTCTACATTGCCACCAGAGTGACTTTCTAAAACCTAAGTCAGGCTGTCATTCTTTCACCTCAAAATCCTTTCTTAGCTCCTCAGTTTATTATGCATAAAAGCCAACATCCTTACCTGAAATGGCCAAGGCTCGTGCTTGGCTCCTTGCTGACTCTTTCCATCACCCTTCCGCTAGCCCTCCCTGCCGCAGGCCCACCGTCCTTGCTCTCTGAGAAATCACCTGGTGAGTGTTGGGCACTCCCTCCTTTCTTTCCCCACACTTTTCCTCTGTTGTCTACATGGCTCATCCATCACATCCTTCAAGTTTTTGCTCAAGTACCTTCTCAGTGAGACTTTTCTGAAAACCTTAATTAAAACTGCAGCTGCCTCAACTCTTCCTATCCTCCCCATGCTTCATTTTTCTCCACACTCTATGCCATCACCAGGACACCATATTTTATATTTAGATACATCCTTCAGATTTATCACTCCCTACTGGAATGTAAGCTCCTGAGGGCAGAGATTGTGTCTTTGACTTTTTTTCCCTGCTTATATCCCCAGTGCACAGAGTAGTATTTGGCACTTCTTAGATATTTAATAACTATTTTTTGAATGAGGAGTTATTTAACTAAAGTAATTTACAAGTACATTGGCATGTAGACAACTGAGTGTATGGGAATTTTGAAAGAGGCGCTTATAAATAATTTGAGGATATAGACAAGTTTAGAATAGATATGTTTTTTTTAATTTTTAAAAAAAAATTTTTTTTCAACGTTTTTATTTATTTTTGGGACAGAGAGAGACAGAGCATGAACGGGGGAGGGGCAGAGAGAGAGGGAGACACAGAATCGGAAACAGGCTCCAGGCTCTGAGCCATCAGCCCAGAGCCTGACACGGGGCTCGAACTCACAGACCGCGAGATCGTGACCTGGCTGAAGTCGGACGCTTAACCGACTGCGCCACCCAGGCGCCCCGAGAATAGATATGTTTAAAAATAAACATCTTCTTATGATAATACATACACATCAAATGAAAGAATGACTGACCATTTCTTTTTCTGAATTTCACTTGTGTTCTTTCTTCCCTGGCTGGGCCTGCAGGGGAAAGGGTTGCTCTCTTAGTTCTAAGTGGTTCCCCATTCTGCTCTTTGTCATGTGGTGCTAAAGTCAATCTGGTCACTATCTGTATGATAATTATATTCTTATGTGTTGAATCTTCCATAGACATACACCCACCATGGTTTAATATTGATCTTTCCAGGAAAAAATAAATTACTGAAAAAAAATTGTGGACCTGGTAATCCTTACGTAACTAAGGCAGCTGTGCACATCCCTCAATTAAAGTTTTGTCCGTGTTCATGGTAATCACTTCTGCCCATTCAAGGAAACAAATGCTTGTACAGCTTGAAGCATTCAACATTTTTTTAGGCTAAGCTTTGTTTGGCACTTCATGGAGCATAAACAGTGCCTAGTTAATCACGGGAGATGAAATTCTTGTTTTCTGTCCTTTAAAGTTAAAACCTATTTAAGATTATCTTTTTTTTTCTTTTTTCATACCGTCTTATCAGAACAAAAACTCTCTGAGCATGAAACAATGTGGTTTGGGCGGTGGATAAACAAAGAAAAGAAAACAAAACACAATGCAACACTGTGACATTTTCCTGTGGCCATGTAATGGGGAGGTGAAACCAAGCTGCCATCTGTGTAGATTCCCGTCTTGAAATTCAGAAGGAAGATCTGAGCAATTGGGAAGTCTAAGCCCAATCAGTGACCAATGTCAGAGAGGGAAACAGAGGGTTTTCACCACTGGCCCATTTTCCCCAGCGTGAATAGGTCAACAGAAAGAGCTATGTATTATTACCCAAGAACCCTATGGGAATGTCTGGTGTCTCCCCAAACTTCTTGCCTCCATTTGTAGTGTCTCTGTGGTCTGATTCTCTTCATCAGCTCTTTAAATGTGTTTCCCACTAATTCTGTTCCAAGGCCTTCTATCATAATGGCCCTGTCTTCAGCCCTATGGATTCACACCTGCCTCTGTGCCTTGGTTAAGTTGTCCTCATTACCCATATTCACTCTGTTTTTTCTCCAGTTTTGGCAATTTTTAAGATATTTTACCTTCTCTGAGATATCTTCCCTCGAGAAATCAATCCACATAACCTCTCTCTTCTAATCTCTTTATTATTCATTAATTCATTCATGCTCTAGTTGAGAGCTTCCTATTTATCACAACCTGCTGGAATAAGGGAGTACAAAGGTGAATGGGAATTAAGCAACTCACAATCAGTGTATGAACAGAGATGAAAGCTAACAGAGGGTGTTCTGGGAGTGCTCAAGAGACGTCATACGGATTCTCCTCTGCACTTCTTTAGATCACCCAGATTCACCAATTTTAACACTATGTTACATTTGCCTTTCTTTTTTCTTTCTCTTTCTCACTACCTTTTCTAAACCACTTCTCAGTAGGTTACATACATCATTCCCTTTCATTCTTTAATATTCTGTGGGTTTCCTATGAATAAAAATATTTCTCGTATAGTCACGCTAGAATGGTCAAATATGGGAAATGTACAATTGATACAGTATATGCTTTTACACTCTGCTCTTTTCTTTTTAAATTTTTTTTCAACGTTTATTTATTTTTGGGACCGAGAGAGACAGAGCATGAACGGGGGAGGGGCAGAGAGAGAGGGAGACACAGAATCGGAAACAGGCTCCAGGCTCTGAGCCATCAGCCCAGAGCCTGACGCGGGGCTCGAACTCATGGACCGCGAGATTGTGACCTGGCTGAAGTCGGACGCTTAACCGACTGTGCCACCCAGGTGCCCCTCTTTTCACTTAATATATTCTGGAAGTAACTCCTTATTGCCTCACTGAGGTCTTCCTCACTCTATTTCGCAACTACATGAAACTAAACTGCTACATTGTGTGCATATAACATAGTATATTCAACCAGTCTCCTATGTTTGAACATTTAGGTAGTTTCCAATATTTTGCAATTACAAATAATGAAGCAATGAATAACCTCTTGCATATATTTTCATGTTGTTCAGGGTAAATTCCAGAAAATGGAATTACTGTGTCAAAAGACAACTACATATAGAATTTCGTTAAATATTGCCAAATCCCTTCCATCCCCCAAGAGTTGTGACATTTTGCGTTCCCATCAGCAGTATGTGAGCAGGTCTTGCCAACAATGTATTGTAAGCCTTTGAGGTTTTTTTTTGTCAGTACAATGGCTGAAAAAAGTTATCACAGTGAGGTTTAATGTGTATTTCTCTTCATATAAGTAAAATGGAACATATTTCATGCATTTAAAAGCCACTTTTTGGTCAGTTATGTTTTTATAGTTTGGCTCATTTCCCATAGATTATAAAATCTTTTCTTTCTCAATTTTTCTTTTTTTAATGTTTTTATTATTTATTTTTGAGAGAGACAGACAGACAGAGACAGAGAGAGACAGAGTATGAATGGGGGAGGGTTAGAGAGAGAGGGAGACACAGAATCTGAAGCAGGCTCCAGGCTCCAAGCTGTCAGCAGAGAGCCTGACGCGGGGCTTGAACTCACGAACCTTGATATCATGACCTGAGCCATGGTCGGATGCTTAACCGACTGAGCCACCGAGGCACCCCTCTTTCTCAATTTTTCAAAGCTTTATATATATATGATGGATATTAATGTTTTACTCTAATCTTTTTGCAAATGATATTTCCTCATGTTTTTCTGTCATTTGTCTTTCATTTGGTTATGATGATATTTTGATTTCCTATTTAAAAGTTTTTTTAAAATTTTTATATAGTCAAATTCATCAGTGTTGTATTGAATCTGGATTTTGAAAATAAGAAAGTTTTCCTCTATCCCAAGGTTAATAAAGAGGAATTCATCCATGTTTCCATCTAATACTTGTATGGCTTCAGTTGTTACATTTAGATTACTGATACATTTGCAATTCATTCTTGATTATGGTGTAAGGAATAAATCTCATTTTACATTTTGCCAAATGACTATCTACTTGTTTCAGCACCATTTTTTACAAAGTTCTTCTTTGCCCATTGATTTGAGATAATGCCTTTCACATATCAAATTTTCATATGCAGTAAAACCTTGGTTTGTGAGCATAATTTGTTGCAGAAACATGCTTGTCATCCAAAGCACTTGTATATCGAAGCGAATTTCCCAATAAGAAATAATGGAAGCTCAGCTGATTCATTCCACAAACAAAAAATATTCATATAAAAATGATTATAATATGGTAATATAATACAAAACAATAAAGAAACTACAAAATATAAAGAAAAATAAACAAATTAACCTGCACTTGCCTTTGAAAACCTTTGTGGCTGGTGTGAGGGAGACAAGAGAGAGGAGGGTTATTGTGTAGGACAAATTTCACTATCACTAACAGATGTTGACTACAGCACAGTATTAATAAACTCTTCTCATAGACTGTATTGAATGTAACTGGCAATAAGGCAGCAGAGGAAAGGGTCTGCAGGCAGCCTGACCTAGAATGAAGCAAAGCATTCCCAGGCTCACTCTTGGATGGAAAAGCAAAGGACTGTTTATAGGTGCTTTGAAGTGACAAAAAATACACTAGTGCCAGTTGTGGGCACCTTCCAACATTCTGAAAAATCACTGATCTCTGCTGAGCATCTGAGCATCTGAGCATGGGAGATGTTCACCCACAATCCTGCAGAGAGAGAGAGAGAGAGAGAGAGAGAGAGAGAGAGAGAACAACTGGCTCGGTTGTGATCATGTGATGTTTGGCATCAGGTACTACTCATATTGCAAGACATCACTCATTTATCAAGTTAAAATTTATTAGAAATTTTTGTTCATCTTGTGGCACATTCGCAGAACAAGTTACTCGCAATCCAAGCTTTTACTGTATATATATATATATGTATGTAATATACGTATATGTGTACATATATATATGAAATATTGGATTCATTTTATATGAGCAAACCTATTTCTAGACATGGTGATCCACTTAATTGGTCTGTTAATTCAGGTACCAGTACCATACTTACTTATAAAACTATCCTTATTTAATATGGTAGTCATTAGCCACATGTGGCTATTTAAATTTAAATTTAGTATAATTAAATGAAATTAAAAATCCAGTTCTTTAGTTACATTGGTTATCTTTTAAGTGTTCATTTAGCCCCATGTGGCTAGTGGCTACCATTTTGGACAGTGTGGATATAGACAATTTCCATTTAGTCACATGTGGCTAATGACTATTGTATTGGACAGCACTGTTAAAAAGGCTTTGTAATATGTTCTAAGGTCTGGTACAGCTATTTCTTCATCATCTCTCTCTTTAATGTTTTCTTGGCTATTTCTGTGTGTTTATTTTTATTGTTTAAAAATTTTCTAATGTTCATTTACTTTTGAGACAGAGCATGAGTGGGGGAGGGGCAGAGATAGAGGGAGACACAGAATCCAAAGCAAGTTCCAGGCTCTGAGCTGTCAGCACAGAGCCTGATGCGGGGCTTGAACTCATGCGCTGTGAGATCGTGACCTGAGCCGAAGTCAGACGCTGAACCGACTGAGCCACCCAGGTGCCACAAGAGTTTATTTCATTTGAGGAACCTGTGTGGCTTAGTCAGTTAAGCGTCAAACTCTTGGTTTCCGCTCAGATCATGATCTCATGGTCGTGGTATCAAGCCCCATGTCAGGCTCTGCACTGACATCATGGATCCTACTTGGGATTCTCTCTCTGCCCCTCCCCTACCATCTCTCTCTCCAAATAAATAAATAAACTTTAAAAAAGAGTTTATTTTATTTATGTTTATTCTTCTATTCTGTTGTTACACATGTTTAAGGTGAGACATTTTGCTCTCATCACTTTTTATATTGTAATTTTATCCTCATTGTTTTTCAGAAACTTTATAATTTCTGTTTGTATTTCCCTTCCTAGTAGGTTTTAAAATTTCAAGGTGAATGTCCTTTGACTTTGAATTTGTTTCCAATGTTTTTATTTCAATATGATTAGAGTGTTACTAGTGATATGATTTTTTATGAATTTATAGATGTTTTCTTTGTCATCTAATACATGCTCAGTTTTTTACATATTCCCTGTGCCATTAAGAAGAAGGGGGTATCTGTATTATTGAGGCATAGAAGAAGATATATTCTTTATGTATCATAAAATCTACCTTATTAATTATGATGTTTACATGTCTTATTTTGTGTTCACCCGACCTGCCATGTCCTGGTAGTGATCTAGTAAGATCTCCTGTGGCGTGTGTCTATCTTTCTATCTCTCCTTGCATCTTTTATAATTTGCTCATCCCTTGGCCTTTTGGATTAAGTGCACTTTTATGTACATAGAGTTCAGTTTTACTTAATAAGTCAACTTCAAAACATTTTTCTCTTAGTAGATGAATTAATCTTTTTCATATTTATTGATTCTACTGAAATTGTTTGGCATCAACTCTTATCATATAGTATAATTTTACTTTAATTTAACATGCATTATATTATACTATGTTTCTTTATGATCAATGTCTCTTTTGTCTCTCTTAAAAAATCTCTTTCTAAAAAGCATTTTTGTTTTGTTGTCCTAATAGTTTTGTATCCATACCTTTAATATTGCCTTTAATTCCCCTTTTATTGTTTTCTGTCTGGTTTATAAATTTTAAGTTAGATCTTTTTACTCCCTCCAGTGTTTATGGAAAAATTAGTGATCATATTCTCTTTTCTACTTTATAGGGACATATAACAGTCTCTTACTCTTCTGGGACTCATAGATTCATCCTTGATTTCATTCTAAATCTTCAATTTTACATATTAGATGTTCACTTTGAGTCCTTTTGCCAAAGTTTCTCCAATCATCTTTTGGTTAGTTGAAGCTCCTTCTCTTATTATTGCTCAGAAAGAGTTTGTAAATACAATATTACGTTAGCTCTTACATATTTAAAACTGTTTTTCTATCTCTGTGAAACTGGAAAAGTTCTTTTGTACGTAAAAAAATCTTTGGTTCACATGATCTCTTCTTGAATTTCTGAAGAATGCTGTGTCCCTATTATTATGCTTTGATGTTGCTTTAGAGAAGCCTTATACCAATCTAATTTTATTGCCCTTATGATTTGTTTCTTTTACCTGAAGGTCCTGAGAAGTTTTTTCCTTTAAAGTTGTCTAGTTTTACTATATAACTACACTGTCTCAAAGATAGATCATTCTGGGTAATTATTCCTGATATTCTCATGGTTAAGCCTTTCAATACATAGATTTAGGGTCTCTCTTATTTCTGGAAAGTTTTCTGACATTATTGCATTAAATGTTAACTGTGTTCCATGCTTTTGTTACATGTATGTTCAGTCTTTATTCTTTCAGCTCAACACTTTATAATTGAGTTATTTTTACTTTTTACTTTATTTCATTTTCATTCTCTTGTCTTTGCTTTGCTTTTCTTCTGTGTCCCTTGCTATATTTTCATTCAGATTTCATTCAGATCTTCCTCTGGTACCTTGAAAATTTTATTTTAAATTTCTGAAATGTTTTGTTTTTCACTTTAATATCTCTTAAGGTGTCAGTCAACTGACATTTTATTTTCCCTGACATTTTTATACATTTTGACATTACTTTTAAAATTTCCAATTGTTTTAAGTCCTTAATTGCTTGTTTTCATTTATTTAATTCAGTTTGTATTATAATAATTCATATTTGTTGTTTTAGAAATTTTCATTCGGTAAAGTAATGTGTTTCTCAACTTCTGCTTTCTTCAAAAAGTAGCTTTATATGGAGTTTGACTGCCTTTTTCTACTTATAATAATATTGTAGATAGAAGTTCTAGTTTAGTAACAACCTTTCTCTTGGAAGAGTGAAGCCTAATTTCTTTAATGGATATTGTTGGTGGTAGGAATGGGTAGAGGTTAGCGTGTTTTGTTACTTGTTTTTGTTTTAGAGAATCCTTTTTTTTTTTTTTTTTAAGTTTACTTATTTATTTTGAGAGAAAGAGAGAGTGAGCTGGGGAGGGGAAGAGACAGAGGGTGATGAGAGAATCCCACACTGCCAGCAAAGAGCTGGACGCAGGGCTTGATCTCATGAACCATGATATCATGACCTGAGCCAAAAATCAAGAGATGGACGCTTAACCGACTGAGCCACCCAGGTGTCCCTGTTTTCTGGAATTCTTGATTTTCCTCTTCCTTCCTTCTTTTTCCCTTACTGTCACTCGTACAAAGGTACCAACCCTGTGTCTTTGTGTCCTTATGCCCTAGAAGCATTGTGTGTACAGGACTGATGCCTCTGGGTCTTGCTCGCTTTTAAGATGCCTTCCTACAGTTGGAGCCAAATCCAGACCTGCAGTTTAGTACATAGTGATAGTTGTTCTTTTTATGGTAATGAGTTTCTTTCCCTGTGTTTTACCTTTGTCCCCTTGTCTTTTCTACAAGGTCTCATAAAACCTCCTGCTGCTAGTATTTAGACCAAGAGCCTGGCAGCTGTGATAGGAGCTCTGGTAGAAGTTCAGTTGGAATTTCAAGTTTATTTTTCTATTTATAAGGATTTCAAATTCATGGTCTTTGTTGTCTCCTATTATGTTTGAAAGCATAGCTTGCATGTGGATTTATTTGTGCTTTTCTTTTTTTTTTTTTTTATCTGATAGACTTTGAGATGGATTTGTGCGACAATTTGGATTTAGGATGCTATTATCCCCTAGAATCCCTTTAAAGTGTGGAGTTTAAAAAAAAAATTCTGATTACTCCATTCCAGATGCAGCATTGGAAGAAATGGAAAACAACCAAATTGGCAATGGAAAAAGCAGGAACATTTTTATCTTGTTTACTAAATACTTATTGAGTACCTACAATGTACAAGGCACTGAAGACAGAATAATCATCTAGGTAGACAAGGTCTGTACCCTCACTGGCTTATGTTCTACTGAGAGAACAGATATAAAATAGACACATAGTATGATGTTAAGAGATGCTAAGGACCATAACAATTGAGCACGCTAGGGGGATAAACAGTAAAATAGGTAGTGCCATGATCCTTAGTTTAGCTAGATTTCTCTGAGAAGATGACATTTGCCTAAAGACTTGACTTGAAGTCATCTAAATATATGAAGGAAAAAAGATTTCATGTAGGGAAAACAGAATATCTAAAAGGCCCTGAGGCTGGGACAGACTTGATGTGTTTAAGGAGAGGAGGAAGATAGAATGACTGGAGCTGAGTTTGTAGGAAAAAGCATATTACAAGGTAAAGTTAGAGAAGCCAGCAGTAGCCAGATCAAGTAGGGTCCTTTTAGCCATGATAAGTTTTTGGACTTTGTTTTAGGTATGATGGGTAGCCTTTAAAGGCCTTTAGCTAGGAAAGTAATGGAATCTGATTTTAAAGAGAGCTGAGGCTTCTGTGTGTAGTATTTACTGACCAAGGAAAGAGGAAAAGCCAGAAGATGAGTTTCCATGCTGCTGTCTCCATATAACGCTAGTAACTGGACTTCTAACTTCCTCCTGACACCAAATCATTATTTTGTGGCATGATTCTTACAGTGGGGTATTTGCCTGGCCCCGTCCTGTGACGGTATGCAGACATTGCTGAACGGTGTGATTCCCCAACCTTTCTGTATCACACCTGTGGGCTTCTAATGAAATAATTGAAATGTTGTACTGACTCTCTAGCTTTGTTACTATGCACTAGTTGCTTTCCCAAAGACACCTCTGAGGTTCACTACCTGCCTCTATTAATAAACATTGCCTAATCAAAGGTTCTTTATTACTGTGTTCTCATCTACCAGTATCTTCTCTGATCTCAGCTATGTCTTTTGATACCAACACTTTCTTCTGACCATGACATCTACCAGTCATCAAGGTCTCTTCTCAGTGTCTCACTGGATGGATAGTCCTTGTCTGTTCTCCCCCACTTTCCCATTGTTCCTCCTCGAAAGTAAACACATCCAGCCTCTTGAGCTCCATCTGTACACATGCTGTCATTCCTCCTGTGACCAGCCACATCATACTTAAGAGATAGTAATGATTGTTGTCCGTTCATTCACTCAACAAATATTTATTGACCGTGAACTAAATGCCACACCCTGTACCAGATACTCTGGTATCTGGACTCACAATCCCTATCCTAACTGAGTTTAAAGTCTAGTAGGAGTTTTAAACAAATTAAGAGGAAATGTCTTTAATGAGAAGAGTACTGTGTGCAATAAGGAAGTAAAAATGTATTCCAAGGAAAGATGATATTTACCTGAAATATGAAAGATGAAAATTATATGATCAGGGGGAAAAATGTAGAAGCCAGACTCTTTTGAGATGTTTATAGTAGGCTCAATAGCATGAGAAAGCCATGACATGTTTGAGGAATGTAGAAAGGTCAGTATGAAGGGGTGGGAAGTATGAGGGATGAAGTGATAATTACAGTATTTCCATGACTATTCATATTGTGGTCTTTTTCAAATTAATATATTAATACCTGAAATTGTCTTCATTTTTACCCTTTGTCACTTTGGGTTTCATCTGTCCAAGTTCTAAAGCCCTTCGCTTGGCTTGAAATCATAGGTTGCAGAGCAGATATCTATCTTATCCTACTTTTTTAAAAATTCTTTTTAATGTTTATTATTTGAGAAAGAGACAGAGAGCAAGCAGGGGAGGGGCAGAGAGAGAGAGAGAGAGAGACAGAATCCGAAGCAGGCTCCTGGCTCTGATCTGCCAGCACAGAGCCCGACACGGGGCTCGAACCCACAGACTGCGAGATTATGACCTGAGCCGAATTTGGCCACCTAACCGACTGAGCCACCCAGGCACCCCTTATCATCCTACTTTTTAAGACATAAATCAATAACTACTCTTTATGAAGGGGAAGGCTTTGTTCTTTTTCATTAGGAAAAGCTTCACAAATCTCAAGTACGTTTATTTATTTTGTTCAAAGTCTCTGTCTGCACAAACAGGACCTATGTTAGGGTCTGTACAGGCCAGGCTGGACACAGACTGGAGTGTTTTTGGCCAGTGGATGTAAGAGCAAGTTTCTCAAGTAGGTCCAAGGATGGAACCAAAATCAAAAGCCAACCTTTAAGGGCTCAACCTTAAGGGGCAAGGCAGAGGGGCAGAATCCACCATTTGTCCACGAATAAGGCATTTGGATACGAGCAAGTGAGTACTAGACTAAAATGGGATTTGGACAAAAGAGTGGGAGTGGATCCTGGACATACTCCATGAAATGTTGGAGTAGCCCCAGGGACATTTTTATAGGGCACATATGGTCTCAGCTGTGAGTGAGGAAGGAGCTGTTAAGGACTAAGCTAGTGCTTAAGGAGGTCTCAGTGTTTTTGGGGTAAACATATGTGAGAACAAAAAATTACAGTGCAATCTGAGAAGTTCCATAATCAAGGCATATGCCAAGTGGGAGCAAGTTTTAGGGTTTTAATGAAGACTTCATACGCATGGCATTTGAAATGTTGGTAAAAGTTAGATGGTTGGAAAAAGGTAAGGAAAGCCTGAGAAGAGCAAATAACATGGGCTAGGACTGATGTAAAAAGGGCATCATGTTGCATTCAAGAATCAGGGAATACAGTGTGGAGCCATAACTTAGATGGGATGTGCCAAATGCGTGTTGCGACCTCTTAGGTACAAACTAGTAAAGATGGGGTAATCCTGGAACAGATAAGGCCAGGATTCAGGAAATGAACTATGATGTTGGCTTCAGAAGACTCATTTGGTGCTATCTGGGTTGGCAGTGACGTGCTAGAGAACCTAGCCTATAAATGGGCACCTGGGTGGCTCAGTTGGTTAAGCATCTGACTTTGGCTCAGGTCATGATCTCATGGTTCATGAGTTCAAGTCCCACATTGGGCTCTGTGCTGACACCTCAGAGCTTGGAGCCTGCTTTGGATTCTGTGTCTCCCTTTCTCTCTGACCCTCCCCTGCTCGCACTCTTTCTCTCTCTCTCAAAAAATAAACATTAAAAAATTAAAGAAAAAAAAGAATCTAGCCTATTGAACAGAACATGGCAACAGGAGTCTCAAGGTGGTGGTGATAACAAAGTGTTTTGTAGGTGACTATCTAACATGGGTCAGATCTCCAGCCAGTGGTGAACATCCAAGTCATATGGCTTTTGCCCTGGGGTTATGGGTTCTATAGACCTATCTAAGTAGGTAGGCCTTCAGGATAGTGTTGGAGTCCTGGTGGTAGCAGTGACAGGTAAACAAGGAAATTAAAGTCTAAACACAGTAAAAAAGAAGAGATAAATATTGGAAGGTCAGTGAGAAGGCTGAACCTTGGTGGGCTTGTGCATGCTGAAGGTTATATTAGGATATACCAGTTGCCAGTCTTAGGGCAGCAAGACTAGTTCCTAAGGGTGTGATCCCCCCACAAAAGGTATAACTGGTTCATGCAGGACTAATTCCAAACTTGGTCAGTGCTGAGTCTTTGGAGTAAAAATATTTTAAAATCTTTGGCTGAGTAGGGGTTGAATAGGCTGTGATTATATTGATTAAAGAGTTTGCTATGTCATCATGATATATCTGGGCTTTATCCATTGGATAACTGGGAGCCTTTGTAGAATTTTGAGAAGTAACCAAATGTAACATTTATTTTTGAAAGATGACTCTGGAGGTGATATGGAAGGCCTGGAAACTTTGAACCCCATCAGGAGGCTTTAGCCTCATTATAAGCTGTGTAGTAATGGTTTGAGTTGAGTCCTAGACAATGGGAGTTAGAAATGGGAAAATGCCAACTTATTCCTTTATGGATTATTCGTTCTTAAAAAGGTATAGCTTAAGACTTTCTGAAAATGCAATTGCATTACATGTGTTCTTTTGCCTACACATTCAGCTTCACATATAAACGGAGAGATATATTCTTGTATGTGTGTGTACCCATATTTCTCCTAAACCCATATTAAAATCCTTTTATTTATTGGGTGATACTCTGGACCACCATTTTTTTTTTTAAAGACTTGGCTCTGTTAGTTTCTGGTAAAATATTGACCCTTAAGCTGTCAGTTATTTTCTTCTCAGCATGAATGAAATCAGGTAATACATCTGGAGTGAGGGACAAGGTAGCTGTATAAAAGATCTTGGTTCCATAGGCAAGAGCAAAGGAGCTCACTATGTTCCCAGATAGCGAGACTAAGGTTACCGAGAATAAAGGTTTTTGGGTACTTCGAAGTCTTGACCAGGTGATTCAATAAGGCAAGGAAAACATTCCACTGGAAAGGAAGCTTGGGCAGATTAAGTTTCGTGAAATGATTTGGAAAGTTTTCATCAAGCGCGCATGCAGAGATTCCAAAAGCAAGTGATAATGGACTCCTAGAAGTTCTTCACATGCATTGTATTTGTACTAGATAATTCACACAAGAGAGAGGCGATGAGCTAAGCCCAGTATTAATTTCAAGCCACCTCCCTTTTCGTTTAAAGGAAACCCATGCTGCTCTATATAGTTGTCAAGTTTGACTGAATTTTGTCTATTTCTTTAATTAGCATCCATCCCAAAAGTCAGGTAGCTTTGTCTAAACTAAGTCAAATGGTCTTTTCTTTGTTTTCTTTTTTTTGTGTTATTATTACTATTATTATTATTAGTGATCATAGTTATGTGCTAGTGAATGTAAGGCAGTGTTGGTAAGCATGTCACATCTGACATCTTTTTGCCCTTTTTGCTGTGGACATACATAATTTAATTAAAGGGTATTGGCAATTCTATTTCCACTTTACACTGTGGACAAATATTTTGTCCCCTACTTCATTTAAACACTTAAAAACACTCTCAATTCACAAAATGATAAAAAACAATTCTATTTACTTTCAGAGGTGAAGTCTCTGCATGGAGTCTCTGACTCAAATATTTCCATCTAAATCTATTTTGCTACCCGCACAAAACCAGAAAATAAACACAGCTCCAAGGGAGAATGAATACTTCAAGTGAAACTAAAAAAAATTTGCAATCATTGATTTTGAAGCACCCATGATGCTTACAGGAAGATCTTGGGATTTCTATGTTTTATTTCAAGATATTTAACAAAAAGTGAATAGCATTTAAGAATGTTTCAGGATGCAAAAAGTTAAATGTTGTGATGACTTTCTTAGTACAAGGGCATCAACTACCCACAAACTTTGGAATACCATTTCTACACTTGTAGAGTTCCTGCAGTTAATTCTACTTTCCACGGTAGATTCCCTTTCTGCTGGGAAAAACCATTTAATTTGGTTTTGAGAAGTCAGATGCATCTGGGGGAAGACTTCAGTTTGGAACTGAATTATGTAGAGAAAACTAATGGATGTGATGCCTCCATTTCTTAGAATGTTCTGTGGCAGAGCTGTTAATAGCAGCTTCCTGAATCTCTAGCTTCCTTATTTTGGCAAAGGCGTCAGCTTCCTGGGTGGGCCAGTTGGGAGTGTGATTCTGGGAGTTGGTCCTGGAACTTAGCCTAAAGTCTGTTTCCTTGGCCTCTTGATGATTCTGTGAGCCACCCAAATCTCATAATAAAACCCTTTCTTCTTAAAGTAACTAGAGTAGATTCTGTTATCACAAGTAAGAATATTAGTAGATCTGATAATTGCTCTTGTAGGATGGACAACACTGGCAGCCATTTTCAACTGGGAACAAACCAAATCGTATGATGAGAACACAGGCATGAAGGAAAATACTTTTGAAAGGAAGAGTGATCTAACTAGTTTTGACTGTATTGATTTAATTTTGTATGGCCAACAATATTATTTGAGCCTCAGAATGATGCTGCCTTCCATTTATTTCACAGAAAATGAAGCCTTTATTGTGATTTAGAATATTGAGCCTGAAATATTTTCCCATAGAGATATTTTGATGTTGGTCTAGCATTTCGATGGTGAGGTCTTATTTTTCAAAATGGCAATCTCTGATATTGCCTCTCTAACATATTGATTAGAGCCTGAGATGGTATACATTTGTATACAGAATAAGAATTTCTTGGGCATAGGAAACAACAACAATAACAACAACACAGAATTACCTACACAAATGCCTCTGTTCCATTCCAGCCTTCCTGAATCTGAAATTCTGGTACTAACAGCCAGGACCCTGAATTTTTAACAATATTGCAAGGTCAATTAGCTACTAAAGTGCTAGGATGAGTGTTTTAGAATACTGGGAGAAAATCATTTTTAGAGAACTCTAACACATTTCTTTTAAAATTGTTAAAATTTATTAATACATTTACCACCCAGTTTTAGGCACCATAACTTTCACTCTAAAAGCTAAACACTGCATATCAAAAAGATTTTGCTCTTCTCTCAGAGACAAAATTCTAATAGTTTTTCCAACTATCTTTTAAAATTCACAACCAATAGTTTTAAATATGCAAAACAAGCAAAAATTCAGCTTTTACCCAGTCTTCTTTTTGAGCCATTTTCCTGGTCAGTACAGTAGGAAAAATCATCCAGAGGAATCAGGAGCAATTTATAATTTTCTTCTATTTAATTTAACATTTATTGAACACTTAATACTAGTCATTGTGCCAGACTCTAGATGTGAAATTAAATAAATAAAATAAAGAAGGAGGCTATCCTCCAGGAGGGGAGATGGACACATGGACACACAGATTTGGTACAGTATACTAAGGGCTGTGACAGGGATCTGCACACAGTGTTTAGAAACAGACCAGTAATTCTCATGCTTGACCACGCACTGGAATCACTTGCGATGCTTTAAAAAATACTGATGCCTAGCTTCTGCTTCCAGAACAAGTAATGTTATTCTGAGATATGTGGCCTGGGCATGAAAAGCTTCCCTGCTGACTCCACTGTGCAGCTAAGTGGAGAATCGAAGTTCACAGTAGGCTCCTGGAGGAAGTGATCCCTTGAGGAAACCTTGAAGTAGATAGAGCAGGTGTCACAATCAGTCAGTCAATTTACATCACAGTCCAACAAACCATGCATTCAGTTTACTGTTTACCAGATTAACAAAGCTAATTCAAATAAAGAAGAAAGGCACAAAACAGTTATCTCCCCTCATATTTTTACAGTATACAAAGCGCTTTCATGTATTTGATCTCATTTGAGTCTCTCAACAACACTGTAGGGAGTAAAAGAAAAGTGGAGGGGCTGTTTTCAGAAATATGACAGTGAGGTTGCTATGCACGTGAGGGAGTCCTGCTACCTAGAATTCACTGTGCAAGATTGGGCTTGTTTCCAGCAGCTGTTCTTATTCTTGGGATAAGTCAAGAAATTCAAGTTAAAATACTTTGGACTTGAATCAAAAAAAAAAAAGTAGAGACATCTGGAGAAAAGAATGATGCAAGGCTGTATACTTGGGTGGAGGTCAAAGGAAAGGCAAGGGATTCAGTGGCCAAAAAGCAAGCGCAAGGGGTTGCTGGGCCATGCTACCATGACTCCGCAATAACAGTGAGCACTTGGGAAAATCAGCAGGTCATGTTGAAAACAACACATTCTGAGAAATGATGACAGATCCATTTATTTGCAACTTGGATTTAACTCATAAAAATGAACAAAGGAGGCTGCTGAAAGAAATTGTTCTGCAGGAAGAGCCCTCAGAAAATGCACACTCAGACTTATCAAAGAGCACAGTCTTAAAGATAAAAAAAAAATCTAAAATCCAGCTGTCAGTGCATGCACTTTGCACGAGTCGTTTAACCTATCTGTTCATGGGTAAGAAATATATTTTTTGTTCAGGAGGGCATGGGTTAGCTTTGTTTCCTGTAACTTGTTTGTGTCATAAAATAATCAGGCTCCTTTAAAAAAAAATAGGCTGCAGAGTCATGCTAAGTCATTCACCCAAGGAGAGCCTGAATTACCTAATTAGAAACAGATGGTGCAAGGGTGGCGCCATTAGTGCAGACTGAGCTGCACGCCTTTCCGGATTCATATGGAGATGAATGGAATATTAAAATTGAGACAAACCTATGTGTCAGTAAAGCAAAATAATTTGGGGTAGAAGATAAATGTTCTCTATAATTGTGTCTGCAGCCTATACGGAGAGAGGAAATGGAAGTTACAGTCCCCGTCCTTCTTTCTCATCTCAACAATTCAAGATGGATTCCTTCTCTGAAATTTTTCCCTGACTCCCACCTGTTCCTCCCCCATTCATCCCATCTCCCCAGTGTTGCAAAGATCGGTTTGGAGATTCTCTTCTATGACCAGTCAATCCTCTATGTGTAATGCTCCTAGTATTGAACTCTACATTGTGATTGTGTTTATATGTCCTCAGCACTTGAACTTATTCTTTATGACAATTTATAACAGATATAAGTTAATAATTAATTATTAAATCCATAGTTTAGCCTTTGCATCTCCTCCTAGAAAGTTAAATGTAATCAGGAAGGCAGAGACTGTGTATCTAGTTTACTGTATAACCCTGTGCCTTTTCTGGCCCTGCACATAATAGATACTTGTAATGAGTTTGATAGATAGAAAAACAAATGAATGAATGAACAAATATAATGAGCTATTTGTCCAGAGACTGGGTCTTCTTTCTCTGTCTCTTCCCAACATCTTATGATCTTCCTGGTCAGGAACTGAGAAGATAATGTTTTCAAAGTCCAGGCAGGTGTCATAAGTGTGAGAAGCTGACCCAGTCCGGTGGCTAGATTTGCTTGTGACCCATCTGTTTTGTCCCCCTTTCTCTATGCAAGACTCTTTCTTCTTTTTTTTTTTTTTTTAATTTTTTTTTCAACGTTTATTTATTTTTGGGACAGAGAGAGACAGAGCATGAACAGGGGAGGGGCAGAGAGAGAGGGAGACACAGAATCGGAAACAGACTCCAGGCTCCGAGCCATCAGCCCAGAGCCTGACGCGGGGCTCGAACTCACGGACCGTGAGATCGTGACCTGGCTGAAGTCGGATGCTTAACCGACTGCGCCACCCAGGCGCCCCAAGACTCTTTCTTCTTAACCTTTATTATTCCTCCCTATCACTTCTCCTGGAATATGCCTATTCTACATGTCATTGCTCAAATCTATTGAAAAAGCAGTCATCCCTATTAAAGTCTTGTTTCAAAGAAGGCACCTTAAAAAAAAAGTTTATTTATTTTGAGAGAGGGAGAGAGCACGAGCAGGAGAAGAACAGAGAGAGAGGGGAGACAGAATCCCAAGCAGGCTCCATACTGTCAGTGCAGAGCCAGCTTCCAATCCTCTGTCCCCTTCTCTCTCTGTCCCTCCCTTCTGTCTGCCCCTGCCTCCTCTCAAAAATAAATAAAACATTTGAAAAAAAATTAAATAAAAAAAATAAGTATTTTAGCCTCCAGCATTTACTACCTGTTTGGGATTTGGACAAGTTACTCAAATTTTTCTGCACTTCAGCTTACCCACCTGAAAATGGGAATAATGATAGTATCTATCTCGTAAGGCCATTATGAGAATTAGATGAGTAAACTTTTATAAAGCATGTAGAACGGTTTCTGGCATGTAGGAGGTGCTATAAAATTATATGCTAAGTAAACTTTTTATCATGTAAAATCAACTAGAAGGCAATTTGCCTGTTATCTTTTTTTCTGTGTGTGACTCCTATGCAACTGGTCCTAACGGATCATTCATTGTATGTTGGTCACATGCCTCCAAATGTGCCACTCAATAAAAACAATCTAACTGGGCATGAAAAGAATACAGTTAGGTGAATTCAGAGGAAAATTTGATGCATCAGGAAAAAAGGATTCTGCTTTATTTTTTTATTTATCGTATTTATCAATATGACATTGTACATCCTTATTTCTTTACTTGTTATCAAATTTACCCTACTAGAATATGAGCTCCCTGGAGACAGGGAATTTATTTTGTTCACTGTTATATCTCCAGTGCTATATTTGGTGCTCAAGAAATATTTCTTGACTGACTGAATGAATAATGAACGAAAAATGCAGCCATCATTGCTCTAGCTGAGTTTTAAAGGATATTGGCTTGGAATTTGAAGTTATCTTCTTTGACCAATGTCTGGAATGGAGCTACTTTTCTCTTTCTTAGAATTACTATTTTAAACAACATCACTGAAGTATAATAAAAACACAGTAAATGGAAGAGGTTGAAAGGGCACAATTTTATAAGGTTTGACATGTGTATACACCCATGAAACCCTCACCATAAACAACAGTGAATACAACATCCATTATCCCAGATGTCACCATGTGCCCCTTTGTAATCTCTGTCCCACCCTCCCCAGGCAACCACTGCTCTGCTGCCTGTCACTGTGAATTAGTTTGCACTTACACACACACACACACACACACACACACACACACACACATACACACACACACACATTCAGTATCCTTTTTTTCTTTCTAGTTTTTCCCATGTAACATTGTTATTTAGAGAATCATCCAAGCTGTTCCATGTACTGATAAGCATTCTTTCTTATTGATGAATAATATGTAGTTGTATGAGTATTCCATATTTTATTTATTCACCTGTTGATGAACAGATAGTTATTTTAGTTGCTTCTGGTTTTTGGTTAATATGAGTAAAGCTGCTACAAATGTACTTGTACTTGTTTTTGCATGGATATATGCCTTGTTTTCTCATGGGCAAGTATCTAGGAGTGAAATGGCTAGATCACAAGTAAGTGCATGTTTTAACTTCTGAAGAAATAGACTGTTTTCCAAAATGATTGTCTAGTTTCTGTACCCACAAGTTTCTGGGTATCCTCATCAACACTTGGAATGCTTTGTCTTTTTAATTCAGCCATTTTAATAGGTGTTAGTAGTATTTCATGGGGGGTTTGATTCAAATTTTCCTAATGACTAGTGATGTCGAGTATATTTTTATGTTTTATTTGACAAATGTGTATCTTCTTTGATGAAATATTCATTAAAATCTTTTGCTTATTTTATTTGATTCTTTTAAGTTTATTTTGAGAGAGAGAGAATGAGAGAACATGAGTAGGGGAGGGGCAAAGAGAAAGGGAGAGAGAGAATCCCAAGCAGGCTCCATGCTGTCACCATGGAGCCCAAAGTGGAGCTTGATCTCACAAACCATGAGATCATGACCTGAGCCGAAATCAAGAGTCTAATGCTCAACGCTCAACCCTCAACCGACTGAGCCACCCAGTTGGTTTTTTTGCTATATTGTTATTTAATTTTGAAAGATCTCTCTATATTATGATGTAAGTTCTTTATCAGATATTTGATTTCCAAATATTTTCTCCTACTCTGTGGCTTGTGTTTTAATGTATCTTTGGAAGAGCAGAAATTTAAAATTTTGATGAAATTCATATTCTCATTTTTTTTCTTGTATGGATCATGCTTTTGATGTCACATCTAAGAAATCTATGGAGAGAGGCTCATGGGAGCAAGGAGTTTAGGATCAGGGAGTACTGGTTGCAAAGAGATAATGGGAAAAAAGTAGAGAATATAATCCAGAAGTATGAAGGCATGAAAGGATCAGTAATCATTACCTACAAGCTTGCAAGGGAGATCCAGGTTTCAGTGAATAGTTCTTACCTATGGGCTGACTGTGAAGCAGCAGTCCTGAGCATTTCAGAAGAGTGGAGACACTGAGAACAAGGTGTCTGGAAAGTCAGATAAACATCAAAGAACATGAGGAGAATAAAGTTTAACATTGCAACAGCTCCACCACATTCTCTTCTAGGCTTCATCCCTCACCTGGAACATTTCAGTAGCCCCTGACTGATAGCCCTAATTCTGCTCCTAACTAGCTCTAGGACAATTTGCCAAAATTGGCCAAATGCTGAATGGTTTACTTGCCAACTCTTCCTTTTAACTCTGTTTCTTGTTTATTGTTTTCTAGCATTTAAAATTATGTTCACCTTATCACAGCCTCAGCTCCCTGGTTCAGCTTGAGCCTGAAGAGGGGAAAGAGAACACCGAGGGTGCCTGGGAAGAATCTATGATAAGAATATTGTTTGATTATGAAATATGTTTACTGGATCGTGTAGCTTAACTTAGAGAAATCACGATGAGGCCTTTTAAATCAGATCTTGACTATTATCTGGGTCTTCTTAATGGCATCTGAGCTTTCCCAATGATCCCTGTGAATTTTCTATTTATCCTTTCTTCTAAAAAAATGGTTTTATCACATAAGCATGTGTGCCTAAACTGTTTGATGACAAACTGTCTCTTTGACCTGTTTCTCATTTTTACAAGCAAGTTCTCATACTGTATGTCATCTTCTGGGCTTGGTTTTGTTATGCAATATTATGCTTCTTGGATTCATCTATGTTATTGCATGTCATTGCAGTTCCCTCATTTTTACCATTTTATGATATCAATTATGTGACTGTGTTACCATTTTATATCTCTTTTTCTTTTGGACACTGGGTGACTTTCAGTGCTCAGTACTCTAAAGAGGACTGCTAGTAAACAGTTCACATCTTACGGTCACCTGGTGCTTGTGAGCAAGAGTGTCTCTGGAGTGTATCCTCAGGGGTGAAATCTCCAGGTTGTAGAGTATGCAATGCTTGACTTTGCAAGACATGCTAAACAGGGCACCAAGGTTGTCGTTCCCATCTACACTCCCACGAGCAGTGTATGGGAATAGCCTCTCCAGCACCTGATATAGTCAGATTTCCTAATTTTTGCCAATCTATTAGATATAAAGTTTCTTATTATTTATTTCTTTGATTGTTAATGATATTAGGCATAGTTTCATATATTTAGCCATTCCTACTCTATGAAGTGTATGATCATATCACTTTTTCTCCTGACT
Source organism: Lynx rufus (assembly GCF_022079265.1). Taxonomy (NCBI): domain Eukaryota; kingdom Metazoa; phylum Chordata; class Mammalia; order Carnivora; family Felidae; genus Lynx; species Lynx rufus. Next base: position 7,400,454 of record NW_025814829.1, read on the forward strand.
TGCTAGTTGTGTGCTTTATTATTGGTTTGTAGGAGTTTCTGGATGGATTTTGGACTCCAGTTCTTTGTCAAGGAAATAATTTTATGTATGTTTTCTCTCAGTTTGTGGCTAGTTTTTTCTTCTCTTTTCTGTTCTATGATATCTGTTGATGAACACATGTTCTTTATTTTAATGTAGTTAATTTGTATCATATGTTTTTTCTTTTAAGATTGGTGATTCTGTGTTTTATGTAAAAAGCCTTCCTTAACCAGATTCTCCTATGTTTTCAACTAAATGCTTTGCTTTTCACGTTGAATTTCTTCACCTACCTAGACTTACTTTCCATGTTTCCTCTTTCTGGATGAGTTGTCATAGTACCATTTGTTGACTTCCAACTTTCTCTGCTGATATACAGTATATATCTCTCATATATCAATGTTTCATAAATTCAGGCATACCTTGAAGATATTGCAGGTTTGGTTCCAGACACCACAATAAAGTGAATATCATAATAAAGTGAGTCAAATGAATTAAAAAAATTTTTTTTAATGTTTATTTTTGAGGAAGACAGACAGAGTGTGAGTGGAGGAGGAGCAGAGAGAAAAGGAGACACATAATCTGAAGCAGGCTCTAGGCTCTGAGCTGTTGGCACAGAGCCCAATATGGGGCTTGAACTCAAGGCCACGAGATCATAACCTGAGCCATGAAGTCAGGTGCTTAACCGACTGAGCCACCCAGGCACCCCGTGAGTCAAATGAATTTATTGGTTTCCTAGTGCACGTGAAAGTTATGTTTACACTATAGTTTATTATGTGTGCAGTAGCATGATGTCTAAAAAACAATGTACATACCTTAATTTAAAAATACTCTAGGGAAACCTAGGTGGCTAAGTCAGTTAAGCATACAGCTCTTGATTTCAGCTCAGGTCATGATCTCATGGTCTGTGGGATCAAGCCCCACATCAGCCTCTGTGCTGACAGCATGGAGCTTGCTTTGGATTCTCTCTCTCTCTCTCTCTCTCTCTCTGACCCTCCCACACTTGTCCTCTCTCTTTCTCTCTCTCTCAAAATAAATAAATAAATGAAACATTTAAAAATAAAATAAAAATACTCTATTGCTAAAAAAATATACTAACCATCACCTGAGCTTTCAGCAAGCCATAATCTTTTTCTGGTCTTGCCTTGATGTTGATGGTTGCTGCCTGATCAGGGTGGCAGTTGCCGAGACTGGCGTGCTGGAGCAGTTTCTTAAAATAGGACAACAATGAAGTGTGCCACATCAATTGACTCTGACTTTCACTAACGATTTCTCTGTCGCATATGATCCTGTTTGCTAGCATTTTACCCACAGTAGAACATCTTTCAAACTTAGAGTCAATCCTCTCAAACCCTTTACAACTGCTGCTATACAGCTGAGTTTATGTAATATTCTAAATACTTTGTTGTTATTGCAACAATCTCCACAGCCTCTTCACCAGGAGTAGATGTCATCTCAAGAAACCACTTTCTTTGTTCATCCTTAAGAAGCAACTTCTTATCTGTGAAAGTTTTATCCTGAGACTACACGATTCAGTCCCATCTTTTGGCTCCACTTGTAATTGTAGTTCTCTTGCTTTTTCCACCATGTCTGCAGTTACTTCCTCCTGGAAGTAACTTCCTCCTTCCTACTAGAGTCTTGAACCCCTCAAAGTCATGGTTTCAATCAACTTCTTCTAAGCTCCTCTTCATGTTGATATTTTGACCTCTTCCCATGAATCGCAAATGTTCTTAATGGCATCTAGAAGGGTGAATTTTTTCCAGAATGTTTTCAATTTACCTTGCCCAGATCCATCAGAGGAATCACTACCTGGGGCAGCTACAAACTTACCAAATACATTTCTTAAATAATGCGATTTGAAAGTCTAAAGTACTCCCTGATTCATGGGCTGCAGAATGGATATCGTTTTAGCAGGCCTCAAAACATTAACTTCATTGAATATCTCCCACAGTGTTCTTTGGTGACCAGGTGCATTGACAATGTGTAGTCATATTTTGAAAGTTATTATTTGTTTCTAAGCAGTAGGTTTCAACAGTATTTCTAAATAAACTATTCAGTAAACCATGTGCTGTCATCCAGGCTTTGTTGTTCCATTTAGAGAGCATAGAACAGATTTAGCATAATTCTTTTTTTTTTTTAATGTTTATTTATTTTTGAGAGAAAAAGGGAGAGGACAGGTATGAGTGGGGGAGGGGCAGAGAGAGAAGGAGACACAGAATGCAAAGGAGGCTCCAGGCTCTGAGCTGTTAGTGCCGAGCCTGACGTGGGGTTTAAATCCACAAACTGTGAAATTATGACCTGAGCCAAAGTCAGACGCTTAACCGACTGAACCACCCAGGCTAATGTAATTCTTAAGGGCCCTAGAATGTTCAGAATGTTAAATGAGCACTGGCTTCAACTTCAAGTCACAAGCTGCATTAGCCCCTAACAAGAGAGTCAGCCTGTCCTTTGGAGCTTTGAAGCCAGGCATTGACTTCTCCTCTCTAGCTATGAAAGTTCTAGATGGCTTCTTCTTCCAATAGAAGGCTATTTTGTCTAAATTGAAAGTCTGTTGTTTAGTATAGCCACCTTCATGAATTATGTTAGCTACATCTTCTGGATAACTTGCTACAGCTTCTACACTAGCACTCACTGCTTCACCTTGAACTTTTATGTTACAAGGATGGCTTCTTTTCTTAAATCTTATAAGCCAATTTCTGCTAACTTCAGAATTCTCTTTTTCAGCTTCTTCACCTCTCTTAGCCTTCATAGAATTCAAGAGATTTAAGGCCTTTCTCTGAATTAGGTTTTGAGTTAAGGGAATGTTGTGGCTAGTTTGGTCTACTCAGACCACTGAAACTTTCCCTATATCAGCAATAAGGCTGTTTCATTTTCTCATCACTTGCATGTTCATTGGAGTAGCACTTTTAAGTTCCTTCAAAGACTTTTCCTTTGCACTCACAACTTGGCTGTTTGGTGCAAGAGAACTAGCTTTTGGCCTGTCTTGGCTTTCAACATGCCTTCTTCACTAAGCTTATCATTTCTAGCTTTTGATTGAAAGTGAGAGACATGTGACTCTTCATTTCACTTAAACACTCAGAGGCCATTATAGGGTTACTAATTGGCCTAATTTCAGTATTGTGTCTCAGGGAATAGGGAGGGTGAAGTAGAAGGAGAGAGGTGGGCGAACATGGTTCTGTTTGTCACTTCTTAACTGGACAGTTTGGTCACTGATTTTGCGACTTTATTTCTTTCTAAAATAAGCACTTTAAGACTATAACTTTATCTCAAGATACCAGTTTTGCTGCATCCTATGTTTTGATATTTTTATTCTTATCCACTTCTAAGTATTTCATAATTTCCATTATAATTTCTTTTTTTGGCTGAGTCATTTTCAAATGTACTTAAAAAAATTTACAGATATATGGGGTTTTAAAGACTTATCCTTTATTTACTGAGTTCTAACTTATCGGAATCAGAACTGTGGTCAGAGAATGCTTTCTTTTTGATATTGATCCTTCGAAATTTATTGAGACTTGTTTTACAGCCGAGGATGTGCCCCAGACCCCATCCTCTCCCTGTATGGAAACATTTTTAAGATGGGAGACCAGCCCTATCTCCCACTCTAGAAACAGTAGGGGCCCTTATTTACTCTTTGGTGAAATAAGGGTGTGTATCTTAAGCTTAGCTAATAAGATTCCCTTGTCTTTGGCTCTGAATGATGTGGGAATGGGGTCAGTTAGAGATCTTCCCCAGCCAGTAGGGAGGAGTTGGAACCCAATGGTATGGCAGTAAGAATCCAATACCAGCGATATCAGTACCTGTGTCCTTTGCTCTTATAACTGGTGTCCCTTGGTTTTCTGCCAGAGACTCATTCTTCACTCTTTTGGTTGATTTTCTACGTTAATGCTGTCTTGCCAATAACTTAGTTATTTAGTTAATTTAACTAAAGTCAATCTCTATTGCTTACAGCTGAGAACCCTGACAACTATAAAAAGTTAATACTTCTGAGGCAATTACAGTACATTACTTTTTGTTTTATTTCACATAGTCTTACAACTCCCTCCCCAGTAGGTATTATTTATTCTCCTCATATAGCAGATAAAGAGACTCAGGCGTTGGGAGTTTAAACAGCTTGCCCAATGCCACACAGCTTGTAAATGGTGGAGCCAGGGTGCAAGCCAGCTCTGCCCAATTCTTGACCTGCTATTCGTCACCCTTCCATATATTCAATAGGTAACTTGTCAGGTTCTTTTCCTGAATCTAACCTTCAGTAAACTGGAAGCATCAATATAGTTTGCCAAGTCTAATCAAGGAGTAGCTTAGGTACTGAGAGGTCAAAGACTAGATGCTACAAATATTCAGACAATCTTAAATTTTAATTGGCAAAAAGTACTTTTTCAGGCTTTTTATTTAATACATTCTGTGAGATGAATTTTTAGAGTGTGACCTTCTCCTCCCCACCTACCCCCCTCTCCCCTTCCCCAACTCTGCAAATTTGCCACACGTGCCTTGGCAGCATTAACAAGCATCACACAGAGGGACTGGTGACTTAACATACTTCATCATCTCCCTGGCCTAACAGAGGGGTCCTTTTAGGTCATGGGCCACTTTTCCTCCTGTAGGTTTATTGACAGTTTGTGTGTTCATGCTCATTAAGTAACTTCTAGCAACCTTGGCTAAATAAATTGGTAAAAGGCTGAACTCATAGTCAACATTGCTTCATAACACACACATGCAGAGCTCATAATATATGTGACAGTTGTCTCACTTAAATCACCCAATTAATTTTTTATAGTCTTGTATAAATATAATAAAGTAGCTATAGAAATGAAAGATGTTTTCAAGTTAAATTTGACTCCACTGAACTCATAGAATCAGAGTTAGCTTATATTTTATTTTAGGTGATTTTACAGAAAGTTGTTTTAAGGGCAAAATATTCTTAAAAGATTGAAGTTATTTCTACTCCCATTTTTTTTAATTTGCTTTCATGAAAAGCCTACTGACTTTATAATCCATTAATTTGCAGTGGAAAACTGCTCTTTTGTTGATGTAGAAAGTTTACTCTACCAATAATGCACATGTGTGTATATAGCTCTTAACCTCATCTTAAATATGTTTGGTGTCAAATCACAAATTACCAGCATTTAAAGTTATTTCTTGGCCTTTCCACTAGCAGAATACTTCAGTGCCTTAAGTGGTACACTCACAGTTAAGTAGAATAAGGCTGTGCGGACCCATAACAAGAAGTAATGTAGGTAAGTGCTAATTATTGGCATTCATGTCTCTTCTTGCCAATGGAGATGAGACATAGTCTGTGCCACAGAAATTCAAATTCTATTAGAAGACAGAAATAAACAGGGTCCCACAAATAGTATCCAGGTGCACAAATCAAATTAAACTCTTCTCCGTAATCAGGAATGGTTTTATTCTTTTTCTTTTTTTTTTTTCTTTCTTCTTTCTTTCTTTCTTTCTTTCTTTCTTTCTTTCTTTCTTTCTTTCTTTCTTTTTTTTTGAAATAAGTAGGAGATTATAGGGCTCAGAGAGAACTGTTAATTTCAGCTGTCACATACCAGTTAAATTATTCTAGTAAAAATACTAGTGTTTTTCACATGACTTAGAAAGCCATGAAAATACACAAAGCCACAAAATACAAATCTGTAGAAATAGAAGTGTCACAGAAGTGACCTAGGGAAATCCATTTTGGGATGAAAACCAAGAACTCCTCATTCTGACTGTTTCTGTTGTTATTTTCTCAGACACTAGAGACAATTTGTGTGATTTGACTGTAGTGTGGCTTATGTATCTTAATTAAATGTATAGGAAATGAAGTAGAAAAGGAGATATGCAAAAAAGGGATTTTTGTTCATTAAACATGACCTCTGAAGGGACTCTGATTGCTTAAGCATTATTTTACTCTGATTTAGACTTTGGTTATAGCAGATGAATTAAACAATAGATTGGCTGTTCTTTGGCTAATGTCAGCAGCCAAGTTAATCAAACTGAAGGAGGAGTAGCAAAGATTTCTGATATATTCATAGGAAAATAAGAAAAGAGAAGAAACAAGAAGAAAGGTACAAGTATCTACCTAATTTGTTTCATGATTCAAGCGGAGTACATTGATCTGATATATTATGTGGCATATTTATAACTAAACCCCCCAAATTAGCAAATGGTGTTTGTTTCATCTTCTTTCCACCACATGCCACTGATAATCCACGTGACTGAACTGGGTGACTTGATTAGCAAAATGTGCCTCTTCTCTGAGTTTTCTTTAACTTTCTCAAAAACCTACCATTTATTCAAAATTACTGCTTCTTAATTAATGCTAAATAAAAGTAATGTTCTCGGAGCAATCAGAAATTTAAAAATAATTTTATCTCATGACACCTGGGTGGCTTAGTCAGTTAAGTGTCCACCTCTTGATATCAGCTCAGGTCATGATCTCACAGTCGTGGGATTGAGCCATGCTCAGTGTGGAGCCTGCCTAGGATTCTCTCTCCCCCTTTTTTTGGTCCTCCCCCACTTGCACTCCTGTGCGCTCACTCTCAAAAATAAATCATTTAAAAATAACTCTATCTCTACATTTCCTTCTTCCTTCTGCTGTTATTATTTTTTAAGTTTTAATGTTTTGGTGGTACAACTGGTTATTTCAAAAACATTTTTCTCTAAGATTTAATCATACCTTATAGCTGAAAGATATATTAAGGTATAATAATGTTTATTTTCTTCAACCACCAATACTTTACATAAACCTCCAGATAACTTAAAAACCTGATGTTCATTTGAATTCTTATTTTGAGACATACACAGCATGGGCTAGTTTATCAGAATATTTACTGCATTAACATTCTCTTTCTCTACATTCTCTTCCCTGGGATTACACTGAGATCATTGCCCTCAAGCCCTGTCTTCCATATTCTAAGAGGATACTGGCAATGGCACAGATAATGAGATTCTTTTAGGGCTCTTTGTGTTTCCTCTATGGATTGGCTGCAGATAGAAGGTTCTTAGGAGAAATTACTGAAAGGAAGGACCACTTTTCTTACATTAATATTTAACTTAAGATGTTTAGCAATAAAATGTATAAGTCCATACTTCTGGATCAGATAATGAGCTGATGGATCTCTCTCTCTCTCTCTCTCTCTCTCTTCCCCTCCCCCCCTCCCTCCCTATCTCTCTCTATGTGTGTACATTTATGTGTGTATATACACATTTATATTGAAATCTATAATGTAGATTAATATAACTTTAATATATTAAATATATAGTATAAGTAAAATAAATATATATTTATATTTGAATATATATTCCAATATAGAGGGTGTATGTATCCTTCAAATAGTATACATAAGCAAATTTTATTTACATGCATCTGTTTTTTTCACTTTTGAAAAAGTGTAAATTATGGTATTCTTTTAGCCTTTCAGATTAATTCTTTTTATGTTTCTAGGCACTAGGGACACAGCAGCAGCAAAAACAACAACAACAACAAAAACCCAAAAACTAAAAAAAAATACTCAAACAAAAGAACAAAAAAAACCCCCAAGAAACCAAACTTGTCCTTCTAGAATCTATGTATATTCTGTAAGAGGGCAGACAGTAAACACATAACCAGGTATATGGATACTGCTGTGTCAGTTGCTGATAAGTACTATGAAAGGAAGAAATAAATTACACTAAAGATAAGTGAGAGAATATAACTCTAAGATATTAAGAAATGGTTTAATAGAATACTTTGAAAGATATTAATAAGTATGGTCATAGTTCTCTAAATATATTAAAATAGTTGAAGAAGAAATAGTAATCTGATATAATGGCAGATCATAGATGCTGATGAAACAAAGAATAGTTGAAAAATAAAATGAGACTACCTGAAATAAAAATATAGTGATTGCAAAAACAATACCTTCCATGGATATGTAAAACTGAATATAACTGAAGAAAGAATTAGTAACTATAGTTCTGAAGAAATCACTTGGAATGAAGCATAGATACCAATGATTTAAATGATGAAGAAGTTAGAGAAGGGCGCCTTAGTGATTCAGTTGGTTAAGTGACTGACTTCAACTCAGGTCATGATCTCATTGTTCATAAGTCTGAGCCCTGCATTGGGCTCTGTGCTGACAGCTCAGAGCCTGGAGCCTGATTTGGATTCTGTGTCTCCCTCTCTCTCTGTCCCTCCCCGGACACTCTCACACACACTCTCTCTCTCTCAAAAATAAATAAACATTTATCATATGTTTTCACTCATATGTGGAACTTGAGAAACTTAAGACCAGGGGGAAAGGGAAGGGGAAAAATAGTTTCAAAGAGAGAGGGAGGGAGGTAAACCGTAAGAGACTCTTAAATACAGAGAACAAACTGAAGGTTGATGGGGGGGTGGGCATTGAGGAGGGTACTTGTTGGGATGAGCACTGGCTGTTGCATGTAAGTGATGAACCACGGGAATCTACCCTGAAAACCAAGAGCACACTGTATATGCTGTATGTTAGCCAACCTGACAATAAATTATATTTTAAAAACAAACAAACAAACATTTAAAAATTAAAAAAAAGAAGGTAAGAGACATGGGAAATAGCATGATAAGCTGCAAGATACTTTTATTAGGAAGAACTTGCATGGGACAGAGATAAAGAGAACTTGGGGAGTGACAATCTTCAAGAAATAAAGACAAAATTATTTAGAATTGAAGAAAGACTTTAATTCTCAGGTTGCAGAAGCATACTATTTCCCAAGTAGGACAAACAAAACCAATTTACATAGAGACATAGCATAGTTTAATTTTGTGTAGAATATCAACTTAAAAGATAAAATCTTAAAAAACAACAAAAAAGGAAAATAAAGTTATCAATTAGAATGATGACAACTTCTCATAAGTAATAAGAGGAGCAAAAAGACAGTGGAATGATATTTTTTAAATTCTGAGGGAAACAAAATGTTAACCTGGAGCTCTCTATATATCCAATTAAATAATTATTATTCAAGAGTAAAAGGGAATAAAAGAGAAAAATTCTCAGATAAAGAATGAGTAAGCTTGCAACTCACAGAGATTTGTTAAAAGATCTTCTCCATTAGTACCATCAAGATTAAGCCCAAAGAAAAAGAATGCAATACAAGAAGCAGTGGTGAGTTTATAAGTTTATAAACAAGTGGATGAATATAAATATGCTTGACTGTGAAACACTTAAAATTATAGTGATTATTTTGAGGGTTTTAAAAACAAGTTAGAGAAGCAATTGACAAAATTCAGCACTCTTTCATGATAAAAACATTCAACAAAGGAGGAACAGAAATGAACTTCCTCAACCTGGTAAAGGGTGTCAATGAAAACCTCAGCTAACATTATGCTTGATGGTGAAACTCTGAAAGCTTTCCTCTAGAGATCAGGAATAAGACAAGGATGTCCACTCTCACCACTTCTATTTAGCACAGTGCTGGATGTTCTAGCCATGGCAATTAGGAAAGAAAAAAGAAATATAAGGCACTCAGATGGGAAAGGAAGAAGTAAAACTGTCTCTATTTGCAAATGACACTAGCTTGTATATAGAAAACACCATCAAATCTGGAATATGCTATTAGAGTTTAATAAACAAATTCAGCAAAACTGCAGGGTTTAAGATCAATAAACAAAAATCAATTTGTATTTTTATACAATAGGAATGATCAATCCAAATATGAATTTTTTAAAAATTTGCATTATAATCAAAGAGCATAAATAAACAAAAGAAGGATATAATTTACATTCAGAAAACTATAAAAGAAGTTAAAAAAAACCACCTAAATAAATGGTAAGACATTCCATGCTCATAGGTTGGAGGACAATGGTTTTTAGATAACAATACTTTCAAAATGACCTATATCTGGAGTGAATGCATCCATGTCAAACTCCCATCTGGCTTCTTTACAAAAAATTGACAAGTTATCCTAAAATTCATATGGAAATTGAAGTGACCCAGAATAGTCAAAACAATCTTGAAAAAGAACAACATAATAGGAGGACTCACACTTCCCAGTTTCAAAATTTACTTTAATATAAAGTAATGTTAATCAAGAGAGTGTGGTATTAACATAAGGATAGACATATAGATAAATGGAATTGAGTGAAAAGTAAAATAAAACCATTAAACCATGTATTTATGGTCAACTAATTTCCATATAGGATCTCAAGACCATTCAATGTATGTAAAAGTCTTTTCAACAAATGATAATAACTGGATAGCTACATGCAAAAGAATGGATTTAGACCCTCACCTCACATTGTATATACAAATTAATTCAAAATGGATCAAAGATCTAAATTAGAAGCTAAAACTATAAAACTCATAGAAGAAAATATAGAGGTAAATCTTATCTTCATATTTGACAGTGAATGCTTAGATATGACACAAAAGCACAAGAAACAAAATTAAAAATAAGTGAATTTGTTTTCATCAAAATTAAAAACTTTTGTTTTAAGCATACTACCAAGAAAGTGAGAAAACAATCCACAATATGGGGAAAACATTTGCAAGTCATATATTTAATGAAGACCTTGTATGTAGAATTTATAAAGACATTTCAAAATGAATTATAGAAACATAATCCAATTAAAATGGGTAAAGGGTAGAGATTTCTTCAAAGAAGATATACAAATGACTAATAAGTACCAGAAAAAGATGCTCAAAAATATTGTTTATTTTGGAAATGCAAATCAAAACCAAAACGAGCTACTACTTCACATCTATTCGGAGACTGCAGTCAAAAGGGCAGATAATTTCAAGTGTTAGAATGTGGTAGGAATGCAAACTGCTAATTTGTAAAATGTAATGTAGATGTAAATGTAAATTGAGGGTGTAAAATGGTTTGCCTGCTCTTGAGAATATTGTTTGGTTTCTTAAATTCCACATATGAATGAATGCAATCATACTGTATTTGTCTTTCTCTGAGGGACTTATTTCACTTAACATAATACTCTCTAGCTCCATCAATGTCATTGCAAATGGCACCATTGCATTCTTTTTCATGGCTGAGTAATAGTCCATAATGTGTGTGTGTGTGTGTGTGTGTGTGTGTGTGTGTGTGTATATGTATATAATATATTTATATATAATTATCCAAACCTTGGTTTAGGAGTATAATTTATTCCAGAATCATGCTTGTATTTGTGTGTATTTGCACTTGTATATCAAAGTGAATTTCCCCATAAGAAATCATGAAAACTCAGATGATTCATTGCACAACCCAAAAATATTCATATAAAAATGATTACAATACAATAATACAAAATAATAAAGAAGATACAAAATATAAAGAAAAATAAACAAATTAACCTGAATTTACCTTTGGAAATCTTTGTGGCTGGTGTGAGGGAGACAAGAGAGGAGGGTCATTGTGTAGGATCGCTTCCACTATCACTAGTGGAATCACTGCTATCTATTGGCTCAATGGAATTTTGTACTTTTCGTGTAACTTTAACAAGGAACCTATCCAATAACCTATAATGAAGCAAAGCATTCCTAAGCTTACTTTTGTATGGAAAAACAAAGGACTGTCCGTAAAGTGGCAAAAAATACACTAGTGCCAGTTGTGGGCACCTTCCAACATTCTGAAAAATCACTGATTTATGTCAAACACTGTGGCCTGAGACCTAGAATCAGACCATGGGAGATGATCATCCACAATCATGCAGCGAGTGAGAGAGAGAGAGAGAGAGAGAGAGAGAGAGAGAAGTACCATTGGCTCAGATGTGATCATGTAATGTTTGGCATTACATACTACTCATATTGCAAGACATTGCTTGTTTATCAAGTTAAAATTTATTAGAAATGTTTGCTCGTCTTATGGAACATTCACAGAACAAGTTATTTGCAATCCATTAATCAGTCTGTGGACACTTGCACTGTTTCCAGGAATGGGAGAAGATATTTGCAAGTGACATATCTAATAAAAGGTTGTTATCCAAAAAATATAAAGAACTTATAAAATTCAGTACCCCCAAAATAAATAACACGATTAAAAGATGGGCAGAAGACATGAATAGACATTTTCCAAAGAAGATATACGTATGGCTAACAGACACATGAAAAGATGCTCAATATCACTCATAGTCAAGGAAATACAAATCAAAACTATGATGAGATGTCACCTCACCCCTGTCAGAATGACTAAAATCAACAACACACGAAACAGCAGGTGTTGGTGAGGATGTGAAGAAAGGGGAACCTTGTTGCACTGTTGGTAGGAATGCAAACATCCGCAGCCACTCTGGAGAACAGTATAGAGGTTCCTCAAAAAGTTAAAAATAGAACTACCCTACAATCCAGCAATTGCACTACTAGGTGTTTACCCAAAGAATTAAATACCATAAACATGGAAGACTTAGGGGGAAAGATTTTGTAAAAGATTAAATATTTTTTGTATTGTTCAAGAAAATTAATATTAATGTAGACTTAATTTAACCATGCATGTGAAAATTTTGAGAGCAACAACTAAAAAATGGAAACAATATTTAACATAAACCATTAGCAGGAGGAAAGAAAATGACTAAAATTGAATTAGTAGAGGTAGAAAAGAGAAAATAAAAAGCAAAGAAGAAGAACATACATCCAAAATATAAGTGAGTACAAAACATGTAAATCATCTAAACTTGCCTTTTAAAAATGTTGATTTTGAATGAATAACAAAAAATATTTTCTAAAGGAGACATTTCTAAAGCATAATGGTGTAGAAAATCTGAAGGTAGAAAGATACAAAGAGAATCTCTCAGGTAAATGTTCATTAAAAGAAAGCTGGTGTAGCAATATAAATATCAGACAAAATAAATAGACTTGCAAGCTTAAAGCATTCTCTTTCATCACTTAGGGTTAAAAGTGATGTTTCTCTAGGAAAATAGAATAATTTTCAATGTCAACACATCTAGAAAATAGTCTCAAAAATATAAATAAATAGGGGTGCCTGGTGGCTCAGTCGGTTGAGTGTTCAACTCTTGTTTTTTTCTCACATTTCATGAGTTTGATCCCTGTGTTGGCTTCTTTGCTGGCAGCATGGAGCCTGCTTGGGATTCTCTCACCTTCTCTCTCTGCCTCCCCACCTCTCAAAAATAAATAAATATTTAAATATATAAATATATATATATATGTATATATATATATATATATACACACACACACAAATAAGTAAAATATATTTTTATATATTTTATATTTATATGTTTTATATATACAGGTAAGACCATTAAAAGGAATATAGTAAGAAATTTTAACTCAACTTTCTCAGAAACTGATAGATAAACCAAATAAAAATTAGTAAAATTAGAACGTATTTGGACAACAACCTCAATCTAATGAACATATATGGAACCATGTATAATTTGGCAATGCACAGTCTTTTAAAGCAAACCTGGAAAGTTAAAATAAAAATTAAAAAACAAAACAAACTAAACCTGTATTGGAACACAAGGGAAGTCTCCACAAATACCAGTCAGTATTTTAGTAGATGATGTTCATTGATCATCATGAAATAAAAATAGAAATCAATAAAAACACATAGCCTATTCCCTCCACCTGTGTTTAAACACTAGAAGACACAAGTCTAAACAATTTATGGGTGAAAATAAATCATAAGGGCAATTGTACAGTATTTAATACTGAATGCCAACAAACACTTCGTGCTGCTAACGCAATGTATCAGTGGCCATTTTAACCTTAGGTATTTATGTTAGAAAAGAAGATGTACTGAAAATAAATTAAGATTAACTTCAAGTATAAAAAACAAGAATTAAAATGGGGTAAATTCCCATAAAGTAGAAAGAAAGTGAAAACACTCTATTTGATTAGATTATTGACATAAATAGCTACTCAGATAATTTAGGCAATAACAGAGGATATATATACTGACCTTGGTCATTTTCCATTCCTCCTCAATCTTCCTTATCACCCACAGGGGAAAGAAATCATACTTCATGGTGGATATTACATGTAGAAAAATAAAACAAGCATAAAATGACAAAACTATTGCCCAAAGTCAAGAGGGTAATACCAGAAATTGATGCTGTTACTGCTATCAATACCATGACAATTACTTCGGTCTTTAAAAATTGGGCTTAAGATTGATTGATTGACTTGTAAAAAGACCAGTTTGTTTAGTGCATCGTAATGGGCAACAATATTCGAAATAGTATAAATAATTATGCTGAGGAAAGACAAACATCCTGTTATGTGAGGCACAACTCAGCACAGCTTGTAATAAGCTTTGTTTAGCGTTTATAAAATCTATGACAATCTTTACATAGAATGTATTAAATAATTTAAATAATTGTTATAATACTGACTTTAGTAACTGAAGGTGATAATAAAGACTTAGTACAAATTATCCTTGCTCTTTTACTGACCCTTATTTAACTTATTATCCATTTACATTTTAGTTTATCATACACGCCATGTTTATCAATAATAAAACTGCTTTAAAATACTGCAATTTGGACTTTTCTTTCCCTTTTTTGGTACTTTTTCACAAACACACTTTGTGACATATGTGAATGAGAGTTTACTATGCTTTAAATAATTCTTAGCTCTTCAAATAAATAAAACATATCATTTATCTGGAAGATAGCTGATATTGTTTCTTTAAATTATTTGGCTATTTCCTATATGTTATACTATGCTTAAGATCATGGGATTTGGGCTTAGAAGACTTGTATCCTATTTCAATACCTTACTAGCTCTGTGATCCCAAGAAAGAAAAAAAAATCTGTGAACCATTGTTTTTGGTCTATAAAACAGGACTCATACCTCACAGGATTATAATAAGAATTAAATTAGATTAATTACATGAAAGTCACTTCTGAACTGTCAAGTAGTTTGTAATATTGTCATTATTGTCTAGATATTTGATAGGCTTAACTTGTTTTCGTCTACGTATTTACTGAGGAAAGACAGCATTTTATTGTCACTGGTCCTAAAAACCAACAGGATATGGAAATCCCAGAACAGAAAATTAAACAGCAACTTCTATTTTTGCTCCCCTAACTTCATTCTGTGATTCCCAAGATGATTTGAGGGAAAATGCCAGAAACAGATCCAGAAACTGCCCAGGAGACACGCTATAAACGCGAAACAAAACCAGGTTTATGTCAGAGCAGGTGATCGAAAAATTGGACAAGCTAAGGTTGGAAAAGTCTGCAATCCCAGATGGCTCCATCCAAGGAGCACTGTGCACAGGGTGATAAGTGACTTGGGGGGAGCTGTGGCCTGCATGTGTGAGTCATCTCTGAAAACCAAGGGCGCACAGGTGGCTGGTTCTGTATTGAACACTCTACCTGTCTTTGTAATAGTGCCTGCAGCTCCGCACTGCCTTGCATCAGGGCTTCTTGACAAGCTTTGCAGACACACCACTGCAGCTTTTAGAGGAGATGTGAAACCCATTTTGGAGAGAGAAATCTTAGAATTTCCTGATAGAGAAAATGAGGGTCGCACACTGGGTTGGAATAGAGCAAAGACATTCTGATAGTCTTCTCTGAGTGAATATGGTGTGTGACTTGTTTTTTTTTTTTTTTTATTAAAACCAGTCTCTTTAAATTTGGGTTAGAAATTAAACAAACATTTACAAAGCGCTTACTATGTGTGAGACAATATGCAAAGCATGAGGAATACACAGAAATGAGTATAGACTAGTTCCTACGTAAAAGGAACTTGTATTTAAGGGATACAAAGGCATCCATTCATAACTTGCAAAAAAATGTAAGTATTGTAATAGTGGCATAAATAAATGTTACGTGAGCATAAGAGACAGTAATTTTGGCAGAGTAATTGTGGAAAGCTTCATGGAATAAATGGCAATAGAGCAGTTAATTGGATTTTTATAGAAGTATAAGGAGAAAGAAAGCAGTGCAGATGGAAGGAATAGCTTAAATAAATATGGATTTCTGTGAAAGTTTATGACAGATTTGTAAATTAGCCAATCATCTGGGATTAGCAAATAGTCTGGATTGACTAGATTATAAAGCATATGTGTATGGCTGTGTGGATGAGTAGGAAGATTAAGAGACAAGAATGATTATGGAAAATAAGGTTGGAAGGGTAGATTGGGATTGTGAAGAACTTGAAGCTGGAAAGGAATTTGTTTTCTACTCCATGGAAAATGGAGCAGGGATGGGGGACAGGTAATGAATGTGATCATTCTAGTGGAAATGCCAGTGAATTAAGGAGGGAGGGACAGAAACAGAGAGGGCAGTTGAATGGATATTATAACGAATCAGTGGAAAGATGGGGCTTGAAAGAAGATGGAGTCAGGTGTTTTAGCCATAAGATATATCTTATCTCTGATTAAATCCTGAAGTTGGAGAAGAAGAAAGTTGAAGATGGCTCCAAGACCTTTAGCTGGTAACTGAGCGGATAATTAATTCTATTAACTAAGAAAAGATACAAACATGGATAAGAGGTCTCAGATGAGAAGGAAAACATTAACTTAGCTTTTGATATTTTAAGTTGTATGTGCACCTTTAAAAAGACTAATATGAATTCAGAAATCTGGATTTGGATAGACAAGACTCATTTTCCTCTAAGATTGGTAGGTCCTCGGGTAAGAGTGAAAATGGAAGACCACACTCCATATGTTAAATATTTAAAAGTTATAAATCAAGCCACAAACTGTTAAACATAGTTTACCCACATAACTACCTTGTGACAAAATTGCCTTGATAGCTAGGCTTGCGTTAGGATTTTCTGTGCTAAAATGTGGTGGCTGTGGCTTAGGAAGAGCCTCCATACCTGTTTCTTGCCACCCTGGCCCTATCCATATAGCCTGGGCTTCAGGTGCACTTCTGGGAAGCTCCAGCTTGTAAGCTTAAGCCCTGTCCACACCCTCACTGCCTACATCCCCCTTCTCACAAACAACCATTCCTTGGCCATCCCTAGTACCTTGGGATACATCAGAAATGCAGGCCCAAATTCAAGAAGGCACTCAGGTCCTGGAGGCAGATTCAGCCAGATTTAGGTAGGAATTTTGTGGTGCTGAGTACTCAGAGTGTAGTTTAAATGGGAGGGCGCAGGCTCCAGGTGAGCACATCCTACTGGGCCTGCAGACTACTCATCCTGTAAAGGACAGAGCAGGTATCTAAAGTCTGAAGTCCAGAAGAGGGCTCCTCTTGCCCTGGTCTAAAGGCAGTGATGCGAAGACAGTTCTAGGAAAGCTGATTTGGAGTCTAACACGTTGCAGAGAGCACATGAAACTTGGAAGACGGGGAGATGGGGCAGCAGAACCTCGTTTAAGGGGTAAATAGTAGAGAAACTGAAGATGGAGCTGAGAGGAAAGGATAGAAAGGTAACATCTGCACTTGTACCCTTTCAAGACGTTTATCATAAGAACAGCAACTGGATGAAAAGCTTACAAAGGATGAAAAATTGAGGAAAGTTTGTAATTATTTTTAAAAAAATTTTATAAGAGTAGTAGAGGCCAGTTTTTCTTGTTAAAGTGTCTTGTTGTAATTGTAAAAGATCACCAAAATGAGACTCAAGGTCAAACACATAGTGCCACTTAGAACAAGGAGTTTAACTGATTGAGCCTAGATTTGTAAACACAGTGACAGTAAAAATATAAATGAGGCCAGATACATTCATAAAATTTTTTATGAAAAAAAAAAGGCTGTACTAACTACCATTTATGCTAGCTTTAATGAATTGTTTGGAAATAGAAGAGTTTTTAGTAAAGATTTGTTTTAATGTTTATTTATTTTTGAAAGAGAGAGAGATAGACAGTGTGAGCAGGGGAGGGGCAGAGAGAGAGGGAAACACACAATCCAAAGCAGGCTCCAGGCTCTCAGCTGTCAGCACAGAGCCCAATGCGGGTCTTGAACTCACGAACTGTGAGATCACGACCTGAGCTAAAGTCAGATGTCCAACTGACTGAGCCACCCAGGCTCCCCGAAGAGAGAGTTTCTGTTACCAGGACGGGGTTTATGGTATTTCAGTCAATACCCTAGGGTT
Source organism: Lynx rufus (assembly GCF_022079265.1). NCBI lineage: Eukaryota > Metazoa > Chordata > Mammalia > Carnivora > Felidae > Lynx > Lynx rufus. Next base: position 7,418,411 of record NW_025814829.1, read on the forward strand.
GATTTCTTAGCGTTACTTAGTCCAATTTTATATATGAATCAGGAATGGCCATGCCTCTGGGAAGGAAGGACAGAGCAAGCATACTCTCTGAGCCTGGTGCTCTGCTTAGAGAAGAACAGAAGAGTACAAATTACATCTCGACACGAGGCAGCTAGAGCCTCAACACATGGGGCAGACAGTACACAAATATGTAACTAGCAGAAGACACTGAAGAACCATCAATAGGAAATTTGAGAAAGAAAATAGATCATTGTAGCTGGGCTGGGAGTCCAAAGATCCTTGGATTTTCGCCTGTTTTTGCCCCTAGACTATTTGTAAGCCAGGATGAGACATTCAATTTACAGCCTTAGTTTCTTCATTTACCATGTTAGACTGTGGAGTTTCCTGCCCCGCAAAGCTCTGGAATCTCTTTCTTGGAAAGGTAAAAGAATCCCAATGCGGAAGGCAGTGCTGGATCGGAGGGTGAGAGCCCCAGGACTCAGCTGCCCACTTACACTTCTCTTCCCATTTCTGACTCTTTTTAAAAGGCTCCTAAATGTCTCTATGTTGCACAGTTGGAAAATATTTGAACTAGATAATCTCCAAGTTCCATTCGAAATATAAAATCCTATGACTCTACTAAGTTAGGTGCAACTTTGCAGATGAGGTGGGGCTTGAGTGGGCCTTTGAAGCTGGGCTGTATATTTGGATTAGTGGCTAGGAAGAGTGAAGATATTTAAAACAGGAAGAGGAGCATAATAAAAGAAATAGTGAAAGGAATAATACTGGTTTCCTTGGCAGAGGATGTGTGGAATAATAAAGGGATTTTTCTAACTAAACTGTGGGGATTGTAAGGTAGATCAGTGGGAAATAAAATTTAAGTACAGGGTACTTGCTTTTCATATGAGAGAAATGTTATTCCTGGAGACTTTGTACAACTTAAAACTCAAATAATTCAAAACGAACTTTCCCAAAGGGGGAATGCATCTTTGGAACTTACTTACAAATTTATAATTATTTTAGTGTATATTTTCTTTGAAGTTACTTTTTACATCACTGAGGGCTCTTTCCTAATTTAATGTTGGTGGATTTTTTTTCCTCTGTGGTGCTTTATCCTATCTTACTGCTACTCAGTAGTTATTGGTTTTGGGTTTGTTTTCAGCATTAGCTTTAGCAGCACCATGTAATGAACTTGGACAGCATTGTGAAAAGATACAGAAAATGAGATTTGAAATGATAATAACAGTGCTTGCTTAGATTATGGAACCAAAAGTCACTCTTAGAAGTTCCGATGTAAGGAATCAAGAGTGGTTCTCATTATACTGACAAAGAAGGGTTTGTGTTTCTTTTCACTGGTGTTGTAGGTGATAGTGATAACAGAAACAGATTGCAATTAAGTCCGTTTTCAAATTATGCAATTCTGCAAGAATTAAATAAATTGGAATGTCTCCTCAGTTCCAAATTGGTATAAACATTTCCTTAATCCCACAATTTCAATTTTGTCATAATTTAGAATCTCATATGTATTGTGAAACTGGTCCGAGGGCAGGGGATGCATGCTTTTTATCCTTGTAATCCCTAACACATCTTCACAATAGCCTTTGAAGACATAGACATTCCAGTCAGCATTGGCTAAAGGAAGTGGGATTGTTCCACATGGCTCACCCTGGGAGGAGGTAAGATTACAGAGTGGATTTCCATAATTTAGATGCTCAGGACCTGGTTGCATGCTAAGCATAAAGGAAGCACTCAATAAATGCTTGTTGATTGCTGGATGGGGGGCTGGCATTTCTAATCATACCAGTTTCACCCATTGCTATGGCCTGCAAAGCTCTACGTGAGTCATTAGACACGCAGCGACTCGTGACTACGAATCCCTGAGCAGGATTCACGGAAGAAGTGTGTCTTGGACAGGGAGCCGAGGGAAGTTTGGTGCTCAGTTGGGCTGGGATGACATATGGGGGGAGAAAGCATACTGAGGCCGGGCTGCGTGTAGCCAAGAAGAAAGGTGAAGCAGAGTGTAGTAGCCTGCAGTTGGAAGCAAGCTGGGGACTAAAGCCCAAAGTGAGATAGCTTTGTCTAGGCAATGCCAAAAGTCTAGGTGAAGAGTGGAAAAATCAAATCAATCACTGAGATGCTTCAAAACATCCAGATGTGTGTTGTCATCAGGGCCATCACGGGGGGAGGAGGGGTGACGAGGGCAAACATCAATCTGCCCACACTCCCCTCCAATATTTCTGTTCAGTTGAAATCATACTGAAATGGAGTTTAAACTAGAAACGAGTCTATGACAGCTCTGAATAGTCAGCCTATAAGGAGCTGGTGGAAAGGTGGGAGCAGTTCCCACCCTTTGTCTTAATGGCCCTGAGAGCAATATCAGGGGCTTTGACTTGTTAGATTCTGGTGAGAGAATTGTATGTTAAAAATGATTGAACAGTTAATTTTTTGAAATAAATGTGTGTAATTTACTTTTAATCCTACTTTCTGAAAGAAATTAAAGACTTCTACCTAATACATCATGGCAGCGGAAGTATAAAAAGGCAGCTAGCTATAAATGAAATGAATGATCTGGAATAATTCAACATAGGTCTGTACAATGTCACATTTAAAAATAAATCCTAAGATAAAACTAGGGCAAAACAAGTGTACCATCAAAAATGAAGCCAAAGAGGGTTTTTTAATTTGTTTTGTTTTTGTTTAGTTTTGTTTTATTTTGAGAGGATCTCTGTGACAAGTTTAGCTTCTTCCTAAGGCCAAAGTCTATGACTTACATACCCCTCATATTTCATAATAGAATGTTTTGTTTGGCCAAAATATGACTTTTGAATGCACAGTAGTAGAAAGGGGAAAGACCTTTGGCCTTTTGGTTTGACCACAAGAACAGTAGCAGTCAGAATTTATTTCCAGGTCAGACCTTAGATTCCCAAGACAAACTATCAAGCAAATAGTTCAATTGGGAATAGGGGTTAGGTGTTTAGATTAGGTTCAGAAACACTTGAGGATTATCTTTGAGGGAAGCAGACACAGAAAGCAGAAGATGAAGGCAAGGATGCTGACATTTGGAGCCCTAGGGTACAGGGGTCCCTAAGAGCTCAGTGGTGAGGTCCACAGGGATATGGACCATGTGGTCCATCACCATGAGAAAGGGAAGCTTAGGCTTAAGGGAGGACTTGATGTTCTTGACTTTGAGTATTGGATGCCTCTACCATTTTTATTCTTCCTCATCATCTGATGAGGAAAAAAGAAACTTACTCCAATTTTCTCATTCAAAAACATTTCTTCAGTGCTTTCCTTGCTCTGTGCCAGGCATTGTTCCAGGTGGTCGGGATACAACAGTGAACAAAACCAACTTCCTGGTTTATGGGGCTTACATTCTAGAGGAGAAGATAGGCTGCAAGCAACAAACAAGAAATAAAAATTTGTCTCATTTTTATAAATCCTCTGAAGAAAAATCAAGGAGAGTAAGAGAAGGGAGATTGTTGGGGTGTATTCCCAGAAAGATGGCCACTGAAATTAGGAATAGGTGGTTGAGTACAGGGGTACATACCATTCAGATTGTTTTCTGTAATCTCTTTATAGGAACCTATGGCCAATTTGACTTTTTAGGGATCTGAGGCATTTCTAGACACAGCAGGAAATAAAGGTATTATCTAATTAGAACCCTGTTTTGCATTGAATCAGAGCAAGAGGAAAGGGGAATTACTAGCTTTGTCGAGGTAGGTTGAAACAGAAATGGCAACTAATACTTTTCCTTTATTACTTAAACAAAATTGAGATACAGTGCACCCACCATAAATTTCATCTTTTAAAGGTGTACATTTCACTTTTTTTAAAGCATATCCATAAGGGTATGTAACTGTCATTCCCAGTTAATTCATTACCCCCAAAAGAAACTGTACAGTTAGCAGCCACACTGTGTTATCTCTTCCTTTCAGCCCCTTGGAAACTACTAATGTACTTTCTGTCATTATGGATTCACCTGTCCTGAGCAATTCACATAAATGGGACATACATTATGTGGTGTCCTATGTATGATTTCTTTCACTTAGCATGCCTTAAAGTTCATCCATGTTGTGGCATGTCCCAATGCTTCATTTCCATTTTTGGCTTTTATTCCATCATAGATACACCATATTTTGTTTATCCATTCATCAGTTGATATACATCTGACTTGTTTCCACTCTTTACTTATTACGAATAATGGTGCTCTGAAAATTTGTGTACAAGTTTTTGTTGGACGTATATCTAGGAGTGGAATTGCTGGGACATATGGTAACTCTATGTTTAACTTTTTGAGAAACAGCCAAACAGTTTTTCCAAAGCAGTTGCAACATTTACATTCCCACCAGTAAGTTTTGAAAACTGAAATTTCTTCACACCCTCCTCAACATTTGCTGCTGTGTATCTTTTGATTATTGCCTTCCTAGTGGGTGTCAAGTGGCACCTCATTGTGGTCTAGATTTGCATATTATTTTCGAATGACTAACGATGTTGAACATCATTTCAAGTGCTTATTTGTAAATTGTGTAACTGCTTTGGATAACTGTCTATTCAAATCCTTTGCCCATTTTTAAATTAGGTTAATTGCTTTTTTATTGTTGAGTTGTAAGATTTCTTTGTATATTTGGATACTAGATTCTTATCAGACACATGATTTCAAATATGATCTTCCATTCTCTGGATACTGCTGGTCAATTTTGATGCTTATTCAGGTCGGGGGATCTTTGTGGCCTATTACAGTAGAGTTTTAGCAATCCATTCTGATTAGCTGACTTTGGGTAGGTTCCTTCTTAGCTTTTTCTTGCACTTTGTGTCAGATAGGTTTACCTCTGGCTACTGGAGTTAGGTGTGTGAAATCCTCCTTTTGTGTTTATCCTATTATTAGCCTGAAGTATGAAGAACCTTGGAAGCCACCAAATTTAAATAAGAATGGTGGCATTAATCAGTGGAGTGCTTGAAAAGGTCAGGTGGAACACTGAGGAGCTAAGAAGGGAGATCCTGGAAAAGGGAGAAAGGAACAATAAAGACAAACACATTTCTCTCACAGTTTTACTTAGGATCCAGCTTTGACCTTTTTGACCTTTAGTGAAATGCACTATTCACTACTGTGCACTCAAGGTTACTTCCATGCCATATTTACAATGTCACACAATATATGATATAGGGATTGTGCTAGATGTCTCTCTCTCTCTCTTTTTTAAAGAGAACTGAAAAAATGTAGTAATTTATTTAAAAGGTGAAAAAAAATATTTTTTTCAATAGCTGCAGAGAAGCCATCACTCCTTCCAGTTTTCTCATTTCAGATTAATAAAAGAGAGTGGGGGTATCCAAAGTAAAGTATATCTATAAATAAATCTGAAAAAAGTCATTGGATTCTTTAAGACGACTTTGTCTATAGTGTCATAGTTGAAAACAAAGTATAACAAAAATGAGGGGAAAAAAACATTTATCAAGCACTTCTAAAGTGCTTCAGTGTGTCCGTCCCATAAAGGGGACTCTGACCCTATACACTCTAGTTTAATCTATATCCCTATATTGTCAAACAAATCACCACCTCAATCCTCTGAGTAAAATAGTCAACCTGGTACTTAACTTTGTGCAAATAATACAGCTTCTGCTTGAGTGAATCATATAATTTTTTTTAAAATTTTTTTTAACGTTTTTATTTTATTTTTGGGACAGAGAGAGACAGAGCATGAACGGGGGAGGGGCAGAGAGAGAGGGAGACACAGAATCAGAAGCAGGCTCCAGGCTCTGAGCCATCAGCCCAGAGCCTGACGCGGGGCTCGAACTCATGAACCGTGAGATCGTGACCTGAGCCGAAGTCGGACGCTCAACCGACTGAGCCACCCAGGCGCCCCAAATCATATAATTTTTAAAACCAAATATATTCTTTTTTTTTTTTTAATTTTTTTTTTCAACGTTTATTTATTTTTGGGACAGAGAGAGACAGAGCATGAACGGGGGAGGGGCAGAGAGAGAGGGAGACACAGAATCGGAAACAGGCTCCAGGCTCTGAGCCATCAGCCCAGAGCCCGACGCGGGGCTCGAACTCACGGACCGCGAGATCGTGACCTGGCTGAAGTCGGACGCTTAACCGACTGCGCCACCCAGGCGCCCCAAAACCAAATATATTCTTAAGAAATCATAGTGTCCATAACAGGTGCTCCAAAAACATAGGGAATGTTGTTAGTAGGTAAAGTGCTACCTTAAAGAAATGGTATTATTGAGGGAAAGAAAACTGTCTTCAATCAGAGCTTTCTTTTTTAAGGATAATGACAAGATTATACTAATTTCATAAAATGGATGAAAAAATCAAGGTGAAAAATGAAGGTTCTATAGTATTAACACAACAGAGACCTTCTTGATCCCTCTTGTTTGATAATGTCCCATAGCCAAGTACACTTTTCCAAAATGAACAAATCATTAGCCAGTTAAAAAAAAATGAACTTTGGCACTTGGGAAAATTCATGGGGAGGTGGGGTGGGCAGGATGGCTTAACTCTGTGGCTAGGTCCAGTGGCCCAGCTCAGAATTGGAAGGTGTTTTCTTTCAGATTATTTGTATGTAGCTTGAGAGCCCCTGAGAGAGGAGCTTGGTCATGTCTCTGTCCTATCCTGGGCCTCACATTCTTTTGGCTCTAAGTCTGTGAATAATGTCTGCCTATGCAACTGAGAGAAATTTGTCATCTTCTCAATGGTAATATGTCATCACATTCATGCCCTACCTACAGCACATCCTAGCCATTGGGGGCTTTAATGAAAGTGCATTTGTGCTTGTCAAACTGTCTACAAGAGTAGATGTGGGGTTTGGAGGCAACCCCTCTCCCATCTCTCAAAAGATCGGGACAGAGACAAGAGTTCTACAGTTATTTATCGAACTTGGATTTTCAATCATTTCCAAGACACAATAATGCCTTCTCTTGGTTGCTTCCCCCCCCCCCCCCCCGCCTTTTAACATTACAGTACTTCATTATTGCCACAGGGGGAACTGTTGGCTTAATTTTGCTTTGGAGACACTGCTGCTGAAATTATTAAGCTAATGATTTATGCCCCCTGTGATACAGCAATCTCTTGTGCTTAAAATGGTTACTATGTTTTGTTTACTGTTTATAACTACCAGTGGTTATGCCACAAAAAAAAAAACAACAAAAAAAAAACCCTGCCAGCTTGCAAGGTTTATTTATCCCTGTGGATCTTTAGAAACCACTGATTAATATAGAAAAAATTTGAATGGTTTATATTTTTAAAATCTTATAAGCTATGAATTAAACCACTGTGCTGTGCTATATAAGAGAAAAAGTTCAGCGAGAATGAACAATGGATGTCAAAACCTACTGACTCTCGTATTTGCTTCTGGTTTTATCAAAGTGGAAAGTATGAGTGCTTTTCAGGAATACAGTGCTGTGACTCCATGAGTTTTGGGCTATGAGATCACCAGCATTTCCCCTTGGGTGCTGCACATTTTACCATATTAAGGAACCAATTTGCTTAGAGAAATGTTGCATATGTTTCAAGGCTGTTAAGTTTGATGGCTGGCAGAACTCTCCCATTTAGCCTGGAGGCTGGGCCTTGGTGAAAGAAGTCTTCACAACTGGCCTGAGTTTTTGTTCTGAAGTGCTTTTTTGTAACCAAAGGATTACACAGGGCAGATGAACCTTAGTGTAGGGCGGGATATGATTTGAGAGTGTTGATTTGTTTAAAATGGCCAAATGGTTCATATACAGTGTTTAGGTCTTGACCCTGTTACCTCCCCAAGAGAAATAAAGAAAATATCACTGTTGTTTCAGGCAGCTTTGCCCAATTCAACACCATAAATCTTAGACATCACTTGCTTGTACTTCAGCAATACCTTCCTGCTGGCTCCTGAACCCTATCAATCCATTTGGCTTTGTTTCCACTACAAAATAATTCACCTCTCCTCTCAATCTCTCTCTCTCTCTCTTTCTCTCTCTCTGTCTCTCTCTCTCTCTCTCTTTCTCTCTTTCATGCAGCTCCACATCTCTGCTCTTCCTCTGATGAGCCAATTCTGTATGGTCACAGGGATCCTTTTCTCTCGGGTCTTATGTGGTCCATTCAAACAATGAGCTCCCTTCCCGAAGTGAACCTCTGGCGTTCCACATGGCAAGTCAGGCCAAGGTACAAGTATGGCAATAGGGCTGGGTACAGTGACAAAGGATTTCTCAGTCAGGGGGCTATAAATATGATGAATGTAGATAATACTGCTCAAAAGGCAGGATTTGAACAAATTAGTGTGCAGGTAGGAAAGTGAGGACAGACCCTTAGTATGGAAACCAAACTACAGTTAAAATGTGAACATCTGTGTACAGCTTTAGCCCCATATATTCCCTTGATACTGAACTTTCTGTACCAAAATGCAGCCAGACATTTAAGAGGAAGAGATAAGCTGATCGTTGAAACACCAAACCGGGGAGTAATAAGATCTGTTTTATTTCTCTTCATAACTCATTATTTTTCTTCATGAAGACGCAAACTTGGGCACAAAATATTTACAAGATTATAATGTGTGTGAATATGGAAAACATATTATCCAAATAGAGATCTGAATTGAAAATACCTAATTTCATAGGTAAGTGTTTTCATTCAGTATGCATTTTCAGTTAGTCTCAGAATTACTCCCCTTTTTATGTTAGAAAAATGACAGAAATAGAATTTCTGATGTAATATACTCTAGTTTTTTTTAATGAATTCTGTGTGATTTTATTTTAACACAGTTTTTAAGAGACTGAATTCTATATAGTTTATCCTATGTAGTCTTGCTGATTATTATTTAAACTCAAAAGTGATTTAATTACAGGTTATTTTCAAATCACAGAAAATCCAAATACCAGTACGTGATTTGAAATCTTATACAAACACAAAAACAAATTAAATATAATGCTTAATAAGCATGGCAGGAAAAATATCTGTAATATGGAGGATTTTCTAGCATGAACAATTCTAGGCTTTGGTAGATATTGAGATTAGATTTCTCAGTTAATCAACAGAATAAAATTTCAAGCATCCCCAGTGAAAAAGAGTGAAAATAACTTGAAAGTTAATGCTTTTTCAGGGAAACCAATGACTGACGATTATGTATTCCAACAAAGAAACAATTGATATTACTTTTTAAAACACTATTTATGATGATACATTTTCAGTCTACCAGTTTGTAGCCTTTCTTTGCAACATTCATTTTGAAACATTACCCTAGACAATAGTAATCACATTAACTATCGGGGCACCTGGGTGGCTCAGTCACAAGCATCAGACTTTCTCTCACAGTTCGTGAGTTCAAGCCCCACGTCAGGCTCTGTGCTGACAGCTCAGTGCCTGTAGCCTGCTTCAGATTCTGTATCTTCCTCTCTCTCTGCTCCTCCCCTTCTCACACTCTCTCTCTCAAAAATAAAGAATTAAAACAAAAATTAAAAAATAATAATCATATTAACTATTGAGTGTCTGTTTGTACCCTAACAGCTCCTTTTGTTTCTGTAAGGCCACAGGAGTTTGAAGTAGAATGTGTAATCAAAACATGTCAGAGACATCTTAAGATTAACCCAACATCAGAACACCAAGAACTTTATTACTCAAGAGGAAAAGAATCCAAAGGATGCCTCTCACTTGGTTCCTTTTGGGAATATAAAAATAAATAGGAGGTGATGAGGCTTTGGGCTGCTCTGATTTTTTAACTTAATTAGCTTTTATTGACATGTAATATACATACAAAAATATACCAACTTTAAGAGTATGATTTGATAAGTTTTGACAGATTCAGTTGGTTAACTACCACCCCCATCAGGATTTAAGGATTTATATATATAGAAGTAAACCTAGGAGTAGAGACATGGAGTTGGTCCATGAGAAATTGTCAGTATTTTCTAAAGTGGATGAGTATTTTGCATTTCCACTAGCAATACATGTAATTTTCAGTTGCTTTATATCCTCTTCAGCACTTGAAATTGTCAGTCTTTTAGTGGGTGTGTAGTGATATGTCATTGTGTTTTTAATTTCCATTTGCCTAATCATTATTGACAGTTACTGTCTTTATGTATGCTTATCTTCCATTTGCATATCTCCTTTGATGAATTTGTCCAATCTTTCCTCATTTTTCAGCTGTAATTTATTTTTTTAAATTGTAGATTTGAAAGTATTCTTTATATATGCCATATGGAAGTCCTTTATCAGACACATATTTTGAAAATACTATCAGTATGTAACCTGCCCTTTTATTTTTTACATGATGTCTCTGAAGAGCAATTTTTAACATTTTTGATGAAGTCCAATTTAGCATTTTTTTTTAACATTTATGCTTTTTATTTCTATCTGAGAAATCTTTAACTCAAGGTCACAAGGATTTTCTGTTTCATTCTAGAAGTTAGCTCTGTTATTTAGACGTAGTGTGAATTTAGAATTTAACTTTTCTACATTGTATGAGATAAGGAAGGTTGGTTTGTTTGTTTTGCATATGAATTTCCAATTGTTTATGTAGCATTTGTTGAAAAGACTATCCTTTCCTCTTGGAATTACCTTGACATATTTGTTGTAAACCAGTTGGTTATATATGTGTTTATATCTCTTCTTTCCATTCTGGCCCATGGGTCTGTATGTCTACCTTTATACAAGTAAAGTAAGTCTTGAAATCAGATAGCTTACGTCTTCCAAATTTGTTATTCTTTATCAAAATTGTTTTTAACTATTCAAGATTCTTTTGGATTTCTGCATAAATTTAGAATTAAATTGCCAATTTCAATGAATAAACCTACTAGAATTTGGATTGGGATTGCCAATTTCAACAAATAAATCTACTGATCAATTTGAGGAGACACTTTGGTAGAATCAATCTGCGGGCAATATCATGTTTTTTTTTAATCAATAAACATAGCACATATCTCCATTTATTAAGTTTTCTTTAATTTGTCTCAGCACTTATTTATAATTTTCAGAGGAGGTACAAGTATATGCTTCAATTTAATCCATAATTTATATTTTATGTTCTTGAAATATTTTGATTTTTAAAATAGAAGTGTTTTTGTGTGTCTGTTTTCTTTGTTTTGTTTTTCACTATTGCTCTTATACTGTGATCTTGCTAATTCACATATTAATTCTAGTACGTTTTTGGTAGATTATTTAGGATTTTCAGCATAAACAATTATGGCATCTGTTAATGCAGAAGTTTTTACTTTTGTTTGTCTTTTGTTTCTTTTCCTTGCCTTTGGCTCTGGCTAGAGCTACCAGTGCAGTGTTCAAAAGAATGGGTGAGAGCCCTAGTGCTTGCCTTGTTTATGGTCTTTTACTCTTTTACCATTCAGTATAAGGTCAGCAGTAGGATTTTTGTAGTTCTTTTCAGAATGACAAAGTTTCTTTCAATTTTTAGTTTGCTGAGAGTTTTTATTATGAATGGGTACTGGTCTTTGAGAGAAAGCTTTTAGTTTTTCATCAGTAAGTATTAAATTAGCTATAGTAAAAACTATTTAAATGTTCTCTTCTAACTTGAGGAGATTTTTTTCTACTTTTATTTTGCTGAGAGTTTTGTCATGAATGGGTGTTGAAATTTGTCAAATGTTTTCTCTGCATCTATTGATACGATCATATAGTGTTTTTTTTTTTTTTTTTTAATTCTTATAAACAATGAGATAGTTACACGGATTGAGTTTCAAATGTAAAACTAGCCTACTTTCCTGGGATAAAGCCAAGATAAAGCTAGTTGATTATGATATGTTACCTTATTGTGTGTTTCTTAATTTGCTTTTCTTAAATTAACAATTGTTGTGTCTATGTTCAGGGGGGATATTCGGGTTTGGTTTTCTTTCTTGTAAAGTATTTGTTATTTTTTGATATCAAGTTGCTGATTACCTCATAAATGAGTTGGGTAATATTCCCTTCTCTTCAAGCATTTTCTGAACATTAGTGTAGAATTCTTGGTGTCAATAAAATTTTTTTTTAATTTACCAGTGAAATCATTTAGTCATAGGGTTTTCTTAGTGGAAGGTTTTTTAGAACTATGAATTATATTTTATTATAGATATAGGACTGTATTTATAATATTTTCTTATTATCTTTTTAATTTCTGTAGGATATGTAGTAGTGTTCTTCTTTGATTTCTGATATTCTTTTGTGTTCAGTCTGGCTAGTTGATTAATTATATTGATACTTACAAAAAGATAATTTTTGGTTTTATCAATTTTCCCATTTTATCTCTATTTTTTATTTCACTGATTTCCATGCTTATTTTATTTGTGCCCTTTTTTGTGCTCACTTTGGTTTAATTTGCTCTTTTTTAAAATGTTTATTTATTTTTGACAGAGAGTGCAAGTGGGGGAGAGACAGAGGATCCAGAGCTGGTTCTGCACTGAGAGCAGAGAGTTGGATGTGGGGCTTGAACCCACAAGCCATGATGAGATCATGACCTGAGCTGAAGTCAAGAGCCAGATGCTTGGGTGTTGAGCCACCCAAGTGCCCTAACTTGCTCTTGTTTTTAATATGGAAGATTACATCACTGATTTGAAACCTTGCTCTCTTTTCTACCATATGCTCTTTTCTCATTGTAAATACCTTTTTAAATTCTGGTTTTTGCTATAGTCCACAAATTTTGATATATTATGCTGTTTATTAATTTATTGTTTCTCATTTTGTATCCACCGTTCTTTGTTCTTTTTTGGGAAACTGAAGATGAGCCCTGTAAAAATTTACCTTTGATGAGTTGGCACAGTGTTAGCTTTGTCAGTAGTGAGTTCTAGTAGAAGACTAAAAGACAAAAAAGAAATAGTCTTCATTCTGGTATGATTTTATTTTTCTCCCATAGCAACCAAGGATATGAGGGAGGCCTGACAATGGCCAACCATCAGTGAATTTTCCAGCATTCATGTGGGTTGTTTCTAGTGGAACAATTCCATACTACCAGCACACAATGGGGGACACTTTCTGCAAAGAAGATGAGATACTCCATCGCTACAGTGAACTTCTCTTGGTCTGCTGATAGTGGATCAACTCTGGCCCCATAATACTCTACAGTAAATTTCTTGGCCATCATATAAGCTCTTTCTTAGCACCAGCTCTAGCCAGCCAACACTAATTCAACTCCTTTTATTGTCTTTATGCAGGTAATCCTGATAGAATAGCTGTAGTCTACCTGCACTCTCTGTTGAGCTTCTTAGACACTCAGTGGCTCTTCTTACTGACTAGCTGTGGATTCAACCTCTTGCAAATTTGTTTGCCACAGGCAGGTTGCAGCTTCCTATAGCATTTATATTCTCTCCAACAAAGTCTTAAACTTATACTAGTTTTAGGGGAGGTGGATTTCTTTCCAATTTTAAGCTCTTCTTTGTGTATTCTCCCTCAGCTTACAAATAGGAGATGGTTTCTGCATTGGCTAGTCTCATATTCTACAGTTAATCATCTCTTACTAGTTAATAATTCTTTGCATTAAATTTTCTCTATTCAGTATGTTGTGATTTCTAGCTACTGATTGGAACTGGATCTAATACCCTTGTGTTTTTATTTTCTTTCAGTTTGAAATATATTCTTATTTCCCTTGTAATTTTTTCTTTGACAAAAAGGGTATTAAAAAATATGGTGTTTTAGTTTCATGTATATGGGATTTGCAGGATAACTTCATGTTATTGAATTCTAGTTTAATTTTGTTGTGGACAAAGATCATACTTTATATGATTGCAATATTTTTTATTGTAGCAAAAACATATAACATGAAATCTAACTTATTAAATTATTAAGTGTATATTATAGTATTGTTAACTATATGCACATTTTTGTGGAGCCAGTCTCTAGAATTTTTTCATCTTGCATGACCGAAACTCTATATCCATTGTATACCAAATTCCCCATATCCCGCTCCCATTCAGTCCCTGGCAACCATCTTTCCACTTTCTATTCCTTGAGTTTATCTACTGTAGACATCTTGTATAAATGGAATCATGCAGGGGCGCCTGGGTGGCTTAGCTGGTTGAGTGTCCCACTCTTGATTTCAGCTCAGGTCATTATCCCAGGGTTGTGGGATTGAGCCTTGCACTGGGCTCCACGCTGAGTGTGGAGCCTGCTTAAGATTCTTCTCTCTGTTTCTCCCTCTGTCCCTTTCCTGCTCACTTACTGTCATAAGTGAATGAATGAATGAATGAATAAATAAATAAATAAATAAATAAATAAATAGAATCATGCAGTATTTGTCCTTCTGTGTCTGGCTTGTTTCACATAGCATAATGTCCTCCAGTTTCATCCATGTTCTCACAAACAGCAAGATTTCCTTCTTCTGATGGCTCAGTAACATTCTATTGTACCTATATATCATGTTAAAACATTTTCTTTATTCATTCATCTGTTGACAGACACTTAGGTGGTATCCATATCTTGACTGTTGTGAGCAATGCTTCAAGGAACAAGGGAGCAGAAATGTCTCTTCAAAGTCTGTGTTCAGTTCTTTTAGATAAGTCCCAGAAATGGGACTGCTGGGTCATATGGTAGTTCTATTTCTTACTTTTTTGAGGAACTTCCATACTGTTTTACATAGCAGCTACAACATTTTATAATCCTACTAATAGTATACAAGGGCTCTAATTTCACCACATCCTCACCAAAACTTGTATTTATTTTCTGTTATTTATTTCTTTTTTTAATGACCATCCTAATAGGTAATGGAGGGGTGATATCTCATTATAGTTTTGATTTGCATTTACATGATGATTAGTGATGTTGTGCATCTTTTCTCATACAAATTAGCCATTTGTATGCCTACTTTAGAGAAATGTCTATTCAAGTCCTTTGCCCAATATTTAATGGGATTATTTTTTTTTATTGAATTATAGGAGTTCCATATGCATTTAGGATATTAGACTCTTATCAAATATATGGTTTGCAAGTATTTTCTCCCTTTCTTTATGTTGCATTTTCCCTATACTGATTATTTCCTTTGATGTGCAGAAGATTTTTAGTTTGATATAGCCACACTTGTCTATTATGTTTTTATTGCCTGTGCTTTTGGCATCATTTCCAAGAAATCATTGGTAAGATCAATGTTATGGAGAGTTCCCTTTATTTTTTCTTCTAGGAGTTTGATAGTTTTAGATACATGTTTAAGTCTTTAATTCACTTTTAGTTGATTTTTGTATACAATGTAAAGTAAGTTCAATTTCATTTTTGCATGTGGATATAATACAATACTGCCAATACAATTTGTTGAAGAGACTGTCCTTTCCCCATGTGTAGTCGTCGCATTCTTATTAAAGATTATTTGACTATCCATGAATGGATTTATTTCTGGGCTCTCTATTCTGTTCTTTTGGCTTATATGTTTGTCTTGTTGTCAGCACCATATTGTTTTGATTACTGCAGGTTTGTAATGTTTTTAAATCAGAAACTGTGAAGCCTCTAGTTTTTTTTCTTTCTCAAGATTGTTTTGTCCTTTTTTCTCATGATTGTTTGGCCTGAAAACTGTGCTTCCATATGAACTTTCGGATTTCAGATAGTTTTTCTATTTCTGAAAAAAAATTGCCATTTGGCAGAGTATGCATTGAATCCACTTGGGTAGGTATGAGCTTTTTAATAATTTTAAGTCCTTTAATTCATGAATACAGGATGTCTTTTCATTTACTTGTGTCTTCTTTAATTTCTTTTAGCAATGATTTTATAGTTTTCAGTGTGCTGAAATACACTTCACCTCTTTGGTTAAATTTATTCACAAGTATTTTATTCTTTTTGATGTTATTGTAAATGGGTATCATTTTCTTGGTTTCCTTTTTGGGTTGTTCATTGTTAGTGTATAGAAAAGGAACTGATTTTTGAGTGTTGATGGTATCCTGCAACATTGCTGAATTTGATTATTCTCACAGGTGTTTCTGTGTTTGTTTGGGGGGAGGTTTCTTGTTGTTGTTGTTGTTTTTGGTGAGACCTTTAGGGTTCTCCAAGATTATGAGCCTGGGTGGCTCAGTCAGTTAAGTGTTTGACTTCAGCTCAGGTCATGATCTCGGGGGTCATGAGTTCAAACCCCACATCATGGTCTCTGTTGTCAGCAGGGAGCCTGCCTCAGATCCTCTGTCTTCCTTCTCCTCCCCAGGTCTCTCTCTTAAAAGTAAACATTAAAAAAATATTATATCATCAATGAAGAGAGATAATTTTACTTATTCCTTTCCAATTTGAGTGGCTTTTCTTTTTCTTGCTTAATTGCTCTGTATAGGACTTCCAGTATTATGTTGAGTAGATGAGGTGAATGGCCACCTTTATCTTTTTACTGATCTTAGAGGAAAGCCTTTGCCTTTTTACCATTCAGTATGATGTTAGCTGTGGGCTTTACATATGTGAACTTTATTGTGTGGAGATGATTGCCTTCTATTCCTAGTTTGTTGACTTTTTTTTTTTTATCGTTAAAGGGTATTGAATTTTGTAAAATGCTTTCTCTGCATCTATTGAGATGATTATGTGATTGTTATTTTTTGTTATGTAATGTCGTGTATCACATTGATTAATTTTTATCCTGGCATCCCAGGGATAAATCCCACTTGGTCATAGCTTATTGAGCCTTTTAATGTGTCATTGAATTCAGTTCACTAATACTTTGTTAAGTATTATCTGTATTCATCAAAGATATTGGTCTATAGTTTTCTTATAATGTCTTCGTCTAGCTTTAGTATCAGGATAATGCTAGCCTCACAAAATGAGTCTGGAAACATTCCTATTTTTTGGAAGAGTTTGAGAGGGCTTGATGTTAATTCTAAATAGATGTTTTATAGAATTCTGCAATAAACCATTTGATCCTGGGCTTTTCTTTGTTGGGAGGATTTTTATTAGTGTTTCAATCTCCTTATTAGTTATATGTTTGCTCAGATTTTTCTATTTCTTCATGATTCAGTCTTGGTACATTTTATATGTCTAGAAATTTATCCATTTTTTGGCATTTAATTGCACACAGTAGTCTCTTATAATCCTTTTTTTTCCCCTTTGGCATCAGTAGTTGTAATGTCTCCTCTTTTATTTCTGATTTTATTGGGATCCATTCATTCTTTTTCTAGTTCCTTGATATATAAAATTAGGTTGTTTACTTGGGATCTTTCTTCTTTTTCAAATGTGGGCATTTGCTGCTATAAATTTCTTGTTAGTAATGCTTCTGCTGAATCCCATCTTTTGTGATATTGTAGTTTTATTTTTGTCTCAAAATTTTTTTAATTTATCTTTTCATGTGTTCTTTGACTCATTGGTTGCTCATGATGCATTATTTCATTTCCACATAGTTGTTAATTTTGGATCTTCCCTTCTGCTTTGATTCTAGTTTCATTCCATGTGGTCAGAAAAAAAAAAATCTATGTGGTATCATTTCAGTCTTCTTAAATTTGTTGACGTGTTTTGTGACCCTAATACACCTTTGAAAATATTCTGAATACACTTGAGAAGAATGTGAATTCTGTTGCCAATGGGTGAAATACTCTGTATGTATCTGTTGGGTCCATTTCTTCTATAGTGTTATTCCAGTCTTCTGCCTCCTTATTTATCTTCTGTCTAGTTGTTCTATTATTGAAAGGGTATTGAAATCTACTGGTATTGTGTTGCTGTCTCTTTCTACCTTCAATTCTGTCAATTTTTGCTTCATATATTTGGGTTCCTATATGTTTACAGTTATATATTTTTAGTAAATTGACCCTTTTATTACTGTATAATGCCCTTCTATGTCTCCTGTAAAAGTCTTTGAGTTTAAAGATTATTTTGTCTATTATAAGTGTGGCCATTCCTGAACTCTTTTGTTTACCATTTGCATGGACTATCTTACTCCATCCCTCAGCCTATGTGTGTTTTCAAATCTAAAGTGAGTCTTGTAGGGGTGCCTGGGTGACTCAGTCGGTTAAGTGTCCAACTTTGGCTCAGGTCATGATCTCACAGTTCATGGGTTTAAGTCCCGTGTCAGGCTCTTTGCTGACAGCTCAGAGCCTAGAGCCTGCTTCGGATTCTGTGTCTTCCTCTCTCTCTCTGCCTGTCCCCACTCACACTCTGTCTGTCTCTCTCTCAAAAAAAAAAAACAAAACATTAGAAAATTTTTGATAAAAAAAGTGATTGATTCACCACCATTACAGTATTACAGTATTCTATATTTGTTTCTTTATTTGCCTTTACCAGCAAGCTTCATCCTTTCATATATTTTCATGGTGCTATCTATTCTCTTTTCATTTAACCTCAAAGGACTCCTTTTAGCATTTCTTGAAAGGCAGTTCAAGTGGTGAGGACTCCCTATGCTTCTGTTTTTCTGAGAAAGTCTTTATTATTTCTCCTTCAATTTTCAAGGGCAGTTTTGCTATAGATAGATAGATAGATAGATAGATAGATAGATAGATAGATAGTGTTCTTTGTGGTTAGTTTTTGTTCTAGTACTTTGAATACATCATCCTGCTCCCTTCTGTCCTGCATGATCTCTACTGAAAAGTCTGCTTATAGTGTTATGGAGGGTCCCTTATACATGACAAAGCTGCTTTTTTCTTGCTCCTTTCAAAATTCTCTCTTTGTTTTTGACTATTAACAATTTGATTATAATGTGTTTCAGTGTATCCTTCTTTGAATTCATCCTCTTTGGAATCCGTTGGCCTTCTTGGATCTAGATGCTCATTTCCTTACCCAGATATAGAAAGTTTTTTGGGCCATTATTTCTGCAAATAAGATTTCTTCCCCTTTCTTTCTCTCTCTTCTCCTTTTAGGACTCCCATAATTAGTATATTGTTCTGGCTGGTGGTGTCCCATAATTCCCTTAGACTGTCTTAACTTTTATTCATTCTTTTATCTTTTTGCCCCTCTGACTGGATAATTTAAAATGATCTGTTTTTGAGTTCACTGATTCTTTCTTCTGTTTGATCAAGTCTGTTACTGAACCCCTCTACCGAATTTTTCAATTCAATTATTGTATGGTCACTTCTAAAATTTCCTTGGTTTTTAAAAAATATTTTCTCTTTGTTAACATTCCAGTTTTATTCATGCCTTGTTTTGCTGAGCTCATTGAGCATCTTTATGACAGTTACTTTTAATTCTTTGTCATGTAATTCCTATATCTCTGTTTCTTCAGGGTGAGTTTCTGGAGATATATTAATTCCTTTGTTTGGGTCATGTTTTACCGTTCCTTTGTATGCCTTATACTTTGTATTAGGATGAAACACCTCTTCCAGTCTGTATAGACTGTCTTAGTACAGAGAAAGATCTTTACCAATCAGCCCCACAAGGGATTCTGGGGACTTCTCCAAGCTTTCTGTGGATATGTACTCTCCAGCCTTGTGTGTGTAAATTCCCAGTTAAACAGGTTTTACAAACTTATTTGTCTTGAAACTTAGAAATCCTTACACCCTCTGTTATCTGTTTGTAGTGCTGTAGATTCTCTGGAGTTGCTGTAAGTTGCCCAGCTGTTTTTTGCTCTCAGAAGTCCTCAGTTATCTGGAGTACATTGGGTCCTGTCAACAATCTGAGTTGGAGAAATTAGAAACCAGTCCCTGAGGCAGCAACCCTAAAATCCAGAATATTGGACAAACCCTCCACTCTTCCCTTTTTCCCCCTGTGAGTAAAGCAGCTGAGTTGTATTTTCCTGTTTGTTGTTCCCTGTGCTCTTTGGAGCAGCAGTAAGCCACCTAGTGCCCCCAGGCATTTATACCAGTTTAGTTCTCTGAGACTTGTGAGAGAGAAGCCAGTTCCTTGGGCAGCATTTGCATCCCAAGCTAGACTATTGGATGGATGCTTCAACTCTTTTCCTCCCCGGGGATAATCCAGGAGTTGGGAGTTTTCTCCCACTCATTCCACACTGAGCCTTGGATAAGGACTATGGCAAGGGAGTATGTGCTAGTGCAAAATGTCACTTGTTTTTCCCCCGTCAGTGGCCCCTGACTGGGGACCCTTTTCTGCCAGCACTCAGATTCAGGCAAAGCAAATACTAGTCCCTCAGGTAGCCTCCTGAAAAGTCTACACATTAAATGCACGTTTCAGTCTTCTCTTTCTCTCCGCAGGGAGAAGCCAGGACTTGGGATTTTCCCCTCAATCACCATGCTGTACTGATGTGAGGAGCTCTGGTGAGTGAGTGACATATACTTCTCTAGCAGTTTTGATGTGGCTGGTTCCATGCCTCTCTGGAATGCAGGAGACTCTTACCTAGCTTTTGGATTTCTCATTAAGGGAATTGTTCCATGTATTGATGTTGAATTGGTATCTCCATGGAGGGAGAATATCTGGTGCTTCCTATTCTGCCCTCTTGCTGATGTCATCTGATTTCAGTCTTTTTAAAATTACTTAAAAATTCATTTTATGCCTTAGATTATGGACTATGTTGTATGTTCTTTGAAATTAATGGCATTGCACTGTCTTTGGATGCTATGTTCCATAAATATCAATGAGATCAAGTTGTTTGATAGTGATATTCAGATTTTCTGTATGATTTGCCAATTTTCTGTCTCTTCTTTCTATCACTTATGAGTCAATAGTGTTAAAATTTGCAATTATAATTGTGGGGTTGTCTACTTTTACTTTTTGCTTCATTTATTCTAAAGTTCTATTGTTCTCTATAGACAGGATTGCTATTCATTCGTATTGAATTGACTCATTTTTCATTTTGAAATGAATTTTTTTTGCTCTTTTAATCAACATGTTCAGATAAATTGTATTTAGTATACTTTTTGATATGGTGAAGTTTAAATATGCCATCCTGCTATTTATTTTCTATTTATTATATCAGATATTTGTTTCTTTTTTCCTCTAAGTCTTTTAGAATGATTGAGTTTCTTTTATAATTAAGTTTTATCTTCACTTTTGGCTTATTAGCTACAACTCTTTGCTTGTTTTTTTTTCAGTTGTTGCTCTAGGATTTATAATATAAATCTTTAAATTTTTATAGTCTATCTTCAAACAGTATTATACAACTTCATATATATAGCGTAAGAAATTTCCAACAGGTTACTTCAATTTTCCCTCCCCTTTCTAGAGTGCTATTTTTATCATGTATTTTATTTCCATGTACTTTAAAATCCATGATACTTTTTATTACTTTTGCATTAAGTAGTTACTTGTGTTTTAAAGAGACTAAACCATGAGAAAAATGGCTTTTGTATTTACTCATATATGTTATCATTTCTGGCACACTTCTATCCTTTGTGTAGATTGAAAGTTACCAACTGTTATAATCTTCTTTCACTTGAAGAAATTCCTTGACATTTCTTATAGTGCAGATCTGCAGTGGTGAACCCTTAGCTTTCTGATGCCTAAAAAATGGTTTATTTTACCTTTTATTTATAAAGGTATTTGCTGGGTATAGAATTCTAGGTTGGCATTTTTCTTCCTAATACTTTTTTTTATGGATTGCATTATTTATGAGAAGTATGCTGTCATTTTTAATTTTCTTATTCTGTACATAATGTGTCTTCTGTGGCTCCTTTTGAATTTAGCGTCTATTACTACTTTACATCAATTTGATCATGATGTTCTCTGGTGTGTGTGTGTGTGTGTGTGTGTGTGTGTGTGTGTGTGTGTGTGTTTTATTTTTTCATTATGTTTGTTACTCACTGAGCTTCTTAGATATGTGGGTTAATTGGGAAAAATATTAGCCATTATTGTTAGGTGCTAACAGTCTTTTGTTTGTTATTGTTGTCATTTTCTAAATATTTCCCATTTGTTTTGATTTTGTCCTTGATTTAAGAGTTCTTTAGGAGAAAACTAAGTTTCAAAGCAACTTGAATTTAATTATTGTCCTATTGTTTTTTGACTTAGATATCTTCAAGCAAAGTTAAATCTTAGCCCTTGCAAATAAAATCAGAATATAGTTGCTACACACACACACACGCACACACACACACACACACACACATACACACACACACCCCAAAAAATTAAAATAAAAACATTCTTAGATAAATCTTTGATCATGAATTTAGGATGCCTGTCCCTGTGCCTCTTGGTGTTTTGCAGTAGAATAGCTAGTAGTGGGTATGTTTAAGGAGAATGAGAAGGTCTGAGTATTTCCCCATAATCTTTTTCTACCCCATCTTGTTCTTTCTCTGTCTCCTATTTCTCTGTCTCCTTTTTCCTTCCTGTAACCTTATTATTCTTTTCTACTGTTCTCTTTGGCTTAAGTTATTGTTCCTTTAGAAACAAAAATTCAGATGGGAGAAATACTTTTAAAACAACTATCACTCATTCTTACTTATGAGAATCTGGGTAAAGTATGTGCATTTAAAGGTTGAAATCTGGTACTAGTGGTGACTGGAGAATTTGTTGGTAGCACATGAGGAGAAAAATTACATCTATGTTTGCCTAGCATTATGTGTCTTGATCCAAGTTCAAAACTGGTGTACTTTAGCAAATAACATAGCACTTGACACAGTCTGTGTTTAATAAATGTCTGTTGAATGAAAAAATACATCTATTAACTCTAGGATTTTTCTCCCATTTCTGGTATATTCAACCACTCCATTCATTCTGTCTCATGAATCTTTCCTAAAGATTTTTATTGGTTCAGGTCCTACCTTTGGAATATTCCTTTGATTGCCATTCTGAAGCTTTTCAAGATAGCATGTGCCTAAATTCCATGATTCTCTAATATTTTTACATTGTTCATTCAACTAATTCTAATTCTAACTTGTCTCCTACATCCTCCACCTTTTTTTTTCATTATTAAAGAGATGCATAGAAGGAAAAGTGCATGCTGTGAAGTTGAACATTTAGTTGATTTGTTTTTTATATTTTTTGTTTTGTTTTGGTTTGGTTTTGGTTTTATTTTATTATTTTATGTATGTATGTATGTATGTATGTATGTATGTATGTATTTGCTCTTAAGTCCATGTCTTTAGGAGCATCTATTAAGGATCTGCTCTCATGTGATTATGGATGAGGGCCATTTCCAAGAGTGCTAAAAGAGTTATCTTGATCTTCTAGGAGTTTACAGTATGATGGTTGATCAGATATTTGGAATAGAAAGTTCTTTCTTCATCTTTCTCTTCAGTAGTTTGGATAGAAACAAAACAAAGAAATGTTCCCCATAGTTAGAAGAAAGCATAATCCAAGTCACCTTGTGAAAAGACCTCATGACATTTTTCAAATCACAGATAGTTTTGGCTGTCTTGTTTTTCTTATAAAAATATAATAATATCACTGAGAGGCTGCTGAGCATGAGTCATACTTATCTGGATTGTCCTATTAATATATTCCCCTCAAGGGGTAGATCAGGATAATCTTTCTGTAGATATATACTTATACCTGTATTAGTTGGGATTTCCCAGAGAAACAGAACCAGTAGGGTGTGTGTGTGTGTGTGTGTGTGTGTGTGTGTGTGTGTGTGTGCATATGTCAATTTATTAAAGAAATTGGCTTGCATGATTATACACACTGGCAAGTCCAGAATCTGTAGGTTGAGTGGAAGGCTGTAGATCCAGAATAGCTGAAGCTGCAATTCCAATCTGAGAGACAATGCTATAGAATTCTCTCTTGCTCAGGAGAGGACAGTCTTTATGTTATATTTAGGCCTTCAATGGACTGGATAAGGTGCACACACATTATGGAGGGCAATCTGCTTTAAGCAAAGTCCACCAATTTCAATGTTAATTTCATCCAAAAACACCCTCACAGAAATGTTCAGAATGATATTTGCCCAAATATCTGGGTACTCCATGACCCAGCTGATTTGACACATGAAATTAACCATCACAGTGCCCAAGGAAGCTTCAGGATAATTTTCTTCCCCAGGTTCACATGTAGATGACAAATCAAATATGAAATGAATTACTGATTTTGCAAAGGATGTCCTGGTGTAGGCTATCCTTCTGGGGGATTACCAAGAATAAGAAATTCCTAAACAGAGAAAACTTGTGAGTAAAGTATGCCCCATGAAAAAGTCACAGTGCTTAGGATATCCCCAAAGTGCTATAATTTCCTGTAACTTGCATCCTCAGAGGTAAAATAAAAAGAAGCTATGTCAGCAGGAAAACTAGATAATTTATACTAGCAACAAAAATTCCTTTATCCTAAGGTTTGTGGTAGCTCACCACACAGATATCTCTTGTCTAGGTAACTGCTGAACCTAGCTCTACAATTCATTTTACAAAGTATTGAAAAATGTTACAGACCAAATAGTTTCAATAGTTTAGGTGAAAACAGTTCTTATAAAGACAAAATTATCTGGATAATCACTCAATTCCTCCACTTTGTTTTGCTAATGTGTTTATCAGTATTTTACCAAAGCAAATTCAACTAAGGACAAAGAAGCAAACAAGCAATTCTTTTCACACATTTTTAAGAGGTTATTGTTGTTCAGGTAGAAAAAGACTGTAAAAATTCTCCAGTAATGTATTTTCAATTAAGATGAATACTTAGAACAGCAAAGTACAGTGTTTTTATCATTCAAAATGCCTTACTCTTTTAAAGTATATTTTGTCCTTTCTTTTTATTTCTGTTTATAAAATTCACAATTTTACATGAATAATGATGACTGTTCCCTGGGTCTTTCACTAAAATACCAAAAGCCAGGGCTCTTGGCTGCCTGGATCCTATTTAGTATATACATAACTTTGCAAATATGGCTTTTAAAGGCTTTCATTGACTAGTGTCATAAAAATAAACCTGGTACCAGAGACTCTTTTTCAAAAATTTTCTCTTGAACACTAAAAACACCTTATCCAATGAGTCTTTCAAGCTAATTCCTTTTATATTTGTCCTTCCCCTCGAAGAGTTCCTGTACTTTAGATTATAGGGCCAGTGTAGTCCCTAAGGCAAATCTCTGATCTATCAATGTCTGCCCTTAAAAACCTCAGGACATACAAATCAAACTTCATGTCGTCATTATAGCATTAGTCCTTGACTTCTCATTTTCCAGCCCACTGTTTTGTTTTGTTTTTAAATATGTGCTCAGCCTCTTGGCTAGGGCACGGGAAATCTTTGGCCTTTTTGAGATAACTTTGTATTTGTATTTTATCACAACTTTTTAGACCTCTAAAGAGCAAGACATCCTTATAGAACTTTTCAAATGAAGTTAACAATTTAGCTTTATCACAGTACATCTATCTTTTCACTAAACATAAATCCACTAGTAACTCAAATAAACCTATGACATAATAGGATGATATCTTGCCTAATGATTACACAAGAAAGAAGTACAGAGATAAATGTTAACCAGTGAGGCAACCCTAAGGGGGATGGATGAAAGGGTCCCTGAGGGATGCAGGAACCATCTTTTAGCATCACCATTTCCACCTGAATTACAGCTAATATCCCAAATGGATGTTTTATGTTGTGTGTTCTCCAAAGAAGGAATCAGCAGAAATCCACTAGTTGTGTTTATGTTTAGATATTTAGCTCCAGAAAACAGCCCAGAGAGTTAAGGACATAGTAAATATGCTCCTTAGATGTGAAATAAAGAATGCCAGGTTGGAAATAAAATAAAAATACTATGGATCAGAATTGGCCACTGTGCCAGCCTGGGAAATTAAGAGGAGAAGGAGGCTTTGAATCTTCTTTAATTGAGATAGCAGACTTCCCTGGATATTATTAAGGGATTGGAATAATGTTGTGTTGTTTGTTTTGTTTTTAATTTCTTTACTATGAAGCTATGCATCATTTTGACCACTATGGTAGTGAGGATTATGCTAGGCAATGTTATGGTAACAAAAAACCATACATTCTTGGTGGTTTAATATACACAGGTGTATGTCTCATTTATGAAAAGTGTGATGCATGTTGGGATGCTGTCCTTCATCTGAAAACTTCACCGTCTGGAGCACATGCCCGCCCTCTAAGTCTGCTATGATTGAGGAAGAAAGAGCTGGAGCTTTTATGGGTAGAGGTATCTATCACTTTCTCCTGTGCATTGACCAGATATTAGCCATATGTTCCAATTAACTGCAAGGGAGGCTGGCAAATGTAAGGATTATATTTTTGGTCTATTGTATGGACTGTTTGGTAAGGATGAAATGTCTCGGTACAACACAGATTAGAATCAGATAGTAGGATAATGTTGTGCTTAGTTTATTTGGGTACAAGGGAAGCTAACTCATTAATATTAACTAACGTTTGCTTGTTTACTCATATTTGTTCTTCGACTAGTTACTTATGGCACAAGGTAATCATAATAATAGCTAAGACTTACTGAGGATTTATGAAATTCCAGGTACCATTGTAAGCACTATACCTTTTTGATCTTATTTAACCCTTATCTACACCCTTATAGGTAGGCGTTAGGACTATTACTTCTATTATACAGGTGAGGAAACTGTAGCAAAAAATGTTAAATGATTTGTCTAAAGTTACACGTTGAATAAGTGGGAGAGCCAATTCTGAACCCAGAAAGTCTTACTCCAGACGGAGGTTAGGTATTTTGCATTTTTCATTTTAAGGTGAAGGATGATCTGAAGTCGGCAAAAAGGCAAATCAGCCCAGGCCAATGGGTATATTCTCACTAAAAGCTTGTATTTCCTCAATTAGCAGGCTCTCCTGAAAACAGTAACAAATCAGTGGAAATGCTAGTGTGGGTGGTGACTAGATAAGGAATGGAGAATTTAAAACATGTTTCTACCATTAACTGCCATCTCTCCGAATGAGAGTGTGAATTCAGTGAGAAACACAAAAATATTCTTTATTAGAATAAACTATTTCCTATTTCCTTTCATACTTTATTCCTCTATGCTTTGTACCTTAAATTCCTACTCATGTCTCCAGAGAATAGAAAATTCAGAATTGCAAATTGTATCTTGGCACTTTCTTGAATTTATTCTTCAATAGAACAGACTGAAAAGTAAAATTAAAAACCTCTCCCCTTTGTCTTCTGCATTTCACTGCTTCTTAACTTTTCTTTTTCTTTCTTTCATTTTTCTTCCTTTCTCTCTCTCTCTCTCCCTTCCTTCCTTCCTTCCTTCCTTCCTTCCTTCCTTCCTCTCTCTCTCTTCTTTCTTTCTTTCTTTCTTTCTTTCTTTCTTTCTTTCTCTCTCTCTTTCTCTTTCTTTCTTTCTTTCTTTCTTTCTTTCTTTCTTTCTTTCTTTCTTCTCTCTCTTCATTTCTGCAGACACTCTCTGTTTTCTAGCTGCTTGCCATATTTTGATCTATTTTAATAGTCCAGTCTTGGTTACATATAGTTTCTAACTTTTTAAGTCAAATGTTTTGTGTTTTTTTAACCAGTAAATTTCACATAACAAGTTTCTATGGTTATGCTCCTTTCTTCAAAGGAAATAGAAAATGGAATTAAGGGTACTATTATCTGTTAAGAATTCTTTCTTTTACAAGCAGCGGAGTTCCATCATTGCATTACTTTGACTTAAACACTTTCTAAAACATTGTATTTTCTCTCAACATACCATAGGAAAGTCTGCTCAGTAGAATAATAGTGATGCAGATTTTCTATGAAAATGAGAATTTCTGCTTTTCTTTGGACCATTTAAGTCTATGCTTTGATTTGAGGCATGTTTCACTTGTAATACTTTGTCCAATCTATAATGTTTACATTTATTCCTTAGTATCTTACTACATCATGTTTAAATGTAAACAGTTGAGATTTGTTTCCCTCCATTGGAATTCCCAAATAACAGTTCTACATATTACAATTTTAAAGATGTGTCATGGCAGCTGCAAATAACTTTTAAAAAGAAACTTTGTGCAGCAAACTATCATATTTCATCTACACTCTGGCAAATGGTTCTTGCTTTTTGGCCTCAATTCAGCCTTCATTTTGCAAACCAACTTCCTGCAGCATGAGAATATACATTTTCCTGGGCCAAATATTCCAAAGTGGACACCAATTTGAGACTCTTAGCATTTTCTAGTTTTCCAGCTTTTGGACATATGAGCATTGAAAATGCCAGATTTCTGCTATTCATGCCAAACATTTAGGCTTTGGAGGCTGAAAAGTCAAGAGTCTCAGTTTTAGCATATAATGCCAGAAGCAAGCTATCCTTTTGAAACAATTACTCCCTGGCAGTGGGTCAGCCCACAGCACCACCTTTCCAAGCAATCTCTATGTCATCTGCTCAACACCCCTAGAACAGTCAGTTACTTCTAGCTCTGGAAGGGAAATTGGGTAATACGAAGGGGGATATGGAGGCTAATGAACATGTGCAGTATGGATATTTGATGAAAGAGAAGCTAGCTTTTTTATTTTTAAATTTTTTTTTCTGATTTTTCTTTTTCAGCTCATGTGTGATTTCCTTTCCCTACTTCTCCATCCTCCAAAGATGGAGAAGTTACTCCTCTATTCTGCCATGCTTCTTATTCTAAGTGCTTTAAAAATATAACCATACAATGGCATAGAGAGTGACAGGTTTTGGGGGACAGTTTCAGACAGGGTAATCAGAAAGGGTGTCAATGGTATCTGGAGTGAGACCTGGATTACAAAAACAAAGAAGTTGTGAAAAGTTATGGGAGAGAAACATTCTTAGCAGTGGGATTGGCTCATTTAAAGGCCTTAACAAAGGACTTAGTTTGGTATGTTTATGGAACAGAATGAAGGCCAGTGTGGTAGAGATTATTTGGCTCACCCAGGAAGCAATCCTTTTCTACCCTGCCTCTCCCCAGTATTAGGGCTTGAAAGTTAGATAAGAGGTTTCCCAATATCTCTTATTGTCAGAGTTGCTCATTAACCTACTTGGAAGCCAGGAGACTTACAGAGAAGTCTGTCTCTTATGTAATGAGACATAAGGGGAAATTTGGGGGAAGCTTTTACTTTCCTAATAAAAAGACAGATGCAGCTTCTCTCCTCTCCCCCTTCTTCCTGACTAGAATGCAGATGTGAGGAATAGCATGACAGCAACCACATTATAACTGCGAGGCAAGAAGCATACTCTCACCTCTCCTGCTCTCATGCGTGTGCACGTGCATGCATGTGGCTCTCTAAATAAATAAATAAATAAATAAATAAATAAATAAATAAGACTACTCTTAAATGTTTTGCCTGAGAAGTTTGGAACACAATGGTGCCATTCACTAAGATAGAGGAAAAGGGAAGAGTGTTCGAACAAG
This sequence comes from Lynx rufus, assembly GCF_022079265.1. Classification (NCBI taxonomy): domain Eukaryota; kingdom Metazoa; phylum Chordata; class Mammalia; order Carnivora; family Felidae; genus Lynx; species Lynx rufus. Next base: position 7,447,332 of record NW_025814829.1, read on the forward strand.
GATTTTTTGGGGGGTAGGTGTGGGAGAAGGTGGCAAGGGGAATAAAAAGTTATGTTTGACATATTAACTTTGAGATACTTAGTGGACAGAAGAGTAGACATGAGTTAGGGGAGTGCTTATAGGTAGTTATATGTAGTTGGGAATCTGTAATTCCTTTATTTGTAACAGAAAATCAGAAAAGTTGTTTCTAAATATTTTTATGCTGATTATAAATTTCAATAAATTCCTTAATAATACTCAAAAAGGAAATGTGGTTTAAATTTTCCCAGCTTTTCCTAAACTTTTCACACTCCTCTTTTTTCATAGCAAGTTTTAGGTAATTAAGTAAGTAGTTAATGAACTGATCAATCTTCCTCTCACAGCCTGTGTAGCCCAGAGGCTAGTACAAAATAGTTTCTCAGTAATTTGTGTTACATGGAGAAGCAAATCAGATGTGGACAGAAAGGGAAAAGGATGAACTTAAAGGGATTCTAGGCTTCTGCCTTTGATCACTCAGTGAGTGTTTGTAACAGTATAAGAGAAATGCAGGGTGCAATATATGTGTCAGAGGGAAAAACACATTAGGTTTGGGGATATATGGGGTTTCAAATGCTCATAAGACATTCAGATGGAGATGTCCAGCTGGAAGTTAGAGATATGGCACTTGTAATAGAAAAACAGATTTGGGAGTGATGAACCTATTTGTCGATAACTTGGTCCATGGGAAAAGACAATGTGCAGAGTGAGGAGAAAAGTAAGACAAATGGTACACCAGGTATGTGCCAGTCTCTGAGCTTTTTCACCAGCTCTTTCCTCTGCCTGGAATGGTCTCTTTACAGATAGCCCATGATCTCACTCTCACCCCTTCAGGTGTTTGTGCAAATGTCATCTTTCCTTTGAGATCTTCCTCCTATTTATACCTTGTCTGCTCTCAGGCTTTCCCCTATCCTTCTGCTTTATTTTTTCTCTATAATACTTAAAACCATCAAATATCTTATGTATTTTAATATCTTTTTTTGTTTTGCTTACCTGTTAACCTCCATTAGAAGTTAATATTCCATGAAAGCAGGATTTTGTTTCTTCCTGCTTTGTTTATTGCTATAAACTCAGTGCCTATGATAGTGTTAGGCATACAGACAGGGTTCAATGTACATTTACTGTGTTAATGAAGAGCCTGGAAAATACCAAACAAGAAGGGGCTATTCAGATTAGGCAAAGGTCAAAGCAGAAACTGAAAAGGTGTGATGAGAAAAAAAGATAGAGCATCAAGAGGAACTAATACCGTGGAGGAGTAAGGAGGAAAGAGCTTCAAGATGAAAACAGTGGTCAAAGCTATCAAGAACATCTTGGAGATACAATAGTCTCCTTTTATCCACAGTGGATATGTTCCAAGACTCCCAGTGGGTCCCTGTAACCTAACAGTAGCAAACCCTATGTATACTACGTTTTTTCCCTTATACATGCCTAGCTATTATAAAGTTTAATTTATAAATTAGGCACAGTAAGAGATTAACAACAATTATAGTAAAATAGAACAATTATAACAATCTATTATAATAAAAGCTATGTGAGTGTGTTCTCTCTCTTTTTCTCAAAATATCTTATAGTACTATACTTACCCTTCTTTTGTGATGATGTGAGATGATAAAATGCCTATGTGATGAGATGAAGTGAGGTGAGTGACACAGGCATTGTGACATAGGGTTAGACTACTATTGACCTTTTGATGTTAAGTTAGAAGGAGAAGCCTCTGTTTCCGGACCATGGTTGACCATAGGTAACTGACCATGGAAAGCAAAGACAGGGATTGGGCTGAGGGGTGGGGGTGGGAGTAGGGGGAAGGACTACTGTACTAAGAAAGATAAGAACTGAAATTTCAACTGGATAAAAGCAAAAACATTTTAATTTGAATGGGAAAAAAGTCCCAGGGCATCACGCATACAGACTTCTTAGGCGTGTAAGAATTTCTTTGGAAACCTAGTTCTCACAATGAAGCAGGAAGTAAGAGAAAGCTACAAGAGCATCTGTTCTCATGAGATTTTCAGACTTGAATCACAAACTAAAGGAAGTTTGGATAGTTCGGATAAAGTTCAGATACTTATCTGAACTTTGGGGGTGGTTATTTAAACCAAACCAAATATAATATACTACAGTTCATCTCCTAAAAACTAAAAACTTATTTGAGAACATTGGCCACAGTGGTATTCACACCAAGCATTTAGTTAACAAACCTTTCATATCTGCTCTATATGATAAAGTTGAAATGGAGAATATATGTAGATTTTCTGCTATCATTATATTTGTTAGAGGTGACAGTAAATAAACTATGTTAATCTATGTTTGTCTGATGTTCAATAAACCAACATATTTATGTGGAATATGTGAAATTTGAAAATAAAGTCAAAGACATTAAAAGAGCATTGAGAACAACTTTAAATCTCTCCCAAGTACAGATCAATGAGTGTTTTGATTATAATGCAAAACAATAGTTCATTGATTTTTATGTACTTAAAAGACATTTGTTTCTGACCTACATCAAAAAGCAAGGCCAACAAAATGTAGTATAAATTAAGTGTTGGGTTATATTTCAGTTTGATACAAAAGAGCAGAATAATTCTCTTCCATTTATATAATGTTTTGCTGAACTTGCTCTATACTTTAAAGCAATCAACAGATAATGCACACTCTGGGAAGGAACCCAATGGGAAGTGGGCTTAAATACATGGTATAAATCAGAATTGGTTGAATTTTACTACATTTTTGGCTTGGCTAACACCTTAAACCAGTTTTCAAATATCTAGGCTCAGTAAAATTTGAAATACATATTGTATAGCTTAATCTTCTCCTCCTCTTAAAACTGATGTGCATTTAATAGGATTTCAAATCTGTAAATCCTTATGCTTTTATAGGTAACTCATCATATACCTCATAAAAAACTATGCAATGTCCAGAAAGTCAGCAGGTCCAATTATCTTAAAAACCAGCTTTTATAAGGGACACCCAGGACAGAAACCTGAAGCTCTAAATTTATGAAATATTCAAACCTAAATTGATTACTAAGGCATTAGGTTCTAAGAAACGCTCTCTTCCATGTTGAATTGAATGACATTACAAAAGGAAGGAACCTCTGGCAGAAATCCAAGCTGAGAAAAGATGTCCTTTAAAACAGGGTTGCTCTCTTTTCTTCACCAGTTTCTAGGAAGCTTTTTATCTTGGTTCTCAAAAGCCTGGCATCCCAGAAAATTTTCTTACAGACAAATTAAGTAATTAGGATTACAGGCAATGGCATTATTCTGTTCTAACGGAAGAGCAGAGCCTTTAGTAGTTAGTTTGTTCCTGAGAGGTCAGGGACGGGCTAATGCTCCACTTCCTCACTGCTCTAGTTAACATTCCATTTCAAAGGATCTTAGGGAAAAAGGGCTAATAGGAAAGGTTAAGGGAAAGCATGGAAAAGAAGATTGCAGAGAGGAGACTGTGTAAATCAGCTAGGAAAAGAAAACAAAGCCGTGAATTCTAATTAGTGACGTGTTTCTAGGATTCTTTTTTTAAGTACTTATTAGGAAGTGAGGGTTTAAAAAGTGTGGGAGCTTTAGAGACTCAGTAAAGGGATTTAGAACATTATAAATAATTAATTTGTAACCTTTTGTATTAAGGTCTTAAAATATCTTTGAGTGATGACAAGAAGATTGCTATTAAACCTATGCTCTGGGTAGTTATACAGCTGTATTTAATCAAGATGTGGTGCTGTGATTTTACTGAGCACATATCTGAGGATTTGGGATTGGGAGAAAGTCGCTAATGTAAATGGAGAAAAGAACATAGCTGAATATTTCTCCTAAATATTCTAAGCTTCATATTTCTCCTGAAGTATTGAAAATACTCTGATAGCTTTGTTTCATGAAGATAGCACTGCAATAATCAATCATCGTTAGTTGTTATCAATAATGTTTATGAGAGATATATAAATGTAATTATCATATCCTCCTGACTCTTCCTTTAAATAACTCTAATCTATTTAATTGTTCTTTCCGGAAGTGCTTTGTCACATACAATGTGAAACATCCTTGAGAAATCTACAAAGGACAAAGGAAACTAAATAGGAAGAATAAAGAGGACGAAAGAATATAGTGGAGAAGAGATTGGTCTGAGGTTATGAGGAGCCAAAAGATATTGAGAATAAGGAATGATGGGAAATTAGGTGTTCTACAAAATTTAAGGAGACCAATGAAAACAAAAAACAAAAACTAGTTGCTCGATATTTGGATTTTCAATATGAGCATGGACTCAGGCCATTTTTCAATTCAGTTCTGAGAAATTCTTGAATGATGTATTACTTTATCTTTTAATTGTGGTAGTTATTGACTATTGAGTGTATATTTTATTTTTTAAAATTTGTATCTTTGTGTTTAAAAAGGAAAAACATTTTTATCAGTTATACATTCATGCAGTGTAAACGATCAAATAGTTCTTCCAGGTTTATTAAAAAAAACAAAAAACAAAAAAACGGTCGTCCAAATTCACTCTCCTTGCCCCATTTTTCTTTTTCCAGAAATAAACTTTCACATCTTTTAGATAATCTTTTTGTCATGTAATGCTATATGTCATACATATATATTTTTTTCATTTTAAATTATTTAATCATTACCTATGGTGATCCCATGATAAAAAAAAATTAAAAATCAAGAGGGTGGATTTGGGTGACTGCTCCTTATCAAGTTTTGCTACAATCATGCTGCATAACAAAGAACTCTCAAACTGTAATTGATATGGAATCAAGTGTTTATTTCTCAATCATCCATCTATAAGTGGTTCAGGCAGTCCTTCCTCAGGAGGTGAGGATTAGATTCAGATCTGTCCATGGGTCATTCTAGGATCATTGGCCATTCAAGGAATGCTCTTCTTGAGAGAAAATACCCATGAGAGGCTAAGACACACCACACAGTCATGTAGCTAGCCTCTGCTCATGTTGTTTCTGCATGAACTTCATTGGCCAAAACAAACACAAGGCTAACATCTTAAACCAAGTCCACAATGATGTCCCCTGGAAGATCAGTATTGTGAGTATTTACTGAGTACTAATATGATCTACTGCTGAAGACCTTGCTGATGTATCACACACTGACCTTACCATGCACTCTTCCAATCTTCCCATCCTTCTGTTATCATTAGGCTTATATGATAATTTTGGTCAGATACAAATATTGTTAACATTTAAAAACATATAGGCAATAAATACATAAATAAATAAATAAATAAATAAATAAATAAATAAAGTTAACATTTTTAGGACTGTGCAAATGTGTTTCATGGCTGCACCATTTAATACACTTTGAGTACTCTCTTTTCTGTAAAATTTGCTTTTTCTATAATTAAAAATTAACTTATTTTTTCATTTGCTTATTCTTCTAGGTATTTTTAAATGACTACATCATCTTTTACTAATTGCCTATGTCTTTTTGCAATGCATTTGGAGAAGTCAGTTATTCTACCAACACAATCTTCCTGAAGAAACTAGAATTTTCTTATCTGCTCCAATATGGACTAGTTGTCCTCTATCTTTCCTGGTATTCCTTCTTGGTTTACTTTCTCATTTTAGTAAATAACATTCTTTGGTAAATTCCTGAGAAAAGTGACAGGGGAAAAATATTTTTGAAACCCTACTTGTTTTAAAAATATCTCTGTTTTACCGTCACACTTTATTTTTAGCTAAAGTAGGTCTAGAATTATAGGTTAGACATTATTTTCCTTCAGAGTTTTGGAAACCTCATTCAATTATCTCTAGTTTTTAATGTTGATGAAAAATAGAAAAAAAAGCCAGATTCCCAATATTTTAAGAATTACTATATTATCCATCTGCAACACAGAACTTCATAAGATCTACTCTTTGCTCCCAATGTAATGAAAAATGATGATAACATGTCTAAGTGTGGGATTTTTATGATTTAAAATCCCTTTTCTTCAGTTCTGGGAAATTTTCTGGAATCATATCTTTGACAATGAGGTTACTAACAAATTTTCTCTATTTGTTTTCTCTGTATGGTATACTCTGGTCTGGTCTTTTTTTTTTTTTTTTAATTTTCCCATCTGTCTTTTTTGCTCCAATTTTCTGTGAATATTGCTAACTATATCTTCACTCTGTTTTACTGAGTTTTTATTTTCCAATTTGATATCAATTTTTACTTTTTGAAAGGTTTTAAAATTTTGTTCTCTGACAATTTCTATTTATACTAGTAGCTTTGATTTTTCTATGGATGCAATATATTTATCCTTATCTCCTTGATAATATTAATGGATATTTATATTTGGATTCTTCATTTTTAAAATTGAAATATAATTTATATACCATAAAAGCAACCTTTAAAAATGTACAATTTCATGGTTTTTAGGGAATTCACAAGGTTGGTAAATAACACTAATTCCAGAAGATTTTCCTAACCTTCAGAGGAAACCCTGTGCTTGTTGGCAGTCACTTTCCATTTCCCTTTCCTTTAGCTGTTAACAGTTAATCTCCTTTCTATCTTTATGGATTTACCTCTTCTGGACATTTCATATCAATGGAGTCATACAATATGGGGCCTTTTGTACTTGGCTATTTTCTTTAGCATAATATTTTCAAAGTCCATCTAACTTGTAGCATATAATAACAGCACTACATTCTTTTTTATGGCTGAATAATATTTCATCATATGGATGTATCAATTTTGTGTATCCATTCATTGGTTGAAGGGACAGTTGGGTTGTTTCTGCATTTTGGCTATTATAAATAATGCTGCTATGAACATTTGTATTAAGTTTTATAGTAACACATGTTTTCAATTCTCTTAGGTATATACATGGAGTAGAATTGTTGGGTTAGGTTATAAGTCAACATTTAAATTTTTGAAGAACTGTCAAACTTTTCTCCAAAGAGACTATACCATTTTACATTTTTAGCAGCAATACATGAGGGCTCCAATTTCTTCACATTCTCACCAACATTTATTATCTTCCATTAAAAGAATTAAAGGCATCTGAGCATGTGTGAAGTGGCATCTCATTGTGATTTTGATTTGTATTTCCCTGATGAATAATGATATTGAGCATTTTTCCATGTCCTTCTTTGCCATTTTTAAATCTTTTTTAAAGAAACATCTACCCAGGTTCTTTGCATGTTTTTAAACTGGCTTCTTTTTCTTTTATTTATTTTTTTATTTTTAGTATTGAGTTATTTAGAAGTTTTTAAATATATTCTGGATGTAACCCTGATTAGACACATGATTTGCAAATATCTTCTTTCATTCTTTGGGTTATTTTCTTTTGTGATAATGTGCTTTGAAGCACACAAGTTTGGGAATTTTAGTTCAATTTATTTTCTTTTTTTAGCTGTACTTTTGAATCATATTCATGAAATAATTGCAAAATCCAATATCATAAAGATTTTCTCCATTGTTTTCTTCTAAGAGTTTTATAGTTTTAGCTATTAAACTTAAGATTGATCTATCTTGAGTTATTATTTGTGTATGGCATGAAGTATAGGTCCAAATTCATTGTTTTGCATGTGGATATCCAATATTCCTAACACCATTTGTTAAAACAAAACAAAACAAAAAACTATTTTTCCTCATTTAAAGGTCTTAACATTGAAAGTTGTAGCTGTATGTGTTCATTTCTGGACTTTCAATTCTATCCCATTGCTCTGTAAGTCTATCCTTATGCCAGTACCGCATTGTCTTAATTATTGTAGTTTTGTAATAGGTTTTGTATGAGTACACGAAGTATGAGTACTCCAACATTGTTCTTTTCAAGATTGTTTTGGCTATATTGGGACTCTTATAGTTCCATATGAATTAGGATTAGCTTGTCCATTTATTAAAATAATACAGTTAGAATTTTAATAGAGATTGTGCTGAATCTATAGATCAATTTGGTGATATCACCATCTTAATGACATCATGCTTTCCTATTGTGAATATGGAATGACCTACTATTTATTTAGGTCTTCCTTAATTTCTTTCTGTAAGATATTTTGATTTTTAAAGCATAGATTTTACAAATAAAATTATTTTTAAGTATTCCTCTTTTTGATGCTATTTTTAAATTTTATTATAGATACTCTTTATTTGGTTGAGAAAGTTCCCATTTTTTCTTAGTTTCTTAAGTGTTTTAAATCATTAAACAATGTTACATTTTGTCATTTTTCAGTATTCAATGAGATAATCATGTGTTTTTTCCCTTTTATTCTCAATATGGTGCATTACATTGATTAATTTTATATATTGAAACACTTTTGCATTCCTGGGATAAATCTCACAAACTCATGATTTATAATCCTTGATATATATTCATAGATTGATCCATTTCATCTAAATTTTCTAATTTGTTGACCTATAATAATTTAGAATACTTCCTCATACTTCTTTTTATTTTTGTGAGGTTAAGAGCAATGTCCCTTCTTTCATTCTGGCATTAATAATTTGAATTCTTCTCTCCTTTTTTTTTGCTTGGTCATTCTGGCTAAAGTTTTGTCTATTTGTTGATCTTTTCAAAGAACCAACATTTGGTTTCATTGATTTTTCTCTGTTGTTTCCTTATTCTCTATTTTGCTCATTCAAACTGTAATATCTATTATTTTTTTCCTTCTGATTGCTTTGGGTTTAATTTGCTCTTCTTTTTCTAGTTTCCTATATGAAAGTTTAGATTATTGATTTGAGGTCTTTACTGTTTTTAATGTAGATGTTTAAAACTGTAAATTTCCTTCTGGATAGTGTTTTCATTTCATCCCCAAAATTATGCTGTGTGTTTGTTCCTCTTTGTCAAAGTATTCTCTATTTTCCATTGTGATTTCTTCTTTGACCTATTGGTTACTTAGAAGTGTGTTATTTAATTTCCACATTTTTGAATTTGTCAAATTTCCTTCTGTTATTTATCTCTAAGTTCATTCTCTTGTGGTGAGAGAGTGTGATTTGTATGTTTTCAATTATTTGAATTTGTTAAGACTGATTTAGTAGCCTATCCTAGAAAATGTTCCATGTGTATTTGAGAATATGTATGTTGCTATTGTTTGTTGGAGTGTTCTATAGATGTCTGGTATGTCTAGTTGGTTTACAGTGTCAGCCACGTCTCCTATATCCTTATGGTCATCAGTCTAATTGTTTATCTATTATTGAAAGTGGGCAATTGAAGTCACCAGCTACTATTGTTGAATTGTTTCTTTCTCCTTTCAGTTCTATTAGCATATGCTTCATGTATCTTGGGGCTTTGTTGTTAGGTTTGTAACTGTTTTATCCTCTTGATGAATCAAAAGTAAGTCTTAAAATTGGGTAGTGTCAGTCCTGACTTTGTTCTTCTCCTTCAGTATGGTGTTGGTTATTCTGCGGTAATTTGCTTCTCCAAATAAATTTAGAATCAGTTTGTCAATAAAAACAAAGTAACTTGCTGGTATTAGGAGTGGGATTGAATTAAATTTATAGATTCGGTTTGATAAGAACTGATATTTTGATGATATGGAGGCTTCTTATCCATGAACATGGACTCATATGAAATTTGGAAGTGAGTTATAATCATTAAAATTGAAAAAGAGAGGGGCGCCTGGGTGGCTCAGTCGGTTAAGCGTCTGACTTCGGCTCAGGTCATGATCTCGCGGTCTGTGAGTTCGAGCCCTGCGTCAGGCTCTGTGCTAACAGCTCAGAGCCTGGAGCCTGTTTCAGATTCTGTGTCTCCCTCTCTCTCTGACCCTCCCCCGTTCATGCTCTGTCTCTCCCTGTCTCAAAAATAAATAAACGTTAAAAAAAAATTGAAAAAGAGGGATAGAGAAATTTCTTTTTGTTGGTGCAGCATTTAAGAATCTCAGAGGTTGCAAGTCTATTCTAACAAGTAAAAAGCTGAAAAGTCTGAAAAATCAGCAACTCTACTTACATCTCTCAGAGAAGTGAGATCGCAGGACAAACCACTGCCCCCAAATTAGAGAGACAGAGAAGCAAATATACAACTTACCTGAACAGAAACCCACAAGCAGAAAACTGAACTGGAACCAATATTGAGGTAGGAAAACCTGAACTATAATTGATGAATTTCTGAAAGCTCTGTGTGTACAATCTGAGAGCTAAAAACTGCAAGGAAGCCTAGTTAAAAGGGATCCCCCATCTGTACTTCTGGGAGTTCAACCAAGTTGTCACAATAAATATCAGAGAACCCCCCCCCCCAATACTACAGGTAGAGAGAGGGGGAAAGTAACCATTTTGAAATATGCCAGAGCATTCCCTTCATTTTAGCAGGGCCTGTGCTCAAGAGAAATTATTCTACCAGAGCCTAATCTACTAGGGGAAGGGAAATACCCAACTCTAGTCTGTTCTATTCTTCCAGATAGAAGAAGGGAAATACTCAGGTTTTATTTCATCTAGTGTTCCACATAGAAGAAGGGAGATATCCATTTCTGATCCCCCTGCCACTCTGTGCCACCAAATAATGGGGGAGACTGAGAAGCACTGGTAAAGTTCATAGTCCAGAGGCATAGGCTTACCAAAACTGACTTAATCATAGCACTACAGAATACTTTCCGTTTCAGCATAACTTCCTACCACCAACTGGGTGGCTCAGTTGGTAAGTGTCCAACTTCAGCTCAGGTCATGATCTTGAAGTTCATGAGTTTGAGCCCCACATTGGGCTCTGTGCTGAAAGCTCAGAGCCTGGAGCCTGGATTCTGTGTCTCCTTCTCTTTCTGCCCCTCCGCTGCTCGTGCTCTGTCTCTCAAAATATGAATAAACATTAAAAAAATTAAAAAAAAGAAAAGCAAAAAGTAAGAAGACTAAAAAATGGAACAATAGATTCAAGAACAGTGGCACAATTCCAAAATATGTCATATATAAATAATAGGAATATCAGTAGGAGAAGGAAGAGAAAAAAAGAAGAGAAGAGATATTTGAAGCAATAATGAGAATTTCCTCTGGTTAATGTTAGACACAAGACCATAGACATGGGAAGCTCAGAGAAACCAAAGCATAATTAATGCCAAAAAATCCAATACCTAGGCATATCATATTCAAAACAGAGAAATCAAAGGTTAGGGAAAAAATCTTGTAAGATGCCAGAGGAAAAAAACCCCACATTACCACATGACTTCTTATAAACCATGCAAACAAGAAGAGAGTATAGTGAACAATTTTTTTAAATTTATTTATTTACTTTTAGAGAGACAGAGACAGCACAAGTGGGAGAGGGGCAGAGAGAGGAAAGAGAGAGAATCCCAAGCTGCTAATGCAGAGCCCAATTTGGGGCTAGAACCCACAAACCTGCAAGACCATGACCCAAGCTGAAACCAAGCGTTGGATGCTTAATCAACTCAGCCACCCAGGTGCACTAGTACAGTGAACTATTTAAAGTGTTGAGGAAAAAAAACCCCACCAACCCAGAATTCTATACCCTATAAAATTATCTTTCAGAAAAGAAGAAATAAAGACTTACTTAAAACATTGAGAGAATTTTTCCATTAGACTTGCTTTGCAAGAAAATTTAAAAGAATTTGCTCAGAGAGAAAGAGAATTATAAAGGTCAGAAACTCATATGTACATAAACAAAGAACATTAGAAAAGGTAATAAGCACAAGTAAATAAAATCTTTGTTTTTTAAATTCTTAATGGATCGATAAGTTCTTTATTCTTAAATTTTCTAAAAGATAATGGTGTATTCAAATGATAATAGCAAGAATGCATTTAATTATGTATGCTTCTGTATTATAAGTTTGTGCTTTTATGTCATATGCATTATTATAGTTCATGTATAAGTGAAATGAATGGAAGCAATGATATAAGTATTGGTAGAGGGAATTGGGAATATTGTGTTGTTATAAGATACTTGTACTATTGATGAGATGATGTTACTTGAAAGACTTGAGTTAGTTGTAAATGTAAATTGCAAATTCTAAGGCAATCACTAAGTATAGTTAAAAAAAAGGTATAACTGATCTTCTAAGAAGGGAAAGAAAATAGAATCAGATAAAAATTTCAATGAAAATCAAAAAAGACAGAGAAAGAAATAAGGACAAAAATGGGGAGAAAGAACAATGGACAGAAAACTAACAAATATGGTAGATATTAATCCGATTATATCAATAATCAGTTTAAATGTCAATGGTTGAAATACACTAATTAAAAAAACATTGTCAGAGTGGATCAAAAAACAAGGCTCACTTAAATGTTGTTTATCTGAAACCCACTTGAAATGTAAAAACAAATATAGATTAATATTAATGAGATGATGATGGCTCAGTCAGGTAAGCGTCTGACTTCAGTTCAGGTCATGATCTCACAGTCTGTGAGTTTGAGCCCCACGTCAGGCTTTGTGCTGACAGCTCGGAGCCTGGAGCCTGCTTCAGATTCTGTGTCTCCCTCTCTCTCTCTCTGCCCCTCCCCTGCTCAGGCTCTGTCTCTCTCTATCTCAAAAATAAACATTAAAAAAAATTTTTAAGTATTAATGAAATGATGAAAGGTATACCATACTAAGATTAGTCAGAGTAAAGATGAAGTAGCTATGTTAACTTCAGACAGAACAGGCTTCAGATTGAGGAAAAGTAACAAAGATAAGGAGGAGCATTACATAATGAAAAAGGGAACAAGTCTCCAAGAAGATATAAAAAACAGCCTTTCATATGTACACTTCTAACAGCAGAGTCAGAATCCAGGAAGCAAAACTTCATAGAAATGCAAAGTGAAATATATGAATCCACTCTCATAGTTGTAGACTTCAACATCACTCTACTGGAAAGGGGCAGATCTGGCAGGCAGAAAATCAGGAAGGACATAGTTAAAGTCAGTAGTACCATCAATCAATTGGCTGTAATGGACATCTGTACACTACTTCACTCAACAACAGCAGAATTACACATTCATTTCAAGCTCACATGGAACATTCTCCAACGTAGACCACATTCTAGACCATAAAACACACCTTAACAAATTCAAAAGAGGTGAAATCATACCAAGTGTGTTCTCAGACTACAGTGGAGAATAACCGACAACTTGAAGATTAACCAACATACTTCTAAATAATACATGGTTAATTATAAGAATTACAAGAAGAAAATACAATATAAATTGAAAAATTTTTGAACTAAATGAAAATAAAAATACAACTTATCAATATTTATGGGATGAAGTGAAAGCAGTGCTTAAAAGGAAATTTATAGCATTGAGCACATATATTGGAAAAGAAGACCTATTGAACACCAATAATTTAAACTTCTATCTTAGGAAACTAGAAAAAGAAGGGCAAATTAAATGCAAAATATGAACAAGAAAAGAAATAATAAAAAATATATCTGAAATCAATAAATTTGGAAAGAAGAAATCAATAGAGTCAACAAGACAATGTGTAATTCTTTGAAAAGATGAATAAAATTTATAAGCCTCTAGTCAAGATAATTATGAAAAAAAGAGAGAAGACACAAAATACTAATATCAGAAATAAAAGGAACATTATTATAGATCTCATGAATATTAAATGGATAATAATGGAAGACTATGAATAATTCTATGTCCACAAATTGATAATCTAGATCAAATGAACCAATTCCTGAAAAGACACAATCTGACAAAACTCATACAAGAAAGAATGAACTATCTGAATAAGCCCATATCTATTATAGAAATTGAATAAAAAGTTAATAACCTTCCAAAGTATAAAGCACAGGCCCAGATGGGTTCACTTGTGAGTTCTGTGAAATTTTTAAGACATTATACCAGTTCTCTACAATAGCTTCCAGAATAAAAAGCAGAAAGAGCATTTCCTAACTAATTTATGAGACCAGCATCACTCTGATAGAAGATCAAATAAACACATCACAAGAAAAGGAAACCACAGAGTAATATATCTCATGAACATGATACAAAACTCTTCAACAAAACATTAGCAAATCAAATTAAACAATACATACAATGAATTATACATTATGAACAAGTGAAATTTATTGTAGATATATATAAGACTGTTTCAGAATTCTAAAATTAATTAATATAATCCTCCATATCATCAGGCTAGAGAAGAAACTAATGATATAATATCAATATTATAATACACAAAATCTTATAAATAAGTGAAGAAAAAATACTTGGTGATATTCAACTCCTATTCATGACAAAAAATAAATAAATAGAAAAAAAAAAGCTAGCAGCAAACCAGGAATAGAAAGGAACTTTCTCAATTTGATAAAGAATACCTACAAAAACAAACAAACAAACAAACAAACTCTGTGGCTAATATCATTCTTAATGGTGAGAAACTTGAAATTTTCCCACTAAGATTATGGGGAAGGCAAGGTTGTTGTATCTAACACTCCTTGTCAACATTGTACTGGAAGTTCTAGTTAATGCAGTCAGACAAGAAATGGAAATAAAAGATATGCAGTTTGGAAATGGAGATATGAAACTTTCTTTTATTTTTACAAACGACATGATTTTCTATATACAAAATCTGAAAGGTGTAACAACAACAACAAAACACTCCTTGAACTAATAGGAAGTTATAACAAAGTTGCAGGATACAAGATTCATGTACAAAAGTCAATCATTTCCCCATATATCAACCATGAACAAATGGAAATTGTACCTTGCAAATAGACTTTTGAGTCTCCTTTACTTCACAAAGCCAAATTCTCAGTCACCACTTCCAACATATAGACCTGGAATCCATAATGTATGTGGCTTCACCTAAACTCACCAACATTTCTAGTCCATGAAGATGTTTATCTTTCCTTTGAGCCACCCTATGTTTTTTTCCTCCCATTTTTTTTTTCTTTCTTATGAGCTATTGCTTTGTATTTGAGGTGAAGGAAGTGAGTCAAAGCATGAATTCAATACACCATCTTTACAAACATCCTTTGACGTGCTATTTAATAGATTATTTTCATACTTTTCATACGCCTAGCTCGTCATGCTCTTCCACATGTTTTGATGCTTCTTAATGCCTTGAACATGTCAAGGTCTTTCTTACTTTAAAGTCATAATAAACAATTTCTTCTACCTAAGACAGTCTTGTTCAAGCTCTTCACATGGCTGATATTCATCTTCCAGGTCACCTCACCAGAGAAGAAATCCCTGTTTAGTCAACATATGTGGGTCCTCCTCCCTTTCCCCATGATTTATTTATTTATTTATTTATTTATTTATTTATTTATTTAACCTCAGGATCCTTTTGGGTTCCCTCAGAGAATTAATTAAGATTAATAATTTATTATTTATTGGTTTATTGCCTGGTTGTATGACTTTTCCCCCTATCAGAAGGAAAGCTTCTATACAGGACATGTCTATGGAGGTTGTGTAGTTCAGCCACTGTTGGGCATTTGTTGAATGAATATACAACAATTGCCTCTTTTATGAATGAGGCATAGCAGTGCTAAGTAGGAATTGACTTTACATACATAAAATTTGTAAGAGTCTAGATTGTTAAGATATCCTCTTTTTTTCTCCTCATAAGTATAATGGGTGGACTAAACTCTAAATCAGTAGAGTACATCATTAGGATGTGGTAAAGAGATTGACATTTTTAGGTTACGAATCAGGCACAGTTATTGAAAAATTATTTAAAATTATCATAAGGAAACAAGTCTTTGCATCCAAAGATAATCCCTTGAGTTATTTATGCTGCATTTCTCTGTGTTTGCTTTAGGTTTTCAAAAACACTTTTATTTTCTCAACTCAAAGACTGTAAAATTTGAGAACTGGTGATGGAAAATTAGTGTAAGATTTACTTGAGCTCAGAAGCAAAATTTTAGATACTTGTTCAAGACTTATCTTATTCACTGAAGCATAACACCTTGACATGATTAAAAGCCTCCAGTGACTAATTCCCACATGAATTTTGTAAGTCATTCTTTTACTTCAGAAATATTTTGGAACTTCTTAAAGGTGTAGACTTGGACCAAACAAAATGAATAATTACTTAGAGCTGGAGTTTCTAAGAGCTTCAGTAGAAATGAGTTAGATTTTCAGGGTCAGATAAATGAATACTTAAGTATTATTCAATAGCATCTTTTTCTGTTGACAAATGCAATTGATGGAAAATATGCTTGTACATAATGTGCTCTATTTTCTTACCAAAATATGTGAATTATAAATGGAATTCTATGGTTTGGAACGAACATGAACTTGAATTAGGAAATTTAATTAAATATGGAGCAGTGGAGAAAGTGTGTTGGGGGGGCAGTGGTAAAGGGAACCAAAGCTCTTACACTCTTGTAGTGTGTTCAGTGTTTACAAAAACCTGCCAAATTTTGAATCCCTGTATACCATGGGATAAAGCACAATATGAAAATTCAGCTTCTGTCTTAGTCATCTATTCATATACACTATATTAGCTTGGGACGTTAAAGAAATATTTTAGTAACACCGCAAGAATTGCAGCCAACAATCTTTTCCGGGTTATGTGCAAAGTAAACAGTGACTAGGAAGGAAACTTACTCAGTTAGAGAACTTTAAATTTTTATAACTATAACTTTTGGTATAGGGGGAGGAAATGAAATTAAGTTGCTAGGCTGTTAATGAAGGCTTTATTTAGGTATAGTATCTTTTCACGAAAAGCATATGTTGCATATCCTTTAGGATGGTAAGATCTCAGAAAAATTAATAAGGACCATTCTAATTTGGACAAAAACAGTAAGAGAGCTATTTGTGAATTGGAAAATGGAATATTTGCCAACCAACAAGGAATTCCTTTGAAGACAGGGTTTCAATTCCTTTTGACTATGAGGAGGAGTCATGGACAGATCTTGTACCAAGAGATGTTGCAACAGAAGTGATATTTTTAATATTCATTATTATTTTGTGCATATTTTTCTGAGATAATTGTCTGTCTTCATGCCCTCTCATATCTTATCTGTGCCGTTACTGTTTCAGGCATAGAGTAAAACCTTCAATCAACTCTTTTTGTAAAGCACCTAGTGTTGTTGTCAAATAAATCATGAATAAATACTTTTTAAAAATACTTAAAAATCTAAGGGGATCATTGTACTCTTTATAGGTTCATATTATTTTCTTGAATTTTTCAAAACGTTGCTTCTATCTTCTTAAATTGACTTTGAGCAGTTTTGCAGGCAGTGTTCATTATCACTCTTACTCTTACTCTTCAGCTCTCAAGCTTTCGAGTTCTACTAGAGCCACAGTAGTTATTTTCCTGGTGATCTCCATACAATATAAAGAAACCAGATCAGAAGACCTGCTTATTTTATTTCTTCAGCTTGTCTACTCAGTACTTAATATTTTATTTTCATTTTCATTGAGATAGGTATTGTTGTGATAATATTACAGATCCAGGCAAAAAAAGTTAGATTCCAAAGAGCCTAATTGATGGTGGATGTTTTTTGTCCCTGTACCGGCCTCTGGAATTCTCAACTTTGGGACTGTGATTTTGTTACATTATTATCCCCATTGCTTTTACCTTCACACTCACTCCATGTCTAGGCATGTTTGTTTCCAATGAGAAGGGCTGGGAGGGAGTCAAGAAAATATTTGCCTCATAACCAAGAAGGAAATTGGCTTACACCCTGAAAACATATCACATTTGAGCCCAGAGATAGAGGCAAACACACTACTGGGCTCATTTTATGTAAAAAAAAATTGCAGTATTCATTCAACCTTGCTTTCCCAAATTAGAGATAGTGCAGCAGTATACTTGAGAGCCCAGCTCTGGACTGTTCTGACCACTGAGATTTTAAGTCTATCCCCACCAGTTTCTATTTACGTAACATTAGATTTATTCATTAGTTTTGAAAATATGAGAGCCTACAGCTTTTAAAAAATATTATCCCTCTTGATTAGTAATCTCCCTTTCTCTATGTCCCTATAAACTATGCCTTCACAACCATGCATTTTAACTTCACACCTCATTTTTCCCCTCTACTAGGGTTAAAAGGAAACACACATATACACACACAGTAGAAACAAAATAAAAACAATAAAAACAAAGTAAAAATTTAAAAGTAGATTTTGAAAGAGAATCCTGGTATACTATAAGGAAAAACCAGTTAAGAACTAAAACATAATTTGGCACATGATTAAATTTAAAGTCTTTATTTATTTATTACATTTATTTATTTTTGAGAAAGAGGAAAGAGCATGAGCAGGGGAAGGGCAGAGAGAGAGTGAGACACAGAATGCAAAGCAGGCTCCAGGCTCCGAGCTGTCAGCACAGAGCCTGACTTGAGGGTGGAACTCATGACCCATGAGATAATGACTTGAGCCGAAGTCAGATGCTCAACTGACTGAGCCACCCAGGTGCCCCTAAAGTCTTACTTTAAAAACTAAACCAGAAAAATGGAAATACTGAACAATCCCATTCAAGAAAAACCTATGAGATATAGTCTACATGTTATAACTGGATTCTAAAGGAGAAAATCAGGAGAAAAAAAAAGAAATATGGGGAATATAGCTATATGAACTTGTCTTAAGTTTAGATATGGTGATTGCAGATGGATAAGGGACAAAGAATGATTCACATTAAAAAATTCAGGCATATTTTGTCAGTAAATTATCATATCACCTTGGGAAAATCTCATAGCCTTCAGCTCTTAAAATGGAAGTATTTATTATCTCCTTGACTGAATGTTAACTTAATTATTGAATAAATATTGATAAGTAAGTGATCATGGAATTAATGTAACTGCTTGGAACTGAGGTTTCCATTTTGGTAATAGGTGATACTCATGAAAACTAATTATGTTTCCTGAAAAGGTCAGAAAAAATTAATAAATTAATGCTATTTGAAGAATGTATGTGAATTATGAGTACTTTAATTTTTTTGAGGGCAACAAGAATAGTTGGATTTACTCATACCTTAAAAATATTTTTTTGGAGTCAAAGCATGGAAATAATTATAAGAATTAAAAAATGAAAAGAAATCAAAACAGCTGACTTTACCCAATTAGACCAAATAAGTTATGAAATCACATGTGTGAGAATAATAAATCTTATTCAGAAACTTCAGATATTTTTACTGATATTGGCAGCTGTTCTAAGTTCAAGATAGTTATATAATAGGTGGATTTTTATGCTGCGTGCTTTGGTCTGACAATCCTTGTGCTTTACTCCCTTTCTTACAGTGAGTCCTGAATAATTAAATTCTCAAAACAAAGCCAGAGTCTACCTGTTATTTAAGCAATGGGAAAGTAGTCAAGAATAGAGAAAATTTGGGTTTAATTTTTTTTCTCATTGATGACAGTAAACAGTTGATTCAGCATGTGTTTTTCTCCTCCAGTGATCAGAATTTTAATATTGAATTACTTAGATTTATGAGAAAAAAAATGTTCCCCGACATCCTATTTTTTTATATGTGATTTTTTTTTACAGTTGACTTTAACATAAAATTCTAGGTTCCAGAGAAAGATGCTTAGTGTCTCACTTTTTTCCCCTAAGTGATTAGTATCTTAGTTTGTGTTCCCAATACCTTTGACAATAGATATGGCAAGGGTTGTACTACTATAATTTCATAGATACAGTTCTCAAGACACAAGCTAACCAAACATTCCTTCTGCTCAGGGCTTTTCCTACTAACCCAAAGAGGAAAAAAAAGATCCCAATTCTTTATTATCCAAGTTGCTGGAATCTGCAGATTCAGGGTCCCAATCTAAACTTGGTAGACAATAAAGGTGTCAAAGAGGAAGCCAGAAGTCAGATACCACTGACCCTGATTCTTATGCATGTCCCCCACTGGACCAAACCATTTTATTTCACCTGCAGATACTATTTAGAATGAAAAGAGAAAGTTTATGGAGTAGATAGTCAACTGGCAGTCTTCAACTCAGCCTCCCCCAAATTTCTGCTAAAATACTTACACAGACAGTAAAACATAAGAAAATTCCTTAACATCAAACTCTTGGAGTGATCATCAGTTTATTTCTAAGATCTAAGAGAATCATTCACTTACCAGAGGACTCCTTTCATGTTCTTTTGCTAGGAATAGTTTTAATTGCCATTCACGAAAGGTCCTTCAGAAGGGACAGTTTTTTCCTCTCCAAACATACACTTGCTGCCATCTTATTTTCTCTCGATGGATTTTTTGTTTGTTTGTTTGTTTTAAGATATCATGTCTTCTTTAATCCAATTGATGATAGTGAATGTTTTTATTTAAATTAAGCTCCTTCTTTTTTTCCAATAAATGATATTTATGTACATTCTTTCTGTGAGGTCCTGAGATGACAGTATTTTTGCATGGTTTTTCCACAAAGGGCCTAACTAAGGTCTGTACTAAACAGAAAAGTGGGCAGCAGTTTCTCTTTTGAGGCACTAGTTTTTCAGCCAATTAGAGAATCTTCTCTTTACCTCCTCTGTCTCAGCATTAACCTGTCAGAGAGCAACTGGGAAGACACTGACTTGAGCAATCACATTCTGAGAGTTAAGCTGGGGACAGGGATAAAATTTCATAAGTAATTTATTTTGGAAGAGAGCAGAAATTCAGGGAGCAATAAGCATTGTTCATATATATTTTCATAGTTTTGTCTCTAAATATGAAGATTATAAAACATGGATTTTTTCAGATTAATGGATAAACACGTATGTGATTTGTTAAATATGCCAAATCCCCTCCACCTCAGGAGATGTATCATTTAACATTCATCCCAGTGATATTGAAAGTTCATGTGTCCCCACAGCCTCACAAATTATTTTGTCATATTTTTAGATTTTTTTCCAATTAGATGAGAAATAGTAGCACAGGATCGTTTCAATTTGCGTTTTTCTTATTTTGAATGAGATTAGTTACCTTTTCCTATTATTAAGAGCCGTTTATATATCTTCTTTTTTCCTCATGTGTGTTGTCTCCCTGCTAGCTAATTTATTCTATAGGGCAGTGAGAATTTTTTGTTTTCTATTTTCAAAAGTTCTTTATGTATTAGGAATGTAAACTCTTTGATATAATTTATATTTTTGTCATTTTATTATTTTATTTTTACTTTGACTATGGCAAGACACTTTATATAAAAAAGTAGTCAAATTTACATACTTTATTTTTATTGCTTCCAGATTTTGATTTATAGTTTGGAATTCTTTTTCCTACTTCAAAGTTACAGAAAAATTCACCAATCATTGATTTAAAATATTGGTTTTAGTTTTTACATAAAAATCTCTCTTTCATTTTTTTAATTTGTTCTTGTATATGGTATAAAAAATGAATCTGACTTTTGGTTTCAGCTTTAACATATAAAGAACTTGGAAGTCATCACTCCCATTCTTACAATAAAAAAAGTTACACACATTGAAAATCAGTGACTTTTTGGATCCATCAGAGAACTGGTTTCAGGGAAAACTGCCACTGGATATTCTAGAAAGACAGGGGATTCCAGAGAGTCACACCTGAAGTCTGCTTATTTGGAGAAGGAGCCGCTAGAGCCATAAACTGATAGGAACACTTAAATAGTAATTTTGATGAACTGTTAAATTCCTCACTGTTGTCACTTATACCTACAGGAACCCACCCCATGTTCTAATGTTGAAGATTTCAAAAAGATCCCCTCATGGCTCTGTTGAAGCAAGGGAAGAGTAATTATTGTAAAATGTGCAGAGAGTTCTCCATGAGAAAGAGCTAGTCTTCAGAGGACAGTACTTTACTAAAATCTTATTTGACCTTGTTGAAGGGCATTCCTCCCATTCAGACTTCCTCAACTCATTGGTCTCTCACTTAAATGGAAAAATAAAAAGCTATATCATTAGCGTAACATCTGTGCAGACTCTCGTTACAGTGTGCAGATACAAGTCTACTACCAATAGACTGAGACCTGATCATAAAACTATGTCATACTTCTCCTACCCCACATCTTACCACTCGACCCACAGAGCTGCAGTAAAATACAGTCAATTATAGCTAAAATAGCTTCAAAGAAGAAACTCTGTCTGAAGAGGAGTATTTAGGGAAGCCCAAAATCAAGAGAGAAGACTACAGCATGAACATTAGAAAAATATGAAGCCCTTGAAAGCTTCAGCAAATACTAAACAGTCCAACTCCTAGGCAGATTAACATAAGTCCTCACACTAAGGGCCTATCAGCTTCAGTCCCTATTACTTCATACAATATGTCCAGTTCTCAAAACAGTTATAATCATGCCAAAGGGAAGAAGAACAATCTGAAGAGAAAGCAGGCATCATAGCCATACTTAATATGAAACAGATGTTGGAGTTTCCAAGAATGTAATAAAATAACATGATTAATATGGGTTAAAAGATCTAATGGAAAAAGTCGATAATATGCAAGAACAGATAGGGATATTATTAAGCAGAAAAGTGGAAACCCTAAGGAAAAAGACCAAAAGGAAAGGCAAGAAATCAAAAACATTTTAAGAGAAATGAAGAATGCCTTTGATGAGCTCATAAAAAAGAATCAGTAACCTTGAAGACTGGCCAATAGACACTTCCCAAATTGAAAAGGCAAGAAAGAAAAAAGGAAAAAAAAAAAAGGAAAGAAAGGAAAAATAGAACATCCAAGAATTGTGGAACAATTTCAAAAGGCATAATCTGTCTAATATTTTACATAATAATAACTGAAAACTTTTCAAAATTAATGACAGACACAAAACCTGGGCAAAATTTAGGGGCTCTTTTAGGGCACGGGATGAAGATCTTCAAAGAATCATTTGATAGGTTGGAGGAATCTGACAATGGAATGTGGAATGTGACAAAACAATCAAGTTGTATTATAAATACAATATAACTCATGGAAGTGGATGGGGAAAAAGATACTGACCTAAGTAACTTTGGAAATGAGAAAAGTCCATAAGAACAGGGCAAAAGAGACGCTGTTTAAAGCACTTTACCCTAGTTAATAAAGTTGTATTCCATGGAGGTAAAAATGAACAGTTCTAATAGTGTTATGCATGTATACTTGCAATTGGAAAATTTATTAACTAGATGACAGATGGTAGGAGCCAGATTTTTCAGTATGACTATAAAAATAAACAAGGGGATGGGTTAGAATCATCCATAAGGCAGTGGATTAAAGTTGGAGATATCGATATGAATTCATATTAGCTTAAGATAAATACAAATGCTTACACATAGAAGTTTTTATAGGTGTATGTAGATATACACGTTGGTATACACACACATATATTTTCTTATGATGTCAACAGTGAGAGCCTAGAAGCAAGGACACCTCAGTAGCGACCAGCACACCACCTAGCACGCATATCTTGTTCTCTAACAGCATTCTCAGTAAAAGGGACCAGAGTTCCATGGTGAAATGACTGATTCTAGGACTGGGGCAGAAAATACACAGGATAAACCTGGAGCATCTTTAGTGCCAGAAAATAAAGCAGTGCTAAAAAAAATCCAACAACGTTGGGGTGTGTCAAAGGACCACAGTTGACAATGGGTAGAGGTCCCAATGGCCAAACCTGGAACAATTTAAGTAACATCATAAATAAGGTAGTATTGAACTATAATTGAACTATAATAGTATTGAACTATAATATAATTATTATAATTATAAACTGTAATTGAATTATATTGAAAGTATAAGCCAAATATCTGTATTGATATTGATAAATGAATGAAGTGATACAAAATTGGAGAGACTAAATGAATTTCACATATAGAATAATTCCAAATAATTTATATATGTACTTTGAATTTAACTCCTCACTGCTTCGGTGTGGGTCACACTTAGTGACTTCTTTCCAAAAGGACAGAATGAAAAGAAGCAAAAGAGACTAACTACAGTGAAGCAATCTGAGAAACTTTACCTCAGCCAGGTGGCCAAAGTTGATATCAACAATGACAAGATATGTTGACAGTATGTATCCTTGATATGCTATAATGAAAAAGGCACTTCACCTCTGTGGTCTTCCTCCCAAAACTACATAGTCTCAGTCTAAGCATGAGAAAACCATTCGACAAATCCTGATTGAGAGACATTCTCCAAATACCTGGCCAGTACTTCTCAAAACTGTCAAGGTCATTAAAAAACAAGGAAAGTCTCAGAAACTCCAGAAGCCTAAAGAGATATGACA
Source organism: Lynx rufus (assembly GCF_022079265.1). Lineage (NCBI taxonomy): Eukaryota > Metazoa > Chordata > Mammalia > Carnivora > Felidae > Lynx > Lynx rufus. Next base: position 7,471,270 of record NW_025814829.1, read on the forward strand.
ACTAAATGTAATGTAGTATCCTGGGATCCTGGAATAGAGAAGAACAACATCAGGCACAACAAAAGAAAACTGAAAGAAGTATAGACTTCAGTTAATAATAATGTATTAATACTGGTTCATTAATTGTAATAAATACCCAACAACATAAAATGTTAATAAGTGAAACAGGATGTAGAGTACATAGGAACCCTGTGTACTATCTTTGGAATTCTTCTGAAAGTGTAAATCTGTTATAAAATGAAACATTTAAAAATTAAGCTGAAACTAAAATTATAAGGAGATCTAGGTAAACCAATTTTTTCCAATAAATAAAGAAAAATACATTTCTCATATGCTAATCCATCAGTAGTCATATACAAAGATCCTTTGGGTATTTCAGAGGATCTACAATCAAACAGTAATACTGCCATTTATGGATCATAATACTAGAATTTTGCAAGCATTAGCTTACTTAAATATCAAAAAATCCTCCAATTTAAATACTGTTATCCTGAAGAAACCGAAGTCAAATCCCTTTGGCTCTAACTTCAAGGTGTAATGGCAGTCTGTCCACTTCTGAGTCCCTTTATCCTGTACCACTTTCAGTTGGATTAGTGTAGTACTCTCCTTTGTATTTTCTTTTATGCTTTCTTTTCCCCACATAATAGCCAGAATCATCTTAGAGGACCTATTGTGCATCTGAGAAACATTTAAAGCCTTTATTGTTTCTAAGGTCAATAGTAATATCACTTAACCCAATTAGAATTATTGTTCACTACAAATAAAATATTTTTCCTTCTTAAAAAAAAATCTAATTTTATCTTTCCCATAGGAGTATCCATGATCTCAACACAGTTTATATGAAATAATATTTCTTACAATCAGTGATTTGCAGTGCTAACTTTATCATATAATATAATAATCTTGTATGTATAATTGGACCAATGTATTGTTCTTTCTGTTACACTGGTCTGTGTATTTATGTACCAGTACCACACTATTTTCACTATAGAGGTTTTATGGTATCTTTTCATGTTTGGTTAGGCTAGTCTTCATTTCTTGCTTTCCTTTTTCAAGGATTTCCTAGCTATACTTGCTTTTTTATTCTTTCTAATAAAATTTGTATTGTGATTTTGTAGCCCCAGAGGAACAGTATGTTTATTAAGATTATGTTAAATTAATAAATTTAGGAAGAACTTTTATCTTTATGATGTTGACTATTATTATTCAAGAATGTGTTGAATTCTTCCATTTCTTCAAGTCTACTTCATGTTACCCATTGTATGTTACAGTGTATTACCTATGTAAAATTCAAATGTTTCTTGTTAAGTTTATGCCTAAGTATCTTATTTATTTTTATTTTTACTATTGCAAATGGGGCTTCTCTTCCATTATATCTTCTTTCATGGTTATGTTTTAATCTATGAAGTCTATTAATTTTTATAACGTTATAGCTCTCTGATTTACTAGATTTTTTTGTTTGCATTTATTTTCACATGATTCAGGTTTTCCAAATGTGTAGTCATGTCACCTAGAGGTAGACATAATCTTTTCTAGTCCTTATGTTTCCAACTGCCTTCTTTTGGCTATTTGCATTGGCTATTACATCTACACAATATTCAATAGAAATCAACGTAGTAGACATTGTTATCTTTTCCTAACTTTGTAGGCACAGGTTCTAGTGTTTTTTTATTAAATAAGATGCTGATCTGTGTGCTGAAGTGCACACACACACACACATACAAATTAACTCATTCATGTTAAATTCATATATCTTCCATTTATATGTATATATTATATATATATTACATTTATGTATATAATTGAATGTTTTTTTAATATGAATGAGTGCTTGTTAAAGTCATTGTGTATCTTGCATTGATATATAGACAAATAATTGAATGTTTTTAATACGAATGAGTACTGAATTTTTGTCAAGTGTCTTTTCTCTGTTGAAGGATATGATCTCCATCTCTATTGGTATAACAGATTACATTAAGGGATTCTCTTATTTCAAATCATTCTTGCTTTCCTGGAGTGAGCATACTAGAATATGATGTGTTATTTTTGATTACTTCTTGTTGCTCTTTGCTGATATTTTTGCTGGGTTTTTGTATTGATATTCACACATGATATTGGTTTCTAGTTTTCTCTTTTAATGCAACCTTTGTCATATTTTTCAAATCAATGTTATTTTTATTTTATAAAATGAATTCAGAAGTTCCTCCTCATTTTCTATCCTCTGGAACTTCTGCAACTCTGGAAGTTAAGTAGAATTGAGATTTTCTTTTATTGAAAAGTTAGATTGAATTTCCCTGTGAATTCTTGTGGGCCTGTTCTTTACTCCTTGTTCATCTCTCATAATTGTTTAATATTATATAAACTTTCTGTTTCAACTGGAGAGTCTTTGGGCAAGTTATAATTTTCAAAACAAAAACTTCATTTCATCTGACAGTCTCCACCACTCAGCTGGAAACTCTCCAACAGCAATTATATGACACCAATTTGGTGTCCAACAAATCAGTTCGATTCTAAAAATAACATCATATTGTATACAGCTACCTGGAGTTAGCGCAGACCCTCTGGGTTAAGAGGCTGTGTCCCACAAAACTGTCCCCATTGGAGATGCCAGCTTCAAGTCCTGGGTCCTCAGGCTATTTGTAATTCTTACCAATTGTCTTGACTACATATTCAGAGGATCCCATGACCCCCTCTTCTGGTTTGATAGTTCTCTAGAACCATCACAGAATTCACCAGAAATTCTGTAGTTATGATTGTAGTTTTATTATAAAAGATATAGCCAAATGGAAGATGGAGGTGGGTACAGAGCTTCTCTGCCTTCTCCAGGCAGGCTACCCTTCTGGCACATTGATGTGCCCACCACCATGAAGGTTCCTGGAGCCTTATTATTTCAGTTTTTATCCAACCTCTAATCAGGTGCTTGGTATTATTTCTGCAGTGGCCAACCCCACCCTGGAAACTATCTAAAAGCCCACCATGAGTCAATTTTCAGCACATAAACTCAGGTATGATAAAAAGGAGCTCATTATGAATAGCAAAGCATACTCCTATCTTTAAGGAAATTCCAAGGGTTTTAGGAGATCTGTGCCAAGAACTGGGGACAAAGACCAAATATATTTTTTTATTATACCACAGGGAACATACTTTGTATTTCTTTAGTGCCTAGCTAGTATTGTGCTTAGCACCCGTAGTAAGTGTACAATAATTATATACTAAAGTAGTGAATGCAAGAGTGAATGAGCTGCATTAGTGCCAATTAGTAAGGCTGTGGTTTATTGCAGGAAGGAACTTGAAGTAGCCTTTGTACATGATATTTGATAATGCTAACTCACTGAATTCCCTTATGGACCTCCGAAAAGTGCAGATCACTCCAAAGCCCTACAACCCATGGCCCTGAAATCCTGATTTAAGAAACACCAATGTGATCTTCTGGTCAAATCTTTCTTTGTAACTTATTAAGCCTACAGTTACATGAAAGCATGAATCCTGCCTTGAGTCAAGTGAGAAAATATCTGGGATGAGATCCAAACATTATTTTCTTTATTGCTTTTTTAATAACACAGGTACATTTTGAGAGTTTTTAATTGCATTCTCCCTAAAGATTTTTAAATCTGGATACAAATGTGTGTGTGTGTGTGAGAGAGAGAGAGAGAGAGAGAGAGAGAGAGAAAGAGAGAGGGAAAGGGAGAGAGAGAGAGAGAGAGGGAGGGAGAGAGAGGGAGAGAGAGAGGGAAAGGGAGAGAGAGAGAGAGGGAGACAGAGAGAGAGGGAGAGAGAGAGAGGGAGGGAGAGAGAGAGAGAGGGAGAGAGAGAGAGAGAGAGAGGGAGAGAGAGAGAGGGAGGGAGAGAGAAAGAACTCTCATATATTCCAATGGGGAAAGTTCTAGTGTTCAGATACAGACACTTGAGAATAGGAGCCAATTCAGTTTGACAGTCATACCTGATAGTCAGTTAATCCTGAACATTTTAATCATCTGGATTTTGTAATTCTGTTGTGTTCCATAGGAAAAGCATCTGTGTTATGTGAGAGATGAAACTTTGCAGTTTTCTCATGTTTTATTTTTTCAAGTCTGTCTTAGAATTTTTCCAGCTGGATGACTAATGCAGAGGGATTTTTCTCTTCTATTGCTATCGGCCTTATGTGAATTATTAATATATGTTTTTATTTATAATTCATTACCTTTAAAAAAGAGTCATGGATGAGCAAGACCCAGCTGTACTTGGGCTCACCAAATGTCCCCAACTATTTTTCAAAGTTTGAGCATATTCCCAAGCATGTTTCCATGAACATTTTCCCTTTATTTACAATCCCTTGTGTGTTTAAGGGAAATGTAAGCCTTATGTTTCTTTTTCATTTATACTTAACTCATCAAAATGTTTTGTAAAGCAATTTAAATGTCCAAGAAGATTTTTATTACTGGTTTTCTTAGAAACAGAAAGTCCTATTTTGCCAATACTAGGAAAGAAAAAAACCATATAAACCCAATGACTAAAGTTTGGTTCAGAATTTGAAACCAACAAAATTTGAATGGTTCTAAACTTGGCAAATCTTGCCCTAAATCACTTGTAGGAAATCTTCATTTGCTAACTACAGATAAGCAGTTACATCTTAGAACTGGTAATTGCCAGCCTTACTGCCCAATTTCCTTCTGCTCATATCTAGCTGTGAGCCAAACTGTAATATTTCAGAAAGTATAAAGGAGAGGGACAAACCGTGTGGGCATGTTACAGAATGAATTTATCAACTACATTAGGATGGAGATTTAAATTCTAGTTTGTGAAGAAATACGAAGAAACTGATTTTTTCTGTGTCTTTATAGAGTTTTCCATGGTAATTAATTAAAAGAATAGGATTGAGGTGAGTTTTAGAGGTATTTTATTTATTTAAAAATTCAAAATAGTTTAAAAAAATTTTAGCAGTTTTTATGTAGGTAGTCATAATAGCAACTCAGATTAATCTAGACTAGTCATTAAAGTAAGCAAATTAAGACTTCAGTTTGGCTACAGTGTTAACAGATTAAATGAGTATATTGGGGAATAAAATAGAGATGCATCCTGAGCTTCTGGGGGAGAAATGATACTTTTTATGAAACACTATTGATTTGCTCTTTAGTTTATTTGAATTAGTGAAATTGATTTTGATTTATTAAACATGGTACTTAAACAAGTAGGTCTATTCTTTCATAAATTTTGAGGTTTGGGTTTGTGGTAAGGCTAAGACCTATGACATCATAGAAAGAAAATCATATATATATGATTTTAAATCCTGGCTTATATGTTTAATGACTTTCTCTGATTTTCCCACCTGTAAATAGGAAAAAAAAATCACTTTTACAAGGTTGCTGTGCAAAGGGTCGAGCGTAGTACCTAAAAATTGGCAGGTGCTCAGTAAATGCAAGTTCTCTGACAGCATGAGAGCTCCCATGAATGGTGGTGTTCAAGCTTCAGTGAGACCATCCCCTGATGTAGGTGTTGTAAAAATAGCCTCAGAATTACCTGGGTTGGCTGGACTTGATGATTTCAAGGCTCTTTTCAACAACAATCTATTTTTTCCTGACTGCCCTTCACCCAGGGATGTGTCTGTAACTATTTTTTAAGTAAATGTGCCCTAGACCTACATAGCATCATCTTGACATATGATCTATAATCTAACAACTCCTTAACCAGCCCCTAAGTCATTTGAGAAACTGCATTTGCCATTTTGACACAGTTTAACACTCCAAGTAAATAGAGTTTCTATTTTAATAAAATCTGAAAAGAATTTGTAAGGAAGCTTAGTGAAGTGGGTTCCCCTCTCAAAGACACATTTTGCATATTCCAGGGCTGTTAGGAGATGCTTGTAGCTCCCTGAGAAACTTTTATGTGTTTGTTTGGTTGGTTTTGGCTAGGATTTTTAAAAGCATGAGTTTGTTAAATATAAAACAAAACAACTTTCTTTATAAAGCCATGGAAATAGAACAGACTTTCAGAGGAAGCAGTACCAGGGCATCCATTCTGTACATTCATCGCTCCTGTACTGATACCCCTGGACAGACCTCGTAAGTCAACAAGTCATAGTCATTTTTTGCCTTTGAGCTCTTGCTAAGCCTCAAAGCACATATACTGAGTACTTCATTCCATGAAGTTCCTACAAATCTCTGGGTGCTCACAAGTAGACTTTGTGTTTTGGTTTTTTTTGTTTGGACTTTTGTTTTTAATCTAGGCTATTCTTTCCCTCATGATCTGTTTTAAGTCACTTATCTATCAACTTCATCCCCAGCACTATTGGAAAAATATATTTGTATCACTAGCTCTCTTTCTTCTAAAAATTCTCAAAAACAGAAATTCTACAAAGAAATTCATCTCTGGCAATTGGCTTAATGTACTCAAATTGGCTGCCATGATGTGTCTATAGCATGAAGATACTAACGTGATCAGAGAAATTCTGCATCAGCCTTGGCAAGTGTCCACCTACTAACAAAAATATACTCTCTTGTTTATATGGAAATGAGAATTTCTTCACTGTTATACTTGTTATGTGAGATACAAGTCAACATGGCACTGACTTACTGTGTTGATTGTTTTTGACAAGTGGTTAGAAAAGTTTGATGAAAAAAACCACCTAACCATTAAAAATGAAAAATAACAAGAAACCATGAAGGAAAAGTGGAAAGTTTCAACTGCCTGAAAATTAAAAACTCAGTACCTCAAAAAAGACTAAAATCAAAGTTTAAAGACAAAAAGTACAGAAAGAAAGATTTATAATATTTAATGAAAAAACAGATATTCTTTTAAAATAGATCCTACCAATCAGTAAGATAAAACTTAATACCTCCCGCCAAATGGGCAAAAAATATGCATGAACGATTCACAAAATAGTTGATAGAAATGGACATTAAAGTCATTTAAAATGTTCAGCTTCTTTAATAAAATAATTTTTAACTGAAGGAACAGTGAGATTCATTTTCTCACATATCTAGTTAATAAACGTTTTGAAAATATGATGGTAACCAGTGTTGGTAAATGTGTCGTTAACCAGAGACTAGGGTGGGGGGAAACCTCTAGAACTTTTAGTTGAGAGACTACGTACCAAGGAGCTTTAAGAGCTCAGTCCTTTCAACTCAGTATTTAAAAGTCTAAATAAGTCTCCTTAGAAATAATCCAAGATAATAAAAAATGAAGTTCAGAACAGTACTATACGCAATGGTGAAAAGTTGGAAACTATCTCAATGCCTAACAATAAGGGAATTCTTCAACATGGTCTACCCACGTAATAGAATACATACAGCTATTTAAAGTGACATTTTTTACACTTTTTAGTTACAGAGACAATGATAGGAAGTTTAAATGAAAAAAAATAGGTTAAAGAGACCTACTAGCAGACATTTATTTAATACTTGTTGCGTGCCATATACTTACTTATTTTATTTAATCTCCAAAATCACCTCAAGAAGTTGTGTGCTGTTTTTATCACTGCTTTGGGGTTAGGAAAGTGAGGCTCAGCAAGGTTAAGTAAGTTGCCCCAAGGCACACATGTAGAATGAGGCACAGGCAGGATTCTGTCCCAGGCAATCTGGCTGTGGTGGAGGCTGCATGCTTATATCAACTCTCAGCCCTGTCTCTGGTCAATTTTCTAGCCATCAGCAAAACTATATGTGCATGTTTACTAAAAATGAATGTAAATATAGAAAGGAGAGTGAAAGAAAACATACTGGACTGGTAATAATGGTTATCTCCTGTGGCGAGATTTGTAACTTCTTTCTGTGTCTTTTATGTTTTCCAGAAATTCTAATATAATACGTACAACTTTTATATTTAAGAAAAAATTAATATCAAATATGAAAAGTGTAATTGTAATATAACATGTGTGTAATTCTGAACACCACATGCTCATTCTTATACTTTAATTTTAGAGCAGAGAAGAAGCAGTTTTTCCATTTCCCTGAACAGAATTGAGTCAGGTTTGACAGCCGGATTGCAGAGGGTGGGCAGACGGGGGGCGAGGCAGGCAGGGTTTTAAATCATGGCTATCTGTTTGTCATTAGGAATTGTTTTTCTTTTCCCCTAAGACCTAAATGTCTTTTAATTATAGGTCAACTGATTCTGTAACTGAAAAGTTGAGTAGCAGATTAAATACAGCCTGCTGTTACTGTAATGAGGACTGATTAGGATCTAAAACCGTTTTCTCCCTTGCATGGAAAAAAAGCACCAATTAGTATTAATGAATCACTGCTTGTAGGAGGCAGCCAGGTTTCTATTTTCCCCAAAATATGAGAATGACTTAATTTTGGCCAAGATATTTTGTTTCCTTCTTATTATTTTGTTTTATTTTTTAATGAAGTATTTGTATATAAGGAGTATCAGACGTTTTTAGGAATACTCTTTAGAAATGATTAGTGTAGGTTTAAATTTCTGATACCAAATACAAATGTACTGAGGCTGAAAACTAAGAGATTTTTGGTTGGTTGGGTTTTTTTGGATACACATCTGGAATAACCCATGTACTTTTATTTTGCTAGCTTGGTCAAAGGTGAATTTCATCTTAATTGAAAGAGAGGAAGATACTATTTGTCAGGAAGTGTTGAAATGGCCATGCCTATTTATTGGTAGTATGTGATATAAATTCTATAAGCCTTTTTGGAAGGTAATTTGGTGTTTTTGTTGAAAAAACTTTAAAATGTTCATACTGTTTATGCGATAAAAGCGTTTGTAGAGATAGATCCTAACTAATTATAAACACACAAAGATTTATAGTTACAATGTAGAAAGCTGGAAAACAACCTAAAATGTTCAATTATAGATTCCTCTTACAGAGGTAGGAATTGTTTCTGGGTTGTTCACTATAATGTTGCAAGTGCAAAGAACAATGCTTGTTACATAATAGATGGTCGATAAATATCTGTTGGATGAATGCAGAAATAATATGCAATTAATAAAAGTTATTTTTTCTGAAAATATTTAAGAGAAATAGAAAAAGACTAAGTAAAAAGGCAGGAAAAGCTATAGGATAGTATGATAGTAAGCTTATTTAATGTTTTGTTTTATTTTTTTTGAGAGAGATAGAGTGTGAGCAGGGGAGGGGCAGAGAGAGAAGGAGACACAGAATCTGAAGCAGGCTCCAGGCTCTAAGCTGTCAGCATAGAGCCTCACATGGGGCTCGAACACACGAACCATGAGATCATGACTTGAGCTGAAGTTGGCCGCTCAACTGAGGCCACCCAGGCACCCCAATAGTAAGCTTATTTAGAAGTGAATGTATTTGTACAACTTGCATGCTTCTGTATTCCAGGGAACAAACATTGCGCAAGGGCATAGAACAAACTATGAACAATGGTTGCTCTGGGAAACAGGACTAGGGATGTGGGACAGGAGAAAAAGGTTTAGTTTCAATGTATAACTCTTTTGTATAGTTGGTACTTGATCTGTGCAATTTTAAAAAGCTAACTGAAAGTATATGTGTATTTTTCTCTATGCATGATATTTGCAGTTTAAAAGCCAAAGTTGAAAGCCCCACACCAAAATAAAAAACAAATTATTAATTTGTAGTTTTCTGCCTTGTGGAATTACTGTCGAATTGTTTCCTCGTTATACTTTCTAAAAATATTTTCCAATCTTCTCAGTGAGCATTATTACATTGTAATAAGATTTAAAAGATATAAAATAAATAAAAAGACAGGCTAGATGGGGACAAATACTTTTCCTACAGAGCAATTTACTCAAACTGTGGGTTGTAATTCATGGTGTGGAGTGTGTGTGGGGGGAAGGTGGAGATTTTTATACTTGAGACTTTTGTGTCTTGACAACTAAAATTAATAGGGAGAGTTCTTGAAAACAAGAAGGTGTGAGAAATCTCAAGGGGCTATAGTGGAGGATGAAGAGGTAAGGGGCAGAAGAGATTGGGGAAAAAATGTTGTGTAGCTTGATTTGGATCGGTACCTCTGTGTCTCTGGTGGATCAGCAGCTCTTTAGGAACTCTGAGTCCTTTGCTGAGTGTTGGAACAAGCCTAGTAGAGTCGGGAAATGGGATGAAGAGATGGGAGTGAAAAGTGGAAATCTGGAGGCAGAATGAGAGCAACAGAAAGGTCTTTGGAGGCCGTGGCCCTAGGGGATGTACTACAGTATTAGTCCATTTGTTGTACATAAAGTGGTTTGCCAAACAGTCTCTATTAGTGTTTTTCTAAAACATTAGATACTGCATTGGAAACACACTGTTGTGCTTCTTTGCCCTGCTTGGAAGTTTAACATGATACCCAGGCAGGAGTTTGTACGCGTGGGTGGACCTGGGGAAATGGGCACCTTTATTCCCTCATGGGCAGCACTGCAGTTCATCAACAAAAAATGACAATGGTCTTTATGCAAACACATTGCTGGAAGTAAAAATACTCAGTGTCTGGAATGGTGACGATACATCAGGGAAGATGTGTCAGGCTTTGTCAAGGCCAAGGAAGAGCTTCATTGTCTCCTCCTCGCCTCTCCTTCCTGGCTCTGTTCAATGCACTTGGGCTTCTGCAAACCTCAGGAGCCGTTGATGCTGTCACACCTGTATGTCAAGATGGGAGGGACGACAACTTTTATTCTATGTCTTGCTTGACCACGCTGAGGCACTTGTGCCATTGATGGCTCCCTCCTTCGTGAACTCCTTTTTGACCTCCTTGAATTAAGAGAGGTATTCTTGAGAGGTCCCACACTGGTTCTTTTCCCCACTGAAATGCTTACTCTGGGTAATCTCAAACACTGAGATGTAACTACCTCATCTCCTCGCAAATCTGCATCCCTCTCCTCATTGCTGTCTCGGTTCACTGCTCACGGTTCTAGATGCATACTGACACTGTGACCCAAATGCCTTCAGACATTCAAACTTAACCCTTTAAGATGGAGCCAGTTACCTTCCAGCAAATATGCTCCTCTATCTTTACTTCTCTTCATGAATGTAGAAAACATCCAACCAGTCTTTGAAGCTAGCATGCTAGAGTTTTCTTTCTTTCTCTCATGGCTTTCACCCACTGCCTTGCTCCAACCCCGCCTGGAGCTCAGATACACCTGTATCTCACGAAACGGACTGCAGTCTGACCTCATGACAAACATTACAGCTTCCTGCCCCACAGCCTTTCTACAGAGCTTATGCTTCAACCCCACCGGACCTCCCTCTGGCACCTGAAAACATCGCATTATGCAATCACACATGATGTCCTTAAGTAAGTTCTTTCTTTTGCCTACTACTGACCTTTGCTGCTTTGTTCAGCTGATGAAAATATACTGATCCTTCCAGATCTCTGTCACTTGTGTCTTCTTTCTGAAGGCTTCCCAGACTTGCACTTCAGGAGGAATTAAATATGGCCACTGTTGTGGGTCCGCTCAGTGTGAGACAGAGCTCCATCACAGTGCACATCACATTGTACTTTCTGTGCCCCTGTTGTGTCTTTATTTTCCGTGATTCCATGAAAACCAGGATCAGGTCAACATGAGAGGCTTTCCAAAAATAGAAAGGAAAAGGAAAAACAGGTAAAAGTGATGAAAGTATATGAAAGATGTGAAGGACAGAGAATAGGAATCCGATGTAAGGACTCTGGGTATCCCAGGACAAGAAGTCAAATTAATTGGACCAGAAGAAATAACATAAATAAAGAAAATTTTGTGGAGCTAAAGCATGTTTGCCTGTGAAATCCAAAAGCCTCATACATTCTTGGCATAATTAATTAAAAAAACAATTTGCATTTATGTGGGTAAAAATATAAGACAGCTTGAAGAAACAGAAAAATTAACTCTTCTGCTATGTTTACAATGTTTGAGGGGGGAAGTTTTTATCAACCTTTCATCCACAGCCAAGGGATCTGTCATATGTGAAAACAATAGAAAAATATCAGATATACAAGGGTTTGAAAATAAACTGCTCATGAACATTTTCAAGATTTTCCTTACAATGTGTCTTAACGCTGCTGTAAGTGAAAATGGGGACTCAAAACAGGGGTTGGGGATAATATTATAAAAGGGCTTGGCAGATCACCCTACAAGACTCAAACCAGCACTAACCGACTGTCATCTCAAGAGCTGTAACAATAATTTATGTGGCGAGATCATGAATGACTAAACTGACCCAAAAGAGAACAGACAGCCTGGTAATGCCTTTTATTGTTGTACCTGAACAAAGATAAAACTAAAGCAGTTTCACTGAATGTTCTTTTTCTAATTAGGACAATGAACTGGTGATATGACACGTTTATCGCTGGTGTGACAGGAACTTCTCTCAGACAGAATTTATCTCCAGATTTATAGTTCTATTAAATAATATTATAATTATTTTAATTTTTTAAACATTTCTTTATTTTTGAGAGACAGAGAGAGACAGAGCACAAGCAGGGGAGGGGCAGAGAGAGAGGGAGACACAGAATCTGAAGTGGGCTCCAGGCTCTGAGCTGTCAGCACAGAGCCCGACACGGAGCTTGAACTCACAGACCGTGAGATCCTGACCTGAGCCGAAGTCACACGCTTAACCGACTGAGCCACCCAGGTGCCCCTACGATTATTTTTAATGCTGTGACAGACTGCATTTGTCCCCAAATCTACATTATTGTCCTTTTAGTCGCACAGCCTGACCATGGGCTCCAGACTCCCAGCCCTTGGGTATGGTTACATGACTGGGTTTCAGCAGTTGAATATGAGCAGAGGTGATACCTAACAGTTCCATGTTTGGTGCATATAAAACATGCACTTTTTGCTTTTTTGCTCACTCACTGGCTGAATTAGGAGAAATTCAAGAGTATAGAGGAGGACAGACCCTCAGACATAAGGAAATTTTGTCCCTGAATGACTATGCAACAGAGTCTCTCATCAAACTGTTACTGAGTTAAGCCAATACCTGCAAAACACATAGGAGTAAGATATCAAACTGTCATTATGGTTGTGTGTTTTTCTTTCCACCTGTTATTTATATTCTATCTATCTATCTATCTATCTATCTATCTATATCTATTTTTTCCTCTCTCTCTATATATATATATGTATGTACACACACACACGTATATATATACACGTGTATATATATACGTGTGTGTACATATATATATATACATATATATATATACATATATATATACATATATATATATACACACATGTGTGTGTGTGTGTGTGTGTGTGTGTGTATATATATATATATATATATATATATGCTGCAATAAGAGCCCATTCTTCAGGGCTCTTATCACAGAGCTAAGCATGTAAAAATTTAGTTGACATTAATGTATCTTATAACTTTTCATATGGAAGATTTATATTTTTCTGGATCTAGGTATTGAAACAGTACATCCCAATCTTCCATAAGATACCAAGCCTTACTTCACACATAGTGACAAATGTTGAGTGCTCTCTGTGGGAAAACACAGTTGTGGTTAGAGGTATGGTAGGAAACAAAAAGTTTATTCTGTCAGGACACTTATGTGCAACCACTAGGGAGACACCCAAGGAGTAAATAAGGAAATACACACGTAACATAATTTCAGGGAGTAATCACGTCTATGGGGAAAAAATAAAGCAGAGTTAAGGGGAGAAGGACTCATTTTGTGAGGGAAGGGGATTGTTTTAGGCAGAAGTTGTCTGAGCAGAGACTGGAGAAATATAAGAGTAGGTTCTGTGAATTCTGGTGGAAGAATGGCCTGGGGGCAAGGGAGCAGCCCTTGTAAAGTTCTTGAGGCAGAAAGGAGTTTGGAATGTTCAAAGAGTTGAATGAGTTCCAGCATAAATTATAAAAACAATGGGAGGAGATGGTTATCAGATAGACAGTGACTCACGGGCCCTAGCAGTGAGTTTGGACTTTATACTACATCACAGTTCCTTTACACATAAAACTTCATTTCACTGTCACAGCAAACCTGAAAGGTGTTAGTATATTTGTAGTTTCAAAAGGGGAGAAATAGGCTGGGAGAATGTAAGGATCATACCCCAAAGTACAAAAATACAAGAGTCAGATCCAGATTATATCCTCAATCTGGTTGTCTCCAAATCCTGTTGTTCAGGTAACCACTGGGAAACTCTGTTTCCAGGATTTTGTCAAGCCCTTTAATGTGCCTAAATTGTATGTTATGTCTAACATGTTCAGGATTGCAAGCACGTCTGTCTTCCTTAATCACTCCCTGGTATTCTAGAGCATTCTCTCCTCTCCGAAGAAACTCTAAAGTTCCTTCTTTACACACAGAGTGAAGGAAATCTGTTGTGAATCAGTGATACCCAATTTCTTTGCTTTTATCACTGAGAGTATTTTTGGGATTTGGGGAGTTCTCTATAAAAACTTGTAAATTTTACATTTTTGTTTGAGTGCTATCTTTTTTTTTTTTTTTTTTTTTAACCATATCCTGGGTTGTTTGATCTCCTTGTGATTTCAGTGCCTCCATGAGCGTTTCTGTCTAGGGTTATCATGGCATGTAAGCCAAGCGGGGCTGCTTTATTGTTGAGCTCACAGAGTGGGGGGGGGGCAACCAGCACTCATATGAGGGTACTAGCAAATGAAGGCTCAATGTTATAAAGGTGACCTATAGGAAGGGACATTTTTCAGTACTTCAAGCTGAAAGAGAGGGGCTGGGAGAGAACAAAGCCTTCCCAGGAGACTCACAGCCTTCCATCTATGCTTACAAGAAAGTAACCTGTGCCATGGAATTTAATTTCAGCAAAGCAACACTATTTGGCACATTAAATAAGCTGTTCATTTGAATTGTACTGGTCCTGAAGTTCTACTGATTAAGTTAGTTCTGATTTTATAGCTGTGTACTACTGTAGCACTAGTAATTTGTATCTACTTAATGTTTGTATTAAGGAAGCACTTGATAAAAATAACTTAAATCCAAATTGAGTTCTGCAGAAACATTTTCCTTTGAAAGAGGTTCACACGTTTCTCAAATTCAAGAAACATTAATTTAAAGTATCCATCACATGGAGAGGAGAGAAATATTAATTTTCTTTGGTAATTTTGTTAGTTAGCATCAGGACTGTATCACCGACATTTATGTAATTAATGTAGTGTGATCGAGATGATTTATTCTAATTGAACTGTGAGGATGTCCATTGTGGTGCTCTGAAGAGTGGTAACTAATAGAAACAATTTAAACGTTTATCATATGGGACTAATTAAATGGATGAGAAGCATTATATAATTGAGTATGTTTTATACTTTGAAATTATATCGTAGATACATTTTTATTGAATTGGAAAAAAGCTTGCCATATCTTAAAAAGACTAAACAACAAAAATGTACCTATGATTTCATCCTGTTTTTGTAAAAATGTGTTTGTGTGTGTGATGTGTACGTGAAAATCTATGCATGTGAAAAGATCTGAGAAAACATAGGCCATGGGATTTAGAGTGATCTCTGGGCTATGGGTTTATGAAATTCGGACTTTTCCTTTTTTGAATATTACCTGTATTTTCTAATTTCCCCGTACTGAATAGGCACTGCTTTTGCCATTAAAAATAATTTAAATTTAAAAATGTAGTATGTGTTATAAAAAATTATTCAGAATAACCGTATTATCTTGGAAAGAGGCACCCAAGAGAATTTCCATCAGATTACATATGAAACATTAAAGACTGGGTGAGGCAAAAGATGGTTCACAGATTTTGATAATTCTTTGAGAAATATGAAATAATACCAGAAGTATTCATTGGAAATAACAGGATGGGACATCACAAAACCACACCTGGGAATAACTTACTTAAACACTAAAATGTGGATCATTTCTTACAGTTCTGGGATATAATTCTACTCTTTTATCTTCCCTAAATGAAAATAACAGGAACTACTACAGTCAGGTTGCAATTTTCTACCAAGAATCTAAAGACTATTTTTTTTGAAAGAGTGAAATCTTAACAATTATTTCCTGATAACCTACGGTTACAAAAAAATCCTAATCATTTATCCCTTTCATCATTCTGAGAATAAAATGACATGTATAAATCCAAGAAGTCATGCTTAAAGTGACTATCCACTTTCTCTAATTATTCCTGTAAAAATTTCATAGAGTATAGAAAATTTCAAAGTATAAGCCAAAACATATATTTTTACCACCCAGGGAAAATTACTATTAATATTGTAATGTATATGCTTTTGCTCATTTTCATCCTTACATGAATTTTAAAAATTTGGAGATAGTAAACATGGCACTTTATAAACTAATTTTTCATTTAAATGATGCTCAGAGAAGTTTTATGTGTCAGAAACCTCTTAGAAAACAAGTATTTAATTTCCTAGTAATCTTTTATTAAGTAATCTTCAGGCTGTTGTACGGTATTTTAGTTTAGAATTTTACTATTATGATACCGAGAAGGTCATTTTTGTACAGGAAATTTTGACCATCTCATTAATTAACTTTATTAGCCTAAATTCCAGAATTAGAGTTACAGGGTCAATACGCAGACAGTTTAAAGATACTTACACATATTAACCGCTTTCGTTTTCCTCTTCGAAGACTATATCTGCTAATGCACCCATCCTTGTTGAATACACCCAAATTCTCCCTGCCCATGCCAAGTACATTGAAGAGAAAAACTCCTGGAGATTCTGCCTCAATTTCTACATGCCTCTGCACTTCATATTCAGACCTGAAGAGGAAACAAAACTCTAATAAATATAAGTTCTTACAGAGTTTTTTTGCTGTTCAGAAAGAATGATTGAAATACTACAAAGGAAAAATCTTCCCACCTCAGTTTTGCAGATGGCAGAAATCAAGTTTGACAGTTACCAGAGCTGACAACTCCTTCATGATACAATTTCTGAAGAAAGTGGAACACAAGGCAGGGACCTCCTATCCGTTTGCATTTGACAGAGTCATTTTCCGGAGTACAATAACCATCCCAGGATATGCTCTTGAACTAAGTTAGAAATAAAGACCCCCAAGGCCTGGAAACCATTTAATTGCTATTCAAGCATTTCTGGCTGTGCTTGGAGACCCTCAGAGAGAGGAAAATCCCCTTATGCACAAGAGGAGGGAATTGCTAGCTAACAGGGGGTGGGAGGGAGATGATTTTTAAAAATAAGAGTTGCCTTGGGATGCCGAAATGAAAACATTCAACGTGTCGGGTCAGCCTTTATATTAAATCATATGAATTTATAGTTTCCTTTTCAGAAGCAAATATAGTTTCCTACTTGTTTGTTTCTTTGTTTCTTTGTAACATGGAGTAAGAGAAAAAGTGCTCCATTCTCCGACCCTTGTCCCCTCCCCACCTCTGGGGGGTGTTCTGCTGTGTAGATATTACATCTTCACACAGAACTGTGACTTATATGTCACAGCCACCCCAAAAAGATTGGATTTCAGCCTTGCCAGCCATGTTCCTGCCACAGGGTTAGGTGTGGAGTAGATCACGTATTTGTACTGTACCCAGCAACTACACTTAAAGCCTTCAAGTGTTTTGACTATTCGATGCCTATCTCTGTTTGCAGTGTGTTCCCCACAGACCTGGGCCATCAATGGGAGCCGGTCTGCCTGTCTTAGTCACTGTTGTATCCACTACATAGAAATACTGTTGAACTGGCAGTGTAGACGAGGGCCTGTTTCCCATAATCTTACCATCACAGCAAATCCATTTTGGTTTTCAACCTTTGCCAATTTGATAGCCAAAAGTGGAACTCATTGTGCGATTCTGGTAAAGTTGAACATAAACTCATGTGTTTATTTTTCTTTTGTAATTTGCCTCTTTGTGTCCTTTGCCTAGTTTTTCAATGAAGTACTCCTCTTTTTCCTGTTGATGTAAAGGAACTTTTCTTTAAATGAATTAGG
Source organism: Lynx rufus (assembly GCF_022079265.1). Taxonomy (NCBI): domain Eukaryota; kingdom Metazoa; phylum Chordata; class Mammalia; order Carnivora; family Felidae; genus Lynx; species Lynx rufus. The sequence goes on from NW_025814829.1 coordinate 7,489,011, forward strand.
GATAGTAACCCTTTGTCTACCATATATTTTGCAAATACTGCACCCTCGGGATATTATTTATAGTGTTTTAAGTATAGAGATAATTGTAACTTTTTTTCCTCCAAAATATATTGTTTTCCTTTATGGTTTTTGCTTTATGCTTAGGAAGCACTTCTCTACCCCATGCCGGTTCTTTTCTGTTGTTTTTTTTTTCTTTTGTGGCTTAATTTTTAAAATGAATCCCACTCACTACATTCAATAAAATGTTGTTTTAAGAACTTTAATATTTTGCCTTCAAATAATTTAATTTGTGCAGTTGAATTTTTCTATTTTCAAGCTTGCTAACCTTCAAATGTCATGGTGACAAGCAGTCCATACTTGAATGTCTTTTTATTAGCCCCAAATTCTAAGAGGAATAACCCGAATAAATATTTCTGAGTCCCCGTATGACTTCTTGCATTGAGTCACTTCAGAGAAGCCTTGAGAAATAATGCAGATTTGTCCTATAGTTTTCCTTAAGGGATTTAAGGCAGGATTTTACTCTGAACAACATGAGGAAAGCTTCTTAGAAATTCTCTTTGGCTATTTTTCCCTTTCCCCAAAGTTCCATACTCATAGTGGCCCCTAAAAATATCTACCACAGTTGTTCTTCTTCAAATAATCCTCTCTGCTTTTTGTTTCTTAGTTGTCCTGTCTCTGCTTTTCTGAGTCTAGATGCCAGAAAATAAATTTTCCATTCTGCTTCCCACTGACTATCTGGAGAAGCAACCTGTCTTTCAGATTTTATGTGACAAAAAGCAGAAAAGATGTCACAGCAATCCAGAATCCTTCCTTTTTAGAAAGTGGATGGAGAATTCCAGGTTTTAGTTTGCACATAGGAAGCTTGGAAGTCACCATTCTAACAAGTAAAAAGCCAAACAGACTGAAAATCAACATTTTTTTTTAGATTCATAAGAGAGGGGAGGACACAGAGCAAACCACTTGTCCCCACGGTTGGAGAGACAGATGGGCAAATACAGGGTGCCTTGGCTACTCAGAACAGAAACCACGTCAGGAACCAGAAACCTGAATGGTCATTGACGAGTTGCCAGAGGCTTGGTGTGGACACCTTTGAGAGTTAAAAACGGCTTCTAGTCACAGGAGGGCCCACAGTATTGTTAAGATTTGCCTCCCGGGGCTCTACCAGATTCCCACAATAAATACAAAAGAAGAATCTCCTAGTACATCCAGCAGGTGGAGGGGAAAAGAACCATTCTGAAATATACCCGTGCACTCTGTTTTCCCCTTAAGGGAAACTAGTTAACCAGAGCCTAACCTGCTGGGGTATTATTAGAGGCTAACTGACACAGAGAAGAGGAATGAATGCCCAACTCTAGCCCACTCTGGCCATCCTGTGCCACCTAAGTTCACAGTTCAGAGGCGAGGCTCACTAGAGGACAGAGACCTAATCATAGGACTAGAACACTTTCCCTCCCATGTTAACACCAAGTTACTAATGCCTATTTACAGCAGTTCCCTTGCCCAGTCCTTTATTTCTTGCTAGCAAGAAAAAATTACAAGGCATACCAAAAGACAAAAACGCCATTTGAAGAGGCAGAGCAAGTAACGGAGCCAGGTATGGCAGGAATGTTGGAATTATCAGACGGAGAATTTTAAACAATGATGATCAATCTGCTAAGCGCTCTAATGGGTAAAGCAGCAAGAACAGATGGGCGATGTATGCAGAGAGACAGGAAGGGAGGGAGAAGTTGAGAAAGAGAAAACCCAAAGATACTGACTCTAATAATTTTTGGTGCTATCACAACGTAAAAGTTACCGTTCTTACATAGCTGATAATAGTAATTTAATGCCACCTATGGTGACAATGGTAATGCTCAGCAATTCTGCATACTAAATCAGACATAAAGTCTCTTTACCTCTAATTCTCTTACAATGCCCCTTACTACCCTCTTCCTAAAGGAAGACTTTGACAATACATTTCTTGATCTGCTTTTGTTGCATTCAAAGGTGACCTTGCTGATGGCCAACAACCACTCCCCACCCCCCCCCACACCCACCCCAGCAGACTCAATGAGCGCCTTTGATCTATAATATGTGCCTTTCTTCCAGGTAGGTGCAAGGTGAATTCCTTGAGTTCAGGCCAGATTTCAGCCTCCAGTCCAGGCCCTTTTATGCAGGGCACAACCTACATAAGGATCCAGAGTGGCAGGGATCTTGATGCCTTCTACTTCTATGTAGAACGTGATGATGAAAAGCGGTAACATAGAAGGCAACCATCATCTTCATCCATGAAGCCTCTGTGCCAGTTCATTGAGCTGGATGAACCATGGTTCTGATGAACAGTTTTGGGTGTTCATATTTTATAGAAGGCTGATGCTTTGAATGAATTAAATCATCATTAAAAACCAAGCTATGCCATTAGGTCCTCCTTTTCTTTATTTTTTTTTTAATTTTTTTTTTAACGTTTATTTATTTCTGAGACAGAGAGAGACAGAGCATGAACGGGGAAGGGGTAGAGAGAGAGGGAGACACAGAATCGGAAACAGGCTCCAGGCTCTGAGCTATCAGCCCAGAGCCCGACGCGGGGCTCGAACTCACGGACCGCGAGATTGTGACCTGAGCTGAAGTCGGACGCTTAACCGACTGCGCCACCCAGGCGCCCCATGGTCCTCCTCTTCTTTAAACACATAACTTAAAAAAAAGTTTCTGGTTAGCAAAGTATAACTTTTGTTTCTGTATGCCTGTATCAAAACATTTTTTGATATGCTTTTATTTGGGAGACTGAAAAAGTCTATATTTATTTATTATTAAAAAATTTTTTTAAATGTTTATTCATTTCTGAGAGAAAGAGACAGAGCACAAGCCGGGGAAGAGTAGAGAGAGAGGGAGACACAGAATCCAAAGCAGGCTCCAGGCTCTGAACTGTCAGCACAGAGCCCCATGAGGGGCTCAAACTCACAAACCATGAGGTCATAACCTGAGCCAAAGTCAGACGCTCAACCAACTGAGCCACCCAGGCACCCCTATATTTATTTTTAATTAATGTTATATGAATTAGAGCTTTTTTCATATTAAAAGTACAAAAAGAAATGCAATAAAAATGTTCCTATTCTTGCTCTCTAAGGGAGATATGTACCTGGAACACTGTGATTACACACGTATCTATGGACAGAATGCTCCTGAGACTAGTTAACAATACCTAGCCAACCTGGAGCTAGGGTCTGGCTACTGAGTTCCCTTAATTCAAAGTGAATTTCTTTGAGGCACCTGGGTGGCTCAGTTGGTTAACCTTCCAACTTCGGCTCAGGTCATGATCTCACGGTTCGTGGGTTCAAGCCCTGCATCAGGCTCTGTACTGACAGTTCAGAGCCTGGAGCCTGGTTTGGATTCTGTGTCTCCCTCTCTCTCTGCCCCTCCTACTCACATACTCTCTCTCTCTCTGTCTCTCTCTCTGAAAAGTAAATAAACATTAAAGAAAGACATTTAAGGGGTGTCTGGGTGGTTCAGTTGGTTAAGCATCTAACTTCAGCTTAGGTCATGATCTCACATTCTGTGAGTTCGAGCCCCATATCAGGCTCTGTGCTGACAGCTCAGAACCTGGAGCCTGCTTCCTATTCTGTGTCTCTCTCTGCCCTCCCCCGACATGCACCCTGTCTCTTTCTCTCAAAAATAATAAACATGAAAAAAATTTTTTTAATAAAAATTAAAAAAGACATTTTAAAAATAAAGTGAATTTTCTTGGCTACTGACTCCTATCAAGTCTCTTTTACTTATGATTTGAATAGACTTTGTTTTTCAGGATCATGTAGTCCCAAACACTTGGTAAGTCCTCATGGAAACGATATTCTAGATCCCTCCAATTTCATCTTCCAAAGCTTTGGACAAAGAGAACATGGAGGCTGTTGGGCAGACACAAAGGAGACCTAGGGGGTGTACGTGTCACCTGGGCAGTGAGGAGGAGATGGCAGCGGAATGCACTGCATGTTTGATGGGCTTGGCAATGAGGAACAAGCTAAAAGGCTTTCTTGCTTGATTATCGTAGGACTCAGTGGTTGTGTGTGTGCCAAGATGAAAGCCATTTCTGTGCTTCTATCCAAATAACCTTTCCCGCGGGCCACATTTTCGGTCTTCACCTTATTCCGCTCACTGATGTCTTCATGGCTGTTTGTGGGTCCTTTGAGGCAACAGAGTTCTTCAAACCCTGGCTGATGGTTATGGCAGAACTACTGGTTAGCAGTGCCTGATGAGCTGTCTTTCCTACTCATCAGTAAAGATAAAATCATCCCCATTTAAGGATGAAAGGACCATTTCAGACTTTAAGTTATACGACATTTTATTCCATAAAAGAAATTTTATCATCTCAAGGCATTTATTAATATAAGAATTAATATTATCAATCATTTTCTGTACTTCTGTCACTCTGATTCTCAAGTTGGCCCACTCTTTGAGAGAATTTGCATTGGATTCATTTAAGGACAGGTATTGTGTTTGAATGTCTGTGCTAGCTTAGATAGTTACAGAGAAACAAATATCAGAGAATAATTCATTAGGAAGAATATTGAACTAGGTATCAAAGGACATTAGCTCTGATTCTGGCAGAGTCTCTAATGAATTTTGAGAAAGTCTTTGGACGTCTCCATTACAATTGCTTCATATATAAAAGGAGGAAAGGAATGCTTGCCTTACCCACTTCAGAGGCTCATCCTGAGAATCTTAAATGTGAAAGTACATTTGCAAACTATAAAGCTTCCTTAAATGCATGGTTTTCTTATTAAGAGGCCCTCCTACCTCCCTACCTGGGGAACCTTTAACAGAACCTCCCTTCCCCCACCCATCACGGGCACTTCTGCTGCTCTGTTTAGAGAAACACATTTTATGGCGGCACAGATACAGACATGGATCATGGGGTCACTGCTGTGTTTCCATTACAAACACACAGGCTTCAGGCTTCAGCCCTTTCCACATGCTGAACTTCATCGGAGTCCCATGTGTTGAGAGCCTTCTGGAAGAGACCCAACAATTACAGAGGAGTGTACCATACAGACTTGGCCTGAATGTAATTTCTGCCTGAACTTTCTGGGGATTGTTATGGGGTCCCATCCTGCAGTCTTTCAACATGAGAAACTCTCCTGGGCTGGGAAGGTTTGGAAAATCTTCAGGGTTGAGGAGTACCGCCTGTAGGATTGAACATCAGGGAGGACCCTGTGACCAGAATGGACCTTAAATCTCATTTCATGAGCCTGCTGTTTTTCTGTGTCTGTGTGGCCTCCTACTTGAAATAAATAAGCAAAGGATATAGTTTTAAGTACAGTGGTTTTCACACTCCTAGGGCTGATTTTTCCTTTGCCTCCCCAGGTTGATGGTAGTAAAAGAAATGGATCCAAATGGATTTTGCAGAGATAGTCAAAAAGTCATGCCAACTTGGCTTCTTTTGTACAGTAAGTACAGTATAAAGTAGCTGCCAGATAGAGAAGAGAGGACCCCAAGTCCATTATTGATTACTTGAGCTCCTCTTGAGGGTCAGCCAACCACAGCTGCACATATTCCAACACCCAGAACATGACCATGGAGTATTAGGGGCACAGTACACAATATTCTGCCAAAGCAGAGGTGTAGAATGAATAGTAGAACCAGGACTCTATGTACAAGTCAGGTTTCCATGAATGTGTCTCTTTTGTCACATTGTTGTCCAGTGTCTTTATGTGGTGACATTATAGAATAGACTCACAGACCCAGAGAAAGGCTGGGAATGAAAATGAAGTCAGTGATATTTATTTATTATCTTGTGGTGACCCCAGTGTTGTCATTATTTTGATAGTCAGCATGGAGAGGCTGACACCAGGACCCCTGGTCCATCCTCTGCCTTACGGCATTGTTCATTCATCTTTTCAAGGTCTCTACTCTGCCTTGTATAATGACTGCAAATTCTAGGCACTCTGTCTCTCTCTCTCTTTTTTGATAAAATTATAATCTCCTTTAAAAAATCAGTAAGCCAGTAATTTCCATGGGAAAATGAAGCAATTACATTAAAACATAATCCTCAAAGGAGTACATGGCACCCGAATTAGGGGGTTTGTCAGGAGACCCTCTATTCAGTCAGGAGTGAATAGGTAACTCAGTTCCATAGGCCAAAGATTGGTAAAATTTCTGTACAGAATCTGGGCAAGATAGTAACTATTTTTGGGTTTGAGGACCATAAGTGGTCTCTGTAGCAAATGTTTAACTCCCCATAGTAGCACAAAAGCAGCATAAACAATGCTTAAACAAATGGATGTGGTTTTGTCCCAATAAAACTTTACAAAAATATACTGAGGGACAGATTTGGCCCACAAGCCATAGTTTACTGACTTCTGTCATAAATTACTGTGCACAGTGATACATATGTGGACAATAAAAAAATTCAGCAGACAGTAATTGGTGCCTATTGTGTGTCACGGTAGATACAAAAATGAATTAAGACTCAGTTTAATGCATACGTGTTATCTTTTTCTGGTGTCTGGCAGGGTGGGATCGGGTCATCTCTGTCAGAGTGTCTCCCAGCATGCTTGCCTTTCATCACCACCCATGGCCAGTGCCCTTCCCCTGGACTGCATTGACCCTCTGTGCTTTGAGGGTAGAAAATGGTGGTTTCATCCCCGAACAAGATAACAGAATTATATTTAGCTTCAGCTCACACTGTGTGAGGCATTCTCACAGGCCTTATCTTTACTCTCCAGAACAATCCAGTGTAGTAAACTCCATTATTCCTAATTTACAAAAGAGATGATATGGACCCAGAGAGGTTAAGCCATATCCCCCATGAATTCTATGCGGGTTGGTACTGGAGCTGGTGTCCAACCCAGACCGCAACAACTTTCCACAGATGTCCTACATGACAGATTTTTCTTGAGCATAAATAGTTTATTTTGAACAAGAGGAAAAAATACAGAAAACATCTTGAATCCAAAACTGGGAGCTGAGAGGAGGACAACTGGGTGTCCAAGACCACTTTTAGGGTGGGTTTTTGTTTTGTTTTGTTTTGCTTTGCTTTGTTTTAACATTAACATTGCGGCTATGTGCTGGAATAGGGCACGCATTCTTCATTCTTTTTTCATTACATGAGAATTGTTGCAATCATTATGCAAAACCAATAAAGGGAAAACTTTTCAAAAAAATGTCATTTGGCAGGCAGTGCCCCGCTGAGGAATAGCCCAGGTCTCACGGGACAACAATATGCATTTTGTAAAATTTCTTAAGAGACAATTTATGGTTTTGAGAAAACACAACAGGAAATTGAATTAAAAGGAGAAACATATTTAAATAATGCTCAAGTGATGACATAACTAACCAAAGTCCAACAATCACAACCTAGAGTCAGGCATTGTTAGCGGCAAGACTTTTCTGGCATTGGTTGGTAGGGTCCTTAAGTGAAGAGAGATGTTCTATTATTTAATTGGTACTGCATCACAACTTTTGCATAGACAAAAACTCATTTCTTAAATTGGAAATTTGGCCCTCATTACCAGGCTTCTGCCATATTTTTAATGAAAACAATGAAATATGACCTTCCTCCTTACACCATAAATTTTGATGCCTGTCTCTGGATTGGCAGAGCTTTACCCTGGAATGAATCTGGGGTATGTCAAGTAAATGTTCTTTTTTCCTATTATCCCATACTCAATACCTCTTGGGAATTTAGGGATTAAAAACAAACAAACAAACAACATCCATTATAAAGAAGCACAGTTTCTATCACAAATAATAATAAAAAAAATCAGGAGTCATTTGCCATCATCAGTATTAAATACACACATACTTTTTTTTTTCTAGTAAAAAAAGTGTTTCAAGAAAAGAAGGTGGATTCCTAATTCAAACCAGTATGCCACATCTACAACTTTCTATTAATTTTTATCTGGTTTTCCAAGATCCTTGATGAGCAGAGGGTAAAGGGGAGAAATCATGGACACTTATGTAAATTTAAATTTTGAGTCTTTCCTCAGCCCTTTCTGAAAGAGAGTCCTTTTCATTTATTAATTATAGAATAATACTATTACATATGAAGATACAGATTTTTAAATTTTTTTTTTTTCAACGTTTATTTATTTTTGGGACAGAGAGAGACAGAGCATGAATGGGGGAGGGGCAGAGAGAGAGGGAGACACAGGACCGGAAACAGGCTCCAGGCTCTGAGCCATCAGCCCAGAGCCCGACGCGGGGCTCGAACTCACGGACCGCGAGATCGTGACCTGGCTGAAGTCGGACGCTTAACCGACTGCGCCACCCAGGCGCCCCGAAGATACAGATTTTTAAACTTTGTGTCCTATTCTCTATTCTACAACTTAATTGTGTAAGGTAGCTTATAGCCTCTATTTTACAGTGAGGGTGTTATATTGTTATGATTATTGTTATTATTTTTGCATAGCTGAATTCTTAATCATCACTCTACTCTGCCTCAAATGGGGATCAAAAACCTGTACAGTCATTTAAGTGTGATGACAATGTAATTGACTCAATCTCAGCAAAAAATATTTCATGACTTGCTTGATTCCATTATTTTGCTGTAATGAGGTTGGGTTTATAAACAACACGTGTAAACTTTCTTGTTCAGTCCATTTTGTGCTGAATGGCACACATCTCTGGAATGCCTGGACAGGTTCAGCAGTTCAGTGAATACAACTAACCACGATCATGTAGTCAGTAAGATACTCACCATCCAGGAAGTCTGATAATTAACTTTCTTTCTTTCTTTCTTTCTTTCTTTCTTTCTTTCTTTCTTTCTTCTTTCTTTCTTTCTTTCTTTCTTTCTTTCTTTCTTTCTTTCTTTCTTTCTTTCTTTCTTTTTCTCTGGCAGAAATAAAATTCCTTAGAACAAGAGATGTATATACCCTTTTGTATCACCAACAGCCAGCATATAATAAATAGTTTTTTAACAAGTCAGTAAAGGGGTGCCTAGGTGGCTCAGTCAGTTGGGTGTCCAAATTCGGCTCAGGTCATGATCTCTTAGTCCATGAGTTTGAACCCCTCATCAGGCTCTGCAATGACAGTCAGGGCCTGGAGCCTCCTTTGGATTCTTTGTCTCCCTCTTTTTCTCTGCCCCTCCCCTGCTCTCTCTCTTTCTTTCTCTCTCTCTCTCAAAAATAAATAAACATTAAAAAATGTAAAAAAAATCAGCTAAACAAATCAGGAAAATGAGTAGAAAACAAACATAACTTGATTTATTCTTATAAAGGTTTATGTTTTATGTGGTATGATAGATTATTTGCAACATGGCTGCTATAATTCCTCTCTGTGTATGCATGATCCTGGTCTTGGTCACATGACTTTCCTTGACCAACAGAATGAAGCATAAGTGACGGCGTGTGAACCTGTCTCAACAGGTCTTTCAGCTTCTGTTTTTGCATTGTTGGAAGCTAGTCACCTGCTAAGACTATGCAGCTGGAGACATGGCCGAACCAATCTCCAGAGATGGCAGTGAGGCTGACTTAGCCCATAAAGCCCTAGCTTAGTCACTGGATGACTGCAGCTTTATAAGTGACCCTAGCTAACACAAGCAGAAGAATTTCCCAGCTGAGCCCAGCCCAAACAGCTCACCCATAGAATAATGAGCAGAGAAAATGGTCACTCCTTTAAGTCACTACATTTGGGGTACTCTTTTATGTCACAACAGATAACTGATATCTGTGACCTTTTGAAAGCTGCATATTTCCCTCTGTCTCACTTTCAAAGTGAATAAAACCAGACAATTTAATAAGAAACCAACTAAAAATATCCATTTGAAAAACCTCTAACAGAGGAATATATCATCATCACATGAGGGAGGTTCTTCAAAGGTAATCATTAGGGACACTCTGTTCTTATTTTGTTTCTTTTTCTTAGAGGAGTCAGTGATATGAAACCAAATTTGCAGGTCAATCTACGGGCATTTCTTTACAGATTGAGATCACGTGTTTGGTTAGACTTATGTTTTATATTGTTCGATAATATATTAAATGAAAGAAATCTACTGATATTGTTTTTCTTGGGGATTTGATTTACAACAAAAATAGTTCCACAGTACATAAACTTGGATTTGAGGAGTGGTCATTAAGGTAGAGTGAAAATTAAATAAAAACAGTGGGAGAAAGTCCTGCCCATGAAGGTATGGAGCACTCAGACCACTGAGGGATGCATGGGTATAAGAGGAGAGAAGGTCGAACTGACTTAAAAACATAGTAATACACATAGTCTGGGTGTAAGAAGAGGTCATGAGCAGTAAGCACATGCTGAAAGGCTGAGGGTCTTCTCCTGGGGGAAGGACAAAAGGGTTTCCACATTTTACAAGACTTATAACCTTTCTTAGCCAGATTGCTAAAAGCGGCAGAAAATCACTCTCTTATTATCAAAACTTTGCCAATTTAATATTAAATATAGTGCAATTACCATATCCTTGGCAGCAACTGAAGCAGTTTATACACATTGTCTCAATTTCACAACAATTTTATGATGGGCGAAATACTGCCACTATTTTATAGATAAGGAGACTGAGGCTCAGTTCCGGTTGAGTAACTTGCTCAGGTCACAGTTGGTGAGGGATTGATTAAGGACGCAGGTCCAAGCTGTCTCACCCCAGGGCCGCTTCACTTACTCACAATGCTAGAGCACCATAATCCAGAAACTAGAATGTGATGAGACATTTCCAGGGAAGGAAACCACCCCAAGAGCAGTGACATCAATCCATTATGAAATTGGAAGCCATTTTAACTACATGGTTATTTTGACTATATCTTTGCCATCATATCACCTAACTCACCTCATACAAAAATGTAACTTGTTTTGAGGAAGACACTGGTTCTCTTTAGTACCCCCCTTTTTTCCCTTCAGAATACCAAGTTTAAGGCTTTACTCAAAAAATATTTTTTTTCAAACTAAAACAATATTATTTTCGATTAGGATTTGCCATTGTGTAAAAATATGTTTTGTTCATTGTGTACACTGTAATCAAGATTGAAACAAATTCAAAAATCTGTCCCAGGGATATCGTTGGAAAGCACTACTATAAATTCTCTAATAATGCAGTACTACTGTTAGCTAGTGAAATTAAGAGGACTTTATATCTGAAGAAAGCAAATTAAGAGAATAAGCCCCTGAACCAAACTGTCTCTACTAAGACTCTCCATGTCAGACCATACATGCATGATTCCTTTTGTAATTGCACTGCAAGGCACAGAATTCTTTTATGAACCTCTGGAATATAGAATCACATAAATGTGGAGGAAATATGGAGTTATTACAGATGGAAAATAACATCAGCTGAGTGGAAACGCTTTCTGAACTTGTATTTATACAACACCAAACAAAGTTTTGATATCAAATCAGTTCAAGGGCTTATAAATGATAGTAAAATTTGGGTAGCACCTGGGAGGTTTTCACCTACAAATTTCCTTTTGTATTTCTTTTTCATTGCTCACAGAGATAGAAAAGGTTTCTAATCCCCAAACAAATGGTTACTGATGGAGGTGTTCATGCTCCATCCTGAAGCAAGAGCTATGCTCTTAATTAATCAGTTAGGGATGGCCTGCTAGCATGCCTTTGATGTCTACTATCTTCTTTTTTTTAAATTTAAATTGTCCAAATGCAGACAACCTAGGGTCAGGAAAAAAGGACAGAGTGCAAGTGGGGGCAATTTGAAAAGCTTGCGTTATGTAGTGAAGTAACATCTATACAACTGAAATGAGCCAGACGGCTACTTGTGCTGTGACTTCAGTGAGATCATCACAGAAGGGGCTTGGAGTACCAGGTATATTCAACAGGTCTGCCTGTGGGGGGACTGGCTGATCCAGCTCAGCTTCCCGGTTACTATCCCATCTGGCTTTTAAATTATTTGTTTCTCAAATTTTTTTCCGGTTCGAGTAATCATCAATCATTTTGGATGTAATGGCTAATATTCTTATCAGATAGGAAAACATGTTCTGGAAAAACCTTTCCCACCTGTCTTTCTCTTTGGTGATTTCGGTAAGGTAAGGAGGACAGTGGTCAGTCTGAAAATGGACTCACTCTGTTCCAAGTGGATGGAGTGTGAAGCTTGGGAGAAAGAGAAGGTTTAGACGATGGTTTTCTCGCCAACGTGGATGCTGAAATGTACAGAACACATTGTTTACAGCATCTCTGGGCTGGGAAACAGCAGGGATTGCAGCTGGCTGGGGCAGAGCCGAAAGGGCAGAAGCACCAAAACCCAACTCATTTTTTTGAAAACACAAGTCCTTTTCACTGCCTGTGGACGAAATTACCGGCTGACATGCTAAACCTATTAAATATGTATTTTGCAAATTTTGAAATGAAGAAGAATGCTATGTAAAAATTTTTACAGATGCTGAATGATTGTAAATGTGGTTAAAGATGTGGGACTTGCCCCAACTTTGTTCTTTCGTGGATTGCTATTAGCTTACATTTGAAATCTCTGTTGGCCACGTATTTCACATTGTTCTTCCAAATGTAATCATTTCTCTCTTTTATCTGATCTCCTACAGTCTCTCTGTTTTCATCAATATCTGACAGCAATTCCCAAAGATCCAATATAGTCCACTCTAATATCCTTATGTGTACTCTCTTCTGTCTTTGAAATCTAATACCTTAGCAGTGAAATAATTTATTGTGCTTTATTTAGACTTTTATTTTTTGCATGTGTTTTGATATTATCCTTTTGAAAAGAGTTATTTGGAAATTTAAACCAACTGTTCACCAACAGTTATGAAAGCATGATTAAGAAATTTTCTCTCTTTCTAAATCCCTTTTTAAGCCTTCATTTTTTAATGTGCTACAGCAAATGCCACAAAGTCCCTGGGTCTGGCAATAATGGGGAAATGAAGATGAATACTTCTTGGAGCCCAGCTAATGAGTAAGCCATACAGAAGATCACATGGGCTTGAAAAATCAGTGACAATTCTATCTTCCTCAAAAAAACGTTTGATTATGTGGTTGTCAGAACCTGGGGATGTTTAACTCATTGAGTTTGACCTTCTGGTGAAATGATGGTGACACCAACATACTCACCTAAAAGATAAGTGGGAGCTACTTGGTTCCAGATTGCATATACTGTATTTCTGTTCATCATGAGTCTTAAAGAAATTCGTTTTGTAAGCACTATCTGAGAAGCAGGTTTTACAGGCCCATTACAGCCTAATATGTGCATTGTTAAATTAAAGGGAAAACTTGTTCCAGTGAAGTAGTTGGCAGAAAACTATAAAGCTTAATGGATAGGAAAATATGCCTTTCCATAAAAAGGAAGGAAAGAAACAGACACACAAAGCAAGTGAGCAAGAAAGCCTGCTTACAGGCTCCTCAAAAACTCAGGCCTCTGAGCAGCCGCGAACAACACTCATCCTTTTCCGATGTTTATGATTACTCCACTCGCACATGGCCGTTCTCCTCTTTGCTTTTCCCTTTTACTTAAGCAAATTGTCCCCTGGTGGTGCCAAAAATTTGAGGCAGGAATGAAAAATGTTTTGCTTTATTCTAACCTGTGAAAATGCATTTTTTTGCCAGTGTTGTGGTGGTTGGGACTTTTTTTTCTTTTCTTTTTTTCTCTTTCTCACATGGCCCTAATCCAGGCTGGATAGATCTTGATGTGCAAATAAAATTCCATCCTAAATAAGTAAACTATGTTTCTTGGTTGGAGCCTGAAACGCTCTACTTCTTATTCTTCAGCTCACGCAAGATTTCCACCAGAATCAGGATATCTTTTATAGCATTTGATCTGTGGCTGTGGAAAGCTCTTCCTGGTCACATGTGGGTTAGGGCCCCTCCTAAGAGCTGTCGAGGCACCACATGTGTGTCCTGCTCTCGTACTCATCACGCAGAATTGCTATCGCCTGCTTTGATGTCCGAGTCTCCTACTAGGTTGCACACAGTGAGGAAGCCAGGGTTATGAAATATCTGATTCTGGCAGTGCACGTAGTAGGTGTTCAACATTTGTTCCTTGTGAACATTGACTCACAGCACAGGTTATGGTCAAATATTTCATGATCATTCGATTGACCTTTCTAGAAGTTTCCTTAACCCTGGTGAAAGACTCCAAGATTATTATGATGGGAAATGGGTACTAGACTTTAAAAAGTTCTGTTAAGGCATAAAACAAACAAAAACAAAACAGTTTGATTGTGACCAAGTATAAGATTTTTTTTTTTTTCTTTTTGAACCAGAAAGTGTTTGATCTTAATAGTTTATACTTTTATTGACTCTGATTCATCTGCATGCTGGTCGTTTTGCCATGTGAAGGGCCTCATGAAGTTATCTTAAAATTGGGGCATCAAAGAATAGATTTGAGATGTTTTCCACATTTGAGGCAAAGGGAATGTACCCAACATTGGCGGGGAGGAAATGTCATCTCTGGTCACCTGGTAAACTGCTAATCTCCCAAGAAATGTCCAAGGATAAAAACCAAAACATTTTTCAACAGGGTTCTATTTAATAGCTGCATTCTTGAATATTTCATCCTGTCACAGTTTTGCCCCAATCGAATGTAGAAAGTGGCCTCAAAGGGTTTCTTTGTTTTTCTTCCCGGGAGATGGAGGTGGCAGAACTATTTTTGTGTGAGTAGGATCAGCTTAGCTTATTTTTTCCTTAAACTTTTTGATAAGTTAAAAAAAAAAAAGAATGTCTTTACCTTCCTTCCAATAAAAGTAGTGGATAAAGGAAGAATAAATAACTATTTGTGTGTTTATTTATTGATGCAAAAACACCTTATTGTGCACCTACCATGTGTAAGAGAACAGGAGTAACTATCATACAAAAAAGCAAGTGCAACATGAGTACAATGGGATTTTCCTTAGAGCTTCACAATCTAATGGAGATGATAGTCATACAGACAAATAACTATATTATAATTCATTTAACCTATAAATATTTATTCAGCATCTACTACATTCTAGACATGAGGCTAGCCACCAGGAATTTAACAGTGAGTAAGACTCAGATTCCTGCCCTCATGGAGCTTACATTCAAGTTGGGGGAAGGGGCAATAAATGAATGACTATAAAAAGTGACGGGGTGCCTGGGGGGCTCAGTCAGTTAAGCCTCCAACTTGGGCTCAGGTCAGATCTCGCGGGTTGTGAGTTCAAGCCTCTTGTTGGGCTCTGTGCTGACAGCTTGAAGCCTGGAGCCTGCTTCGGATTCTGTCTCCCTGTCTCTCTGCCCCTCCCCCACTCATGCTCTGTCTCTGTCTCTCTCTCAAAAATAAATAAACGTTAACTTTTTTTTTTAATGACAAAATCCATACAATAATAAAGAAGGTGATTAAGTCTAGGAAGAAAATGAAGAAGAACCTACGATAAAGAATGGTAGAGTTAGTCTTCAATGTGGTCACAAAGATTCCTGTAAATCAAATGTCACATCCTTTCCTAAAACCCTCCAGGCAAAGTAGCAGAGTCAGCCTTCTTTCCGGATATTTGATTATGTTGTAAATCATGTTTCTCTGATCTATTCCACATTGTGTTAAAATAATTTGTGTATATGCCTGACTTCCCACTAGGCTGTTTTCATCCAGGTTGATCTGTTGTACCTACTGCAATATCTGGTGTATGTGTCACAATGTTTTTTGGGTTTTTTTTTTCCACCTTCTCCTTTCTTCTATCAGGTTTGAACATGTACTAGGTGAGACTTTGAGAAAGGTGTAGACTCTCTTGTATAATGCCAATAGAATCATTAATCTCGGCAGTGTGAGATGCCACACCCTGAAGGCAGAATAGATTTCTTTTCTACTCTTCTCCTATAAAAAGAAGAACCTATAATAACCTGTGCCATTATAGTGGGGAGCCCTGGGGAGCAGAACTGGAGCCAGTGAGGGAAGGTGGGACCACAGGGCTGAGAAACAAAAAGGATGTAGAGTAAATAAAAGAACGGAAGAAGGGATAAAAGATAAATGGGAGTAAAGCTCTGTTTATCTCAAAAGGCAGAAAGATATTTAAGGATGGAGAATTGAGGTTTTGAATCTGTAAGAATTTGGGCAATTACCCAAATCCCCGTTTGTCTAGAAAATTTTTTTAAAGTTAAAGTAAATGATCCCAATGTATAAAGCTGGACAATGTTATATAATGTTCTAGACAACTGCGCGTGTTGTCTACTAACAGTTTGAATATGTGAACCACAGGTAGCCCTACCCTTGCCTATTAAAGATAGGAGTAGAATAATGGATTTGTAAATAGTAGGGGCTCATTAATTTATCAGTGAATGTTAAATAATTAAAAGTTCAAAGCAAAGCTGTTTCATTACTACTATAATTCTATTGGATTGTTTGATACAGCTTTGTCAGTCTACGCTCCTCCAATTGGAGGAAGTATACATAGATTATAGAAAGGGAAAAGCAGACAGGCACCATGCTTTTATGAGACAAAATGCTTATAAAAAGAATTAACTGATTTGTTCAAAAGTTTTAAATATCACATAAAATGGGGAAATACAAAATGTCTAGAAAAATTTACATCGTGTGGAAAAAAATTTAGAATGTCTCAAAGGGATCTTTTTTTTTTTTAAATTTTTTTTTTTTTAATGTTTATTTATTTTTGAGACAGAGAGAGACAGAGCATGAACGGGGGAGGGTCAGAGAGAGAGGGAGACACAGAATCGGAAACAGGCTCCAGGCTCTGAGCAGGCAGCACAGAGCCCGACGCGGGGCTCGAACTCACAGACCGCGAGATCGTGACCTGAGCCGAAGTCGGACGCTTAACCGACTGCGCCACCCAGGCGCCCCTCAAAGGGATCTTAATGGGCAGGAAGGTATGATACTAATACTAGGGAAATCAGTGATGAATAAAATAATCTTTCACACTCTGCAGGGGTTACCTTTCTGAAAAGTACCCTGACATATTTTATTTTGCAAGATCAATGTCTCACAGAAAACTTATGAAAGCCAATAAAAATGGCATTATATTTTTAAACACCTTAAATCTAAAACCTGAGGAAGCTCTGCTTCCAAAATAAACCAAGTATTTTAAAATCAAAACAAAAATACTGCAGTTGATACCTTGTATTAATCAAGATAGCCTAAATCATGCTGTACTACAAATCACTTCCTAGTAGTGATGAGGGAGCATAAGGCAAGCTGAAGGCCGCAAACACCCCCAGGTGGGATGTGTGTGATATCCCTCTGGCACTCCTGGCTGTCCGAGGACAAAGGAAAGGGGAAAAACAAATGGTTAACAGATAGGTTAACAGACTGCAGGACCTGAGTCTCCATCTGTTTACAAATATCTTAGTAAATCACAAGAAAAAGGCAATGTTATCAATAGCCTAATCTCCAGAAACCTATACACTCCATTTCCTGGAGCCCCAACATCACCCCTCCATAGTGATATGGGAAACAAAGGCTGAAGGAAATGGCAGTTCGAACTCAATTTCCTTATAACCTGCAGCCCATTGACAGATAACTTGAGGCTGGCAGAGTAAAACATTTCTCCAGAAACTCCCTACTGTCTTAATGTTAATGCTTTGCTGTCAACCTTAGCTTGACCATAGCTAGGCATCCAGTATCCTGTGAGTCTTCTTTGGTACATGAAAATCTCACTGGAAACTTCCCCTGGACTTTACCTCCCCCTAACTCCATAGTAGATAACCAGTCTCTCCTCATGGTCCCAGGGCAGCTCCTCCTGCCCACGGGTCCTTTCCCTGTGCTTTAATAAAATCACCTTTTTGCACTGAAGATGTCTTCAAGAATTCTTTCTTGGCCATCAGCTCTGGACCCTGCGAACCCCACTATCACCCTAAAAACCTCATCAGTACCAGTGGGTGACCATACAAAGCTCACTGATGGTAGATTTTGCTTTTCCTAATACTCAAAGAGCTCCTACTGGACTAACCCAATACCAGGTAATACTTGTAAACACTGGATAAAATATAAATAACAAATGCCTGAAGGCCCTTGAAAGTGACCAACTAGGGAAATACTAGAGAGAAGTCAACAATTAGAAGAAGGAACAACACTGTGTGGTTTCCAAATGTTTAAGGAATCTTAGCCTCATGGCAAGCCCCAGTCTAGGGTCTACAGGGCTGAAAGTCACATAGAAAGCCATCAGACTGGGTGGTTTCCATGTAGCACAGCAAAGGCTAAAAGAAGGGAATTGAGATTCTGCTGTTGTCAAGTTCAGGGGAAAGAAAATTTGTGGTTTGAATTCTACCCAATTTAACTGTCTGCCATGAAATGATTAGTACCCTTTGAAATAACAGAATCCAGAGTCTCCACAATAAAACATTCACAATATCCTGGGGGGGGGGGGAAATCCCAAATTTGAAGCTAGCAGGCAAGAATTTTTAAGCAGCTATTACAAATATGATAAAAAAATAAAGAAAACTATATTCATAATCAATGATAAGTGTGAAATCCTTACAGAGAAATATACAGTGTTTTAAAAATCAGTATAAATTCTAGAACTGAAGAATAAAATATTGGGAATGGAAAAATTACTAGATAGGCCTAGTAAGTGAAAATGATAGAACGAAAAGACAGTACACATGGAAATAGGTTAATTAAAATTATCCAATCTAAAAAGCAAAGGAAAAGGAAGTTTGCAAAAGAATGAACAAAGTCTTAGGGATTAGTGGAACAATTTCAAAAGATCTATCATATATGTAATTGTAGTCCTGTAAGTAGAGAAAGATTTGTAAAAATTTAGGAAACAACTGCTGAAATTACTTAAATTAATAAAAATGAAAAAAAATTGGGGTGCCTGGGTGGTTCAGTCAGTTAAGCATCCAACTTCAGCTCAGGTTATGATCTCATGACCTGATCTTAAACCCCGCATCTGGCTCTGTGCTTTCAGCACAGAGCCTGCTTTGGATCCCCTCTCTCTCTCTCTCTCAATCTCTCTCTCTCTCTCTCTGTGCCCTTCCCTTGCTCTCGCTCTTTCTCTCTTTCTCGAAAATAAATAAACATTTTAAAAATGAAAAAAAAAGTTTTAGATTCAAAAAATTCTATGAATGAGAAATACGTAAACATAAAGAAAATCAACTCTGCACGTTATAGAAAACTCCTCCAAAGAAGATTAAGAGAAAATGATTGAAAGCAGGCAGAAGAAAAAAGACATTATATATAGAGGAATAG
This sequence comes from Lynx rufus, assembly GCF_022079265.1. Lineage (NCBI taxonomy): Eukaryota > Metazoa > Chordata > Mammalia > Carnivora > Felidae > Lynx > Lynx rufus. The sequence continues at coordinate 7,508,038 of NW_025814829.1, forward strand.
CAATTTGATTAAAACTATGTGTGAGTTTTCATTAGTCACAATGAAGGCCAGAAAAAAGAGTGGAACAATATTTTTAAGGTCTAAATAGAAAATAGTCTCAACACAGAATTTTATATCAGGTAAAAATATTCTTTAAAAATGAACTATACTTCAATAAAGCTGGGTGAAAAAAGAATAAAATCAGAACAAAGACATTTCAGCCAAGAAACAAGTTGGGGAATTTGTCACCAGCAAACCTACACTATAAAGAGTGCTAAAAGGAGTTCTTTAGGCTGAGACAAATGATGTCAGGTGGAAACTCAGATCTCCAAGAAGGACTTAAGAGCCCTGGCTGGAATCATAAATTTAGGGCAAGTTTAAAAGATGATGTTTTCTTTTTAAATAAAAAAAATTACATATAGTTTTTAAGTAAAAATTATAATAATTTATTATTGAGTTTTATAATAAATATAGATGTGATACATGTGACAAATTCAGTGTAATAGACAAAGAAAGGGGTAAGTAGCCATATATAGTTGCAAGCTTCTTCTATTTTACAGGAAGTAATGCAATATTAACACTAATTAGACTCTAAAAAGTCAAGGATATATATTATAATTTCTTAACCACTAAAATTAATGTAGAGAGGTATTACTGAAAATCCAACAGATGAAATTGAGTTCTAAGAAAAATATTCAGTTAATCTAAAAGAAGGCAGAGAAGGAACTGAGGAACAAAAATTGAGGAGAAAACCAGAAATCAACAGTAAAATGATAGACCTAAGTCCAGCTGTCTCAAAACTGATATTAAGTGTAGATGTTCTAAAGACTCCAATTAAAAAGCATTGATAAGGGTGTCTGGGCGGCTCAGTCAGTTAGGAGTCTGACTGTTGGCTTCTACGCAGGTTATAATCTTGTGGATCATGAGATTAAGCCCCATGTAGGACTCTGTGCTTACAGTGTTGAGCCTGCTTGCGATTCTCTCTCTCTCTCTCTCTCTCTCTCTCTCTCTCTCTCTCTCTCTCTCTCCTTAAAAAAAAAGAGGCATTGTCAGATTGGATTTTTAGAAAGCAAGACTTAACTACATTCTATCTATAAGACATGTACTTTCATTATAAAGACACAAGTAAGTTGAAAGCAAATAAAAAGGCTTGAGTATCTGTATTAATATCAGACAAAGAATATGCCAAGACAAAGAGATTCCCAGATATGTTTTGGAATATAAAATGTATATTTTGCAATGGTAAAAGGGTCAAGGCATCAGGAAGATATATACATGTACCCAGTAAAAGAACTTCAAAATCCATGAAATGAAAATTGACAGAATTAAAGGGAGAAATAAAAAAAATCCACAGCTATAGTTGAAGCTTTTAACACTCTTCTCTAAGCAATAGATAGAACAACTTGAGAAAACAAAATTAAAGATTTAGAAGATTTCAATGAACAATGCCATCAACAACTTGATCTGATTGGTATTCATAAAATACTACAATTATGAATTCATAATTCATAAAATACTAAAAAACAACTGCACTTTGCTAAAAAGGGCATATGGAACATTAAATGCTTATATTTAAAAAGAAGGATCTAATATTTTATGAACAAGACATTCATAAGACCTTTCTACCTTAGGAAGCTGAGAAAGAAAAAGAAAATGCAAATCCGAAATAGGTAGAAAGAAGGAAATAAGTATAATGGTAAAAAAAATAATCAATAAAATAAAAAAGACAAAAAATAGAGAAAAATAGGCATACTTCCTGTGTAAATGTTGACAGGGTAGACAATATCAGCCAAAGAGTGGAAGGACAGCAGGAGAAAAACTGCATGTCAGACAGTCAGCCCTGGGTTCAGACCTTGCTTCTTCCTCATGGTACCTTTGTTACTGGGGGGCAATGATTCCACTTTTGTAAGCTCTGTCTCCTCCAGAATGGTGATAACCATGCTTTCTTCATAAAGGCTATTCTAGGGATTAATTACATCTGTGTCTGGAACATAGGAAATGCTAAATAAACCTAATGATTGTTATTGGTGAGGACTCAAAAGTAATCAGTGGTTTGGTAGGTGAATTCAGAAAGCTTTTGCCTAAAAAATATTTTGGAGTTGCTGGGACCGAATAATGGTAGCATTTTGCTTTATTTCACAGAACATGAATAGGCATAGCCAGAAGCAAAGTAAATTATACTTTTTTGTAGTTTTCCCTATTCCTGATTAATTTACTAATTTACGGTATACACATGCACACGCGCGTGCACACACACACACACACACATACTTCCACACACATATCCACACACATTCTCATCTTTTTTCCCTTTTCTGTGGTGGTTAGCGCATGACTGAACTGAGACTCGTTGAGACAAGTGAGGCGGAAAGTGAAGTCCTGAAATAAACAGCGTGAACATCAGTAATACTTTAATTTCCATGTTTCATGGTTATGCAAGCCCACTGCTTTGGAATTTCAACATAACCTTGAACCATCACCAACTTTAATTTTCCTCACACTTCAACCAGTAGTAATTGGGCCCTCCCTCCTGCTGCTGTTGCTGCTGCTGGTATTTTTGTTATTGCCTTTCCTTTGCTTTCATTCACTTTGTTTAATTCTTTCTGGCAGCTGCGAGAGCTGGATGCCAAACTCCTGTGTTTGTCACACCAGAGCCACAACTCTTCACTCTTGCAGCTCGGCGGGTTTAAGGAGGCCCTCTGACTGTTACAGAAAGTTGCCCTGGTGGCATCACTGGGCTCACCAAGTTTCTTCTCAAGAGCAGGGGGTTTAGGGTTATGTACAACCACATTCAATTCCTGGCTCTTTTTTTCATTATTGGAGCAATACTGGACAAGTTACTTGATCTGTGGGAACCTCAGTTTTCTCTTTTCCAGAATAAAGATAAAAATAGTATTTTTCTCAAAAGGTTGTTTAGGATTAAATGCACCTAGTGTAGGTAATGTGTGCCCTCAATGCATGTTAGTTAACTACCATTTCCATTTCTCATGGTGAACCAGTTGGCCCCTTCAGGTCACCTCTAATTATAGTGGTTTGACATCCATGACTAGCTATTCATAGTGGATCTAGAGAAGCCTGGGGACATTCTACACACGGTGCTGTTGTTCATTCCCACACCCATAGTATATTAGCTTGCATAACAAAGTACCACAACTGGGTGACTTAAAACAACAGAAATTCATTCTCATAGTTCTGGAATCTAGAAGTCTGAAATCAAGGTGTTGTTAAGGCCCTGTTCCGGCTGAAACTGTAGAAACCTTCCTTGCCTCTTCCTATCTTCTGGTATTTACCAGAAATCCTTAGTGTTCTTCAGTTCGTAGATGCATCACTCCAATATCTATATCTATTGTCATTTGGCTGTCTTCTCCCTGTGTGTGTCTGGATCCGCACATAACACTTCTCTCTGTGTGTTTCCCTTCTCCTTTTATTACAAGGACACTAGTTATGTTGGATTAAAGTCCCCCCACCCCCACCCCCCACATACACCCTCCAGTGTGACCTTATCCTAATTAACTACATATGCAATGATGCTATTTCCAAATAAGTTCACATTGAGGTTCTCAGGGTTAGGACATATCTTTGCGGGGGTGGGGGTGGAGGGTACAGTTCAACCCATAACATGCGGACTCCTCTGGTTTTTACCAATACCTGTTATTTTTTTGTAACTGTTTGTGCCTCATGGTAGGTAGGTGCGGTCGGTGAAGCAGATGGAGTGGACTTTTGATTGGCTTCACCAGAAAGGACACTGTGAATGACTGGGTTAGGATCAGACACTAATTCTCAGACTTGGGTAGACATTGGAATTGGCTGGGGAGTTTCAGAAATGCTGATGCCTAGGTCCTGCCCTCAATGATTCTGATTAAATTGGCCTAGGGGAGAGCCCAGGCGTTAGGATTTTAAAAATCTCCCCAGGTGATTGTAATGTGCAGGCAGGTCTACGAACCACTGAACTAGAAGAAATGAAAACTAATGGTGGCAGCTTTTCTACTTGATTGGATTAACCCTGATTGAAAGAATAGGCCTTTATTTTCTTTTCCAAAATCCTTGGACCAGATGTATTTGGGAATTCTAATTTAGGATTTTCTTTTCAGATTTAAAAAAGTAATAGGTTGCATAAACAGTTTATAACATAAAACTCCAAGTGTTAAAGAGTGTCTGGACAGCACCTCTAAACCAAACTTAATCTTTTTTCAATGAAGCATATAAATATTCACACTATAATGAGGCCTATGTTCAGGTCAGGTTTTTCTATCAGAAGAGAACTGGTATCACACTTAGAAAAAAGTGTTGGTTTTCACTTCTTTATTGATTCTGGAATAATCTATTAGGGGTAAGGGATAAAACCCTGTGTTGTAGAGCCCAAGAATTATGTATCAACTTGTATACCTGGCTGAGAAGTTCTTAGCTAGAAGTGTACCATGCAAAGAGAGACTTCTGGTGTATAGTCAGAAAAATCAACCCTCATCATCCAGTTTTTTCCACCAGAACCTAATACCAAAGCTTCTACTCAGTTAACTTAGTTCTTTGCACACTTGCCCTTAAAGCAACAAAGGAGTGGCAGGTGTGGATTTCTGGCTGCTGCCTCGTAAGGAAACTGTACAGGGTGGAATTGTAGGCACGCAAATTCGTGTCCTTCCCAGAAACTCAGAATATGAAATGAAGTAATTGAAGATGTAATATGTTAGGTTAAAATGAGGTCATACTGCAGTAGATTGGGCCCTTAATCCAGTCCTTGTAAGAAGAGGGGAAGACACACAGTGACAGATATTGAAGATACAAGGAGATAGTCACGTGGCCACAGAGGCAGAGATTGGAGTTGTGCAACTGCAAGCCAAGGAAGGCCAAGGATAGCTAGCAATACCAGAAGCCAAGAGAAGGGCACGGAACAGACACTTCCATAGAGCCTTGAGACAGCATGACTCTGTGGACATCTTGATTTTGGACTTGTTGTCTCCAGTAGTGTAAGGGGATAAATTTCTGTTGTTTTAAGCTGTAGAAATTGGGGTACTTTATAATTGTTGTCCTAGGAAACTAAACAGAACTGTAAGGTTAGCACTTATGAGAGAAAGGAGCCATGTCCAGTGTTGTGTTTGATTAGGATTCTTCTTCACTATTATTCTTTGATGAGCTGTTTGATGAACTGCACAGTGAGAGTGGCCTCACTGATCATTACACAACTAATATTGTCTGCTTAGAGATAGATAGAGATAGAGATAGAGGTAGAGATGAAGATATTTAAGGATAAAATTAGAGAGACAGAGAGAATGAGACCATGGTGATATTTTTATTCCAAGCAACTAATTAAAAAAAGTAGTATTTCCTTTAGCCTCCAATTGAACTGCAGCCAGGAATAAGACCAGAAAAATGCTCAGGTCCCCCAGGAAATGAATAATTTTATAGATATTTATTGAACTGATTACTGTGGGCAAGTCATAGAGACAGATGATAACCAATGCATAATGTGTGAAAAGAGGATTAGGTAAATTAATCTGAGAAAAAAATACCGGCTTCTCCCATGGTTATGATTATATAGCTCAGGAAAGCTGGCCAGGTAAACTGATTAACAGAAGAGAGGGCTAGAATGATTTTATTTAAAGGAAGTCTGGTAATAGTTTTATTTTAGGAGACAAAAGCCAAAGCTGTATAATTTAGGTCTTTTAGAGCTCCCCTCCTCCTTCAATCCATGCTTCCCCCAGCACATGCGTACCTCACCTCACATCCTGGAAGTCCTCAGCAGCACCCAGAATTCAAGGGCTGCAGTTCCCCCTCTACCTCCTCTCTCCAAGCGACAGAGGATGTACTAATCAGGTAAGATAAATATGGGAGCATGAGTAGAGTGAGATGGGGAGGGGTTTTTCCATCAAACACGAGAGGAATTCTGGGAGCACCTAGCTCCAAGAAATAATAGGACTAATTTCCACCCTTGAGAAGCTTGCCATCCATTTTCAGCCAAAAGAATGTCTGTACTAAAAGGTGGCTTCAGAATGCTTACAAAACAACATCATGCCATGCGTTTAAATGGTACTTTGCAGTTGTGCCAGCATATTTCATGTGCTACTGAATTTGATGCTGATAAGGAAAGTAAAACTAGTATTATTAATATCCATTTTACATGTGAGGAAAGGTAGATGACATGCCCATTGCTGGCAAGTGACAGAGGCCAGAGGCTTGGGACTAAGGCTGGTGACTCTGGGTCCAGGGCTGTCACCACTGTCCACCAATAGCTCCGTGTAATACAGTGCATTGCAGTGTGAGTGGGCCATGACCTCTATCTGCTAGCATTAAAGAAGTTCGATTTTAGAATCAGATGGACAAACATGGGTTTGTAAAATATCTGTCTCTTAACTACCTGGGCAACTTGGAGCAAATTCTTTAATTGATTTCAGCCTCTATTTTCTCAGTGGCAAAATGAAGTTTCTCCTAACTACCCCAGGATGCTGGTGATGATTAATGGGCTAATATCCACAAAAGCCCTGACATGAGGGTAAGAAGCTATATTAATAATTGAAAAATTACACAAAAACTTTTCAGAGGCTCTGAGAGTATCCGAAACAATGAAATGATCTCACAACCAGGTGAGATACCCTGGGACAGAAGCCTTATGTTCTTCCTTATGGCATCTGCTACCTACTAGATATTTGCTTTTATATGTTCTTATATGTTTATTATGTTCCACATATCTTCTCGTGCCCGCTTTATCATCCAGTTTGGTTTGGAATAAAAGATATAAGCATAGACATCTATATAGGTATTGCACCATTGTTATTGTCATTGTGAACATTGGTATCATATGCAGAGGACTAGTTGGTAACAGTTCTGCCAATGAAGATCCAGGGTGGATCCCCACCCTGATCACCACAGTTAATCAGACTAGTTTTGTGACCAGTAACTGTCTGAAACTGAGGGTCGTCACCTTTGTTTTGATGAAGGTTACTTTCTAGTTCCCAATTGTATAAGTTACCGTGGGATATACCACTCACTCATAGAAATAGTAAGTAACCATAGTCATGAAGAATGATTTCCTGAATCATAAATTGCAAAGGAGAGAGTGTCCAGTGAGTGGAAGTGATATACTCAAAGAAGAGAAGTGCTCCTCGACTAATAGCTACAATAATTAACCTGGACTTTCAGGAAGTGCTGTGCCTTTCTCCAGGAGGTAGAGGAAAGCATTCCATGGATACCTTCCAGGCACAGACCTCCATTTTTGTGCAAACAAAATTAATTATCAGAGGATTTCCAGCTGGTCCTGGCTGGAAAAAAAAAAAGAGAGAGAGAGAAAAGATGAAAATAACTATGGAGAAGTAAGATAAAAAAGCACAGATATTACATAGTTGATAAATATGCAAAAAAAGTGGTTTTGGATAAGCTACCAATTTTTTTTTAAAACAGAGACAATTAGCAGAACTGTGTGTGTGTGTGTGTGTGTGTGTGTGTGTGTGTGTACAGGCACGCACATGTGGTTGGAAGAGGTAGGTGGTAGGTGGGTAGTAACCAGTCTTCATGCCTTACGTCATGTGTATGGTGTTTGGGGATCCTTGTCATAGTTTGGTCATGAAAAGACAGCTGAACTGCTTTACAGACAAGTAAAAAAGAGAATATTTAAGTGCTCAGGAGTATATTTACCTTAATGTTGTTATTCTTTGCATTTTATAAATGAGAAAAGTAAAGTTTTAAAAAGTTGATCAACAAATGCCATATGTTTATCTACCAACATGTATCAAGTGCCTGCTGTGTGCCAGGCGGTAAGGATTCCACCTTCACAGATCTTATACTTTATGGAGGAGTGGGGGGAGACAGTGAAAAAATAAACAAGTATATAGTATAACTTAAAGTCAGCATGAAAACTATAAAGAAAGAAATTAAGGGCTAAGGAAATAGAATGTGAGTAAGGAGTGTCCATTCTAATTTAGGGCAATTCAACTGCTAGGGATTTTCATAGTATGAATTAAAATTAATCACAAATGTGTTATGTTGAAGAATTCTAAACCAAATTACAGACAATAAAAAAATTAGTGAAAGGCCATGCCATGCAGAAACTATCATCAAGTACAAATGCCCTGAAATGGAAAGAGATTGTTGTGTTAAGGAAAGTAGAAGTGTAGGATAAGCCATGATGGCTGGAGCTTTAAGAAACAAGGGAGCAAATGATAGGAGAGGAAGACAGAGAAGTAGGTATTGGGAAGATCACAAAGGACTCATCAATTATGCTAAAGTGTTTGGAGGAGGTGCCACCAGACAGGTTAAAATTTGGAACTGACATAATTTGTCTTATGTCTTACACGATTATGATTAGAAGAGATTAGAATGTAGCATGGCAAGCATGGGAACAGCGCAACAATAGACAATGAGAGGCTATTCTGTTGTCCAGATGAGAGATTATGACAGTATCAGCATCAGCAGGGTGAGAAATGGCTGGATCTGATATATGTTTTGAAAATAAAGTGGACAGATTTCTGGGTGTGTGGGAGGAAGAAAAATCAAAGATGACTCCTGGATTTTTAGCTCAAGGCATTACATGAATGGTAGTGCCATTTTCGGAGATGGGGAAAATTACAGAAACAGGTGTGGGGTGGGGGAAAGTCCAGTTTTGTGTACTTTAAGTGTGAGATGCTTATCAGATATCCAAGTGGAGTGTTGAAAAGGCATTTAGGAAATTTATTCCAGAGCTCAAGGGAGAGATCAAATCTGGGAGCCATTGGCATATGTGCAACATAAAGAAGAAAGCAGCCCTTAAGACTCAGAATTTAACCAAAGCAGGAAATTGGACACAAGATGACTAAGAGAGGTGACTAGTGGAAATATAACCTCCCATTACATCCCACCTGTTCTCTTTCTTCAAAAACCCTTGGAGATATCAGGAGGGACATTATAAGGCATGAGACTTTCAGCCTTCCCCCCCCCACCCCACTTTAATTATTAAAGAATTTCAGATGTCTGGAAGTTTGGGAGCATTCAGGTTACACACACTTGGATTATGATTATAAAAGTCACTTTAAAACATCTATAGTTACATGCTTACTTTTTCTATAAAAGGAACATTACTTTAATGTTTTACCTAAGGTATTTTGAGTACGGTTCATCTAGGTAGGCAAAGGCGTATAGATTAAAATATTGGCTAATTGGAAATATGAGTCTGAATTCTCAGAAGAGGAGCCAGAGTCAAAATGTGAATTTGGATACTGTTTATGTAGAAGTGAAAGCTGAGATTCAGGGAGATATCTAGGCAAGGGCAGATAAAGAAGGAATAATAAAAAAATTTTTTAAAAACCTATGTCCTATGGAGGATACATGTGCCTAGAGTCTGGAAAGAGCAAGAACATAGAGAAAACATCAAAAGAAGATAAACAGTGAGAATGAAGAATGTTGTTTCAGTAAAGGCAAGAGAGAAGAGATTTAACATTCTATAACAATGGCTTTAATATGATAAATATTTTCTGCAGTGAAGCCCTGAATGATCTTGAACTATCTAACGTTTTATTATGCTCATTTTTCTGTGTTTGCTGGCAAAGTGTGGTGTAAGGCTATACCTTTAGATAATGTTTTCACAATAGGGTCTAAAGCACTTTTTCTGGTTAAGCTTTAGTGTAGGACTTGCTGAGGTGGAAAGAGAACCAAGATGCCAAATCCCATTTCTGGTGACCTTCATAATAATGTAGAAATGGCACCCGCCCTAATGATTCCATTCAAGTGATCTAAAATAGAAACTCAGAAAGTCAGCAACTCACAGCCAACCTCCACCCTTTTCTCATTTTCCTTTGTTTTCATTTGCTTGTTACTGGGAGCCCCTGGTCTAAGGAGGGTTCCCATCCTTCCTGGCCAACCCCTGAACTCTGGCGTCCTGCCCAGTGCTGAATTAGTAGTGCAGAATCCCTTTACCGGAGAAGGGAACAAAACGTGGAGAGGACAAAACAGACTGCTCTTTGGTTTCCGTGGCTTATCTCTAGTAAATAAGGCCGGCATTGGATACAAATGGAATCCTCTGGCTAAAACCAGTACTGATGTACTGAGACCCTCCAGAGTTTTCTGCTTAAATAAATCTTCAGGGTGTCTACTTTTTGATGAAGATTTCTAGGTGTCTAAATTATATATATATACATATATATATGTGTGTATATATATATATATATATAAATGATATTTTTGATTTGGAAAAAAACATTTTCCAAATCATAAGTAACTTCCAACATAATTTTTAGCTGTTTTGGTCTTACATAAGTTAGTACATTCTTCACTGTTAAAGTGAGTTGAATTGTTCATAATATTACTTGATAATTATATCACTGGCAATTTCTATTTTTTCACCACCCCACACCCCATCTGTGCCCAAAGAAGCATGATAAATAATACAATGTGACGCTGCTGGTGGAGGAGAGTAGTAAAATATGGAACATGGCTGACTTCAGAATACATGTAACTTGATACTTTCCCATTTCTTTTTTGGGGCCAGTTTGGAAACTTCCACTTTCAACACAGTTGTAGGACCCCTAGTAGGTACCCTCTGGTGACTCAAAGTCCCATATAGATATCCAATCCTTAAACTGCCTCTGTAGGCAACTCATAATTGATCAGATGAAATTAATAGTTTGTCTCTTTGACTTCAGTTTCTGGCTCACTTATACAGCTATGTTAATTTAATTAGATTTATTTCTACCTCCACTTCAAAGCATACCACCGGTGGTTCACGGACGCATACCAATCATTAAAACGACACATATTGTTTCCCCTTCTTTTTCTCAACCACTTTTAAAATGTTTTTTTTTTCTTAGCATCCTGCCGTGGGCTCTAAAAAGTAAAGTGCACACTGGAGCACCTAGGTGGCTCACTCATTTAAGCATCCAACTTCAGCTCAGGTCGTGATCTCCCAGTTTGTGGATTCGAGCCCTCCATCAGGCTCTGGACTGACAGCCCAAAGCCTGGAGCTTGTTTCAGATTCTGTGTCTCCTTCTCTCTCTGCCCCTCCCCCACTCTCACTCTGTCTCTTTCTCAAAAATAAACACTAAAAAAATTTAAAGTCCATGCTAATGATTTTAAGGTAAAGTGAAAGATGTTATGAATAGATATTTGTGAGGACGATTCATGCCGTTCTTGGGGTGGGGGGAGCAGTAGAACTCCATTCTTTGACTATTTCCTCCTTGTTGATTTAAAAAGATTTGGCTACAACAAGAAAATGTTAGTGTTTAATTGTGGTCTTATAATAGTTAAAAAATTAACTCAGGGCACCTGGGTGGCTCGTTGGTTAAGCGTCTGACTTCAGCTCAGGTCATGATCTTACCTTATTTTGGGTTCGAGCCCCGTGTCTGGCTCTGTGCTGACAACTCAGAGCCTGGAGCCTGGTTCAGATTCTGTGTCTCCCTTTCTCTCTGCCCCTCCCCTGCTCATGCTCTGTCTCTCTGTATCTCAAAAATAAATAAAACATTAAAAATAATTTTTTTTAATTAACTCAAGGGTGAGGCGCCTGGGTGACTCAGTTTAGCATCTGACTCTTGATTTTGGCTCAGGTAATGATCTTATGGTCGTGAGACTGGGCCCTGTGTCAGGCTCTGCATTGGACAGGGAGCCTGCTTAAGATTCTCTCTCCCTCTCCCTCTGCCCCTCCTCTCTCTCTCTCTCTCTCTCTCTCTCTCTCTCAATAAAAACCAAAATTAAACTCAAGGAGAATTGCTTGTTTATTTATTTATTTATGTATTTATTTATTTACTTAGGAAGAGAGAGAGCAAGAGCAGGGGAAGGGCAGAGAGGGAGAGAGAGAGGATCCCAAGCATGCTCTCCGCACTGTCAGTGCACAGCCCCATGCGGAGCTCGATCCCATGAACCATAAGATCATGACCTGAGCCAAAATCAAGAGTCAGATGCTCTTAACAGACTGAGCCACCCAGGTGTCTGGAATTACATCTTTTTGATGTTAAATATACTTAAGCAAGACCCTGGTATGGCTTTTAGTTAATTCAAGTCTATATTTGTGTCTTTCTATACAGTTTTAAAGTTTTTATTATATAGTTTTTAACATTTCTTCTTAAATTTATTCTTAGGTATTTTTACTTGTTACTATTGTGAATGGGAAATTCTACTCAATTATATTTTGTTATTGATTATTGTTTTTACATAGCAGGCACACTGATTACTCTGATTAAATTTATATCCTGCTTTTCTTATTACTTTTAGAAATTTTTCCATTGGTATTTAAAGCCAAAATATGGGTACCGGATGCTCATTGTTAATGGTATATCAGTGCTCTAAACACTATCAGCACAGAAGTAGTAAAGTTATGTAATTATGCAGATACATACATATATACATCTATATACAAACACATACATACATATATATCTACACACACACACACACACACACATTTATCTCTCTCTCTGTTTCCCTAATATCTGATGTGATAGAGGAAATCAAATCAGTATTTTGCAGTTGGACTTCCATTTCTGACCGTGATAGTTAACAGAAACCCTACACACCTTCCCATCACAAACAACTATAAAATTGGGCAAAATACCTGAGGAAACTGTTTTTAGGCACTGAAACAGGCAGCCTGTGGACTGTGATCCTTGGAGAAAGTAAACACATATGGCAAACCCGACTATTACTCTTGCTAACTGCCTAAGAGCACACAGGTGAAGCCCAAAGATTTGCAGTCATGCTAAGTGGAGGAAGCAGAGATAAAAATTCCTGATGAGTTAAGGGCAGACGAACATAGAGGAGAGGTGCACAGAGGGGAGGGGAAGGTGGGGAGCAAAAAATGCCTATACAGGGATTCAACTCAGATTCTTGGCCAAGATCTACACTGCATACATCACAGCAATGTGCTGAAAACTAAAGAAAGAAACTCTTAAAAGAAGCCATCGGAAAAAGACACATTAAAGTCAGTGGGAAAACTATAGAAATAATAGGGGACCTATCATCAGAAACAATGGATTATAGACTATAATGAACAATATCTTTAAAGTGATGAAAAAACCAAGAATTCTATGGCTAGGAAGAATAATCTTAAAAAAATAAGGATAAAAGTGGAGATAATCCATTGCCATGAGAATGGAACTGCAAGAAATGGTCAAGCAAGTACAGAAAAACAGAAGAGGACAGGACAGGACATGTGTTTTGTTTTGTTTTTAATTTTTACTTCTTAATTTCTTTTAAAGACAACCTACTGTTTGATGATAAAAATGATAATAATAATAACATAATTTTTCAATGTATGAGAGCTTAAACTATATAATAGGAGGTATACAGAATTTCACTATTGTAAGCTTTTTATATTTTTGTAAGTTTTAAAGTATGAAGTGTGAAATAGTTCAATATTTATTTTAAGTGGACTGTGATCATTTAAGAATACATATTTTAATCTCTAGAACAACCAGGAAAAAATTAATAAGAAGAGATAAAGCTAGAAAAGGTCAATAGAAGAAGAAGAAGTAAATATTTAAAATATTCAATTAACCTAAATTATAAGTACATACACACATAATTTTAAAGTAAAAGGATGGAGAAAGCATGCCAACAGTAAGATAAGAAAGCTAGAATATCGTATGTTTGTCGGAAACAGTGGATTTCAAAACAAGAAATATATGCGGAAATGAAGAGGAGCATTTCAGAGTGATAAAAGGGTTAGTCATTCATAATGAATACTGTAACAATCCTAAATGTGTCTGTACTTAATAACAGACATTCAAAAATACATGAAGCAAAACTGACAGAATAAAAAGGAGAAATAGATGAATTCAAAATCTCATTTGGAGCTTTTACCACCCCTCTCTTAAGCAATTGATAAAAAACAAAAACAAAAAAATTTAAATAGCCTCAGTTTTATTAAATAAATTGTCTTTGTAATAAGGAAAAAAGATTACATCAGGAAAATTCCATGTTCATGTATGTTCACCTGTGAATTATATCAAATTAAATAGGAAATAATGCCAGTTTACTTAAATACTTAAAAAAAAAAAACTGGACATTCTCAATCAACTTGACCTAATTAACATTTATAGGGTATTACACTCAACAATAACAAAATACACATTCTTTATAAGTGCACATGGTACATTCACCAAGATGTCTCATTGAAATTCCATTAAAATCTTACTGAGTGTATTTTCTGACGATGATGTAATTACATTATAAATCACTACTAATGAGCTATTTAGAATTCTCCCAGATAGCTGGAAGTTTAAAAACACATTTCTAAATAACAAGTTAAAGGGGAACTCAAAAGGGGTATCAGAAAAAAAATCAAACCAAATGATAATAAAATGCAACATAGAAAATTTTGTATGTGCAATCAAGGAAGTATTTTAGAAGAAATTTATAGTAAAAATAACTTTATTAGAAAGGAAAGAAAGAGTTAATATCAGTCACCTAGTTGTCTAGCTTAAGAAATTACGAAAACCTAGAAAAAGTTATGATTTATGTAATTTGTATAATTGTATATTTGTATAATTATAATTATATATGAATCACACCGAAACTAAGTGGCAGGATGAAAATAAATTAAAAAATTTAAATATCAATGAAATAGGAAATAAAAAGGCAATAGAGAAAATCAAGGAAACAAACAGTCTTTTGAAGACAAATGAATTTAATAAATCCTTATGCAGACTGATCAAGAAAAAAAGAAGACATAATTACCATAATCAAAAATGAAAAATCATTACAGATCCTACAGATATTAAAGATATAATAAGGGAATATTGTGAACAACTTTTTGCCAACTTTCAAACCTAGTTGAAGATGCTATAAAAAATCTGAATAGCCTCAAATCTGTGAAACACATTATATTTGTAATCAAGGGAACTTCCCACCAAGAAAATTCCAGGCCTAAATGGTGTCACTGGTGACTTTCATGAAAAATTTGAAGAGAAAATAACAGCATATTACCTAAACTCTTTAAAAATATAGAGGATGAAGTATTGTTTAGCAACTTGTTTTTAAGACCAGCGAGAAATTAAAGAAAATAATATTATGGAATAGTGTCCCTTATGAAGATAGATGCAAAACAGTTAGCAAAATATTAGGTCTGAGGCAATAACACATTTTAAAGATAAATATTTCATGACTAACTATGGCTTATTCCAGGAATCCAAGATTGTTCCAACATTCAAGTGTAATATATCACAAGGAATAAAGGAGAAATGTCATGTACATTTCTCATAAATATGCAAAAGGATTTGACAAAATCCAATACCTGGTCTTGATAAAACTCTAAGAAGACTAGGAATAGAAAGAAATATCTTCCTAAGTGAATTTAAGAAAGTTGCAGTAGACAAGGTCAGTTTGCAAAAATCAATTATATCAGTGTTCCTTAGCATCACTATACACATGTAACAAATATTGTAAATAATATTTAAAATATTATTTATAAAGCTATCACAAAAACATAAAATACTTAGGAATATATTTAATAAAATATGGGCAAGACCTCCATCCTTTCTTTGCATAAAAATTGACAAGCTAATTGAAAAATTTATGTGGAAATGCAAAAAATCATAGAATAAGAACTTTGAAAAAAAGAAACAAGCTTGATTTCCATACTTACTATAAAACTGTAGCAATCAAAAATACTAAAACACAGACAAAAATATCAATAGAACAGAATTAATAGCCTAAAAATTGACCCAGGGTTTATAGTCAATTTATTATTGCCGTGGACCTCAATGTAGTTCAACAAATGTTCCTGGACATCGAGTTGGGAAAAAATGAATATGTATTCCCACTTAACACTATTAAGAAAAAAATAATTTGAAGTAGTGTGATGATAAATTTTATGTTTCACCTTGACTGGGCCATGGAGTGCCCAGATATTTTGGTTAAACATTATTCTGGATGTGCCTGTGAGGGTGTATCTGGATGAGATTAACATGTATTCAAGTTGGAACATGGGTCCTCTGCCTTTGGGCTCAGATATAAACTGGAACTATACCTTCAGCTGTCCTGGTTCTCAGGCTTTCAGGCTTACTATGGAACTACCCTATCGGTATTTTTGGTCTCTACATAGAGCTAAAGATGTAGATATTATCAGAGATATTATTAGATATATATCAGAGATATATATTTATTTATGTCTGCATCTGTTTCTCTAGAGCACCTCTACTAATACAAGTGTGTCACAGACCTAAATATAAAAACTAAACCTCTAAATACTTTAGTAAAAACTATTGGATAAAATCTTCATGCCATTGGAGTACACAATGGCAGGTTTCTTAGGATAAAAAGAAAAAAGGGGGGAAGCACAAACAATATAAACAAAAATTGAAAAATTTAACTTTATCATAATTAAAACTTACTCATAAGACAGTGTTAGGAAAAGGAGAAGGCAAACCACAGACTGTGAGTACATATTTGCAATGTATCTGACAAAAGCTTTCTACTCAGGATATAATACTCAGTCATAAGAATACAACCATCTCTATTTAAAATATGGGCAAAATATTTGAACAGACACTTCACAGATTTATGGGATTGGTCAATAAGTGCATGAAAAGATCTTCAACATTCAACAGTTACTTAGCATTGTTGAGTCCATAGTCATTAGGGAAACAAATTAAAACCACAATGAGATACTATTTCACATGTAGTAGAATCACTTAAAAAAAGACTGGAAGTGATGATACTATGGAGCAACTGGAACTCTTATACACTGCTGAAGGGAGTTGCAAATAGTAAAGCCTTTGGAAAACAATTTCTTACTCATAATTTAAACCTGTAAGTATCATATGACCAGTAATTTCATTTCCAGGAGGAAATGAATGCACATATACCCATATGACCCAGTTATTTACTCTGAGAGATGAATGCCTACATATACAAAAAGTCTTGTACATGAATGTTCATAGTGGTTTTATTCATAAAAGTTTCAAATTAAAAGTAATCCAAATGCCCATCACAGGCTACTGAATAAATAAACTGTGGTATAGTTCTGCCCAGCAATAAAAATGCATGGATTGCTGATACCTGGAACAATAAGATTAACTTCATCAATATTATGTTGAGCAAATGAAACCAAATCTAACCCAGGAAACATCAATCTATGGTGATACACATCAGATTAGCACATCCTTTTGATGTGTGGATTAATTGCAGAGGGGCACAGGGAAATTTATAGAATGTTGGGAGTGTTCTGTATCTTAGGCTGTTGATTATTTATATGCATTTGTCAAAATTCATGGAATTGTATACTTCATATGGTCTGTTTTATTCTAGGAAAATTATACTTAAAAAACATTGATTAAAAAAATTCGACCACTTTCTTAACAATGTAGCCTGCATTTTGGGGGTAAAATAAATACAGATAGGAGAACTTTCTACTGTCCTTTGTCTACTTTATATTACCAAAAGAACAGAAAGGGTAGCTTCTTTGACAAATGCAGTCAACATCTGGAGGTTTTGGAGATGCAATTTATTGGCAATATCTTAAAGATCTTTTACTGTGAATATAAATGCATTGTCTTTTGATGAGATTATTGTAATCTAATTGAAATAAATGAAAAAAAAAAGATCCTTGTATCTTTGGGCCAATTTATTTGTTCCACTAAATATATCAGGAGTACCTTAAAGACAGAAAATAAACATTCTGCCTATTTAGTGCTCAGTAGAGCAACAGATCTAATAAAAAAAGGAGGAGAGTAAGAATTTACAAAGCACCAATCGTGTATCTGGTCCTTACATGACCTTATAACACTTCTAGAAGGTAGGAGTCGTTATGACAACCACTTCAAAGATGAGGAAACCAAGCTGTAGTCCAATATGAATGGTAAGAGGCAGGGCTATATCATGACTCAGACTGTATTTTTGATCTACCCAGTGAGTCTTAGAATTTGGTCAAAAAAAGAGTATGCATCAGAATAATCTCGAGTGTTTTAATTAATATGTAGATATATTGGCCTTAACCTCAGACCTACCAGTAAGAATTTCTAGGGATGGGTATTTCTGAACTTTTGACAAATTTTCTAGGTAATTTCTAATTAGCTCTAGAATTTAAGAATTGTAATTGCACACAATACCCAAAACATAGTTAACACTCAGCAAATACCCAGTACTTAGCAACTGAGTGCACATGTTTACATGTTTGTCATCTGAACTTTGCATGGGAATTAATTAGTCCTGTTACAATCTAACTTTATATATCTAGGATTTCTCAGTGGACTCAGAAGTTCTTTGCTTTGGTTTGTTTTCTTTACTGTTTATGTGTATGTATTATTTGCTGCAGTTAAGTAACAAAGATTTTTGGTAGTCATGAAAGGAGCTCCCACCGTGTTAAGTATAAATGACTTCCGTAATCTAACACTTCTAAAGAGACAAATCATAAGTTCTTAGGAGTTTCTATTGTTCACTGGCTTTCATTGTTGTGAATTTTGTTTTATGTTCATAGTTTGGTTCCAGATTTTGTCCCAGTTCATAGCCAGAAAGGTCATTTCTGGGTTTGTATTTTTTCATATGGGATTTCCCCAGTCTGTTTCCACATGAAAGAGAGCAAAAGAGCAAGTGAATGTTGGATTCCAAGCATTTTTGCCCAACCTTACCTAATAAAATATTTTTTATGTTTCTTAAACATAATCTGATCCTATTTTTCTTAGCCTTGCAGATAGTAAATTCACTGGCCTGCTACATTTTTGTCATGCTCATCCAACTTGAAAAGTTCTTTGGTCTGTCAGTCTGTCTCCTTTGCCCCATAGTGCCATATACACCAAGAGCTACAGAGTTAAGTAGCAAACATTTGGACATGTGTACTTCTCCCAACCTTTGATCTCATTCTCACCATACATGTCCTCTCTTCTGTTGCAGAATGTTCTAAATGTATGCAGTGTAAATTGTTTGCTTGTCTATTTTGCCACTGAATCTGAAGTGAAATAAGAAGTGATTTAATATATAGGCCATACTTTTTACTTCCACAAACTAATTCCCATGTACTTGCGTGTGTGTGTGTGTGTGTGTGTGTGTGTGTTTAAACATAAAAACAGCCATAGTGCCTTAAATAATGATATTTGTAAATGCTGTGAACCTAAATACTTACTAGGGTGGGAAGTTTACACCCAGAGAAGATAATAATCAGTCCAGCTTTAAATGTCCTTTATCTAAGAGGCCAGAGCATTGGAAGCTTCTGCTGCAGTAAGTTTTAAAGTTTTCTCTGCCAAATGAAATGGGCATTAGGTAATTCTATTGTAATTCCAAAATCTCTCCAGGTGACTTTAAATTTTTACCCAAGGCCTGTAACATTTGTTTTGGGATCATCAGTTTCTACTAAACTGTGTTCAGGAAACTGTGTGTTCATAATCTATTACATGGCTTTTGAAATGGGTCAGGAGACTCACATTTGCCTCTCTAGATTCTTACATTTATGCTTTACGTATCAACTTCCAGATTTCTTCATATGTAAAGTGAAGGTAATAATAGTTTTTGCAGTCTCCCTGGGAAATTTGTAAAGATTAATTTGTTAATTAATTTGTCAATTAATGAAGTACTTCAAGATCTTAGAGGAAGGAAGTTTCATAGATAAAGTATAAAGATATCATTATCATTTGTGTGAGGTTCTGCTCTATGGGTGGGATGACCCCCTCTTGAAAAGGTCACAGAAATGGCCCAAAGGCCTGTGGAATGACAACAATCTAATCTTCCCTATTGCAAAGCTCCCTGTCCCAATATCACTGTCCCTTGTTTCCTGGCTCTCCACTGGCAGAAGCCTTAAACATTGAGCAACCTTTTGGCGTGGAGAAAAACTAAGTGCATACTTGCCTATATTCCAAAACCAAGATGACGTATACTTCCAATTGAACAGATGTGGTCAGCCGTTGATTGGACCCAGAAGAGAAGAAATTAAGTGCATCCAAAACAACAGCAAGTAGGAAATAGGGGTGAGCAAAGGTGAGAAGATGCACTATGTCTTTCCCTTTCTCTCACTGTGTTTTCTTACCTCTTAGTCCCCCTTTTCTCGGTAAGGAGATTTTCCAAGTCTTTTTCTCTCCTTGGCTTTCTTTGCTTGGTCATAAGGATGGGTGTTTTCGGAGTGGCAAATCTTTCCCATTACCTTCCAAGCACTCACAATTGAGCAGGGATATTGAATGGTGCTTAATAAATATTGCCAATATCCATAATTCAAGGACTTATATATCCATTAAGAGGCTATCCAGGCCCCATGGCATTTCTCATTCTGCTTCCAGGTGCCCTCTGTCTGTTAGCTATTTCACTGAAAATCACCAACTGAGTTCACAGAATCATAGAATAATTGAGTTGGAAGGTGCTGTGAAATTCTCAGTCCAAACTTCCTCCTTGTTTCACCCCTTATAAAAATCCCCTTCCTGATTCTCTGCAGAATTTTGTTCAGCCTCAGCTCAGAGAACTCCGGGCACTGGGAGCTCACACCCTTGGAAGACATGTTTGTCCAGCTCTGGCTATCCAAAAGTTCTTATTCACCCTGAGTCAGAATCTGCCTTCCTAAGGCTTCTACTTTTCATTCTTAGTTTTTCCTTTAGAGCAACATGGAATAAATTTATCCCTCCTTTTAACAATTTCTCCTAATTCATCCCTCATCTGGTTAAGCAGCCTCAGTTCTTCCACTGTCCTGTGTGTGAATGTGCTGTCCACATGACTATATATTGAACTTGTGGTCAACCATAAGACCTTCATCTTTTGCGTATACATTGCTGTAATCCACCTCTCCCTCATGGTACACTTTATCTGGTTGATTTTCTTTTGAGGATAAGTGGGAGGGCTTTATATTTATCTCCTTCAAATTTCATTCTGTTACTTTGAGCCTATCATTCAAGTTTTTCTCCAGTCTCAATTCACCTCATTTGCTTTCCTACCACCTTTTTTGAGTCATCTACAGATTCTATGTCTGCTTTCTATGTAGTCTTCATATGGCTGGTGAGGATGCGGAAACAAAAAGGTCCCAGGCATTGTGAGGGAAGATCTCCTTTGAGTGGGTGGGGCAGCTTCTGTCAGGTCTCAGCTCACATCCCCTAAAACCCCTGCACACTGGCCAGGCACACTTTTGGCTATGAGGCTGCCTCAGGCTTCCAGAGCCCATGTCGCCTATGCTTATGGAGAGAGAGCCTTTCTAGGAAGCAAGTTTTCCTAGAGGTAACCCTCAACCAACAACCATTGGATACCCTGGAGTATAAATACCCCAGCTGTCTTGTACCTAATGCAGCCACCTCTGAGGTGTGATTTCTGTTATCAGAGCCTCTCTTAGGATTAAGTTAAAGCAGCCTCCATGGTTCTTTATCAGATAACATGCCCTTACTGGCTTACAGTGTGTGTGCATGTCCCTGCATGTGTGTGTTTGTGTGTGTGTGTGTGTGTGTGTGCATAAATTATATTTAACATCAATGTCTCTAATTTAATGACCTATTTTTTCACCATTTGTGTGCAGTGGTTCTTCTATCACGTGTGATTTTTTTTGTCTTTTAGAATAATCTACTTCTTCTGTTGATTGATCTGTTTATTATGTCTGTTAATACTGACAGAAGAATATGTGCAAGAGAAAGTTTTCTCATGTAATTCTTTTAAACACAGTGACATGGATAGCGTTTTAATTTGAAGACAATTTTCCTGAACAGAGAATATAGAACAAAGTGAAAAATAAGAAATGCTGCCTTGATACTGTTTATCTCTTAAGGTTGTATGTGCATGCCCCTAGTATTAAGACTCCTTAATTTTTTCTTCTGTTCTGAATGTAATTTTAAAAGGCATTTTCACTATTGGTATCTTATATTTGTTACAAACTGAAGTCATTCTGGAATATATCAGTCCTGGTTTGGTGGCAGTGTTGTTTTGAATGTGTGATAGGCAAAAAGTCAATCGAGGGAAAAATCAAAGAGGTTTCAGGTATTTATTAAGGTGAGATGGCAGGAATATACATAGCTTTTTGAAATTCTCCATTTTTACTTTGCATGTGCTCTGTATTAAGGAAGGATGTCCTGTATCTCTTTGCTGGCTGAGCAGCTTAGAGACTATTTTGATTAAAATAACTTCTATGTTACAATAGCAAATGCTTTTTACCATCATATCAAATGTGTTTTATTTTTTCAGTGTTTTTATCCTTGCTCTTAAGGATTTCCAAGCAGTAAGAGACAGTGATAGTTCTTCATCCTTCCAGTAGATGCTTCTGGATTGTCCTAGGTAGACTGTTCCATTGTCATATGCCAGCTCTGGGCCAATTACTTGTGTTAGTATTCTTGCCATTAATTGATGAAATCTGAAGGCTTGTATTTGGTCTCAAGTTGTTGTTTTCTGTTACTTTATTCAGTGAACCTGAGTATGTCCTCCCTTGCAATTCTTACTTCTAATCACATCATTTCAATTTTTTTTAATTTTATTTAATCCTAATGGCTCAAAGTAAGCTACCTCAATTTTTTTACAATGTGAAGGTATAAATATTCATATAAATAAATATACACATACATGGATAAATAGATAAGTCATATCCTGTGATCCCTACTGTGTCCAGATTCATTATTTTCATCTTTTTAATCAAATTTTAATTTTATAGGGTAATAGAATTTTATTTATTTATTTTATTAAAAAATTTTTTGGGGGGGCGGCTGGGTGGCTCAGTCAGTTAAGCATCCGGCTTCGGCTCAGGTCATGATCTCACAGTTTACAAGTTCAAGCCCCCTGTCAGGCCCTGTGCTGACAGTTCAGAGCCTGGAGCTTGCTTGGGATTCTGTGTCTCCCTCTCTCTCTGTCCCTCCCCCTGCTCATGCTCTGTCTCTCTCTCTCTCTCAAAAATAAGTAAAAATTAAAAAAAATTTTTCAGAGCACAAGTAGGGGAGGGGCAGAGAGAGAGGGAGACACAAAATCTGAAGCAGGCTCCAGGCTCTGAGCTCTCAGCACAGAGCCTAACACAGGGCTCTAGCTCACAGACCATGAGATGGTGACCTGAGCCGAAGCCGGATGCTTAACTGACTGAGCCACCCAGGCGCCCCTATGAGGTAATAGAATCTTAAGCATCAAAAATCCTTCAGATAAAATCTAACCTGGTCCTGTAATACTTTTATTGATGGAGAAATTGAGAATAAGAATTTATGTAGCTTATTTGCATTAACAGTTATACTGAGTGTTCTAAACTTAGAATTCTAGTTTTCTGTTAAAAAGATATTTTTAATTTACCAAATCGCTCATCCCACCTATCACCACAGGAAGTAGGTGGCCATGAGAAGGGAAAATAAAGGAAAATAAAATTGGTTATTTTATCTTTCTGGTAAAGTAAAATAAAAGTACTGAGAAACTGAATTTGGGAATTGCCTTTTGGGGATTTTCAGTATTAATGCAAACTTTGTCCTTCATTAGGGAAAACTATAAATTGCAAAAGGGCCATATATCTTAGAAAAGAAAACACTTGCATCTCACAGATGCGAGCAGTGCCATAAGGGTAGCAATATTGTGGTTGCAGAAGCACTAGGTGAGAGCAGGCATGTGTTTGTTGTGTCCCATGTTTCTCTTTGTTTCTTTTCTTGCCTAGGGAAATTAACCAACTGGCGGAGAAGCAACAGATCTGAATGCATGGGGGAAAAAACCCAGTTGCTCAAGCCCGTCAAAATGTATATTGAAAAATTTTCATCAACTTGCTTTGAAACATACTCTCTAACCTAAACCCAGTGTCAGTGGACTGTGGCAGGTGTTCCACATGGTAGTTTAAGAATGTCTGTGGGAGACATGGAAGTAATTCAAACAAAAGAGGGCCTTTTTTTTTTTTTTGTCAATAGAGGGGATGGTGGATACATTTCACGCAGAGGCAGCATTTGTGTTGAGTTTGAACTGTGGATGGGATAGACGATTAGTGTTCATGTCCAGGTTTGGATTGGGCCCCAGGGACCTGACTGAACCAGAGGCAATTGACTGAATTCAGATGCCACAATTAGGCTGGGAAAAATCCAAGAGGAATACATTTATTTTTCCCCAGATGACCTGAGACACTTGTCTATGCTTGAATTTCCCTGTTGATCTCAGTATGTGTGTCTTTTTCTTTAAAGCTGATGAGTGGAATAACCAGACAACACTAAAGTTACGAAGTTTCTCACATATCCACTGTATATTTTTCTAAAAACTCTGCCCATATTTCTTTTCATCACATGTATTTATCACACATAATGGAGGGTTTTTCCATCTAAAAAACATAGTGACTCATTTTGCTAATCAATATTAATTCATACATGTATGGTTTAGATAGATATGAATTTTTCAATGTACATTTGGTTTGAAGTAGAATAAGGATTTTTTTTTTTACCCATTCAGATATTTCTAGGAGAGCAAGTAAAAACAGGAACATAGATAGATGTAAGTAAATGGTAGAGAACAAGTATGAGACCTGCCCTTAGAGAGATAAACATCTAATAATGTGTGAACAGATTTCAACTGATATCAGAAAGTCTGTGAACAACATTGGTTTTGTTTCATCATTTGAGGGAAAGAATAAGAGAAGAGAGAATAGTGTCCTCTTTTTCTCCCGCTTGGTTGGGAGACTGTCATCAACATTGGCTTTAATCCTGGATAATCAACTTTTCTAGCAATTGAATGCAAGGAAGTTGGGTTTGTTAGCGATTTGAACAATTTCCAAATGAAAATCAACTTAGTTTTTTCTATTTCCTGACATATTGGCAAATCATTTTTATGAGCCCTTATGTGATTCATTGAGCCATTTGGGGAGGGTCAGAGGGCAAGAGTGCCATTTACCAGAGCAGGTTTAAGCTGGGAAAGGCGAGGTCAGAGGGGAAGAGAGACCCTCATTACTCTGGGAGGTTCTGGGGGCCAGCTCTGAGCCTGCCCAACTGTGTTAGGCTCACACTGGGTGTTTGTTAGCACAAAGCACCGAACTGCAGGTGTTCTGTGCTCTAACAGAGTCCTCAAAGATCAGCCTCAAATGTTTCTGTTACTATGAAGAGGATTAAAAGGATTTAAAAACCTAGCAGGCCTGTCCAAATGCTAGCATATTTGCCAACATTTGCCAAGAGGGAGGAAAACAGGATAGGCCATATCAGCTACGAGGCTTGGTAGTTGGGGGAAACATACTTTTCAGGTTTCTTTTTCCCCCCTTTCTCTCCTTTTTTTAATAGCCTGAATGTGGAACTGTAGCACTTTCAACTGGAACTCGTTAAGAATTCATGGAGCAGAAAATGTAAAGGGTTCTGGAAAGAGGGACTTTGAAAGGCCAGAAGTGAGCTATAAATAAACTGCTGTTGATACTCATTTTTTTTTTCTGGTGGTTAAATACACTTATTACACCAGAATGCCCACGTGGAATAAACCAGGTGATTTTGACCTGAAAACCCAATTTACATGGAGGGGCACGTTGACATTTATGGACTTACTTACCACGTAGAGGTATCCTAACAGCCATTACACATTCTTGAAAAGCACTTTGGCTATCCTGTATGGCTTGTCCGTATTGACAGCCATCACCTGCAAGTGAAAGTATGAGGGTCAGGCATCTGGAATCCTTGTTAAAGCACCAATGTTACTGCTTATCGTTAATGGATTTTACCATCAAATTCCAATTTCTTTGCTTTCAGCTTTGCCCTACCTTTAGTGGTTCTGGTTCCTCTATACAACACACTGATTTTTCAGTGAGGTCCAGTGAAGAGGCTGAGAACTGAGTTAGCTGTGTGACCTTGGGTAAGTCAGATAGCTTCTCTGAGCTTAGCTTCCTCACTGATCAAGTTGGAGTAATAATAAATTGCTCTATCCTCCTCATAAGATGTGGCATTTTTAAATAGGGGTGAGGCTGACACCAAAGACTTCCTTGCATGTGTTTATAGATAATATGTGAAGGTATGTGCATACACACACCCACACCCACACCCACACCCACACCCACACACACACACACACAGCCATGCCTCCCATACACATTATATAAGTCTCCAATTTCTAGGGTGATATTGTAAGAGTTTGCTTGTGTAATGGGTGTTGATTTTGGAGCTCACTGCAGAAACCTATTATTTGAATATGTCCTATCATGTGATGTTTGGTACAGGAATTCCTTTTTTTTTTCTTTTTTTTTTTTTTTTTTAATTTTTTTTTCAACGTTTATTTATTTTTGGGACAGAGAGAGACAGAGCATGAACGGGGGAGGGGCAGAGAGAGAGGGAGACACAGAATCGGAAACAGGCTCCAGGCTCTGAGCCATCAGCCCAGAGCCCGACGCGGGGCTCGAACTCACGGACCGCGAGATCGTGACCTGGCTGAAGTCGGACGCTTAACCGACTGCGCCACCCAGGCGCCCCCAGGAATTCCTAACCTGGATCCATGGCCAATGCAGACTCAAAGATAGGCCTTAGAGGTCTGTACCCCAGAGAGTGGATGCAAACATTTAGTCTGCAATACATGCATTTTCTGGAAAGAAGTTTCATTATTTCTATCTGGTTCTCAAGGGAGTCTACAAATCTTGAAAATATTTAAGAACCACTACTCTGCAAGCTCTGGACTGTAAGGCAATGGGGGGAAGGATACAGGCTGTCTCTCCAAAGACGAGATAGTTCTTGATTTTTTCTCACGGCTCTTCCGTTTTTCTTTTCTCCATTTCATCATCAGTTAAGAAGGTATACAACGCATATTTGAAATTTAAATCAGGTAATTCACTTTTAACACAGTGTTTGATAATGCTCAATAAGTGTTAGCTCTTGTTTTAGCATTTTAATATCATGTAGTATCTTGATAAACAAGAGAGGCATGCAGGAGATATTGCCCTTGATTAACTTGCCTTTGAAGAGCTTGAAGGGATCAGACACGTTAATATGTATCAAATAACAATGAGATTATGTGGGAAAGATTTCAAGGAAATGATGGAGGGAATTTTGCATGTGTTCAGATTGAAGAGCAGCCTGAGATAGGAAGACTGGATGAAGAGAAGTTGGATACTCTAGTGAGAGTTCAAAGGGGGAATGAGTCAGTCTTCCGAGTGAGATGCATCCAGAGGTAACTTTAGCCAGACAGGTGGAAGCAAGATTGTGGAGGGTCCAGAATGACATGCTGTGGAGTTCGGATTTGACCTGGAGGTAATGGGAGCTTCAGATGATTTTGAGCAGGAAAATTACATGATGAAAACAATATATTCAAAGCATTAATTTGGCATATATGGGCAGGATGGAGCCATGTGAGAAGGTACTGGAGTCAGGAAGGGAACCGGGAGCTATGGCAATAATCAAGGTGTGAGGTGATGGGGGCCTGCTCCAGGATGGGAATGTTTGTGGAAGGTGCTGGGGTATGGGGGCGGTGGGGCGTGTATCCACCTTAATTGCTTATTTGCTATGATTTCTGTTTCCAACGGCAGTTTGCCTTGGCTACTAAACCTTCCTGACCCTGAAATGTTCACTCCAGTCTTCCAACAGGGGAAGGAAAGAGGAAAGGAAGGGAAGAAAGGAGAGACGGAGGATGGGGATTGTTAGAGCAGGCAGTCAGGGACCTCTAGCGTGGAGACTGGATTCTAATCAACCGAAGTAGTCTCAGGGAGAGAAGGAGGAAGAGAGTAAGGATGGTCATTTGGACTTACTCAATTTAGGAATAACTTCCTCAAAAAGAGTCAATATGACTGAAAAATGAGTGACTTTAGTCTCCTATTTACATCAGAAGGAGCCATAAGATGCAGAGAAAGAGAGGCATTTACTCTCCTGATTGAGCTTCAGGTTCACCTAAAGTGATGGCTTTCAAACTTTTTTGACCAACGCTCCATAATAAAAAATAAATTTAGATGGTAGTCAAACACACACACACACACACACACACAAATATAAACATAAACTTTATTGAAGTAAAAGTTTTATAGAACATTCCTTCTCTTACCACCTGTGATTCATTCTGATATATTTTTTTCTGATCTATGTATGTATTTATATATGTATGTATTTTTACAAAGGATGGTTGTGAGTCACTAAACTGATTTTTTGATCCACTAATGGGTTACAACCTGCTCCTTATAAACCATAGGCTTCTAAGGAGCTGGGATTCAGCACCAGAATCAGGAGATTCACATACTCACAGGCATAACTGGAATGTTTTGGTCGGCTTCTGTTTCCTACCCACTGGCCTCACCCAAGCCTTTATTCTCTGTGGAGTTTCAAAACCTGAGAAGAGATCGCGGCCCTGCTCCATTTATTTTAGAACTCCATTTCAGAACCTGATCTCAGATGCAGTGACTACACCCAAGCCCCCTGGCAGGGCCGTCCAGTTCACTAGCATGGCAGTCCTCACTTGGGACACGAAGCCCACACACGAAGATCCATCAACAGGGCTTGTTCCCTAATGAGACCTGAACCCAGACACAATGGCCACAATTGGTACAGACATTTTAATGTCTTGGGCTGGTTCCTTATATTATCCTTGGCTCTAGTGGACCAATGCACACACAGTAACATTCTTTACCTGAAGTTAGCTGTAATTTCAAACTAGGTAGAATTCTTTCCTACCTTTGAAACCACAAAATAAAATCAAAGAAATAGGATCTTTTGCAGACTGTGGCTTTGCATTGACGAGAAGGGGTGAAAGGCAAGCACATGGCCTCAGGTTGGAAATAAATTTTAAAATGTCTGATTTTGATCATAAGGCCAAATTATCTGGGCACGCAGTGGTCATTAAAGCCTTCTGTCTGTAAGCCTCTCGTGTATGTATATGCGTACCTGTAGTTCAGCATTCTGGCTCAATAATAAGTAGAACATCAAAGCAGAGAAGGAAAAGTGAACTCAGGCAATGAAAATCAATCTGATTTAAGGGAATTGAGTCTGCCTATGAACTCAGCTAGTTATCAATATCCTGGAAAGAAAAATGTAGAATATCAATTCTAGGAGCCATAAATCAAAATGGGGGTGCAATTATTTCCACTTACATGTTCCTGCTTTTAAGAAGAGTAAAGTTGTGAGGAATAACTCAGGTGGGAATGAACTCCAGTATTTTGCAGTGGTCATTCTTCTTTTGGGAACAGTGGCCTACTTATTACCTGACTTTGACCATTTCCCTGGAAATTTGAGTGTATATTGGCAACACTGTTGAGTGTTTTGGTGGGCCCCTGGTTTCCTTTATGGTCTAAGGATTGGGTGGATATGTCGTCTGCTCAATTTCCAAGTAAAGCCCCAAGTTAAATGGTTCTAGAACTATGGTACATTAATCCCCAGAAGGAAGTCAGTAGATGACTTTTGAAATTATATGGAAAATTTTGTGTATAAGTATGAGAATGAATTTTTCTAGGAAGAAGGCCATAGCTTTCATCAGTCTGCCAAAAAGATCTGCAAAAAGCTTAAGAATCACTGCACCAGAATATCACCAGCATCTAGATGTGTCAAAGTAATATAATCATCAGGCTCTATCTTCGGGGACCACTCAAATCATGGATTGGAAAGTGAAAACACCACATGGCAAATGGCTTCATTTAGAGTCGAAGGCTGGGGTATGGGACGTGGTTTGGATTCCTATGTAAGCCAGCTTCCTTCTGCCTCGTGACTATACACTGTATGACAACCAACTCAATTGATCAAGGACCAATTGTAAAAAGGGAGCTATAATGAGAAAGGCAGTATAAACAACAGATAAATGGAAAATCCAGGACCAGACCTTGTATCTTTAAATCCAGGTCAAATGCTCCTTCCATTTCCTTACACTGCCATGATAATTCTTTCAGTCATTCAAACATTTAGTATGTGAGTACTGGTCTCTCACTGAGCTGTTTTCTCCAGGCCCAACGTCCCAGCTTCTTTGATTCAGCTCTTAAAATTGACATGTGCAGTCCCTCTAATATTGTGGTTCCTACTCTTAGAAACACTCTCCTCTTTGTCAGTGTCCCGTTAAATTGCTAGATTCCTAGGGGCGCCAGGGTGGCTCAGTCAGTTAAATGTCTGGCTCTTGATTTCTGCTCAAGTCACGATCTCACTATCATGGGATTCGGGCTCCAGGCTGGCCGCACAGAGCCTGCTTGGGATTCTGTCTCTCCCTCTCTCTCTGCCCCTCCCCCACCCAAGTGCTTGCTCTCTCTCTCTTTCTCTCTCTCTTCCTTAAAAAATGAAAAATACAACAAAAAATAATAAAATCAAATAAAATAAGTGCTGGGCTCCTAGAAAATATTTCAGATATGAAGCACAACAAGGGCTAGCGATTTACCACTGTCTTTTTCCTTCCAAGGAATATGGGACTAAGAAAGCTCTGTTGCTTACAGTACCAAATAGCACATGTTGTTCTTCTGATACCGAGCCATTTACCTCTGAATCCCTGAAGTCTACAGTGATAGATATCCTCCAAGATGGCCCCTGAAGATTCTTGCTCCTCCTATTTATCCCCTTGTGTAGTCCCCTGCTACACTAAAAAGTACTGATCTGTAGGGCACCTGGGTGGCTCAGTCTGTTGGGCGTCCGACTTCGGCTCAGGTCATGATCTCGCCATTTGTGGGTTCAAGCCCCGTGACGGGCTCTGTGCTAATAGCTCAGACCCTGGAGCCTGCTTTGGATTCTGTGTCTCCTCCTCTCTCTGCCCCTCCCGTGCTCATGCTCTGTCTCTCTCTGTCTCTCAATAATAAATAAACGGTAAAAAAACTAAAAAGAAAACTACTGATCTGTGTAACTAATAGAATATTGTGGAAATGATGGAGTGTGATTCCAGGGCAAAGTTGTAAAAGTCATTCCATTATTTTTTTTTTGTCCTTCCTATCTTTTAGATAACCTATTCTGGAGGGAGAAAGTGCCCATGTTGTAAGGGAACACAAACAGCCCTATATGGAGGTCCATGTAACAAGGAACTGAGGCTTCCTGCCAATAGCTAGTGTTGTATTGCCAGTCATGTGAGTGAGCCATCATGGAAGTGAATTCTTCAGCCCTTGTTGAGCCTTTAGATGCCTTGACCCTAGCCAACTTCTTGACTGAATTATTTTGAGAGACGCTGAGCCACATCCATCCAGCTAAGTCACTGTCAAATTCCTCAATTTTAAAGATATTTGTTGCACAACAAAAGATAACTAACACATCTATTCAGTAGATAAGTGAAGCCTAACTCTATCATGTGTTTTAGATTCACATTCAAACAAAGATACTGATCATCTAATATGGTGCCGTATATTTTGTGACATGTTTCAAAATAAATTATTTTGTTCACTTTTTATGATAACTCTGTTATGGATGCATAATAAGCCCTTTTTTACGTAGTAGAAAACTAAGACTCAGAGAGGCAAAGCAACTTCACTATGGTCTCATATCTAGAAAATGAAGTGAGAACTTGTATTACTGACCAGATTCCCATGTTCCACCTGCTAGGGTACAGTTTCAAAGGACACATGAAGCCACAAGAACCATAGTGGAGGGCTATGGTGCTCAGGGAAGAAAACACTATATCTTTACATTCCTGTACTGGTACAACCAACTATTTTGCACCTTCATTGAAAACATGACTTTACTGCAGAATCTATTGTATTTCATGCTTCCTTTTCTTTTTCCAGAATTCTTTTCAAGACAAAATATCAATGAAAAAGTATTGATTATGGCTATAGTGAGGGAGTAGATTTGCGGAACCAGTATGAAAGCTATTATGTGTTTTTTTCTGGATGTTTAGATGGAGATATATTGTTCATCTCTTCACATGATCATAAAGTCACATTTAACAGATCTTGCCAACATCTATATACTTGACTATAGTATTGCATAAAAAGAAAACCCACATTAGAGCATAAGCTATGTTTTATGTTCACCACTGTACCCCAATGTATAACTGCATGGATATGGCAGATACTTAACAAGTAATGTTGACTATTACAACATATGATGGACAGGCCGCTTTATAAAATGGACGTTTACCTTCAAATTAAGATAAAGACTGTCACTTTAATTTTTACATATAAATTTTCTACTTATCACTAAAATCTATATTTTCTATATTTCTTTCTGCATAGAAAGAAATGCAAGAACCTGAAACAAATAATTCAGACACTAACACATTTCTTCATGGGGATTATTCACATTTTATATAGTGGTACTAGTGAATGGTGTCCAAAGTCTGAACCTTATTATTTTTCATCACATTAAAGAAAAAGCTTTAAAAGGTAGAATGGTGAGACATCACTCTTTCTTTTTATCCCATGGCTGCATGTCATTTTTATTTTCATACCTTATCTTGGATGAACTTGCTTTTCTCATTTATTCTCTGTTAATATCTAGCTGTCCTGGGTAACATTATCATCTTGATTAAGATCAATGTTTCATGTCGAAGTTTGTACGGGCAGCATTTAAACATGTTCGGGTCCACAAGAAAGTTATAGTTGTTTGCTGTGTGAACACTTGATAATTTCATAGTTATAAATATGAGCTTTAATGTTTTCTATCAGGTTAAGGTAGAGAAATGAGAAGATTTTAGATCGTGTGTGTAAGTGTTGTAATTATTCTCATTGCTCTTCTACTCTTTTCCACTATAATCTGTCATGTCAAATTCTGTTTGGAATACAGAGATTTTTCTGTTGAGAAGAAAGGAAAACAGATTTGTTTAGCTTAATGTTTTATTTCAAATGACTAATAATGGTAACGATGATATGATTCTGCTCTCTTTTGAGAAATTTCAGCTCACACGATTTCCTGCAGAACTGGGATCGACAAGGAGGATATGTTTCACTGAGAAATAAGTAAACAGGGATCTTTAACAAGACAACCAATGTTTTATGCTTAAATAAATCAATGGGAAGATAATAAACCAGTTCTGTGCTGATGATTCCTTGATTTCTGGTCTTTCAGGAAAAAACAAAACAAAAACAAAAACAAAAACAAAAAAACAATACCCGCCAGATAGTTTTTCTACATAGGTTAGACAGAAGGTATGAAGAGATCATGTTGCCCAGTTGGGTCACTTAGTTTTCTTTGATTTTGAGGAGGAAAACTTGAAGTCAAACTGCCTGAGTTAAGATTTCAGCCCTTCCGCTTGCTGCCTGTGTGATTTTTGAGCAAGTTGCCTAGCTTCTCTGTGCCTATGTTCTTACCACTAAAATGAGGTTAACAAGCTGGGGTACCCAGCTGGCTCAGTCTGTAGAGCACGTGACTGTTGATCTTAGGGTTGTAAGTTTGAGTCCCACAATGGCTGTAGAGATTAGTTAAAAATAAAATATTTAGGGGTGTCTGGGTGGCTCAGTTGGTTAAGTATCCAACTCTTGATTTTGGCCCAGGTCATGATGTCATGGTTTGTGGGATAGAGCCCTGCATCAGGCTCTGCGCTGACAGCATGGAGCCTGTTTGGGATTTTCTCCCTCTCTGCCCCCTCCCCCTGCTGCTTTCTCTCTCAAAATAAGTAAATAAACATTTAAGAATAAATAAATAAAATTTTTAAAATGAGGTTAATTATAGTATTTACTCCCTAGGACCATGGTGAGGATTCAATAAGTGAACACTTGCAAAATGTTTAGACTAGAAACTCACAAAGTAAGCACTCTGTAAAATTTAGCTGCCATTCATTTATTTGACCATAATGTTATTGTCACTGTTTAATAATTCTGCAACTCAGGGAATTAAGAGCAGGATCTCTTTCACAGAAGGCATCCTCTTGCACTGAATATGGTCACATGAGGACTTCAGATTGCCATAAAAGTTACCATAGCAAAAGAAAATTCTAATGAATTTCTCAAGAGGTAATGGAAAAATTCTTGAAAAAAAGTTCGTATGTTCTCCTATGATGGAGAGAGCTGAGAAGCACATGGACTGACAGAGGTCTGGAGTTGGAAAAAAGGGCCTGCCACATGCTGGGGACTCAAAGACCAGGGCAAATGGCTTGGATCACTGACTGCTGAGGTGGATGTCAATATGTCAGGCAAGATCAGTTTTGTTTTAGACATTACTAGTTCAGGGAACCGACCAGAATAGCCACTTCACTTAGAAAGTACAGGGATCCAAAATTTCATCTTTCCACAACTAGGGAACAAGGTACCATGAAGCCTCCTCACTTATGTACCAAACATCTTCTTGGAGGAGCTGTGTGAGGGAGAGGACATTGGAAATACTGAAATCAAATTGTTGCATAGAGCACGTTTATGTGAATGGGTACCGTTTCTTCTTCCCTATGGACAATGGGAGATCCCAAGGAAGATTAGAATTAGAGAAAACTACAGAAATTAATTTTCTTTGCACATCTAAAATAACGTGAGTGATTTTTTTACCTCACTACAATTGTATGCAAATTTGCCCCATAGAATACATATGTTCCTCATTGTCATTAACTGATTTATAGCATTTATAAAATCTCAAAGTAAAGAATCGATCAGATAGTATTTTATCTTTCAGTTGGGTTTTCCTTAAATATTTTTATCAAGACTCTGACATCTAGAAGGAGAAAAATCAGATGAGTGGTACGTATTAGTAGAATGCTGTCTTATTTAGGTTTGCTTTGAATTGCTAAAATCATAAAAGTTTTAGTGGCCCCTTCTGTATCCTACCCATTAGATATTTCCTAGTCCGGCTATGTCTTTCTTTCATAAATTCCCAAGTCCCAAAGGAGCTGTTTAGCGGTGGCCATGATTGTGGCTATCAGGATTAAATTATTAATATAGCTTAATATTTTCATTCTTTAAAAAGCATTTAAACTACCACAGCTCTTTATACAGTTAATATAGTGTGCACTGATGTTTACAACATGTCATAAGTCAAACCACAACTAAAAGTTCACTGTATCCCTACCAAAAATCAATCAAAGGAAAGGTAATTGAGTTAGCCTCCTCGTGACTTAACACGGCATGTCCATATTAACAAATTTGCCTTAATAGTGTAGTCATGCATTATCCCCAGGACATGGGGTAATGATTTAATAAAACGAAGCAGACAGAATAAGATCAATGACTAACATATGAATAGTTGTTTATGCCAATTGTTTGGGGTCGAGAAAAGGAGCCTGGAACTTAGAGTTAGGTAATCTGGATCTGAGTCCTTGCATTTCTAGTTTTTTATTCGTGTGACTTGGTAAGTCACTCGTTCTCTCTGAACCTCGGTTTGTTCATTTGGACAAGGGAAATCATACCTTACAAGACAGATGGAGTCATGTGAACCGAGATTGGAGAGCAGAGGCTCTGCCGCGCTCAAAACACCTCGTGAAATATCCACATGAGCATACTCATCACACACTTGTATGTGTGATGAGGAAGCGGCTGTATCATCCAAGGTGAGGAGAAAAACTCTCTTCATTTCTAGAGAACATCAGTGAACACTTCTTAATCAGGCTTTAAAAATTACAGTATTCAATGCCGCTTTCTGCTGTAAAGCCACATTGTGTGAGTATGACTCACATGCGCTCTTTGAAAACTGGCATGACTGTAGAGTGACATTGTCAAATATCCGATCCTTTTCTTCATCAATCATTGCAAAAGTGTCTGTTTATCAGAATATAGGAGAATGAGAAGAAATTTTAAAATGATGAAAAAGTCAGAGGAAGCTGTTGTTTATCTCTTTGGGTTGGAAAATATGAGGCCATCTGGATTTCACAAGACTTATTTTATTTTTACCAGACCTGGTTCCTCAGACATCTTACAGGCAATACCCTCTTCTCTGGTGCGTGATACACATTCTCAAGCCCATCTTCCACAATATTTTAATCACCTCATTTTCTTTCTTAAATTCCCAAAAGGGTTTCCAGTTTCCTCTCGAGTTAAAATCTTCTGATTATTCATAATGAATATTGCCCTCTTATCTCACAAGTTATTCTGATTTCCTTTTAAATATTGTTTTGTCTCACAAGTTATTCTGTTTCCTTTTAAAGATTGTTTATCTCACAAGTTATTCTGATTTCCTTTTAAAGATTGACTCTCCATTAGGAGAGTCACTCACTCAAACATTCTCTGGTACCTATCATACCTCCTTCCACCTCTCAGACAATCTAAATGCTGTTTTCACTGCCTGGAATGACTGTTCTCTTCTATCAACTCAGTTCTGCCCAAGGCTTATTCTCTCTAAAACCGTTGTCAGATTATCCTCTTAATTCACTCGGTCTCTTCACCCCTATATACATGGATGCATCTGGTTTATAGATGTTTATTCCTGTATTACTTGTAGTATTCTGTGGATTTTCCCATTTACATCACATACCAGACACTGGGAGACATGGAACAAAGCAGAAGAGGCTCCTGCTTTCTGAAGTTCACAAAAGTTTCCATGAGAGAAAAAGTCCTGCCCAGTCCACCCACATCCTCCACTCTTTTGCTGGAGGGGCCAAACACGGATGAAGGGGAGCAAGGGGAGAGAGGAAGGGGCGTCCTTCGGCACAGGGAGCTCATCCACAGAAGTCTGTTTGGACGAGGGGAAAACGTTTAGATTTAAGTCAAATTCGAAGTTTTGATTATCACAAGGAACTGTCACTGGATACCTAATAACTGAATTGAACAATAAAGCAGTAACTAATTACTAATTACTGAATTGAGTTGTGTTTTTACCTTTTCTATATTTCCTAAGGGTGCCAGGAAATCATAACGCTGCTCGAGTTTGAATACCGAGTCTGGCGAAGGAATATCCCCCTCTGGGCCAGTTTAAAGATACTGTGAGAGAAAGAAAGAAAGTGTCTTTTATGGCCAAGTCCTCTTAAGTCCTGCTTGTATAACATGACATGATTTTTCCACTTTTGGTAGGGTTTACCTTTATAGTGTAGGGTAAAAAAATGCACTACAACTTTCCATTCTCTCCTAACTTATTCTTCTTTTGTCTGGAAGTGTCAATTTATGAGATATCTGACAAGGTTAGAAGCTGCAAATTGAACGATTTTCGGACATAAACTCAATTCATACTCAAAGTTGGAATAAACTTCTGACTAAATGAGCCCTGAGCTGATCTGAGCATCATTTACAAAGAAGTAATGCCAACGTTTTTGCTTGTTTGTTTTAAAACACAGTGACAACCTCTGAACAGAAACCAACCCTATATTTTGAAAACCACTGAACCAGAGTAAAACTAGAGTATCGGAATAGTTTCTGAAATAAACTTGAACCAAACTGATATTTTATTAGATCCAAGTCCCTGGTTAAGATAAAGTGTGTGGTCATGTAACAGAACAAAGTTAAGGAGCCCACCCAGAGATTAACAATGCGGACTTTCACTCATTAGTACCATATTTGAAAACTAAAACAACTGAGATGATTTTCTGCAAACCACAACAATATACACGAACAGGGAGTTGAGGATCATTTCTCTAGGAAGGAAGATTAGAATCTAAAAAGGCTCAGTGATTTGCCCAGCACCATTTAGAATGTCAAAGAGGTGGGATGTTTCAAACACTGTTTTCCTTTGGGTTTTGCATAAGAAGGAACAGGCAGGCTCAAAGCTATAATCTAATTCAATAAAACTCATTAACTTTGAGAATACTTCAAGTTATTGACATTGATGGTTGCCAGTGGTAGAGGCTGTCAAAAAGAGAATTTTCATTCTCTTTACCAAATGAGCAAAACTGTTAAGAAAAGCTTCAGTGATCTTACTTAAACTTCGTTAAATCAGTGATGATTCTTTTCCCCCTTAGAAAACGCAAAAGACGAGTAGAAATTTTTCTCCTAGATTAGTTGATTGCTATTATCTCCACTGGAAATTTAAATGTTTCCACAACGGACTGACCTGCACATGTCAGAATGTGTAACTTTATTCTTGCTCCCTGTGACTCAGTGAACTAGAACCATGACCAAGTTTAACTAGAGGGAAGTCTAGGTGTGCCATTGGCTTAGTCACATGATCCCAACCCTGAAACATCTCTGGAAGGCCTCTGTGTGACTGTGTATTATATTTGCCACTGTTTCTTTTATTTATAAAAGGTACTAAAGACTTACCTACATGTCCAAGGCAAATGACTATTTTTTTAAGTTTTATTTATTTATTTATTTATTTATTTATTTATTTATTTAGAGAACACATGCACTAGCGGTTAAGGGGTAGTAAGAGAGTGAGAGAGAGAATCCCACGCAGTCTCCAAGCTGTCAGCACAGAACTGGACGCAGGGCTCAATCTCATGAACTGTGAGATCATGACCTGAACTGAAATCAAGAGTCAGATGCTTAATTAACTGAGCCACCTAGGTGACCTGCAAGTGACTATTTTTATTGTACGTCTTAGAAGTTGTCATTTTGGGTCCTTTACATACTAGAGATTTATTCAGTTCTTTTCTTCTCATATTATATAAAAGGGAAGATTGTCTTAAAAAGTCACCTATTCATGAAAAACAGTGGCCTAGGTTGCTCTAATTAACAAAGTGTGTGTGTTTTTACCTCCCAAAATATTCAGTGTGTAATATCAAAAGAATGACTCCATTTCATGTAATAAAACCCTTGGAATTGTAACTGTTTAAATGTAGTGGTTAATTATTTTAAGTGGACAAGAAGTAAGCATCTATGTGTCATGTTATCTTGAAAAACTGGTAATTGTTGAACTATTTTGCAGAAGTTAACTCAACAGGCTTTATAGTGTGTCTATGAATTCCTGTAGAAGATCTGTTACCCTTGGATAATAGAAAATGAACATTATCTAATCCTGAATGTTTGTATTAATGTGATTATTAACAAATTTACTGCACATTTTTATTATTTTATTGTCCCGATGGATCACAAGGCTAGGTAATAGTACTCCAGAATTTATTATTTTTTTCTTCCGGTCCTCAAGTGTGATACATTCCTAATCCTATAATATGTTTCAGTAGTGATGCTTTTCCACATTAATCTCCTGGGCCATCATCTTGGTACCTGTAATCAACTCACATGCAGGGGAACTTTACATGTGGCTTAAGTATGCACCTACCTGAGTGCTCTGACTTCAGAGGTTCCCAAATAGAGTCAACAGCACAGGAATGCCTCTCCTCCCTTCCCATTTCCCACACTATATGTCTATGACTGACAATTATCCTCCCAATGGGTAGTGAGTGGATTTTCTGTTGCTTGTGAAGGGAGGTCCACCTTCCATTAATTTGGGATGTTAAGCGCATTGTGTGCTCGTCCGGTCCTCTTCTACCTGCCTCTGCAGCTCCACCATGGACTCAGGGATCAATTTGTCACTAAGTACAAAGAAGATAAAAGAGGCCTGGATCAAGAAAATGCAACATCCACTCTTTCTGCCTTAAAGCCCCTTATTTTGCCTGTGGAATTGAAGCCAGTCATTCCTGGGACAGAGTTCCTATCCTAACTAGAAGCATACAAAAGCTAAAGCAAATTACAGGCTATGGAGAACATTGGCTCAAAGAAAGGGATTTCTTGGAACTGTGTTTTACTCATATGGCATAGACTCCCTGCCTGCATTCCAATTCTCTGTTGCCTAATTTCTAATATCCTAATGCCCAAACTTACAGGATGGCATAGTTACTGCTTACTCTTAATCTTCAAAGTTGACCTTGTCCTTCACAATGTGCTAACATACATAAAGTTTCAATCTAGTGTCTACCACCCCTTGCAATCCCTGTGATTATTACCTACACCAGTTTCACCTATTTCTGACACCTAACAACTGCCCCCATGTTATTTATGGATATACATTCACACTGGAGGGTTTACATAGGTCCAGACATCTACAGCCATCTTGCCTATTAGTTTCTGACAGCTGTTATTGATTCTGTACCCCCTTACATCCAGCCCTTTTAGCCTTATCTTTTATCTGTAGACTCCAAGCTCCTTATCTAAGTTAATTACAAGTTTTTGGAGTAGACAGTCCAAGGAAGAAAACACTGAGTTATAAAAACATATGCTTATTATAATATCTTTTAGAAGAGTACACTTGTTAACGTAAGTATATCTGTACATGATAGAATTTCAGTTACTGTGACCCAAAGAAGTGTGAAAATTTTGGATCTCCATAGAGAATGAACTTGGAGACAGAGGACTGAGTCTTCCCTAAACCTCTGTGCCTTATCCCTGCTCTCAGATCAGGCTTTGGCCATCAGTGCTATTCACACCCTGCCCTGTGCCAGAAAAACAAACATGGGATCCTGTGTCAGCTGTGTGTGCAGGGTATTCAGGCCTTAATTCTTATTAAAGTACAAATATTCTTGGGAAAAGTGATCACTTAAACTTATATCAGCTATTTAATGCTTTTGGGTAGAGTTTCTAGTTTTGTTCTGATAGCCAGGGGGAGAATAAATAGATTTAACATTTGGGATCAGTGGAAAAATAGGGGTTTAGAAAGAAGAAGCTGAGGTAACTAACAAAGCTCAACCTACTTTAAAACTTTGCAAAGGAGGGGTACCTGGGTGGCTCAGTCGGTTGGACATCTGACTTCCGCTCAGGTCATGATCTCTGGTTCATGGTTCATGGGTTCGAGCCCCGAGTCAGGCTCTGTATTTACAGCTCAGAACCTGGAACCTGTTTCATATTCTGTGTCTCCCTCTCTTTCTCTGTTCCTCCCCCACTCGCACTCTCTCTCTCTCTCAAAAATAAGTAAAAGATTAAAAAAAATTAAAACTTTGCAAAGGGTTAGTTTGAGTTGCAGTAATAAATTATTTGGAAATGATTAACCCAGTACTATTCTGAATCTACATGAGTCGGTGGTTGAGGGGAGAAGACTTCCTGGGAGTCATAAGCACTGCAAGGAAAACTACTTTCTAATCTTTACTGTAATCATGGCAATAAGAAATCATTTGCAACTATTTTTTTTTAATCTGTAAATCAGTTAATTCAATGTAATGGTATTCATTAATGTATCTGGATTTATTCTGGAAATTAATTTCTGAGGTATAACATTGGTATTTTTAATTTGGTTGTCAACTTGAGATATTTAATAGTTAAAGCACCAGGCTTTTTTTCCCCCTAATTGTTTGACCTTTTAATAGTGTATCTTATTTGATTAGTCTTCTCAATGCCAACTGACCATTTATAAACCTGTTTCTTTGGATAATCCCAATCTGGTGGCTCATTGACTTTTATTTCTTCTTGTTTCCATTTAGGATTTTACTGATTCATAAGCACTGGATCATGTTGTGAACTCTACTTTTGTCAGAAGGGTACCATGCTTCAGCAATACTGCCTTCTCTCTCTCTCTCTGTCTCTCTCTCTCTCTCTCTTTCACTTTTACACACAGACACACAGAAATTGTGAAATCAATGACTAACTGCCAGTAACCCTGTGGTCAACAAAGCCTGACCGTGCAACTATGTTAATGCCCTGATGCATTCCCACCACCAACTCATACAAGACCAATTGTTATGTTTTGTGCTGTAGCATATGGGTTGACGTCTTGAGATCATTATGATAAAAATAATAAATTACATTAGTGTGATTATTTTCAGTTTATAGAACATTTCACATCATCTTATCCATTCTTACTGTAACCCAGCGATATATACAGTGCGAAAATTATTCTTCACATGCATGCATGTGTTCTTACCCATGTGTGCATACGCGCACACACACACACACACACACACACACACAGAATATTTTGCCCAAATTTATGCAATTATATAATGACAGTGCAAGGACTCAAATCAAGTTCTCCTAACTTCCATTCCAATCACATATCTATCCAGTTTTCAGCAGCATTATTATTGCAGGTATAATCCAATAGATATACAGATATGCTCCATCAAAATATGTACAGAATTTTACAAAACTAATTTATTCTGAAATATATTTCCTGAATTTAATGTCATGGTTTCTTTTTAAATGTGAATAATTTCTCCCTAATGTGTTTTTTGCAACAACAAAAAATCGATATTTTACACAGGAATTTTAGGAGTAGGAGTAAGTCATTTATTTTCTGCTTGAATTTCACATCCATTTGATACCAAGAATGAGTTGCAGGCTAATACAATCATAGAAATATTTTAGGAGACAGAAAAAAAAGTGTATTCTTGATTTTCTACTTGACCTTGCCTACCATACTTAACCTTTCTATTGGACTTCCTCCATCTGTAAAAAATTCTGCGTAATTATACCATCTTATTATCTCATCAGTATGCAGGAATTGTAAGTTCTTCTGGAAATAAGAGAATACCACAAACACCAGGACTCACTATACCCTAAATCAGGGTAGTAATATTCTGTCATGATTGTCTAAGGGTGGCAAAAAACTGACATTATTTGAGATAATCCAAGATGGCAGCATATGAAGATTCTAACTCACCACTTTCCATGGATGTAGCAAATCTACGCCTACATATGACACAATTCCCTCTAAAAAAGACCTGAAAAGTAGATGAGTGGTTCTTTCACAACAAAGGATAAAAGGGCCACACCAAAAAGGGGAGAGGAGGCAGAGATGTGGGCTTGCCATAAACCCCACCCCCAGCATAGTGACCCACAATTGGGAGGAATCTCATAAATACTGTTTCTCCTTGAGGAGCAAGGGGTTTGTGCCCCACAGCTGGCACCTCAACCTTTGGGGTCTGCACTAAAGAGATGGATCCCCAAAACATCTGGCTTTGAAAAACAATGAGGCTAATGTGCTAGAGAACCACAGAGCTGTAGGGAATGGAGATTCCACTCATAAAGGGCTCACGTGCAGACTCGCTCCAGGACCCAGCTCACAAGCAGCAGTCTGAAAAGCACCTAGAACATATGTGAAATTCATTTGCTAATCTTAAAGCACCTGTGGGAGGAGCAGGAGCCTGTCTGTACTCCCTGAGGACTGGGGTGCTGGTGGGCATCAGTTTTTTGTTCCCCCTTTACTTGCTAGGGCCGGAAGTGGTGGCATCATTTATACACCCTGCCTCTGACCTGCTAGTGTCAGTGGTTGTGCCCTGCCGCTGGGCTACTCCTGTGGCCCCACTGAAGCCAGCAGGTGGATGTGATGCAGCTCACATCTGTTGGAACGTCTGTTACCAAAAGGATAAGAAATAACAAGTGTTGGCAAGGATATGGAGAAAAGGGAACCCTTATGTTCTGGTGGCATACACTGGGGCAGTCGTTGTGGAAAATAGTATGGAGATTCCTTAAAAAAATTAAAAATGGAGGGGCGCCTGGGTGGCTCAGTCGGTTGGGCTTCTGACTTCGGCTCAGGTCATGGTCTCATGGTTCATGGGTTCGAGCCCCACGTGGGGCTCTGTGCTGACAGCTCGGAGCCTGGGGCCTGCTTCGGATTCTGTGTCTCCCTCTCTCTCTGCCCCTCACTCATGCTCTGTCTCTCTCTCAAAAATAAACATTAAAAAAAATTTAAAAAATTTAAAATGGAACTACCATATGATCCAGTAATTCCGCTTCTGCATATTTATTCCATGAAAATGAAAGCACTAATTCAAAAAGACATATGCACCCCTGTATTCATTGCAGAATTATTTTCAATAGCTAAGATATGGAAACAACCTCAGTATCTATTGACGAATGAACGAATAAAGAAGTTGTGTTATATATACAATGGGATATTATTGAAACCATAAGAAAGAAGGAAATCTTGCCATTTGCCATTTCATGGATGGACCTTGAGGGCATTCTGCTAAGTAGATAAGTCCTAGACACAAAGACAAATACCCTATGATTTTACTTACATGTGAATGCTAAACAACAAAACCAACCAACAAACAAAACAGGACTTAAAGATACAGAGATCCATATTGGTGTTTGCCAGAGGGGAGGATGGCTGAGGGGTACAAAATGGGTGATGGGGATCAAGAGGCATACATTTCCAGCTGTAAAATAAGTAAGGCCTGGGGAAGTAATGTACAGCATGGTGACTCTAGTCAGTAATATCGTGTTACATATTTGAAAGATGCTAAGAGAACCAACCTTAAAAGTTCCCATCACAAAACAAAATAATTGTAACTTTGTATGGCGACAGATGGTGACTAGACTTAATTGCAACCATTTGGCACTGTCTACAAATGGTGAGGTATACACGGGAAACTATTAGAATGTGTAGGTCAATTGAATGTGAAAAAAACAGACATTATTGCAGTTATCACCATCAAGGCACAGTTCACTCATAGATGGTGTCACTCTCTCAAAAAGTCAACAGTTAGCCTCAGAATCTTCTTTTTGAACATCACGCTCCAAGAAGCCACTACCAAATCGGCGCTCTGTATCTTTACCTATCAGAGCACTGTCTAAAGAGCAGAAGTATTGCCCTAGTGCTTGTTAGAACTATAGAATTTTTGGCCCTGTCCCAGGTCTACTGGTTCAGAATTTTTATTAAACAAGATCCCTAGGTTTTCCAAAAGTGCTTTGAGGTTTGAGAAGCATTCCATACACGAAATACATGTTCCATTCTTAAACACTTCCACTGTGGGGCCCTCTGAGAAATGTGTCAACAGGGATGAGTGAATGTCATCTTCTGATTAGGGGCTATTTGTGGGACTCAAGTTGGAGATAATCCACAAGACTTCCGTGGCCTCTCCATTTAATTTTGACATAAAAGAAAATAGCAAAAGGGGCCCTCGCTCCTAGTCCCTCCTGGAAGACTGCAACCTTCCTAGACTTTGTTGCCTGTATGGGGTAGCTGATAGCTCTCACTCTCTTTGCTGCAGAAGAAAGTATTTGAACTTGACACAGTTGTGGCTGCTTCTGTTATGTACAGAAACACTAATGGTTAAATCACAAACATCTTTTAAAAAATGTAATTCTGTTGCAAGATGAGTTATGGTCTAAACTTAGCTCCAAATGGAGTTAAAATGGGGGTGTTTCTTTTCAAACCGTCAGTTTGTTTATGCAGTGGCTTCAGCTCTGAGTAGTATCACCTTCAAAGAGAAAAGCAGTTCTAGCTTAGAACTGCCAGTTCCCATGAAGCAAGCCTAGGGGCCAGGATGCTCCAGGTCCCGATTTGTTTGTGGGATGTAAACTTATATGTGTACAGTAACACGTACATAATACATACCCGACATCTTCTATTAACTTAAAAAGTCAAATGCGTTACCACCCTTTACAGGAGCCATTCCCTCTTCAAACCAAATTTCCAGTTCTTTCTAAATTTACTTCTTGGGCTTCATGGTGCCTTTTTAATTATTCTGGAAGGTTTCTGATTAGAGTATGAGGATTTTTCAGATCCTAGGAGATGTTTCCAGGTTCTCTTCACCATCAGTCTGGGATGATTTCACTTAGCACAGTA
The DNA here is from genome assembly GCF_022079265.1 of Lynx rufus. NCBI lineage: Eukaryota > Metazoa > Chordata > Mammalia > Carnivora > Felidae > Lynx > Lynx rufus. The sequence goes on from NW_025814829.1 coordinate 7,552,923, forward strand.
GATCTCAGTCTAGATGCACCTGGGTGGCTCAGTTGGTTAAGCATCCAGCTCTTGATTTCAGCTCAAGTCATGATCTCACAGTTTGTGAGTTCGAGCCCTGTGTTGGGCTCTATGCTGACAGTGTGGAGTGGAGCCTGCTTGGGATTCTCTCTTCCTGTCTCTGCTCCTCCCCTCAGCTCCCTCTCTCTCTCTAAATTAATTAATTAATTAAAAAACAATGGATTTCTAAATAATTAAGCAGCAGACAAAAATTGTTGAGTCTAATTTCATTTGAAGTAGCATAAGTACAAGTGTTAGGGGAAGAAATATTTATTTTCTGCTCCAAAAGAAATAACCCCCTTTACATTTGAAATCATCCTTTTTGGCACGCCCCCCCCCCCACCATATATCTGTTACATTGCATCTTCATAAATAATAGTACAGGTTTTTCCAGGATTAGCTAATAGTCATGGTAGCAACATCAACACAAAGAGTTTTAAAAGAAGCTTCTTTGGGGGGTTCTTGGAATTTGAGGAGAATTTATTACAAGAGATGTTTACATCAGAGAATTCAGTAACTGGAGGGTATCAGGGGAGGAATAAGTCATGGGAATTTGGACAGAGAGGTAGAGTAGATCTGACCAATGGGTATTTTCCTTGCCAAGCTTCCCAACATGGGACCTTGCTCCCAGTATACATACTGTGCAAACATGTATATGTATATGTATATATATTATGTATACATATACATATACATATACATGTTTGCATATATATGTGTGTATACATATATTCCTTTTAAAAGATTAAAAATAATAGCATACTGTATACACTATTCTTGTAAGCACCTAGTTTGCTTTTTGACTTCACAATAAACCTTAAAAGACAGTCACCATTAGAATTAAAAGAAGCTTCTGAATAAACATTGTAATGTGGGGAACAAGTGTTGGTATCACCCTCCATGACAACCTGATTGGACCTGGTGTCCTTTGATTCCAGAGAGAACACTAGAAGGCCAGTGTGAGGCCAAGGAATCTTTAGGATCCTTCCCCACATATACACCTTGGGATCATTAACTGTTTCTGATACAGCAGAATGGGTACAGGTGTTCCCCAAATTCTTTCTTTTCATACCTATAGCCGGGGCAAAGTTACAAAGTCAAAATAGCCCCTTAGCTGGGCATAATGTAAATTTAAGGACATTTGAGTAGTAATATCAATTACCAAATACCTTCCCCGAATAATTCCTCCCCTCCCCTCCACCCCCTCATCAGAATGTCATGATGTGGAGAAGAAGCATGTGTTAACTGACACAAAAGCTTTTTTTCTTTCTCAGCTTGGTTTGATTTGGAGAATGAGAGCCTTGTAACCCCTGTTTCATTAAAAACTGTTACATTTGAAAAGCCAATTGATTAAGGTTTAGCTTGTTCAACTAACTATCATGAGAGGAAAATATGGTTAGCTGCTTAATTTTGTTGTGCTGACAAAGAGTTTGTAGATTCTTTTTTCAAAGCCTTTTTGGATTACAAAACAATGACACTTAATAATGTGTTCTCTCTTTGACATTGAAAAGTTAAGAACAAAAGCCCATTGTGCTGGTAATTTATCTCAGGTATTTTTGCCCAGGAACAAAATTTCTGAAAAAGTTACAAAGCCAATCTTCATTTTGGGGTTTGGATTATTTATTTGGAGCCTTGATATTTTTAGCCATGTATATGGGTGTTGGAGAAGGGTCAGTGGCAATAATTTTTAAATGTAGCTCCACTTAGAGTAAACTGCTAGTCTGTAAGCTTCACAATAGTGGAAATCTCATCTTTGGTGTTCATTCCCTAACCTTCAGTATCTGTCATAATACTGTATTCTCAACAAAGATCTAGTGAGTGAATCAATGAACAATGACTTGATTAATAAATGCCTGGGTCCACGCTGATGATTTCCAATAGGAATCAACAAACATTTTCTGTAAGGGGCCAAATAAAACATATTTTTAGCTTTCGAGACCATATGATCTCTGTCACAACTACTTAACTCTGCCATTGTAGCAAAAACATCCATGGACAATATATAAATGAATACACATGGAGAGTTCTAATAAAACTTTATTTATAAAGGAGCCATTGGCCCATGGAACATCATTTCCCAGCCCATGGTTTCTAGCCTACAATGTCCTCGGGCTTTGGGATCAGTTCTCCATTCCTTTACTTTGTTTTCTTTCCCTTGACCTTCATACATTACACGTATTCACTCATAAATATCTTAGTATTTATTGAGTAAAGCACAGTTCTAGGGTTGTGGACAATATCTAAATACATAAAATATGTTTTCTAACCTCAAGGAACTTTCAGTAGAAAAGCCCGTCTTCCAAACTCATTAATCAGATAAGTCACTCCTTACTCCAGACTCAGGGTAAGAAAAAGTCAAGGTTACACCTACTGGCAAATCTCAACTGATAAGTAACTACCAGATATGAGGATATATTTATTTCCTAAAATATCTTAACATGTTTTCTTTCTTCCTTTTTTTAAGTGGACTTTCTATTGAAGCATAAAATCCATATAGAAGTAGGTTGCAGTCATAAGTACAGTTAGGAATAATTTTCACTCTGGAAACTGCACCTAAATCAGGAACTATCCTCTACTAGAATCCCCGAAGCCCTTCATACTCTTCTCCAGACATTTCACTAAAACCACCCACTCCTGCCAAATTAACCATTATTGTGACCTCAACCTCATAGCCTACTTATGACATTCATCTTTTAAGATGCTACCAGAGAATCAAGGTGTCACAAAATTTATTTGGGGGAATATAACCCCATCACTCTTTTAGTGTATGCACTTTAGTTGAGAGTGACTCCATGCTCGTGGAACCCAGGGAGATTCTGCAATTTATACCAAAGTAATCTATATACACTCATTTCAGGCTATGTGTGTTTCGGAACAATCAAGGAAGTGGCTTCTCTCGGGTTGGACTGGGAATAATGAGGATGTGATTCTGAAGCTCCCAGGGGTCACCACACAGTCTCTGGATATGGCCAACTCCAAGGGGCTCAGAATTCAGCTGTGCTTTAAACTAACTCTGTTTCTGTGGCGCCTGGGTGGCTCAGTTGACTAAGGGTCTGTCTACTCTTGATCTCAGCTTAGGTCATGATCTCAGTGTTTATGAGTTCAAGCCCTGCATGGGGATCTGCACTCTGACAGTGCAGAGCCTGCTTGGGATTCTCTCTCTCCGTCTGCCCCTCGCCCTCTCATGTGAGCATGCGTGCACACGTTCTTTCCCCCTGTCTCTCAAAATAAATAAATAAACTTTAAAAATAAATAAACTAACTCTGTTTCAGTTCAGTTTAATGAGTCAATAAATACTCCCCTGCTTTTTTTTTTTTTTTTTTTTTTTTTTTTGGCTTAAAATAGCTTATGTTGAGAGCAAAGTTTCTAAGACAGAGGACCAGGTTGGAATTTATTCTTATTATGGTATAACTGGAAAAAAAATTGAACATAGGTTTGACTTTTAAGAATAAGAATAGGGGCGCCTGGGTGGCTCAGTCGGTTCAGCATCCGACTCCAGCTCAGGTCATGATCTGACGGCTCCTGGGGTTTGAGCTCCGCGTGGGGCTCTGTGCTGACAGCTCAGAGCCTGGAGCCTACTTCGGATTCTGTGTCTCCCTCTCTCTCTGCCCCTCCCCCACTCGCACTCTGTCTCTCTCAAAAATAAAATGAAAACATTAAAAAAAAAGAATAAGAATAAATGGAAGAAAGCGTGTGGTTGAAGACCTCAGAAAGAACAAAACGCTTGCACTCAGAGATGCAGGACGAAAGCCAGAAATGTGTAGTGACACGGATGCTGAGGAACCAAATTAAAGTCGTCCTCAAAGGGGGCAAATGTTGCAAAGAGGTAAAATGTATCACGGAATTCATTCACTTCTTCATTTGCTCATTAGTATCTATTGGGCACTATTGTGTGCCACCCTAATAAGTGCAGGAGATACACCAAGAAATAAAAGAAACAGAGATCTTGCCTTTGTGAGGCTTATCTTTTAGAGCAGAAAAATCCTTAGATCTGATCTTATGGAATAACTCTATAGAGAGCTATTTCGTTAAGCACAACACACATTTCCAAGAACATTGGGAGCAAATGACTGTTGCCAAGGAAGTGGAGACAGCACGTCTCTTGTTGCCAGAGCTCACTACACTGCTCACTGATTACCCTGTCACCATTTTTTATGTTGGTTATCTTTATTCGTATTCGTTTCCTTTTAAATGACACCATGGAAGTGCAACTATTTATTATTTTGGCTGTTTCTCCTTAAAGCATTTAATTCCAATGATCTATCAGCATGTTGACTTTATTTAGTAGCGTTGTGTGGGAAGGTCTCATGTCTCTCCCTTTGCCCTTTATCCAGGGCCCACAGCAGCTAGCACGAAGGCCAGATGGTTCTCCCACCCTGCTTCATGTGAATTGCACTAGTGACATAAATAACGCTCTCAAGTTGTGGCTTTTAAAATAGGCTCAACTGTGATGAACACACAGGAGATGACTCTCATAATTCTAAATCTCTTCTCAGATTTCCACAAGGCTGGGAAGGTTCTTGTTTTGCTTGAGGGTTGAGGTAAGTGGGAGGAAAGAACATACATACATTTCTATTATTCATCCCAGGAGGTAAAAAGATCAGGAGAACTATCATTGACAGTTCCAGACAGGTCCATCTTAAGTTGTAACATAAACATTTTGGCAGGCAGCGTTTGGTTGTCTACTTGTCCAAGGGGCCTCTGGTTGTTGTTACTGACTGCCTAAATTTTATAGGTGGACCCTAAGCAGTGAGCAAGAGCCAGGTGAATAGATTTTATCGTTTGCAACATATTAACACTCCAGTTCAAAAGCACATTTGAGACAGGGTAAGGAGACCCCAGAAAAGCCTCTGCTGTATTTTATGGGTGGTGACTATGTTATTCAAATAGATTAGCTGACACCCAGTTACTGTATGAAAGATATATGAATGATTGGGGTGCCTGGGTGGCTCAGTTGGTTAAGCATCCAACTTCGGCTCAGGTCATGATCTCACAGTTCGTGGGTTTGAGCCCTGTGTTGGGCTCTGTGTTGACAGCGTGGAGCCTGCTTCAGATTCTGTGTCTCCCTCTCTGCCCCTTCCTCACTCACACTTTCTCTCAAAAATAAATAAACATAAAAATGTTTAAAAGATATGTGAATTATCAATTTCTAAGGAAGTAAAGTACAATATTGACACATTAAAACTCAGTTAAACCTGATTTACTCATTCATGATTCAGAAGTGATCCAAAGATCTGAAGTTACTGAATTAAGAATTCCTAATAAAGTGTCTCTATTTTGAACCTGATTTAGCTCATACTCTATGGATGAGTAGAAGTGGGTTATTCTTTATATGATGTATTGCCAGATAATGCAACATTTGCTAGATATCTTGAAATTTATATATCCAGCTACATAATGAAGATAATATTCCACAATACCAATGAACTTTTTGGAAGTATTCAACCTTTTATGACTCACATAAGCCAATTTCAAAGAAGGAAATGCAGAAAAATTTAGTTAACTAGAAAATTCAAACTCATCCAGTTCACAGTGAATAATTACTATGCTCTCTGGCTAGAAACAAAACACCATATTACCAGTAAATATGAATTAACAGAGACTTTATATCCTAATTAAGACAGGACCTAATTGAGTGACATTTGCTTTTACTCAACAAAGCCCCAGGAAGTCCTAGGCAAAGATGAAGGTTGAACTAAAAGAAAAGACCTGTTTTCACTCAAATCTTGAGTTATTGGGAATGCAAGGGAACCCTCTTTTCGTAGTATCAAAAGGGAAAGACAGATTCATCACATTTTGGGATCTATAACAGCTGTGCTATTTTCTGAGCTGCAGAGGTTAAGAGTGGTGGTGCCGAATACCCACCGCGTCAGACCCCAGCGGCAATGGCGTTGAGAAGGTGTCACTGAGGCACCGTCACAACACAGTCTCTGACACCAGAGACAGTGGACCCCGTTGAACACAAAAGACCATGCATCCATGTGGGATGCAGATTTGACTCAGCAGGTAACAGAGTTTAGATTAGGAGGCAGGGTTAGTGACATCTGCCACATGAGGCCCCTGGAAATAATAGGCTTGGGGCACTTTTCACAGCAGCCTTTTAATCTCAAAACAGAGGACAAGGGTGAGCCAAAGAAATTTTATTTTGTTGCTAATGCAATTTAATTTTATATATCTCAGGGCCTCCTCAGCTTCATCCAAATTAGACTCCTAACATGCATCTATAAAGCCAAAAGATCAGAGAGAAGAGTAATGTTATTTAAGTGCTCCATTTTCTAAGAAAATACAAGGCTGTCTCTCCTTAATGATTTGTAATTAAAATCATTCAGGTAATTATATTTAATGAATAATATCTCCCTTCATCTCCAGGCATCCTGAATGAGTCAGAAGGGAAATATTCTTGTGGAAGATAAATATACTTGTGTTTGTGTGTCTGCACACCCATCTCTATCCACCTTTCCCTTTGTCTCTGGCCCCTCCACCCCTTCAAGGAATAAGAGATTCCATTATTGGAAGCAGATGAGTCAAAGCCCCCCCCACCCCGCCTGGGGGGGCGGGGAGACAGAGGTGCAGGTAGGAGGCCCCTGTCTGGTAAATTAGACAGCTGCCAGTTCTGTGTTTATGAGATTGCTTTCCCTCACGTGACTTTCAGACAAGCCTATTCACCTGTTAACCCCTATACTCTGTGCCTTGAAGATCACTGTCAAAACTCGCCAGGCGGCACTTGATATGTGGAACCAGATTCGCCCCAGCTCCTCTGTAGGAGTCCTCAGCCCCTGCCTTTTCCAGATTGCCCCCCTTCCTTCATCACTGCTTTAGGACATCATGATCAGCAGCCTACCAGACCCTCATTTTCCCAAGAAACCACATAGAAGGAGAACAGAAAAGAAATGTAAAGCATATTCTGGCCCCCTGAGTCCCACCAAATGATTTCATGAGGCCCCTTATAGATTTGTTTAGGCCCACGTTGATCTTTCTGGGACCTGAAGCTCTAAGCTAATGCCTCTGGCCAATGGGTACTACAAAACCCTTTTTAACTACACGCACACTCCTGTTCCCACTGCAGAAAAAGCCTTTCTAAAGGGACCTGAACTATTACTTTCCAAACCTTTGAGACCCAGATGTTTTCATGGGCTGAGAGCTGTTCTCTGAATTCAAAAGGGAGCTGGTGCTTTTACGGAGCTGAGTAGTGGCAGATGTCCAGCACAACTCATGTGGTGAGTTCACTGTATTGTGATTTATAAAATGTCCCCAATAAAACTAAAAAAAAAAAAGAAAAAAGAAAAGAAAAAAGAAAGAAAGAAAAATCTGTTCCTTATTTACCCTACAGTGGAAAAAAAAAGCACCATAATGCATTTCTAAGAATGCTTAATTTTATGTGTGCGATCATAATCATTTAAACACTTGCTAGCATTTTTCCAGAAGCCTTTTCTCTCTTAGAAGAGCCAAAACATTTTCCCCACCCTGATTGTCACAAGCAAAAAGTAATAAATAATTTCTTCTATTAGAAGCCTGAAGGACACTTAACTACGTGGCATATATTTTAAGAGAAATTTGAAAGATGATTTTTTTATTCAGACCTTCCAAGAAAAGATGAAAGTGAATCACATTTAAATTAATATTGGAAACCAGCAGAGTTGGGGAGGAAGGACAAAGGAAATTGCACTTTGCCTCTCCCCCAGTTTTTATATATAAATTACCATATATGTTTTTAAAAGAACATGTATCCATTTATAAAACACGGTACACATGATTTAGTAACTTTAAAAAAAATTAATGTTTATTTTTGAGAGAGATAGACAGAGTGTGAGTGGGAGGGAACAGAGAGGGAGGCACAGAATCTGAAGCAGGCTGCAGGCTCTGAGCTGTCAGCCCAGAGCCCTACACGGGACTCAAACTCCTGAACCAGGAGATCAACTGACTGAAGTCTGTTGCTCAACTGACCGAGCTACCCACCTGCCCCTATTTTTATATCACTAGGAGAAACTAGCTTTCCCTGGGCCATCCAAAAACAATAACATGAACCTGATAGAGACAGAGACTTTGAGTCAGGGCAAAGGCAGAACAGGGAAGGACAGGAAGGAAGAAAACAGATACCCCATCGGCTTTTCTCTGAAAGCAACCCAGGTCCCCAGAGAATCTGTAGCTGTAAAAGAGAATGACCAACATCTCAGCAATGTAAAGTTAACTTATCATGAAGCTGAAGTAAACTGAAGGCTTGGAAACTCAGGAAAAAAGATTGTAACAGCAAGGCACTCTTGTAGACTTTACTTAACCAATATCAGACCTTGGTATTTTAAGTTCAAGTGTGATATCTTTACCTCAGTTTTGTTAGATACTCAGAGAGTTCAACCCTTTTTTGGGATACAGAACAATTTGGAAACAAAAGCAAATCTAATTAATGCTGATATGTGGGATAGATAAGAGGAGGCCACTTATGGCTATTGTGAAAATTTCTGTAAGATACATCTAGGACCAGGGCGCCTGGGAGGCTCAGTCGGTTGTGTCTGACTCCTGGTTTTGGTTCAGGTCGTGATCTCTCGGTTCATGAGTTCAAGCGCCCTGTTGGGCTCTGTACTGACAGCATGGAACCTGTTTAGGATTCTCTGTCTCCCTCTCTCTGCCCCTCCCCTGCTTATGTGCTCTCTCTCTCTCTCTCTCTGTCTGTCTCAAAGATGAATAAACATTAAGAACAAAAACAAAAACAAGATACATCTAGGACAGTGCTTCTCAGTAGGGGAATTCTTGCCACACGGAGGATATTTGGTCAAGTCTGGAGATATTTTTGATTGTCACCATTTGGGGCTACCACTGGCATCTAGTAGGTAGAGGCTAGGGATGTGCTACACTTCATACAATACACAGGACAGCCCCTCACAACAAAGAACTATCTATCCAAAAATATCAATAATGCCACTGTTGAGAAACCTTGGTGTAGGAGGACAAAAACATTCATTAGCATAATAGTGTCAAGGTGCAAGGTCAAAGTCACCTTAAATAATCTTTTTCTCAAATGAGCCAGAATACTGACTATCAAGACAAATAAGGGATCTCACCTTGGCAAATGTGCATGTTGCTTCTCAGGTAACTAGAAGAAATCAGCTCTAGCTGTTTAGGATGGAGAGACTAAACTGTGAACAGAGTGCCCACCATCGTCAACTGCCGATGGACAAGAACCCACCCCTTGTCATTAATTCTGCCATTTGGGGCAGAATTGAAAAAAAGAACAAGAGGAGAAAAATCCTTAGGAACCCCTGAAGGGTGGGGGTGATGTAAGACTAAAAGCTTTCATAGATCTTTGGGAAAATGAGGGGAGGATGATATAGAGAGAGACATCTGGACATAGTGACACATCCCTTGGGACATTCTCTATGGAGTCACCCTTTTTGAAGGCCTAGGTTTCTAAGGCTTCCTTCTTTGTAGGGAAGTAAAGAGCAATTTATGTGAGACTGCAACTTCCGTGAGTCCTATTTTGTGTGGGTTTTGAGATATAACTACTTGTTCAGTAAAAGCACTTCTTCACATCCAAGACTGGGGAAAATCAGCAAGGCAAGGAAATCCTTGGGGATGGATTGTGACCATTTGCCTGTGTCACTGCAAGGGCCCCCATCCCTTAAGCGATGGCTGAAGGTTCTCGGCAGAGATGGTAGGACCTACAGACCAACAGTGGCAGATAATAATCCTTCTGGGGAGGTGGTATGACCCACTTCCCTCAGTCCTGATTGCTTTCCCTCAAAAGACTTAGCGAGAGAAAAACAAGGGAATGTGCCACCTCACCACCCCTGCCTGAGCAGCAAAAGACTAATTCACATAAACGATCATTCAAGGGGCGTGTGGGTGGCGCAGTCGGTTGGGCGTCCGACCTCAGCCAGGGCACGATCTCGCGGTCCGGGAGTTCGAGCCCCGCGTCGGGCTCTGGGCTGATGGCTCGGAGCCCAGAGCCTGCTTCCGATTCTGTGTCTCCCTCTCTCTCTGCCCCTCCCCCGTTCGTGCTCTGTCTCTCTCTGTCCCAAAAATAAATAAACGTTGAAAAAAAAAAAAACGATCATTCAAGAAATTCTGAACATGGTCACAAAATTCACAAACTCCCAACACAGGCTGCAGATGAATTTTTATGGCAATGTAACACTTTGTATTAACGTGGTTCTGACCTTTGTCTCATTATTGATTGCCTAGTTCCTTTTCCTTGAAAAACTGTTTCAATCAACTTGGTCTTTCATATAAAAAAAAGCCCCAACCCTTAATATAACACGTATTTCTTTCTTTTCCCAGTAGTCCATTTGGAATCATAGCATTAAAGCCAGAAGGTACTTTGAAGACTGTATGGTGACAGGAAAATGAGGTATTGAAGGACCTGAAAGACAAGTGTGTTACTCAAGGAAATGCTGAGTCCTACTGTCTTTTTAGATCCTGACTTTTTTTTTTTTTAATTTTTTTTTTCAAAGTTTATTTATTTTTGGGACAGAGAGAGACAGAGCATGAACGGGGGAGGGGCAGAGAGAGAGGGAGACACAGAATCGGAAGCAGGCTCCAGGCTCTGAGCCATCAGCCCAGAGCCCGACGCGGGGCTCGAACTCACGGACCGCGAGATCGTGACCTGGCTGAAGCCGGACGCTTAACCGACTGCGCCACCCAGGCGCTCCTAGATCCTGACTTTTCATGGGTGTGTTCATCTTCCCACCTAGAATACATCTCTCATGACAGGAGTGATATCATCAACTTAGGCTTCAGATCAGGGAAACCATTATCGTACTCATACATTTTTCCTTATCAAAACAATTATACTTGATGGGGTAAACACAAACTCTATTTCATCATTTGTGGATTTTTTAAGTTGATTTATTTATTTTTGCAGAGCCTGATGCAGGGCTTGAACTCAGGAAACTGCGAGATCATAACCTGAGCCAAAACCAAGCGTCGGATGCTTAACTGACTGAGCCACTCAGGTGCCCCAAATCATTTGTGGATTTTAATTTTCTTACACTGAGCCATCAAAAATGAATTAACTGACTTCAGCATATCAAATTTAGCAAGCACATTAGAAAAGGTTTCTTACTATTCTCTAAGCGTTTCCACCTAAGATATTTTTCTCTTGAACAGGTTTACACAATTAGAATTCAAACCACATGTAATTACATTTAGTAGAATTCAGAGCTAGTTTATAAACATCATAAAGAGTTTCAAAGCAGACATACACTAGCCTACATTAAATATCAACAGCTATCCAACAATCTGGGGGGAAAATGCTACTAAGAAATCTGCAAATTGGAAGGAAAAAACTGCCAACAGAGGTCATTGTTTTGGAAACTGATAGAACCAGAAGAAAGTTGGACAATTCGCTTAGCCCATCCTCATGACTTTAGGCAAGAGTGCCCTAAATAGTCTGTACAAAATGTTCAACTTTTTCCTAGGCAAACTATTTCAAGGAACAGCATTTGGCTTCAGATCCAGAGAAGTAACCGTTTTTAATACTATGGCTCACATACTTGACACAGTTAACATTCTGAACAGTTTTATAAAGGGTACTTGTATCCTTTATAAAACATATCCTTTATAAAACATACATATAGAACAAAAACTGCAAGACAAGATTACCGATAAAATATTGGAATGCAGCCATCAGTCAACTTTGAAATCATATACACCACTCAGTTTAGGTCTTGTGTGCACACAGTGTGCACAGAACAATGGCTCAAAATTGCAAACAAACTGATGGTACATAAATTATTTAGGACCATTAAAAACCTTCAGGATATTTAGGTCAAATTGCTCAAAAGTCTTCAAAGCAAACTTCTCAGAAACGAAATTTCTCAGCACCTCATCTATTCTGGTTATTATTTAATTTACTGTCCAGATAACTTAATGTCTTTATTTCCAACAGACTTGTTTTCAAATATGTTGACATTTTAGTCAGCGTTGAATGCTTTTAGTAACCTTGATATATCTTTAAATCATAAACAATTATATAATTTGCAAATAGATGCACTGTTTTTGAATAAGAATCATTATACAGATGTGTATTTTGGTCAACAGGGAATTAAGTAGGTTACTTTTAGAAACTATTTTATTGATTTAAAAAAAAGAAGTCTAAATGTAATTATTGGGCCCATCGTATTTTCCTTGTATTTTTCTTAAATTCATTTGCTTTTAATTCATTTAAAAAAATGAATTTCATATGTTCTCTAAAATATACTTCATTGATTTTAAAGTTCTAGAGAAAGCCCCTTTTCTATCTGATTTGTGATACTGAAGTACATTTGTAAGGGGTTGATTCTTGCACCTGATCCTTAGTGATAAATATAATCACATGAAGGTCAGAGGAGACAATGTGAGAATAGTACTGTAGGCATTTTGGACTGATGCTAACATCAAATCTGCCCTAATGCTCTGTAGAGGTAATGGGAATACTTGTAAGTCTCAATGCAGTGTAAGTTCTAAATTTTAAAACCAGAATTTGAGTTATGCTAACCAAAAGAACTAACTAAGGACCCATCTGACTTTAAGAAAAAGATCACATTGGTTTTCTGGTTCAACTTTTTATCTCATTTATATTTGACTATTAACAAATCCATATTTTATCTGTCAGCTTACTCATCAGATATTGCCACATCAAGCAAGAATGATCAAATAGTGCAATAGGGGCGCCTAGGTGGCTTATTCAGTTAAACATCACTTTGGCTCAGGTCATGATCTCACGAGTTCGAGCCCCACATCGGCCTTTCTGCTATTGGTGCAGAGTCAGCTTCATATCCTCTGTCTGCTCTCTCCGCCCCTCCCCCTCTCATGCACACTCTCTCTCTCTCTCTCTCCCAAACATAAATACTTAAAAAAATTGTTAATACAGTGAAAATATTTGTTACATTGAAGATGTGTCATAAAGACAATTACTGCTTTAACATGCACTTGCTTCAATTCCATGTTGATATAACTTAATGGCAATGACAGATGATACAATTGTGTCTGTCTACCACTTACAACTAAGTTTTTATTGCTTCTTTCCAAAGCATTTAATAGAGCCAAACATACTAATACATGGCGCTTGGCTCAACTGTTACCTGTGATCTCATAGTATATTGATATTAAGCCCAGGGATAGATTTCAGTATCAAACAACAACAAATAAAGATAATTATTCTACCTTGTAGTAATCTTAGGTATAATCCCAATTATTTTTTGTTTTCCTATTTTTTGAGAAGCTAACACTGTCAGGCAGCATATAAATCTGTCTTCTAGATTCCTAAGCTCAGCTTTTCAGGGAGCTCTCTCCGTGTCTCTCTCCAAATCCCCAGTGTTTATCCTTCATTATCCTCTCATGAACCCCTAGTCGCCTTAGACCCGGGACAGCTAACAAGAGAAAGCTAAGAACATCACACCCAATATCAATTAAAGGTAAAAACTATTATCTCAAGTGGAATTTTCCAGGAGCTGCAAGAAAGATCCATTGTCTTTTCAATTTGAATAGGTATATCCTCAAGACTGTTAGAAATAGCAAAATAAACTAAATTTTATGAGATTAATCATATGGAGCAAATCAAAGTAAGATGTGGTTAAAACCCAATTCTCATCTTTTATAAGCTTAATTAAACATATGATTAAGGGGTAGAGTGTGTGTGTGTGTGTGTGTGTGTGTGAACGCATACAGACATGGTTTGTATAACCTCTTATTTTCATTTCCATGGCCCCTACCCACCCTGAGCACCTGTTCCTACACCTGCCACTGGACCTGACCTTGTTCCTCCCTTTCCTCCTCCACCTACCTGCCCCTCCCCTTTCCTCCCACTAAGTTTTTTCCATCTTGTTTTCAAGTCTTAAAACTTGAAAGGATTAAACTTTGAAAGGATTAAAACTTAAAACTTGTAGGATTGGGTGAGATTGATTGTGTTAATCATGCATTCAGTTGAGTTAATATAGATAGTTAGTATTTATATTAAATGTGCAAGGTCCTTAAATTAATTTGGGACTGTTTGTATCAGGTAAATGAGCTAATATTCAACATTTTCATTTATTTAGATTTTCCTACGGCTGTTCTGCTCAAATGGAATTATAGTTGTTCTTTGGTCTTTACTTTCTCATATTTTCATATTCCCTTCCTTTCACCTTGCTGAGAAGGGGTTTTCCAGGTGAAAATAACCCTTTCAACCTAGAGGCAAGAAGATTACTTCTTGGTATTTCCAACTGTGAAGGTTTAGTGATACTTTGGATTTTAAAAGGAGGAAAGCACATGAGTGTTTATTGTGGGCTTAGGATGGCCTAGAGATAGGTGATCTGCACATACTATGCCATTTGGCCCTGTAACAACTCTCTGAGGCTGGTAGTATTATTACTTTTTGCAGGTAAGTAAACTGAAGATGAGGGAGAGGACCAAATTTAGGCATGTCTTTCAGGCTCAGTGTTCACTGTCAATGTTCAGTCCTCTATATTCTACATTGGGGCTCCTTTCCTTTCAATCCAGTCAGTAATCCCTTTGCTTTTTGGAATGATTTTACTTTATAGTGGTTTTTTTTTTTTTGGTTTGTTTGTTTGTTTGTTTGTTTTTTTGTACTTCAGGCTAAGTTGATAAAAACAAAATTTTACCTATGCAGTATTTATTGAAAATGTGTATATTGTATCATATCCATGCCCAGCGCTGTATTCGATGTTGAGAAACCAAAGTAAATAACCCCATTTCTACCTGCAGTTCAGCTGAGTTCCGTTAAAGGAAGTAGGGCGTGTATCACATCACTGTGGTGAGGCACCGGTGCAGAAGCTCGCAGGGGCGGGAAGGGCCATCTTGGCCAGGTGTCGGAGCATCAGAGCTTCAAGGACACCGCCCTGTTAGATTACTGACTTTCTGAGAAATTCTGAGAGAGCCCTGGATACCCCTGGACCTCAGATTTCTACTCTTTTGCCCATAGTTCATTATGGGTTCTACAAACTTATCTTCATTTCCCAAGGAATGACATTAATAAGCCAACTTTGTCTCTGTTTTCCTAGCTTTTATTTCCCATGTAACTTCAGCCTGCCCACTTAACCTTTTTTTGCTTTGGTTAATTATTTGCACAATACAGGTAATGGCTACCTTAGGAACTGCTGGAGGGCTTAATTAATTAATTAATTAATGTTTATAACATCTTTGAAAATGTAACATTAAAGCTCCCAAGTTGGTGCAAATTATTACCATTATTGACATCATCATCATCATCAATCTGTTTCAGTACGGCCAAAGGCAGACTCCAAAGGGGTGAATCACGATCGTTCTCTTCAGACCTGGCTCCGTCTTCTGAGCTTGACTGCTTGATCTGAGAGTTCGAACCTAATTATAGACAAAGCAGTTGAGGGAAGTTCTTTCTGTCTAAGACACAGACAAGTCATCCCCTGCTTCCACTTCCTTGACTCTGTTTCTGCAGCTGGTTGCTAGCCTTTCTGCTGATCCTCACAAGGTCATATCTATGTATATACAAAACATGTGGAAATTCTCCTTAGCCACCTGACCATTGACTGGATCCCCTGGAGAACCATGACATTTCCTTTTTATAATTGTGTAGACCAGGAACAGTGGATTACAGACTTGAACTCAGAGTGTGAATGAGTCCATCTTTGTTTAGCAACTAGGGCTGTACCTATAAACATAAGCCTATCTGGAAAGAGAAAAATTACATTAAGTCACATAAACATCACTTTGAATATAATTATTAAGTAGCTGGTTACTACATAGTTAGCTGACATTGAAATCTGTGGTTTCAAAAGAGTGCTAATTATAACCAAAAACCAGTTATTCTAAACAGTGGAAAAAATTGATTTTTACTAATGCATTTCCCTTTGCCCCAAAAAATTGTCTTTTATCTTTTTTTTTCCTGGATAACTCATATATTCTTTATGATCACTTAAAATTCTTCCTCATTTAGGAAACTTCAAGCCTCATGCAAGCCTGTGAATTTGCTCTCCTCACCCCAATATATGATACTTTGTGTACATCACTTGTTTGGTAATTATTTGCTGCTCTGTGACATACCCAATTATTTTCTTTTACAATGTTTTTACAATGTTTTTATCTTCCTTTTTTCAGTTACATTACACAGCCCTTGTGGGTAGTAAAAAAGGGGTGTTCATCACTGTACCGTTGGAAATGCCTAGGTTAGATCATTGGAAATGGGACTCAATGGACATTTGTTTTTGATTTCTTTCTTATTTGAGAGAATGCTTCAAACTTTAGATCTCAAAGACTATTTGACACTCCTGCTGAAGTTTATGGCAAGATTTCTATGCCCTTTCCTTTTCTTCCTGAGCACATAACTGGACTACACAGTCTCTCTTGCAATTAATCTAGACCATGTGATTGAGGTTGGCCAATGTGATATGGTGGAAGTGATGTCATTGCCCAAACAGGCCTATATGTATTCTTGCCCAAATCTTCCTGCTTGCTCCTGCTCTGTTTATTCATTAGCATACTGAATAGAAAACACCCTAAGGACCTAAAAAAAGATAGAGCCAGAAGATAGAAAAGATCAGTCCCCAAGCCACCAGGTAGAAAAGAGCTTCTTGGGAAAGTTATGTGGCCAAGATGACACATGATAGTCTGTTGCATGAATGAGAAACAAGCTTTTGATAAATCAGGAAATTTGAGGATTGTTTACAATAGAAGCCTAAATTTACTCATACACATATAATCATCTCATTCTTAATCTATTACAAATGGAACTCTTATTTCATTTCTCCTTTATTGTCCAAATCCAGTGCTTTCGCAAGTCTTATCCAAATATGTATTATATATAATATTATACATATTTGCTTCTAAATATATCTATCAAAATATATCTCAAAGCACATCAGATTTGGCCATTTGTTTCCATTATTCTGCAGCACCTCCATGGTCTTACATGAAGCTCTCATTATTTCTTGGACTCCATAACAGCCTCTGAAGAGCTCATGTCGCTTCTATTCTCGCCTTTCTCTTTTCTTCAATCCACAACAAGGGAACTCATATGTTTAAAACGCAACTGCAACTACACCACTCCCTTATTTTAAATCTTTCAACAGCTTACCATTACACCAAGAGTAAAGACCAACCCCTAACCTTGACCTGCAAGACCCTGCACGTTCTGGCCCCTGCTAGCTCACCAAGTTCATCTCAGGACAGTTTCCAATTACCTACCAAGCCGAGTCATCTGGAATTCTTTCAGTGTCTCTAACAGCCTAAATTTTTTTTTATCTCCTCCAGGATCTTCATCCCTGAAGTTTGCCTCACTTTGAAAGTTTTTCTCCTTGCCCTTCACATTACCAGGTCATGTCACTGTGGAAATATCCTTTCCTCAGAGCGATTTTCTCTAATCACTGTATCTGAGAAAATTCTTGACCCTTGGTTATCTTTTATCACACTACCTTGCTCTTTCCGTTTCAGCAATTACCAGAATTTTTAGTTATATCTTCATATAGCAAATAAGAACCTCAGGTCGCAAGTTATGAAGTATAAGAATTATAGCTCTAGTTTACATAAATGGATGTTATTGCTTTTTCTATTCTATTTCTAGATCTCATTGCATTTGTATATTGATAAAGATTCCAGATACTATAACAAAGAGCCAAGTAGAATAGTGGTTAAAATATCTTTAAAGTGGCGAGACTTGAATATTAGAATTTCATTTCTTTCTCTTTTAACCATCGGAGTGTAAGCAGTCAAGGCTGATAAAGCAGTTTTGATGTTTCAGTTGTATTGTCACTGTGTGTTCCTCAATATGAGGCTTCCACACCTGCATACAAGATGTAAGATTAACTGTAATTTGGTGTGGTAGGAAAGAGCAGTTCATGGCTGAGGCAAGGGTTAGGTGGAAAACAGCTCTGGGACCCCAATTCCTCTGGCCTGTGAATGCTCTTATATGAACAAGGTCTTTAAAGGTTTGTAAAGGAAGTGAGATTTTAAGAGGAGATAGACAAAATTGGTAAAAGGTGTGGACAAGGAATAAGAAAAGGAAAGGTTGACTCAGTGTAATGGTAGTGTTTGAAAATCCATGCTCTGTTTTTTTTTCTTTCTTAGTTTGGATGTCTACTAAAAATACTAACAATGCTAGGAAAAAGTACATGATTACAACAGAAATGAAATTAGATGTGATTAAAAACACAGAAAGCAATAAGAAAATTCAGAATATATGTGGAATACGGAAAGAATCATTTGGCAAGAAGAGGGGCGCCTGGGTGGCTCAGTCAGTTAAGCATTCAACTTCAACTCAGGTCATGATCTCATACTTCATGGGTTCGAGCCCCGTGTCAGGCTCTGCTGACAGCTCAGAGCCTGCTTCAGAATCTGTGTCTCCCTCTCTCTTTGTTTCTCCCTCGCTCATGCTCTGTCTCTATCTCTCAGAAATAAATAAAACACTAAGAAAATTAAAATAAAAAGGATGATTCGACAAGAGAATGATTCTGAGCAACAAAGAGTAACTTATACAACCTGGAAAAAGTAGCGCCTTTGGAATCAGCACTTCTGCAGAAGTGGAAGACAGAGATTGTGGCTGAAAGTGAAGTTTTATGCGTCTGGCTAGAAGACTAGCACCGAAGTCAGACATCTAATATTAATGGAAGAAAAAGCTTGGAGTGTGTTTGAGAATTTTGGATTCTTGGTTAAACTGCTTTGGTATAAACTTGAAGCACATAAGGTAACAAATTTAAGGAAGGTCACTTTGAATTTGCACAACTGGCAAGATACTTCATCTCTTGAGGAGTTTTTGTTTTTCTTTTCTGTGCTGTTATCTTTAATTACCCCCCCCCCCCCCGCCGCCAAGGGCTCTCCAATCATCACCAAAAGATCATTTTACCCATTGCTTTGGCCACCAGTCTCTTTCTTTCTTCAATAATGGTGAAGTGGACACCTTTCCCTTAGTTAAGAGAAATCGATGGTTCGTTGTGTTTTCCACTAACAAAACTTTTGGAAAGCCAGGTAAGCAAAGCTGTTATCATTGGCATCTTTTACACCAACCACATCCAGAGAGCCATGATGTCTATGTGGTGATTACATAAATTCTTCCCAGTGTCCCACAGGTTACCAGTGTCAAATTTGATGAAATTGATAATCTTACCAATCTCTAAATTAATCTGAGTGCTGTAGTTCACCTTGCTGAGGGGATAAGGGTAGAAGATAATGGGAGTATCATGGGTCATCAGATAAGGGATTCTTTTTGTGCCCACAAAGATCTTTCTTACTCTACACAACTGTACTTTGCTCCTCAGGCAAGATATAATGAACAGCAGAGACTCTTGGTGTCATAGATCAGATGATGATTCTCTCTGGTCTTGTCAATGCTGATAACATCCATATTACCAGAAGGCTTAGTTTTATCAGTTTAGACTTTGCCATCATTTTTTTTCCCTAGCATAGCATTATATATAGATAGGCAGACGTATACCTATATAGGTAAATAAGTAGATAAATATCTATATCTGTAACTATTTATATATATATGCACCAATGTAGATATATAGATATAGGTATATCGCAAACTCAAAGCTGTCATAGACTAAGGTAATAGGGTGATGTGGCAACTTAGATTCAGCAAAACAATTTTAATTTTCACATTAAGTTAATGTGGTAAATTTGAATTTTATTGCTTTTAAGTATTTAAGATAGAGTTTGTAAGTTTGATTTGACTTTATTATTATATAAAATGTATAAGCTTGAGAAATCTATAATTAGGTTTATGTACACTATGATTCACATGTGAGTATTCCTTTCTTCTGACCTCACTCCCCAAAGGGAAAACTATTTGCTCACTTAGCTCACTTCTATTTCCTACTCTCCCTGGCACTGCAGACAACTGGAAAAACCAACACTATTGTGGTGTAGCCCAGCTGACTTGGTCCACCAATCTTAATGAACTACCACATGCAAATCTTTACATTATCTCCTATCAGGGCATACTTAAGTCTGTTATTTAAGAAAATTTTGATAGACATTCTCTCAGCTGTAGAGACTGGTGGATAGACAAGGGGCAAGCACACTGGTCAGATTGTCTAGCATCCAATGCCTTGGGGCTACTACATGCCTCAGATGCTCTTTGGGATCACAAGCCATAGCTCCACTAGGCACACAATATACTTGAGGAGTTTTATATGACCTTTGGAGAAATCATCAAAGAAGAAATAATCTACCTCAGTGATTTCCAAAGTAGACAAAACGTCTATTTTAGAGAAAGTTACACAGCAGACAATATGTTAGCAAGGAGGAAAGAAGTATAGTGGTTTTAAAAAGCTTTGGGGCGCCTGGGTGGCGCAGTCGGTTAAGCATCCGACTTCAGCCAGGTCACTATCTCGCGGTCCGGAAGTTCGAGCCCCGCGTCAGGCTCTGGGCTGACGGCTCAGAGCCCGGAGCCTGTTTCCGATTCTGTGTCTCCCTCTCTCTCTGCCCCTCCCCCGTTCACGCTCTGTCTCTCTCTGTCCCAAAAATAAATAAACGTTGAAAAAAAAAATTAAATAAAAAGCTTTAAAGTGTTGGTGTTCCAAATGGAAGAGTTTAAAGTAATCTTAGTCTCTTTGGACTTGAGGGCAAGAGGGGTCTTTCTTGTTGGATGGAAAGGCATATTTCGTTTGATATGAGTGGAGCATCAGACATTTACTGGGGAGAGCAGAGGAAGAGGCTAAAAGTGAGGAAGCCAGGTCAGGAGGGACCAGTATTCAATACTGGGCAGCCATAAAACTTTTGCTAAATCTCAGTGTGACATTTTGTGTAAATGGAATGTCCACCAAGTATCTATCACTAAATATTTATTTATAATCTCTTGAGTTTCTTTTTTAAGATTCTTCCATTATTCCCAAGTGTCATGCTTTTTTTTTTAAGAAACTAATTCTTCTTAGAGGAAATACTCCATTTTCTTGTCAATAAAAAGAAAATTCTTTTTAAACCTTCTCAGTACAATTTCATTAATGGTGAAATATAGAACAGTATGCTAACTGGTCATTTACTTTTTTTGTGTTCAGAGATAAAATTGCTAATCAATCATGCCTATGCTTGGCAAAACTTAAATACCAGGGATATTGGTTTGTTAATGGAATAAATCTTCTAGTAATTATCAGATCTCAGAATCACTTATTACTGTCTACCACAAAATGCTAAATATAGCATTTCCTTCCTTCTATAGGAAAAAGTGATAAATGTTTTAGACCACACAGAAAGAAGAGTTTGCTGTGATTTTTAGGTATATTCCCACATTTAATGATAAAAACAGAAAGCAATTTAAGAACATTTTCCATGTGTGTCCAAAATGCAAGGCACAATATCCTCTTTATAAAAGAGCTGGTGGTTACTGATCTCTGAAATGGGCAGTTCATTTGTATCTGTGTGTAGAGAAGTCTGTGTGGGTCCATGCACACATACACTCAATGAGCATACCAGAAATTCAACATTGTTTTTATTTGTGCATTTTTGGAAATGCAATGTATTCCCATAGGTAGCAGTACTTTCCCCCTGGCCTCTGCATACACAAGGCATCCATTACATCAAGACAGCCATTTGATTCCTCCCAAAGGATGCAAAGAAAATGACCAAACAACACAGGTGCATAAAATCATGTGAATTCTCCAGCAGTGTGTGGAACATAGGAAAAAACTCAGAAGTTATTGCAACAGCATTTTCCCGATACTGCAAATGCAATTCACAAAGCGGGAAATATCTAGGCGGGATTGTCTATGTCTTGAGAGAGACAGAGGCAGTTATTTCTTATGGGTGGTTATCAGTTAAGACTTACTAGATTTACAGATTTTGGCTATGAATTCAGTGGCTACTTTCAAAACAATCATTCTTTTTTGGAGGGTGGTGACAAGAATGTCAATTTTTTCAGCCCCTCTTTGACTCTACTTTGCTCCACAGTTTATCACCACTAGTGAATGAAACTAGACAGTAAGAGATGTTTTGAGAGTGTTCCATCTTTTGACAAGGGAAAGTGAAATATTACATGATTCTGTATCATGAGTGAGATTTTGATTGTGGCTACACAACTCGAAGATGAAATGTCTTGTTCTGTTTTTGTTCTAAGTCTCTTATTTCTTATTTATATTGACTTCCAAGACACAAATAAGAGAGTGAAAAGAACAAATACATTCCCTGGAAGGTTTTTCTGAGCATTCAACCAAAGACCCAAAAGGTAATAGCAGAAACCAGGTTGAAAAGAAACAAGGAGGAAATGGTAGAATGTTCTGCAAAAACAATTAAGGACTGTGATCATCCAAAGGCTATATCAAAGAGTGGGGTATAAAGCCTAGAAGTAGCCTGCATTGTGCAAGGGAATAAATAAATGTTTTGCAAATAGGTGTCATTCATTGGCAGTTTCAGGAAGCTCCAGGGCTGGTTGGAGATGGTTTAGGCATTAGGCCACTTTTCCATGAAATGATTCTAGCAGCTTTCAAGATGTGAGAGATGATCTATTATTTTTGTATAGAAGCAAACTCTGATTTATTAGGGAGAGTATAGGTTGGGAAAGTGACCACCCATGTTTTCCTTTTTATCTCTTTTTCCAGATGTATTTTGTGTTTGTATTCTGTTGCTCTAGTGAATTGGACTATAATTTTGCAAAAATTTTCACCCGTCATAACATACAATGTTTATACAAAACTTTTTCTCTAGAAACCCTAAAGCACCTTTCAGACCTTAAGTGACAAATTTGCATCAAAATCTAGTTAGGAGGGAAGAGTCATTGTCAGTAAATAATAACTCATAGAATTCTTTGTAGCAGAGTGGTTTATTTTTTCCTGGGCCTCCCCTGCTTATTTGTGTAGAAAATTTTCATTCTCATTTCTAAATGCAGAAATTTAAACAGTAACAGACATGTCAAATCAGTTCAAGTAAGGCCAACATGGATCTGAAGTTTGGTCAGTTTAATTTTTGGCTATTCCTCAATTTAGTTTAAACCACAGTTATCACTGATCCGTTCAGTTGCATAACTCATTCAACTGAAGAATGTTCATTTCTCCATGCCACACAAGAAGAGCTGGCTGAACTTTCTCAGAAATGGAGGTGCCGTGGACAGTAACCTGGGCAGGGTCAAGGGGTAGGATAACACATTTCTACCAAGAAATGTGCCACAAAAGCAGAGAATAGAAACCTCTGAACTGTTTCTCAGAATTGTTCTTAAGATGTAATTGCTATACTATTTTATGCTATGCAGATAAATACTTCAGATACATATTCTCCTATATGAAAAAAAAATTGAGTTTTTTATTTTGGTAAAAACTGACAATGTCCCAAGCATTCTAGAAAGAACTCTTTGGAATTCTGTGTTTAGGAATGAGGAAAAATATCTAAACTCTACATTTTACATGTACTTAGAACAGTCAGGGTAGAATAAAAGGGGTCAGTCTCATTTTAAACTGTTTTTTGACTAAGTTTACATCATTAGTGTATCATTGGATTTGCCTGTTCTCAGTATATATTGGGAAGTTCCTGGACTAAATGAAGTGATGGGGGGGGGATTTCAGGATAAAATATCCCTGACTTTGAACAATATACAAATGTGTATATTCTTAGATGCTTTGTTAGCACAATAATTCTCTGGTACATTTGTAACTCACTTAAAGATTCTAGCGAATAAGATGTCACAAAGCTAAATACTATTCTCATGGCGCAAAAATGTAGATATTAGTGATGTGTTTTATGTTTTCAGTGGTTTTTTTCCATAATAATTGCAGTGTGTGAGTAGCTCTGGTTAAAGAGGTAACTTAGCATGGAACAGAGGGCAAGTCTTTTTCCTATCTCTGTCATCCCAATAAGCTAACCATACCTTGTTACATCGGCTGGTCTGTAGGTTTCATCCCCTCCAAGACTTTACCCTTGACTTTGTTGCACTTACTGTATTAGACTTTAAGTCCCAAAAGGCACCTGAAACATGTTGAGTTTCACTGCTGTATCCCTAGTACCCACCCAAGTGCTTATTACGTAGTCAATTCCCAGTATAGTTATGGACAGGAAGGAGGAAGGGAGGAAATGAGGAAAAGAAGAGGTGGAAGAGGGAGAGTTCTACAGTACGTGCACATTGTGACCAAACTGGACGCAGTAGCTCCCATAGTCATAGATCTTATCCTGTGTTGCATGTTGTTTGATTCATCCTGTTCTTAAGGTGACCATAACTAGGAAGCCAGCCATCATTTTAAACATTGGATCCCAGCAAATATCTACCTGTCTGATTTGGTAGTTGATGTTTCATAAAATTCAGTGCTCAGAGCCTTTGAATTCTTCTGCCTCAGGACATTTTTCCTTTTTTAATAAATTTCCTTGAAAAGGAGTATACCGTTTCTGACTGCAAACACTAAGTAACACTGCATACTTTCTGTGTTCAGAGTGGTTTCATGCTGAAATCCTGGATTCAGTGAGAACAATGCCTATTTCATGTTACTGACGCATATGCACATAAAGGCAGTCCCACTGACTGAAAGGAAATAGGAAGATAATCTAGTTGTGAAAGAATTAGAGGACTGGGGGGGAGAGGGACTCTCCTGCACGAACCCCTTGCTCTCTACCCTCTTGGTGCACCTGCTGCAGAACAGTCTTCTTATAAGGGTTCTTCTTATTCCCACTGTAGGAAGCCCCCCTATGTTTCTGGCAGTGCTGAAGATTAGGTGAGAAGTCCTGGTTCCCTGAGTTATCATGTATTACTTGAGCATGCACCGTAAGTGCCTGCTGGGCTCTCTGCTCACTGTGGAAGTTTGAATTGGCTCAGGCTGCATTCATAGTGTTGCCAGGGAAGATCAGCTGGTTCACGGCTGCATGGTCTTTAGGGTGCATTTCCTGTAGTGAATTCTCCTTTATCAAGCAATTGGTCCTTAAACTATTAATCTCAAAAAGAAAAGTCATCTTGCTAGTATTTCATAGTTTATTAGACTTAGAGGATATTGACACATGCTAAGAAAGCTTACACAAAGACATTAAATTAATTACCACTTTTTTTAAAGCTTATTTATTTTGAGAGAGAGAGAGAGAGAGAGAGAGAGTGTGTGTGTGTGTGTGTGTGAGTTGGGGAGGGGCAGAGAGAGAGGGAGAGAAAGAGAATCCCAAGCAAGCTCTGCACCACCAGGGCAGAGCCTGACCATGGGGCTTGAATTCACAAACTGTGAAATCATGACCTGAACCAAAACCAAGAGTTGGATACTCAGCTGACAGCTACTATCTTACACCACACAAAAAATATCAACCCAAAATGGATTAAAGACTTGAATAGAAGACATGAAGCTACAAACCCTTAGGAGAAAACATAGGTGGTAAGCTCCTTAACATCTGTCTTGATGATGATGATTTTAAAGCAAAGGCAATAAAAGCAAAAATAAACAAGTGGGACAACACCAAATAAACAAACAAAAAGTGCACAACAAAGGAACCCATCAACAAAACGAAAAGGCAACCTATTAAATGGGAAAAATATTGGCAAATCATACATCTAATAAGGGGTTAATATCCAAAATATAGAAGGAGTTCATATAAGTCAACAACAAAAGAATAATCTAAGTAAAAGATGGGAAGAGAACCAAACAGACATTTTTCTGAAGATAATATACTAATGGGCAACAGGCACATGAAAAAGTGTTCCACATCACTAATAGCAAAATGCAAGTCAAAACCACAATGAGATATTACACCTGTTAGAAAGACTCTTATCAAAAAGACAAGACATAACAAGTGTTGGCAAGGATGTGGAGAAAAGGGAGCCCTTGTGCACTTTTAATTTCAAAAAATTAAAAATAGAACTACTATATGTTCCAGCAATTTCACTTTTGGGTATTTATCTGAAGGAAATGAAAGCACTAACTCAAAAATATCTATACTCCCATGTTCACCACAACATTATTTACAATAGCCAAGATATGGAAACAACCTGCATTGGCACTGATGGATGAATGGATAAAGAAAATGTGATATGTATCACGTATCTGATGGAATACTATATGGCCATTAAAACGAAGGAAATCCTGCCATTTGCGACAACATGGATGAACCTAGAGGGTATTATGCTAAGTGAAAAAAGTCAGACAGAGAAGGACAAATACCATATGATTTCACTTACATGTGGCATCTTAAAAACAAAAACAAAACTCATGAATACAGGGAGCAGATTAGTCATTGCCAGAGATGGAGGGTGGGAAAAGTAGGTGATGCAGGTAAAATTTCCAGTTATAAAAAAAATGTCATGGGGAAGTAATGTATAGCATGGAGACTATAGTTAATAATATAATAAATATAATATAATAAATATAATATAATATAATAATATATATTAATATATAATAATGTAAAATGGTAGAATAATAAAACTGTGTATTTGAAAGTAGCCAAGAGAGTAGATCTTAAAAATTCTCGTCACAAGAAACAATATTGTAACTATGTGAGGTGGTGTATATTAGCTACACTCCTCATTTGGTGGTGATCATTTCACAATATATACAAATATTGAATCATTCTATTGTACACCTGGAACTAATACCTTATATGTCAATTATACCACAAGAAAATTTTTTTAATATTTATTTATTTTTGAGAGAGGGAGAGTGCTAGCGGGGGGAAGGCAGAGAGAGAGGGAGATAGAATCTGAAGCAGGCTCCAGGCTCTGAGCTGTCTGCACAGAACCTGATGTGGGGCTTGAACTCATGATCTGCGAGATCATGACCTGAGCCAAACTAGGACGCTTAACTGACTGAGCCACCCAGGTGTCCTCCACAAGACATTTTTAAAAAATAAATCAAAATGACAGATGGCCCTCAAGAGCAACAACAAAAGCAGAAAAGTGGAACGTGACTTCACATTTTGAACATTAATCAAGCTGTGTGTTTATGATTTGTGAAAATTTCCACATGTGTGTTATCCCTCAGTAAAAACTTATTTCCAAATACTTCTATTAAAGATACTGCTTTGCAGTGAGAGGGAACTTATCCTCATTAGAGGTATTTTAAGCATAGGATGGACAAGCAGTTGGTAGAAAATCTAAACATTTTTTAGTAGATTGGACTTTTGGGCTTCCTTTTACCTTAGATTTTATCATTTTCTGATGCTAGGCTAAAATTTTCCACTATCTTTACTCATTCTTCATATGACTTGGTTTCCTATCCATCTACCACCCTGACCAGTTTCTTCTGAAGGCAGATGGTTCTCTAGGAACAGAACTTTCAACTTTTTTTGTTCTAATTACTATGCTATGTCCCCAGATTCTATGAAATTTTACTGAAGTGTTTTGATACATCTGCTGTGGGTCTTTGGTGAGACAGTTCTCAGTAGCAGAAAAGTAAGAGGCCATTCACCCTTCATGTGCATGTTTCTTTGCCTCACTTTCCAAGCTGGGCCAACTGTTCAGTGTGTCAGGACTGCTGTTGATGTGTTACTTGTTATCTCAGTCCCTTTACTTTTGTGCATGCAAAAGGAATACTAACAGGAATGGAAAACAAATGAAAAGTTAAAAGGAAAGAAGATGAAGCACAAACACAAACAGAAAAAAATCCTCTTCTTATAAAGTGAAGCAAGAAGTACTTGATGGAGTAAGCCACAGCACAGAATCCAAAGTGCTATGAAGTTGAGTAAATCTAAAGGGAGAACAAACTAGGACAGAAGACAGTTTGCAAGAGGCCATGGTAGACTACAAGGTCAGAGTACCACTAAACTCTAAAATCTTGCTAGGAAGCTTCTAAGAAAACCTAAAATATAAACAGCATGCATCAAAAACAAAACAGAGTTCAGGAATCGTCCTGAAGACAAGATGATGAAAAGCAGTTTACACCTTTATGTGCAAGTTGGGGTTTCGAAGGAAAAATAAGATACACTCAGAGAGGGAGGCAAACCATAAGAGACTCTTAAACATAGAACAAACAGAGGGTGGCTGGAGGGGTGTTGGGTGGGGAGATGGGATAAATGGGTGATGGGCACCAAGTAGGACACTTGGGATCAGCACGGGGTGTTGTATGTCAGGGGTGAATCACTGGGTTCTACTCCTGCAGCCAAGACTACACTGTCTATTAATTACTTGAATTTAAATTTTTAAAAAAGTATATAAATAAATAAATACATACATACATACATACATACATACAGGCAGTTAACATGTCAAAAGAGAGAGAGAGAGAGAGAAAGAGAGAGAGGTGCCATGCATTGTAACAGCTGTTAGTGAGTATCTGGAACATAGCTCTTGTTTATAAATACTGTGGACCACTTTTGTCTTCTATGAGGTTTTCCTATATACAGACAGTAGAAGCCCCCCACCCCCTTTTTGTTTTGGTTTAAATGGATTTCTGTCACTTGCAACCAAAAGAGCACTACTACTCAAATTGGCAAGTGTGTGACACAACAAACTTGGAGAAAATATGGAACTGACTCATGAGGGCTGGAAGTGTGGAGCACTTTCCCATTCCAGAGTGAAAAGCTGTAAGTCTTCAGAAACAATAACCTGATCTTTCTCTTGGATCAGAATATTGTGCTCTTTGGGCTGAAAGTGTAAGAACTTTGTGGTAAATTGTTAGTTTAGAATAGATTACTGAATATTTCTGATGGCCTCCATTGACATATTTCAAAGAGACAAGAGGTTCCTGTCCACAGTTACTTTGCTGAAAAACAGAATCAGAAACAATAGGATAAGTAGGTAACTTTGTTATGAAGAAGATCTGAAACTACTTAAGATAAGAGCTTCATTCATCATTCTGAGGTGCATTGTTAATATAGTGTTTTCTAATAGCCCCTGCTTCTGATGCTAAGGATAACATAGGATTGTGGTTTGAAAAATGAATATACAGAAAAAGAGGAGGTGAATCAGAGAACCCCAATTTCACAGGCTCTTGCTCCTCCTACCCCACAAAGCACATCTTGCTAATTGCTATAGTACATAGTGCCTTCTAGAGCTATGATAAAATAGTAGCCATTAGCCACATGAGGCTATGTAAATACAAATTAGTTAAAATTGAATGAAATTAAAAATTTAGTTCCTCAATGGTACTAATCACTTTTCAAGTGCTCAGTAGCCACATGTCCAGTGCCCGCCACATTGGACAGCACAAAATAAGAACATTTCTATAGGAAGTTGTATTAGACAGCTCTGAGCTAGAACAAGTTTGTTTATGAGGAAATATTTTCTGCTGCCCCAAGCCAATCTATCAAGCTTTATTTATGCTCCAAGGTTGATAACTTTAAGCAGAAATTAGGAGATTGGACATAGTCTCTTGAGTCTGTAGTTCAGCCTAGGTTAGACTATAAGATTTCCTATATTGCTAATTAACAAGAGTTTCATGACAATGATAGTTAGCAGTAGTCACTTAAATTCTTAGGGTAGTATATGATCAAAAGGACTCTCAAGATTGAAAAAAAAAGATGACTGTTTCCCAGACTCTTAAGTAATTTGTAGTCACCAAAATTACCACCAAATGAATTGAACAACTAAGTTAGGACAACCCAAGAGAGTACTACAAAGCTTCTTTTATGGCTGCTCCTAAAAAATGCAGTGGAAAGCTTCCCAGAAAATTGATATGAGGAGGTCCAAATTGACTAATTATAGGATTTATCAATCGTCAAAGAACTTGGTGACTCATCCAATGTTCATTTTGTTATCGCCATCTATATGCATGGTATATTCTTCCCTTTAATGTTTTAAATGTGAACATTCACCGCCACCATCTTCCCCACCACCACCATTATATATTGGACTGCACTGGGAGAGAAGGCAAAGTCCATATATTTTGTGTTCTTCAAGAGCCATGTCTGGGTCTGATGGAGCCAACTAGAGAAGGAATCCTGAGTTGCTGAACTTATAATGGCTATAACAGTTCTGTAATGAACAAAATGCAATCCTGAGTTGTCTCATTTTAATTGGTTTGAGTAGATTTGGGGTTCTATATGGAACAGGTGAATCATATTAAGCAAGGGCTCGTTAGGAATTGAGTATGAAAAAGAGGAAATGCAGGTGATACAGGCAACCATAAAATTATAGTGGGAATTTTTTTTAGTTGTGGAAAATTCCAGGTTTGGTTCTAATATCTCTCCATGATCTGATATATTTTTCTTTTTTTACAACATGACCCCAATTCCTGGCTCTAGAAGATTGGCTAAGCAAGTACTTATCTTAAAACTTTTCCCAGAGTCTACCTTGTAGCCAGAGATCAGTCTAAGTATGAACACCTGACCCAGGCATGATGAAATGAAATATAAAAGTCAAAAATGTGATGATAACAATCCATCAGGGAAAAGAATATTGGATTAGGAGTAAGGAAAGTCAAGTTCTAGTCATAATTCTGTCAGTATATTCAGCCTGAAACAAGCCATTTTATCTCCCTGGACATAAGTTTCTTCATATGTAAAAATGACAATTTGGTACTAAAAATACCACTGTTTCCCAATGTGTCTTCTGTGGAATCTTAATGAGCACCATACAAAAAAAAATTGTGTTGGTCAGATCTATGTTTACCAATGTTTCTTTGCAATAAGACTTCTCAGAACATTTAATTTTAATAATGTGCATTGTGAATCTTCAGAAAGACCTAAAGATGCAGTTTCTTTGATATCATACCACTTTTTCCCCATGGAGCCTTCACGAGACAGTGTTTCCATGGAAGACATTTTGAGAAATGTAGCTTCAGATCTTTCCTGAGATCTTTCTGCCTCATGATACCATGGATTTCATGATCAACATTCACTAGCTTATGGGACAGCCCAGGGGGGAAGAGACCTTTTAATGTTGGGCCTATGTAGTTTGAAAACAGCCCCTTCGTTCAGTCAGAAGTCTTGTAAGGCACCCAGATGTGTTGCTCGCACACTGCCAAACAGGCAGCTTGACTGGATTTTTGTTCAGATCAGACGAGCCTGTTGGCATTGAGTAGACACAGAGAGAGTGTGCATTCCTGGGCTCCTTTTCTATTAGCCACGCAGCAGCTGAAGCTCATGGCTAAACTGTTCTTCATCTTAACTGGGCATGTGTCCAGAACAGAAAAGGGAACAGAAGGAGCGTTATACTCCCCCTTTGGATCTGAAGGACAGCAAGCTACTACCCATTTTTAACTAAAGGAATACTAGAGCATGTATGCAGGATTCCAACATTTGGAGAAATGTGGAAGGTCATCTCACCCAGCTACTCACTGAATACTTGACTTCTTTTTGCCACTGTGTTAGACATTTCCACCGATAGGAAGCACACCAACTATAAAGCAAACCAATGCACTTAAGGAGACTTAATAGTCAGAAAGGGCTCCTTTATTTTGGGCTACAATGTGACTCCCTGTGGGTTTCACCTGCTGGTTTAGTTCTACCTTGTGGAATGAGTGTGCGCTCCTCTTCCGTGACAGCCATGAAAACCAAAAGCTGGGTCACCTTGTAGTTCTGAAGATCAGATAAAATTCCAGTGAGACTTCTTTGAAACTGTTCAATGGCATGACAGACACATATAGAACATTAGGTTTAGTGTATTTTACTAAACATACTCATATCTTCGAGTACACAAATTCTTGCTTAGGTCACTGGATAACTATAACGAATTGTATGCAATGTATATAACTTAATGCTTTTGCTAACATCTGAGTAAATAGTATAATTGACTTTGAGCAAGAAGATAGACATTTTCAAATATATATGCAGCAGCTGAAATAAAACCCTACGCTGGCGGTGAGTTATTGTCTGAAGGTGAACCATATAATAAGCTCTGTAATGGCCAGTGGGTGAAGCAGTCAGAGGAGGGGACTTGCAAGGATTTGATACAGGGCAGTGTTTGATCTGTTGCCAGCTTGGTCACAGATATCGATTACAGTAAATTCTATGAGATATGCATATCATTAACTTAGTAACATAATATTTTGGTCTCGGTGGTGTTTCTCTTCAGTGTATAAATGTTGCTAACATGTGTTTCTGCCAGTGAGAGAGATTTTTTTAGGTGAATCACCATAAAACTTGGGGGGAGTAAAGAGTTTTCAAATGTTTTAACTACAGAAACTAGACATACATTAATCAATCCTTTTGAAGTTCTTCATGAATCACTTTGTGCCCTAATGAACTTGAAAAAAAAAAAAAGCCTAAATGCCTATGGTTACATTTAAGAGTTGTTCATTTGATTAAAGCTCTTCTCAAGACCCCAAATGCTAGCAAAATAGCAAGTTAAATGTCTCTAGAATCTTCAGTTTGACAAATTCTATTTCTTCTGTTCAGAGGAGAATTCAGTATATTTTGAGCATGTCCTGAGGAAAACTTAGGCCAAATGATTCTTCTTTCTGTTTCAACCATTTTAAGAGATCATCTTTATAGAATCAATTCTGTTATCTCAGAAAGGGGTTCTTTGTTATCATCTTAAGTAACTTACCTCAAACTGCCATGTCATTTATTAGAGCACTTTTCACTAATGATTTATCAGAGATAAAAATTACTCTTCACACCAAGAAATTTGTATACTTCCTAAGAGATATTTTGGAGTAAAAAAATCTTGCAGACTCTTTTGTCTTCTTTTTTCAGAAACTGAATTTTGTTTTTTGGCATGGGAATGAAAATGTCCCTTAAAATTACCAACAGTGACCTGAAAAAAATATAATATATATAATAAATATATCTGTTTAATAAGTATATTGAATAGATAATAAATAAATGTATAAAATAAGTATTATATAAAAAGCAACATGTACCTAAAAGTTGAATAGGTCTTCATCATTATCTGTGAAATTTCCATCCAATGCAGGAATATAGAGTTCCTGACAGATAAATATCCAATCTTCTTCCCTCCCTTCTTTCCTTCTTTCCTTTCTTCCATTCATCTGTTAAGTTGATACATATAGATAGATGATAGATGGATGGATGGATGGATAGATAGATAGATAGATAGATAGATAGATAGAAAGACAGACATAAATTTGAGTGTCTGTTTCCCAAGCCCCCCACAGGGCACCATAGTGAGGGCAGATGTTCATTTGAACATTTACCAGGGCTCTACCATTGGGAAGGAACCTTGAAAGTGTGAAACTCAAAACTTACATAGGATGGTTGGTACATGAGTCCATCATGTCTTCCAGAAAGTTCTTCACTCTGAAATGTAAATAAATCTTCTCTGGGAGGAAAGGAGAAATGTTCTGGGTTGTTACTACCCTAGAATGTAAGCAAATGGTTCTAGGGTAGTTAAGTCCTGACATTTACTCCAAACACTATCTCTCACTTCTAATTCTCACGTTTTCTTTTCTTTTTTTTTTTTTAAATGTTTATTTATTTATTTTGAGAGAGAAAGAGATAGCAAGAGAGCAGGGGAGGGGCAGGTAGAGAGGGGGAGAGAGAGAATCCCAAGAAGGCTCCACACTGTCAGCGCAGAGCCTGAAGCAGGGCTCAAACTCATTAACCATGAGATCACAGCCTGAACCGAAACCAAGAGACGGATGCTCAACCCACTAAGCCACCCAGGTGACTCTCTCACATGTTTTGTATTCAGTCAGCCTTCAACCAAGTTTATGAGTATTCTGTCTCAGATAGCTTGGATGATGCAGAAACATGGAAATATTCATGTGTCTAAACTACATCCATTCATCCATGCCACCAAAGGCTCTTGAGCTCCTTATTGGTCTTCTTCTACATGTAAACATACTACACATATTAAAGGTATAGAAACATTAAACACAGCCGTTGCCCTCCGGATATTCACAATATGGAGTTTCCACAGTGTGGAATGTGAAGGCAGAGGGGTTATTTATCACCTCATAATGTAATTCATTACATTTTTGAAATGTTCACATTGTTAACAAGTTTTTGTTACAGTAAATATAAGTCTAGTTCTCTGTAATTTCAGCTTACTTATTGTTCTTTTTAGGCCCACTAGAGTAACTAAAAAAAACAAATTCTAGCTCTACTGGTAGCAAGTCAGCTATTTGAAGATCTTAAAAAATGTTCACTCTCCCTCACCCAAATATTTTCTCATCTATGCTAAACATCTCAAACATCTCTAGATTATTGAACTGCTTCTTTTTTATTAGTAAAGCTTATTTAAGTGTTTCTTATTAAAAATAATTTCTAGGCATTTCACCATCCTGGTTATTTTTTCCAATATGCCCTAGTTTGTCAATGATCCACTTAAAATATGTGTCTTAAAAAAAGATTTCAGGCGTTTTCTGACCAATGCTAGATACAGAAATGAAACGATTGCTTCCTTTTATCTGCATATGACACACCTATCTTGACAGCCTATCACTCTACTAAATTGCTCTTCAGAGCTGTCTTTTTAATAATTAAACAGATTATTTATAAAGCATCTTATCTCTATTCAGAAATAGTTTGATAATAACCATTCCGAAATAGTAAAAAGATATTATTCAGAATTGTTATTCTGCTCAAGTTATTCTTGATGATAGTTCACCATAATTCAAACATATGCACTTCTTCGTCAGTTCATCTGTTGAATAGAAAGTTGCTTATGAGTATTGATTGATCCAGCTTAATTCTACTCCTAATATAACTAGACCAAATATAGTTATTTCAGTTATCAAGTTAACCCTATTGAATATATTCATGGTTGAAAATTATGTGTATTTTTTAAACAAAACATTCAAATTTATTTTCTCTTTGTTTAATCTGTTTAATTTTTTAAAAATATTTATTTGTTTTTGAGAGAGAGCGAGAGAGCATGAGCAGGGGGAAGGGCAGAGAAAGAGGGAGACACAGAAGCTGAAGCAAGCTCCAGGCTCCGAGCTGTCAACCTAGAACCTGATGTGGGGCTCGAACTCACAAACTGCAAGATCATGACCTGAGCCAAAGTTGGAGGTGCCCCTATGTTTAATCCAATTTTATAAAAAGATGATGTAATAATTTAGGTTTGAATCCAGTTTTCTGTTCATAGTAGAAATGTAAGTCCATTTAAGGTAAATTGAATATAAAAATTACTCTGAGATTATGGAAAAATACTTCAAACCCATTAGCACAAAGATTTAGGATTTACTCAACAACAAATATTTATAAAATACTTGTATGTTCAGCACACTGTTTTGGGGAGTGGGGATATAGAGAAAAATCTCTGCCATCATGGAGTTTACCTTCCAGTGATGGAGACACTAGATAAAATAAAGTGAATTGCATGTTAGATAAGGAAAAATGTTAAGGAGTGGGGGCGCCTGGGTGGCTTGGTCAGTTGAGTGACCAACTTCGGCTCAGGTCATGATCTCACAATTTGTGAGTTCGAGCCCCATGTTGGGCTTGATGCTGACAGCTTGGAGCCTGGAGCCTACTTCTGGATTCTGTGTCTCCCTCTCTCTCTGCCCCTCTCCTGCTCATGATGTGTCTCTCTTTGTCTCTCAAAAATAAATAAATGTTAAAAAATTTATTTTTAATTAAAAAATGTTAAGGGGGAAAACTGAAGCAGAGAAGAGAGATAGAAAGGTAGAAGTTGGCTGTGGCAAATTGAAATTTTAGAGAGGTTCAAAGATCTGGAAGCTCTCATCGTGATGTTGGCTTAAATTTCAAATTACAGATCCCTTTGAAATTAAAGAAATGATTTTAGGGTATTTTCTTTAATAATTTGATTTGCTGTTGATGTTGGGTTTTCAATTCAGAAGTTCTCTTTTGTCTAGTCTTTCTTTTCCTCCATCCTCACCAACTCTGACATTATAAGACACCGTTCACGTGGGAAAATCTAAGGTCCCCGTTTGACGGTAATTCTTAACAATTTTGCAAGTGGACACAAGTCACACTAGAAAAAACATCTCAGTCCAAGAAAGCAAGAATGTGTAAAATCTGACAACTTGGAATTAAAATGAGGAAATCCCAGATGTTCTGAGGCTGTTTGTGTTTAGCCATGACAACATGAAATTGATTCAGAAGCGTTTGTCGTTATTTTATCGGAGTGTTGCTTTCCCCCAACACCATCTAGTGCTGAGACATATACCCCTGAGCTCTCTCTTTGTGCTCAGCAAATGCAAGAAATTTAACATTAGCCTAAATAATTCCAAACAAAGAGGACAAACGGACTTCAAGTAATATTGCACAGTTTAGTTCAATTCAAAGGCAAATTGTTTTGGGATTATTCCTCTCCTGGCACAAATAATTATAAGTTGATTACATGCAGATATGTTTCCAAGTGATGACATTGGCCATTTAAAACTTTCTTGGCAAATAGGAGATACCATGAACATGACTCGTGCTATTTCAGTGTATTCACCTGTTGAAATTCTGCACAACAGCCCATCCCTGAGGTCACATCCTTTTTTTCCCCATGCAGCCTATGCCGACCACACCAGCCTACCTCAAAATCTCAGTCTGCTTTTCCACTGACATTTACCATATATGTCTGCATTTGTGAAATATGTATGTTTTCCCTATTCTTCTATTACATAATATCCTTAAAGATAGACTTTATTTAAGCATTTTTTGTATCTTCCCTTGTATGTCACACAGAAGTCTTGCTCAACGATTACCTTCTTGTTGATGGATTGATTCTTCTTCTCATGTTGATTGTAGAAGCACCCTTTCGGTTCAGCATGGTAGGAGTGCAGTTTAATTGTTAATGGTTGGGAAATGACAGCAAAAAGTATACCAATTGGAGTCCTGAAGTCAGGGATGGGGCAGGGGGTGAGGAGGGGAGAGGAGGCTTTTAAAAAAATCTTCAGGCACCTGCATTTCCTAAGAAAGGAATCACGGAGAGCAGACAGCAATACTTTCAGCCTCAGTCAGAACACTTTTGCTCTCATTCTTCTCTTGTCTGTCTTTGCCTAACCATGAGCAATTTAGGAAGAACTTCTGGCAGGATTCTAATCTTCCAGCCATACTGACACCTTCAGGAAATAGTCATTCTAGTGCCAAGGCAAGCCATGACTCAGGCTGACACAGAGAATTACCCCAAAGTAAATATGTATTGGAGCTTTGATATATAATTTGATTTTCTTTTTGCAGATTTACCTCCTCCCCCATAATATTTAACTTGGATTCCTATTTATAAGGTGGAGTCTCAATGAAATGCTGTTTTCAAGACCTGTGCTTCAGAGAAGTTCTGTAAAGTTATTACTTGAAAATACAAAGTATTTCTCCTATTGAATTCTATTTTGTGTTAGAAAAATTGCAAGATTCCATTGTAAAATTGAACATTTTCAAACCTCAATCAAACTTTCGGGGAGAGATAGTTGGCCCTGGGGTACTGTAGCAATGCAGTTCTCTTACCTGCCTCATTTCCAGTTGCCTCCCTGGATCATGCCATTTTGCAATTGCTTCCTTCCCTATGAACCCCAGGCTCCATATGCACCATCTAACCATAGTCTTCATAGGACCAATTATTGCAATCTGCTTTTACATAAACGTCAGCCAAATTTTACCTGAAGATTCTCTATCTTGACTCAACCTTATCGTTTTCTATCTCATTCCCAGTCCCTAAACCACTGAGGATAACTGCTTAACTCTGGAGATAAACGCCACCAAATATATCAACTCCAAATGACACTGACCATCAGCACTACTCAATGATCCTTGAATAGTTCTGTACCTATCCTTTCTTTCCCATCTCTTCATTGTAACATTTATAATCCCTCACTGACCTCTTGGAGAGAGGGATTTCTGCATCTCTTCCCTCTGTAAGTGATAGTACGTTCTTCTGTAGTCTTGGGCTTAAACATCTAAATCTGTGGCTTATTACCTATAGTCATGTTTTCTCCTGTTCCTGCCAAGGTTTCCTTTCCGATTTCCTTCTCCCAAGTTTCGAAGAAAAATGTACTCCTGCCCTGGTTC
This sequence comes from Lynx rufus, assembly GCF_022079265.1. Lineage (NCBI taxonomy): Eukaryota > Metazoa > Chordata > Mammalia > Carnivora > Felidae > Lynx > Lynx rufus. The sequence goes on from NW_025814829.1 coordinate 7,590,591, forward strand.
AAACCCTTTCTTTCCATCTGTACACCTGCTTCCCTCCCCACTCCTTTAAAACTGAAGCCGGCCATTGGTTATCTTCTCTCCACTGTTTCATGCCTTCTCCTCTCCTGATTCTCTCCCTATCACATGTAATTATGTCCAAGTCTCTTCTGTAGATTATAAATTCCTGCCCTCTGGACACTACCTTAAGTTTTGCTTCCATTCAAACCTCAGCTTATAAAAAGAACAGTCCACACGGCTTCTTGTTTAGCTTCCTCCCATTTTTTTTTTTTTTATGAGAGAGAGAGAGAGAGAGAGGGCACAAGCGAGTAAGGGGCAGAAGGAGAGAAAGAATCCCAGGAGGGGCAGAGAAAGAGAGACAGACTGAGAGAGAGAGGGAGAGAGAGAGAAAGAGAAGTGGGACTCACCTGAAGCGGGACTCGAGCTCACCTGCTGTGAGACTTGAACTCATGAACCCTGAGATCATGACCTGAGCCACAGTCAGATGCTTAACTATTGAGCCACCCAGGCACCTGCTTCCTTCCATTTTTAAATTTAATTTTTAAAATTTTATTGAATTACATGTATAGGAAGTGCACAAATCGTGTACAGCTCGATGAATTTTCATAAACAAATCTCCACGAGCACCAAGAAGTTCCTTCTGTGGCTGCTGAGTCATTAACACTCAACTTTTATCCTCTTTAATACATTTTTTTTTGTTATGAAATACGACACAAATACAGCAAGGTGAACCACATATGAATGTACAATTTAAGGAAATATTATAAGGTTACTGTGTAACTAGCATCCAGGTAAAAAAATGAGATACTGTCAGCTGCCCAGAAGCAGGTCAAACCCAAGCTTCCTCCTCTGCCTAATCACAAGCCATCCAGGGACAGTCATTATGTTGGCTGTGTTAGTAATCCCCTCCTGCTTGTCTTTACATTATTGCTGACTATGTCATTATCCATAAATAAGAAAGTTTAATTTTGCTCTTTATATGAATGGAATCACGTGCTGCATATATTGGGGGATCTGACCTCTTTTGTTTAGTAAGAATTATGTTTAAAGATTTAAACATTTATTTATTATTATTCTTATTTTATGTGTGTGAAAACTTATTGCATCTTTTTTGTTTTTGTTTCTTGCTCTGTGGCATTCTATACTTCTAAAGCACACATCCCTACAGGGTATAAATCTGAGTGTAAAGTTGCTAAGGCATGATATATATATATATATATATATATATATATATATATATATATATGCTTTTTTACAGTGCAGTCTTCAGTTGTCTCAAATTTATTTATTTATTTATTTATTTATTTATTTATTTATTTATTTATTTATTTTTGGTAATGTTCATTTATTTTTGAGAGAGACAGACAGAGCACCAGCAGGGAAGGGGCAGAAAGAAGGAGATACAAAATCTGAAACAGGTTCCAGGCTCTGAGCTGTCAGCACAGAGCTGTATGCGGGGCTCAAATCCACGAACCATGAGATCATGACCTGAGCTGAAGTCGGACACTTAACCGACTGAGCCACCCAGGCACCCCGCAAATTTATTTGAAGTGTTGAGATATGAATCCGTTTTTGTCCAGACGGCTTCCCCATTACCCAAGAACCATTTATTGAACCTTGCTTTTTCTCCCCTACTGACGTATATTACATAAATGACATAAGGCCATTTCTATCACATACTGAATCCCTATGTATTTCAATTTATTTCTAGACTTTCATTTATCTTTCTGCTCATGTGTTCGCAGCATCTTATTTTAATTTTTGAAAATTTTAATACCTTTAAAATATCTGATGCTCTATCTCCTCAACAGTGCTTTTTTTATTCCTGAATTTTCCTTTTAAAATTTTTACATATAAACTAAAACTAGTTTCACAGGAAAAAATATTTTATTATTTTCATTGGAATCAAGTTATATTTGTAGATTAATTTAAGAAGAATTTATACTTTTATGTTAAGTTTTCCTATACAAGGACATGATATGCTTTTTTATTTGTCTAAGAATTCCTTTCTCCATTGGTACCATTTTTACATTTTCTTCATATAGATTCGGGTGTTTCTTATTAAATATATTCTTGAGTAGGACTTTACTATTTTTTTTTCCTAAAGGGATTAACTACATAGTATGGCAATTAAAACCACAGCCTATGGATTAAGACTCCCTAAATTTAAAATATAGGTCTGCCACTTATTAACCGTATAAACGCAAGCAAATTACTTAAACTCTCTTTGCCACTACTTCCTCATCTGTAAAATGCAGTTGTTGTGAAGATTAGTGAATTTAACCTATGAAAGCACTTAGAAGAGTGCCTAGAACATAATAACATTCAATATTCATCCAATAATAACATTCAATATTAACTCTTATACAATTGATTGTATATAATCAATCTTATTGATTGATACAGATGAATATCTTTGCCCATTAAATCTTTCAACCTTTTATTGTTTGAATAAACAGAAATGATTTGGTTTTCTGTATATATTTTGTATCTATCCAGCTTGTTAAATTATTTTTTTAATGTTTATTTATTTATTTTTGACAGAGAGAGGCAGAGAGAAAGGGAGAGAGGGAGAATTCCAAGCAGGCTCCACTCTGTCAATGCAGAGCCTGATATGGGGCTCGAACTCACGAACTGTGAGATCATGACCTGAGCTGAAATCAAGAGTCAAATGCTTAACTGAGCCACCCAGTTACCTCTAAATTATTTTAGTGTTTGCAATCATATTTCCCAACGGTTTTCTAGAGTATATAATCATATAAGCTTTGAATAATATTTCATTCCTTCCTTTTTACAAACTTCATATTCTAATTTCTTTCTCTTTTCTGTTTACATTGGCTAATATATCCAGAAAACTATTTAAAACTGTAAAAGATATAAATAATAATCACAATCTTTCCTCTCTTGAATTCTGACAGTACAGTTTCTCTTGGTAATCTGCTTAAAGTTTCAAGCAGACTGTTTTATTCTTTTCAGGATCTTCTTACTACAGATATCCTCAAATATACAAACTTTCCAGAATACTTTTCTTTATTTTTTGAGTTGATTTATATATTTTGAGAGAGAGAGGGAGCATGAGCAGGGGAGGCACAAAGAGAGAGGAAGAGAAAGAATCCCACGCAGGCTTCTCACCATCAGCACAGAGATGAATGCGGGGTTCAAACCCACAAACCATGAGATCATGACCGGAGCCCAAATCAAGAGTCAGACATTTAAATGACTGAGCCACCCAGGCGCCCCTCCCAGAATTCTCTTTGTGGCCACTACTTCTGACTTTACACATCTTCCTTGAATAATCTTATTCAAATTCCTCTAGATTTACTACAATTTTAAATCTACATGTCCAATTCCTATTGGGCATTTCCATCAGAATCTCAGAAATACTTAATATCTACATGCTCAAAGTGGAAGTCATTCTTATTTGTACACACACACACACACACACACACACACTTTCCTTTATGGCAACCAGATAAATACATTAACTAGAGCTAGAAACATAAGTTTTATATTTAATTCATTTTCCCTTACTGCACCCCAATTCAGTTGACCATTCAGTTCTATGTGTTATAACTCTCAAGGTCATTCTTTCTTCTCTAGTTGAAGTTCTTAATTTCCTTTCACAGGGTCTATTGTCACAATCTTGTGACTTCCAAGGAGGATGAATAACTGGCCCAGTGTCCTGGGAACTGAGAGTTTCCCAGGATGCAATACTCTTGGTACTAAAACCAGGAAAGTCTCAGGCAAACTGAGATGAGTTTGTCACCCTACTTCCTGGCTTTCACGATCATCCCCTTTTGTGATTAAAAGTCGAATGTATGTTATGAAATTTCTCCCCAGAAGTAGTATATAGGCACACAAATTTTTGCATTCAGTTGTAGGAGTTTAACAGAACTTCTGAATCTATATAGTTCAACAGATCACAGATTTGAAGGATTAAATTTGAGGTTTTAACCAATCCTCCATGTGGCTGCCAGAATGATGTGTCTAAAACCACAAATCTGACAATGTTATTCTCCTTTTAAATATATTCTAATGATTCCCCATTGCCTACAGATTGAACACAAATTCTATAACATACATCAAAGATATTTTGTGATCTGGAACTTATCGCCATTTATCAGCGTACCTTCTGGGACTTTATTTCTTAATGAAGACCCCCACACTCTTGTCATATCAAATGACCGACAACTTCCTGGAGGTGTCAAGCTGTGCCATGCTTATGTATTTTTCACATGCTCATCCTGTTGTATACAATATCCCTGTCACCATTATCATATTTGCCTTAGAATGCCTACTCTATCTCATGAAACTCATTCAAGGATCTTCTCCTTTTTGAACCATTTTCCACCCAAATCATTCTAATAAATTAAATGTTTCTTTTTTTGTTCCGTCACTGGAGTTGGTGCATACTTGTTATAACACTTATCTACTGAAGTGATCTTTTACAAGCTTTTCTTTGCAAATACATCAAGATTGTGGATCAGGGACAGTGTTGTATCTTACTGTACTTTCTATCTCTAGCATCAAACAATGCCTGACACATTCTAGACAATCAATAAATGATTGTTGAATAAATTCATGAATGGACATACCAGGAATGCAAGGTTCATCTTACTCATAGGAAAGCAATTAACAGCAATAATCTACACCTTATTACTTAAAATTGTGTGTACTTTTGAGGTGCCTGGGTGGCTCAGTCGGTTAAGTGTCTGGCTCTTGATCTCAGCTCAGGTTATGATCTCACAGCTCGTGAGTTTGAGCCCTTTGTGGGGCTCTGCACTGACAGCACAGAGCCTGCTTGGGATTCTGTCTCTCCCTCTCTCTGCCCTTCCCCCACTTTCTCTCTCTCTCAAAATAAATAAATAAACTTTAAAAAATTGCACTTTTAATAAAGGTTGTGTGAATTAACTAAATGTCACCCTTACCAAGTTTCTCATTAACATAGTGGCATGTGAGGGGCGCCTGGGTGGGTCAGTCAGTTAAGCGTCTGACTTCAGTTCAGGTCAGGATCTCACGGTTCATGAGTTTGAGCCCTGCATTGTGCTCTGTGCTGACAGCTAAGAGCCTGGAACCTGCTTTGGATTCTGTGTCTCCCTCTCTCTGTGCCCCTCCCCCACTCATTCTCTCTCTCTCTCTCTCTCTCTCTCTCTCTCTCTCTCTCTCAAATAAATAATAAGTAAATAAATAAATAAAATAAAATAAAATAAAATAAAATGTAAAAAAAAAAGAAACATAGGGGCATGTGATACCCTATCCTCTACTATTAGAATTTCACGTATTAAGAAGGGAAAACGCCATAATGAACCAAAACTGCTGCTTTTTTATACATTGCAGCTGTGCCTTCCCTAGAGGTCTCATACTAGACTGGCTCAGAAAACCAATTCAAAGTAGTTTATGAGAGAAACTGGGAAAGATCATGGCAAATTAAACAAAAGTGATTTCCAGGGCTAAAGAATTATATTTTCCAGGCATGTAAAAGTCATCCTTGTAATAATTTTCTGAGGTTCCTACTTTGTCAGAATTCAAACCCTTCAAAGAGTGTTTTTTATCATTCTGAATTCTGATTTTTGAATCATTTTTGAAAGAAAGTAAACATGCAAATGAAGGTACACAATTCTGTGTGTGACTTTAATAAAAATTATACCACCCTTATTAGGTCCTATGGTTTCCAATGCATTAATAGCACACAATTCATGAAATGCAAATAGAACTAAATTTGTAGCTCTATAATTTGGGCGCACTCACAGTTCAGTTCAGTTCCATTCTGGTGGGCTCTGTTATGCTTCACTAGTGAGGTCTGTATACTGTGTCGCCCTTTGTTGTTTGCCTACATCTCCAAAATGCTAGCAAAACAAGTTGGAAAGTAAAATAGCTAGCTAACTGTTCTGTTTTATTCCATGATGAGACATGCCTCACTGCAGATGAGTGTTGGCAGGGCAGAGGGTAAGGACTTGAATATTCACAGGAGTCATTAGGAAATATTACTGCTCATTGAGAAATCAGTGTTCTCAAGAAAGAGTTGAGAAGAAATCAGCTACTAGATGTCAAATACAAGTAAGCAAGATGCAGATAAAGAAACTCTGGGAGGGAAGCCATAGATTAAGAAGAAGGAAGACATTTAGGATTGAGGACACAAAAAGTCTGATAGGTAAAAGGATGAGCAAGACATCTCAAGACTAAAGTCATAAATTACAGGGTCAGTTGGTTAAAACTCAATCTTTACTTTCTGCTGTGCTCTATAAGTTCAGGCATCATAGGGAAAGGCTCATCAAATTCGAATGTCTGCTTAACATTATATTCTTCTCCTGTTTGGACAGGCTTAAGGATGGCAGCCTGCAATGGGAAAGGGGACATGGCTGGCTTTACCTCCTCCTTTTCCTGCTCTCTTCCTTCTGTATTCACTAGCTCTTCTAGCTCCATAGTATTGCTGTAGCAGAGGGAAATGAAGACAAGGAATAGGTTGATTTTTCCTTGAGCTGGATGGCGTCATGCTTTCTATTTGGTAGCCGGTTAAAATGTAGTCCTGGAAGACAATTTGGGGTGAATCTTTCTCTCATGGGTGGCTTTGTGGGTTTTAAGGGTTCTGCTCTTCTGCTGACCCAAGAAAATACATCTTTATTCTAGGCGATCAACTGCAACTCCCATTTTCCATCTGAGTATACACTTCCAACCTCCTTCTGCTAAGTTTCGCTCACCTCTCTTGTCAACCATGCTAGTCCCTCTCCCACGTCACTGCCATTCTCTAGAGGAAAACACTTAATGGATTTCTTGCCCTGACAAACTCTGAGAGGCAGGCTGGTTCCCATATTAGAGCCCTGTTGATTCCACTGACAGAACAATTGGCTGATAGAAAACAGACTCCAGTCTATGCTTGATAAACTTTTCTTGGGCATGGATCAGATAGCAGTCTTTGTCTCCCAACAGCAGAAAACAAATTCATGGTTCTCTGAGTGCACCGATTAAAGGAGCTTCCTCTGCTTAGAGAAAATGTAGCATCCACCATGGCTCTTTCACAGAAGGAAGGTGAAGAATCCAGCATAGCATCAGCTCTTTCACCAATGTGATCCTTAAATCTTCACTGTCTCCCATCTATACATCTTGAATTTGTTGAAGGTTCCAGAAACATGTAAGACTCCTGGAGTAATTTCCTTTCTAAATTTGCATTCAAGGTGTCCTGATAGTTATCAGGAAGTATTTTATTCTAAACTCCTACTCCTTATCTTTCTAATCAGCAGTTCTAAACCTGAATGCATAGTAGAATCACCAGCAAAGCTTTAAAAAATGTGGATGCCTGCCAGTCCCCTCCCTCATCCTGAGATTCTGATTTAATTGGTCTGGTTGAACATTTATATATATTTTTTCCAAAATTCTTGATCATTTAATGTGCAACCAGGGATGAGAACAACAGATATGAATAAATGATAAATTATCTCTTCAACTAACAGCTTTGGATGGGATAGATCTGCATTGGTTTTTTTCTCCCTGTTTGTAGACACAACTCTATGCTAATCACTCTAAAAAATATTCCTAATAATAAATTAATTTTAAACATTTCTCCCAAGTGAATATCTCCCAAGAACTTATTATATTTATAGAAGGGTTAGTCTCTGTACCAATTTTAACTCAGATTGTTGACATACTTTAAACTATTTTTATTCAAAGTGAAAATCATACTATTAGTTATTGATTAGTTGTACACATTACAATGTGTAATTTGCACATTGTCAATACCCATTAGTGTTCCCATATATGAATATTCCTTCTATGTTGAATAGGTAAATGCATTTAAATTTCTTCATCATTCCTATTATACTATAACAATAAAAAAAATAACTCAGGAAGAGAGGGAAAGCCGAACAAAATCAATAATTAATAGTTTTCCTTTAGGGATAAAAAAAGAGAGAAGCTCATCCAAAGGAAAAAAATACACATGAAATGACTCTGAAAGAAGCACAGTTTTATCAATTCTATGATATTTCAGATGAATTTTCCAAAGAGAATAAGATGGCCTCCTAACATTCTTATTCTAGGAATAAGATTCCATGCACTGAAAATCTAGGAAGTCTTTTAGGTTTTGCTACACTGAAAACCAGAAGGTTCACACGAGTAGTTGTCTAATATTATCCCAACTAAAGTGCCACATATCTTCAATGTCCAATTTAAATTTAAGGGGAAAAGAAATCCATTGAATTTTGGGGGGCAGAGCTGATATTCTGCTCCAATTATTAAAACTGAAAAATAAATTTCATAAGCCAGTTTCTCTGCCTTCTGGGGCTAAATACTTTTAACCCAGAAATTCTATTTCTAGGAATTCATTCTACAGTTGCACTCAGGCATATAAACAAGTGTGTGTGCATATGTGTACCTGTGCATATACACAAATGAATTCATTGCAGAAGTATTCAGAATAGCAAAGAATATAAAACAAACTAAATATCTATCAGTGGGAAAACAGTTAAATGAATAATAGAAAAACTATTAAATAAGATAACATAGATCTATGTATGCTGATAAGACAAAATTTCTAAGATGCACTGTTAAGTTTAAAAGGAAAAAAGTGTGTTCAATATGCTCATGTCTCAGTCTTTGGGTTCCTCTCTCTCTCTCTCTCTCTCTCTTTATATATATATATATATATATATATATATATATATATGATGTAAAATATGTTTCTATAATGCATATAAAATTTCTGGAAGGGTATACAAAGTTAACACTTTTAGTTAACTAAAACTAGTAACTTTCAGAAAGACTTCTGTAAGGTATTAGTCAGAGATATGGTCTCAGGGCGATACTTACTTTTCATTATATATCTCTTTGAAATGTTTTGAGTTTTTTGTCATGTGCATGATGCAAGTCTTAATTTTTTTAAAAAAGCATTTTATTACAATTAGTAGCAAGTAGGTTTTAGTCACCTTAGTGACTTTAAAACAGGTTTATCTTTGAAACATATTCATGTTTAAAGCTAAAAGACTCTGATGAAAAAAAACGGAAGAAGACACTAGTCAAAGCAATCCTAAGAAAAAAGACAAAACTGTAGGCATCACACTTCTTGATTTCAGCTCTAGAAATCAAAACAGTATAGTACTAGTATAAGAATAGAAACAGACCAATAAAACAGAATCAAGATCCCATAAATGAACTCTCATATATATGGTCAACTAATATTTGACAAAGGAACCAAAAATACTCAATGTAGAAAAACTAGTTTCTTCAATATATGGCATTGGGAAAACTAGGTAGCCACATGCATAAAAATGAAACTGGGCCCCTGTCTTACCACTTACAAAAATTAGCTTGAAATAGATTAAAGACTGGAACGAAGACCAAAATTATAAAACTCTTAGAAGTAAATATAGGAGAAGAGCTTCTTGACATCTGTCTTGGCAATGACATTTTGGATATGACACCAAAAACACAAGCAACAAAGGCGAAAATATACAAGTGGGACACATCAAACTCAAAAGTTTCTGTACAGCAAGGAAACCATCAGCAGTGAAAAGGCAATTTACAGAATGGGAGAAAATATTTGCAAACCATGTATCTTAATGATGCATTAATATCCAAAATACATAAAGAATTCATATAACCCGACAACAACAACAACAAAACAAAGAATCCAATTTAAATAGTCAGAGGGACTGAATAGACATTTTTCCAAAGAAGACATACAGATGGCCAACAGGTACATGGAAAAATACTCAATATTACTCATCAGTAGGGAAATACAAATCAAAACCACAATGATATAACACCTATTAGAATGGCTATCATCAAAAAGAAAACATAAAAATTGTTGGTAAAGATATAGAGAAAAGAGAATCCTTGTGCACTGTTAAACATACATATACATATATGTATCAAGAAGGAAATCCTGCTGTTTGCCAAAACATGGATTGACCGTGAGGCCGTTATACTAAGTGAAATACATCAGACAGAGAAATACTATATATCACTTATATGTGGAATCTACAAAAGCCAAACTCATAGATAACGGAGATAAGAATAATGGTTACTAAGGGCTGGGGTGGTATAAATGGGGAGATGTTGGTTAAAGAGTACAAACTTATAGTTAGAAAGTGAATAAATTCTAGGGATCTAATACACATAATCATGATTATATTTAATGGTGCTTTATTATATACTTGAAAGTTGCTAAGAAAGTAGATCTTAAATATTCTTACCACAAAAAATAAATGATGATTATGAGACATGATGGAGGAGTTAGTTAATGCTATGGTGGTAATCATATTGCAATATGCAAATGTATCAAGTGTATATAATTATACATATATGTGTATATCAAATCAACACATTTACACCTTAAATGTGCACAATTTTGTGTGTCAGTTTAAATCTCAGTGAAGTTGAAAAATAAGAGATAGGTTATCTCCATATTCATGCATTTTATTTACATATTAGTTTATTCATTTAACAAATATTTACTGAATGCCTATCCAGTTAACTGAACAACCACCTATTCCTATTGTTTTGACAGTAAGTGTGAGGGAAAAATGAATTACATAAGAGTCAATGTTTTCAATCACTCATTCATTCATTTGTTGACTCACAATTAATACTACATAATAAATATCTATAGGTGCCACATAAACCTATGCAAAAGGGCTGGTACCTACCTCCTCTATAGACATTGATTGCCAAAAAATGCCCACAATGAGGACAGATTCTAAGATGTCCATCAAGCCAACCTGACACCACGTCAAAAACGCTAGACCAGGAAGCAATGTTTCCATGTGCAGCACATCACTGCAGCAGAATAGGTCCATGTATCCATTAACTCGTTCATTAAAGACTTACCGTTTTCCTCTCTACAAACACCATTCTATGGGCTTTTTCAGAATACGGAGTTATGCAAGACATACACCCCTACAATTAAGAGTTTAAAACTCAGTAGATCTATTTGCCTTACACATATTTTTAGCATTTTTAAATTTATAAAATATTTCCATTTATTATTTCGTGTGATTGTAAAAACAACACAAACAAACCTCTGAAGTAAACCTGATAGGTTTCCCCCCTTTTTATAAACAGGAAATCAAAATTTTGAGACGACAGGTGTCTTATTCAAAGTGGCTGAAGTAAGAATAGAAACCAGTGCACCTTTTGCTGTATATACCATAGACTTCCTTCAGTCGTTCCCACAATTTGCTGTGAAAGTAATTGAGTCTGTTGTTCGTTGGCTAATTGAAAGAACCTTATGAAAAGAATCACAAAAATGATGTGTACACACCTTGAACTGTTTATTTCAAGCTAATAAGTGTGCGTTTATTCTCCAACCTTTTTCATGTACACCATGCATTTTCTTTGTGTATGGGCCACCTGACTGAAATTCCATGCGTTCTTTCTCATACACTCACACCCATAATTCATCATCTATGATTTCTCAATTTTGGTTCCTTTAAAGTGAGGCCAAAATTACAGAGACATGCAAAGTATTCTGAATCCAGAATTCAACTACATGTTTAAAATTTCTCCCAATCTTCTTCAATGATATTGCCCACACCTAATGTAATAGAACTATTTAGAGACCCTCAAGACTTTCCAAAGTATTCAGAGAAACCATAACTCTCGTTTCAGGATTGTATTTTATTGCGTTATACACTACTTGGTTACAGGAACGAGTAGAGTTGGCATCAACGTATTTGGGAGCAAGCAGAACTGACTTTGAATAAGCATGCAATGCAACAAGACAAACAGAAATGTTGGGAACTATGGTTATCAGTCCAGAGGACTGATAAAATGAGTGACGAGAAATCCTAATCTGGTGGGTTTGTTAAATGGAGCTCAATTAAGAGAACTTCCGAAGTAGTACGCAAAGAGCAAGCTCCCTCAGAATATGTTGGATTGTAACTGGAAGCATCTTATACTTGCTGCAGCAATCCCGTAGACTCCTTAAAAGATTCTCAAGTTGCATCTGCAACAATTGCCAGCACTAAAGAAGCAATGTCCACTAGGCAATCATGTGCTTGACTTAGAGAGAATATTTGCTACGTAACATTCAAGAGTATTTGCCCATCTTACATGTAAAATTGATCTTGATCACAAATGCTTCACACTCTTAAAATATAGATCCTCTGTTAGAATATTGACAGTATTGACAGTAATAATGACAATACTTTTTAACTTTATTCTAATTGTCTCACAGAAGACTGCCTTCCCAGTTCCCAGCATAGGGCTTATTATGTGGTTTGGGCTTATTACACATTTGCTGCAATCATAACTAAAAAGCCATCTTGGAATTTTAAAAAATCTAATTCGTTGGAGCTTTTAAAGTTAGGTCATTTTCCTTATAAGTAAAGACCCCTGTTCAGTCAGTACAACATTAAATGTTGCAGTGTGGGGAGAAAAACTGTAAGTGGGAGATGCATTGGGGAAGGTCATGTTTATCTAGATCATTAAGAAAAAATTCCTTTGACTTCCTCCTAAAAATTATAATGGAAAATATGAACTTTAATCATCATGCAGTTATCTGAATACTCTGACCCAGGGCTAAAGAATTGGCAAAATATCCAAAATATGTACATGAACCACCAGCATGATTGGCAGTTCTATACTGTTCTTATTTCTTAAGCTTTTGGGTCATCACCTCTGAAAAGTTGTGTGGACTATCTTATCATCATAGTTTCTGTGTCCTTTCAGTCAGAGACATTAGAAGGGTGTGGTTTTCCCAGTGAGTCCTTCTCTGGACTAAACTCATTTGTCATTTTCACAGCCAAGAGTTTTGTCATAGTAATGTTTGTCTGGAACAATTTTAGTCAAGTTCACTTGAGTCACAATTGTATGATTTCTCTATGAAGTGTAAAATTAAAGCCTTTCTTAGGGGACATGTAAGGAACAACTTTTCTGCTTTGATGCTAAATAGGATTTAAGTGAATAATCCAGATAGAAATAAAAGAACATGCAATATCACACAATTCACAGGCAAAGAATAACAGACTCTATGTAATGGCTGGATTTCCTTTCTCTCTTTCCTGACTTTTTCTTCTTTCCTTTTTCTCTTTTTCTTCTTCCCTTCTTTCTCATTTTTCACTAGTTTTCTCACCTCTTCTTCTTTCATTTTTTACACTCTTTTCTCTCATTTAATCTACTTCTCTTCCCTATCCCTTACTCCCTCCCTTCCCACCTACTCTCTTAGAGTTTCTGGCAAAGTCTTGTCTGGAGTGATGGAGAAGGAAGCTGCCATAGCAGATATGGTTCTCAACAACTGTGCTTTAAGAGGCAAGATTCAGAATGGGGACAAAAACATGAATGAAAGAGGAGGAGACCAGGAGCTGGGCACATTCACAAATAGAACAAGTCATGAGGAACACAGCATGAGGACAGAAAGATCAGTGCACTTTTGAGTGGAATTGGGATCCTCTTTATGGGTGCAGGCCTGGTGGTTTGCAGGTGAGGAATCCTGTGATAGGGGCACAGGCTCAAGGTAAGTGCTCTCTGTCCCTCACTCCTCTTGCTTATTCCATTCCCATACTTGTTCCTTGATTTCCTGCTCTTCTTCCTTGATTCTGCTTTCTTCATGAATCTATCTGTAAATATGGTGAAAATTAAAACTATTTAGGTACAGAAAAGGTCTCTCACTTCCTCACTTTCTGAGCTTTTCATCTCAAGTGTTTATTGCATGAACATCATTGAAGGTGCTAGAGAAATGTGCTAGAAGGGTGAAGTCAACCCTGTGGAGAAGCTCTTAGGCTGGGAGGGAGACTGAGAGGCAAATAATTAGAGTTTGCTGGGATATATGGTATGAAAGGTGCCATCAAAATGCTATGGCAAGACAAAAAAGCAGTTATCTGCTCATGGAAAGTTTGGAGAGACAAGGAAGGGAAGGGAATTCTAAGGGGCAAGAAGGAGAATTCCAGAGACTTCTAAACAGTTGGAGGGCAGGTAGAGCTTGGCAAGAGGGATCTTAATCATTGCTGAAGGTCCTGAAAAGGATCTTGAACTTGATTCTCTAGGCCAGTGTTGGCACAGACTGATCAGGCATTCATGTGAGGTAAATGGAGAGAATGGCACAGAGTAATCACACCAATGTTAGCTATGGAACAACCCCTGATAGCATTAGTTACCATTTAGACTATGTCACACATGTGAACTTTATCCTCAATTTTTGTCCCAGTATAAAACTTTCCGGTAACTGCCACGTGCAGTACAAAACAATAGATCGGTTATAATTACTAGAGATGTGGTCTCATTTCCAGTTTTAAACATTAGCTTAGCAGTAGTATTTATGGCTTTGACAGGGCAAGATTGAAGGGAGAAAAACAGAAGGCTAGTGCAGACCTGGAACCCCAGCCACCAAAAGATTGCTGGGGACCATAATGAGGGCAATGAAGATGGAGAAGAAAAACTACACTATCAAGATGTTAAGAAGTACATGCTGCTAGATCTAGTAATTATTTTAACATGGAAATTGAGGGTAAAGAAATGAAGTAATCAATAAATATTATATCGGGATAGATGAGATACAATGCCATTTTAGTATGCAGTCACTTCCAAGTATGTGCATTCTAAATAAATCTCGTTATTTGAAATGATTTTATACTTTCAATCTAGATAAAAATCTCTATATTTGTAATATGCTAGTTTGATCAGTTCCTTGAGAAACACAGATTTTTTTAATTGTATACCTTGAATATCAATATATCAAAATAAGCCCAGTGTAATTAAAAACAAGACAAGTATAGCCTTAGCTTTAAAGATTGAAAGCAAAGATTCTGTCAGTACACTTATGCTGCAACAGTGACCTGTGTTCAGAGTATGTGAGGCCTGGTGTTTACTTCATGATCAACACCTACAATTTTTCAGACTTGACTGTGTCCAAAGTTTATTCCAAATAAACAACAAAAACACAGAATAAATAAGTAATTTGCCCGAGGTAACTAAGTAATAAGCTGAATTGTGTTCATATGTTGAAATCCTAACTCCTTGTACCTTAGAATGTGACTGCATTTGGATATTGGGCCTCTTTAAAAAGGTGATTAAGTTAAAATGAGGTCATGAGGATGGGCCCTAATTCAATATGACTGGTGTCCTTATAAGAGGAAATTTGGGCATAAATAGTTACAGAAGGAAAAGTCTGTGGAGACACAGAAATATGACCATCGACAAATCAAGGAGAGAGGCCACAGAAGAAACAACCCTGACAATACCTTTTTCTTGGACTTCTGGGCTCTGGACTGTGAGAACGTGAGTTTCCATTGCTGAAGCTACTCAGGCTATTGTGCTTTATAATGGCAGCCTTAGCAAACAAATATAGTACGTGACTCATAGATGAGCTAGACTGGATTGGGACTCTGGTCAGTCTCACTCTAAAATCTATTCTGTATCTGAGCCCTTCTTCACCCTCTCCCCAAGAGGAGAATGCTTGTCGGCTGGCTCAATACCATTCCCACTGTGTGCGTAATGCTGAAGACTTGCCCTCTAGTAGATGAGCCGCTCCTCTAGACTGGTAATGACCTCTTAATTTATGATGACAATTTATTAGAGTAGAAAGGCTTAAAATTGCTATACTATATTGGGGGAAGGAAAATGGAATTTCATAACAATGTACCAGAGCTTTTGAAGTCTGGCTTCCAAAGTGACTGAGAATTCACTTAAAGACTAAGAATGGCATTCTTAGATTGCCCAACTGATAAAAAAGAGAGAGAGAGAAAGAACACTGATACAAAGATTTGTAATGAGCTAAAGGAAGAAAGGAGCTAGCTAAATTAAGTATTAACCTAAGCCCCAGGTTAAGCCTGGGGTTCTTCTACACCCTGTTATAGTTCTTATATTGATTCAGGATTTTTGCATTATTTCTTAATGATATGATAGTTTTGTTTAACTATGGCAGTTGCTAATCCAGCACGAATGACAATAAGATCACAAATCTATTTAGTCATTCTGTTCGGAGCTTCTAAGTCTTTCCCTTGCAATATGTGAACTTTATATAACCTAGAATTTATGAAATAGAACCATATGTGATCTCCATACTTTCCCCATTTTCAGAACCCTATCTCACTAAAACAATTCTTTTATAATACCTGGCTAAGAATTATCAGGTAAATCATGTTACATGGATGTTTATGAAAAGCTTTGACTTTGTCTGGGTAACTGTCTATTTCCTCACTTATTAAAAAAAAATTTGGAATGTTAAGGAAAATTTTAATCTTATCATATATCTTCAATTTCTTAATATGTTTGATCTTTTACAGTGTTCTTGACCTGTGAAGAATTCACATATTAATATTATGATTTTCCAGTAATATATTTAACATTTTAATTCTTTTTTTTAAAAGTATATTTGAGGTCTTTGCTAAAATTATTTCTATCTTTTCCTTTTCATTTTCACTGCTGGCCCAGCCTCTTACCACTCATTCCTAGATTATTGCAATGGTACCTCAAATGATTCTCCTGCTTTGGCTTGCTCTCTGTGTCTAATGCATCCTACACATTGCAGCCAGATTGATAATCCTAAATCAGATTGCTGATTGTGCACCGAAAAACATCCGTAGTTTCCCATTAACTAACTACAGGATAAAGTCCAAGTTTCTGAGTTATCCATAATCTAGCACCACCCAATCTTCCAAACTTTCTAGCCTTATCTTCTAAAACTCCCCCATTGTGAGCTAGCAAAACTGGTTTTCTGAACTTCTACAGAACTTACTATCTATACAATTTCTTCTTATCACCAATCAAACATAGCTTTTAGTCCTCAGTTGTCATCTAATGTCTTTGGCTAAATGCCCAAATACCTTAAATGTTCTTCGTTAAATTTCATTATTCATAAAATAATCAATGTCGATGTTATTTGATTCTTGGTATCCCACACAAGGATTAGTGGAAATGATTATGTCTGTTACTTTCAAGAGACATTGTAAAGCTCCCTACTGAAGACACAAAGATAAATAAGACATAACTCCTGCCCTCAAGCCATTTACCTCTAGAAGGAAGATGACAAAGTACAAAGGTAAACATAATGCAGTATGAAAGTTCTGATCTAACGGGATCAGCAAAGGACTGTGAGAACAAAAGCTTATGTAGGAAAAGGATGTTGGGAGTGGAGGGAAGGTTTTCATATGGCAGAAAGTCATAGAATAACATTTGAATTGGACTTCGAAGGATAAATATAATTTTTCCTAGGCAAAGGAGAGCTTGCAATTGAAATTCCAATGTTTTCACTTTTTTTTTTTTTTAATGTTTGTTTATTTTTGAGAGAGACAGAGCCAGAGTGTGAGCAAGGTAGGCACAGAGAGAGGGAGACACAGCATCCAAAACAGGCTCCATGTTGAGTTGTCAGCACAAAGTCTGATGCAGGGCCCAAACTCATGAACTGTGAGATCATTACCTGAGCCCAATTTGGGCGCTTAACTGACTGAGCCACCCAGGCGGCCCCCAATGTTTTCACTTTTCTACAACTATCTTTATGAAATAATCATTGAAAAAAGTCTCTGAGAAGATTCTTATCTGTTCCCACCAGGAACCTGTAAATTCTCCTGTTACAAAAGAATGTGTATATTAATTTCTTACATCAGGCCATTTCTACCCAAACTTGGTTAGTGGAATTTGAGACATATGCACAACTTAGAGTTAAAATTCTGACGAATTTGGGGAAATTCTTTTTCAACCCATGAGCAAATATCAGTGGCCAGTTCTCAAATACTTTTTCGAGTCTTCAGTGGAGCTTTAATGGACCCTTCCAATTCAGCTTTATAGAAGGGGCTCAATTGTAGTTCCCCAAAAACATCAGTTCCAGAGATTCAACTCTGTACCTTCCAGCAAGTGGGCATTAAAACACAGCCCAGTTTTGAGATCCCTGAGGGTCATTTAGCTTTAACTCCCATTGAGTGCTCTGATTTTGAGACTTTTGTTTCTATATCTGGGGGATACTTCTTTCTGGTTTTAAAGCTTAGAGATATCTATATCTATATCTATATCTATATCTATATCTATATCTATGTGTGCCTATTGGTATCTATAATATATATTATAGCTATCCATTATCTGTATATTGTGTACAATTATATATAAATATATAATTTTTGTTATAGCTTATCCAACAAACCCTTATATCAGCTCAGCCTGTCATATTGATAAGAAATATTGAAATTTATTTTAGGTTTATTGCCTTAAGACTATTTTTCTAGGAGTGAAACATAAGGTCAAATGACAATTACATTTTTAGTAGTATAGGATATTGCTGTGGGTTCTGGAGGAAGACATATGTCAATAAAAATAATTGGATCCTTCATTCAACAAAATGTTTTGTTTACCTGCCTTGTCTACAAGCAGGTAAACATCTTGGTCGGTATGGAGAAGAAATAAAATATTTCATTCTTTTTGTCTCCAGAAACAAGACCCTTTACCCTCACTTGCTGTAGCAGTGTCTTACTAATACTTGAGGCCTACAAAGTTTGCCTTACAAAATAATGACATGCTTCTTAATGTCCTGGAGTTTTTGCCCTAATTCAGGTGTCTAAACTTTTTCTGTAAAGGTCCAGATCATAAATATTTTAGGCTTTGTGGGTGTGACCTGTTGCAACTATTTAATTCTGGTACTCAGTTATAGCATAGAGGCAGCCAATTAATGAATGAATGGACATGGCTATGTTCCAATAAAACCTTATTTACAAATATAGGTAGCAGGGTGGATTTAGCAGGTGGGCCATAGTTTGCAAACTCTGATGTTACTGAAGAAACAAGGAAAGAGGGCATATCTGTATATTAGAGTTAGAGTTCTCCTGAGAGAGACAACCAGTAGAAGAGATATAGATCGATGACAGATGATAGATAGATAGATAGATAGATAGATAGATAGATAGATGATAGATAATAGATAAACAAATGATAGATAAGATAAATGATAGATAGATGATAGAGATAGATAGGTAGCAGACAGATAGATAGATAGATAGATAGATAATAGATAAATATAGAAATGGAGAGGTTTAAAGGAATCAACTTACCTGACAGTGGGGTCTTGTAAGTATGGGCTGGCTGGTAGGCTAGAAATTCAGGTAACATTGATGTCTCTGTCTGGAGTCCAAAATCCATACAACAGGTTGGTGGGCTAGAAAGTCAAGCAGAAACAGAGGCTACTCTTGAGGCAGAATCCTTTCTTCTCTGGGAAACCTCAATTTTTGCTCTTAAGGCCTTTAATGGATTGGATTAAGCCCACCCACAATATGGAGGATAATCCACTTTACTTAAAGTCAACTAACAGTAAATGTTAATCACATCTAAAGAAAAAAAAAATCTTCACAGCAACATCTAGACTAGTGTTTGGCCAAACAACACTTACGATAACATTTAATATGTGTCCATCAGTGTTCTAAACATCTGTCATGTATTATCCCATTTAATTCTCACAGCAACCTGATTGTGTAGGTCTTTTCCCCACCTTGCAAACCACATTGATGGGATGACTTATGCATCACTGCTATTGACCAAATGATTGTAGTTTAAAGACACCTTCTACCGTGTGATACTCTGGCTTCCTCAAAGGGCTCATTAAAAAGATGACACAAAGTGGGTGCCTGGGTGGCTCAGTCCGTTAAGTGTCCGACTTCAGCTCAAGTCATGACCTTACAGTTCATGAGTTCATTCTCTCTCTATCCCTCCCCTGCTTGTGCTCTGTCTCTGTTTCTCAAAAATAAAGAAACATTAAAAATTTTTTTTTTTAAAGATGACATGAAGCAAATATATGAAAGAATTTTTTCAATCATGGGATTTTCTAAATGATCACTGCTTGTCAGGAAAAAAAAGTATGGGGAAGAAAACCACTTACTGAGGATCTACTATGAGCTTAGCAATTTAATTATGTCTTCACATTCAGTCCCCAAATGATTTCTGGAAGGGAGTACAAGCCCCCAAAAGCCATATTGATTACTGGAGGTAGGCCCAATGGCAAAGCTTATATGTGAAGGAATGATATTAAATTCAATCCTATGAAACTTATGTTCAGCTCACTCTATCCCACTGCCTTGTATTAAAGTGCAGACAGATCTTCAAGAATTTCAGGGTTATTTTGCAAAAAGATAACAACCAGCATGTGAATTCAGCACATGTTTATCGGAGCATTTCTATGTTCCAGGCACAGTGCGTGGCATTCTGTGTCTTTGATCTCACCAAGTCTTCTCAACAAACCTCTGAAATAGGGGGTGTTATTATACCCATTTTCACATGAGGACACTATGGCTTAGAGCAATTAACTAACTTTCTCAAGGACGCACTTGAACAAGTGGTTGAATTAGGCCTGAAAAACACCAAATCCTGGACTTCTATACCCTCTGCTATTACAGGACACCCCTCGCCCTTGAGTCATAGTACTGTCCTCCAATATTTCCCCAAGTTGCTATCTATAGAAATACGTCCTCCTCGTTACATCCTCCTCATTTGAGAGCATATTTCCTTTCCGGTAACTGTCTGTTGCACTGTGAGAAGCACACTTTCCTCCGGTGGGGGGAGCAGCGGAGAGGCCAGGGCGCCCCCATGACACCGGAGCCCAGGAAGAACATGCCTGAAAGCACTGCTGGCATTCCCCTTTTGGCTTTGTTTTGGGGTTTGTGTTTTGTTTTGTGGTTTTGTTTTGTTTTGTTTTAGTTTTGGTTTTGCCCATTGACGCCTCAGTTTCGGTAAAAGGGGAGGTGAGACAGGTGACCGGTTGGTAGTAAAAAGAGTTACCAAGAGAAGAGGGACCAGTAATGACAGTGACTCCACCCCACAAGACTTACATTTGCGTTTTGAAGATGAAAAGAATGGTATATGAAAATGAAAATGGTATATGAGGATGAAAATAATGGGTGTTATTTCATGGTAAAGCCAGAAGTCTGGTCTCCCCCATCTGGGGAAAGCCCCGCCACTGACCCGCTGGCTGCTTTCCATGGAGGCTCTTGCACCAACTGCAGTGAATCACCCCAAGGAGGATATTAGAAAGTCCAGAGGGAAGGCAGTCCTCAAGGTCATAGCCTCTGTATATAAAGTGAATATATTTACTTATTTATTTTTGCCCCAGCTGCTATGCCTTGGTATTCACATAAAGAGAAAATTCCCAACGAGAAAAAAATATATATATTTTGAGAGTCAGGAACAAATTGGAAACGACACTGATCTCAATAGCAGGCACTGGCAGGGGGTGAAATTATTTTTCAAACACTTTTTCTTCTCCTGGTAAAGTAGTTAGTGTTGTATTTTCATGCTAGAAGGAAAAAGTGATGAAAAGTTTTTAAACCCAAAGAAACAAAACCCTTGATTTGTGTCCAAATTTTCTGCAAAACAGGATCCCACATGGCCAGTGCTGGTCTTAGTAGGTCCGAAACCCCTAGGATGATGCACCTTTTAGGTTTGGCTTTTGTGTTTCGCCTCATTTCCGTTAGGATTATGCTGCTCCGTGTGCTGCTCCGTCTTGCTCCAGGGGTTCAGTGGGGGTGGGGGGTTGGGGGAGAGAGCATTTCATAACATTTTTAGTATCTGTGGTTCCAAACTCACAGAGGGTCGGGCTGGCTACCCTGCCCTGCAGGGTTGTGTGTACGAGCCATAGAGGTGGTGTCCACGGGACAGGGCAGGGTTTGGTGGTGGTGGTGGGGGGGGGTCCAGGGTACACCCCACGTCAATGCAGTGCACCCCACCCCACCCCACAGCAAGTCACAACACACCAATGCTAAGCAGTTTCCCAGTGCTAGAAGGTAATACAAGACCCAAGACCGCTACCTGCGTTTTCTGCTCAGGACCTGGAAGGCCAGCAATTTGCAGTCGCAAGCTTAGCCACACAGTCTGTCTTAAAGCGGAGAATTACAGAGGATAAAGGGAGAATTTTCTTAGCAAGTTTGTTGTTTGTGCCCTCCCAAGTTCAAAGAGAAAACCCTGTCTCATTAAAATGACTTCTGGCTTTGCCTAGGGAGAATTGCAGGCTCAACAGTTAACTTTTCTGGAGTTAGAACTTTCATGCATTTCTCTTTTTATTGGGTAGACATTATGATTGGTTTTACAAGCAAAATAAACAGCTTAGGAACAAATGAAAGACTTTTTTATTTCTCTTTTAACTGTAAATTCAAGAGCTTGAAATGAATTTGGCAAATAACTCATATTGGTGAGGAGTACTGTGGCCGAAAGGCAAGATTTCCAAAAATTCTTGAAAATCCAAGTAATACCGGGAATAAATCCCAAATTCAACTTGTTGAGCCTTGTGTCTCTCCTAGAACACTTTTTTTTTCTCCCTAAAAACAAGGGGAAAAAAAAAGAGAGAAATCAATCACAGAACTCCCGTTAATTCCTGTCCTGTAGTCTTTTTGCCAGGGAGGCAGAGTTGCCTGTCCTCGGCCAACTGTTCTGAGCACAGCCAGAGGGAGCCGGGCAAGCGTGTGTTTCCCAGGGAGCCGAGGAAGCAACCCCCCCGCCTCTGCCCCCCATGCATGAGCTAAGGCCTCCCGAAGTGCACTTTAGGATTATAAGTACCTAAATTGACTCTTTATACATTTCATATTTATATGAGTCTTTTCCTTCTTTTAAAAAAAGTCAACCTTAAATTTTTGCCCTGAACTTTTTGAACCTTGATGAACTTGCTTTCGACCTTTTAAATCATCTTGAATTATGTAACAGCCATCACTGAAATAAGAAAAAAATATGAATGTAACAGGCAGATGATCCAAGAATGGTCTTTAACTGAAGGCCTGACTCAAATTCCATCTTCTGCACAAAAATCCTTCCTTGATCTGTTCCTGTCAAACTTACCAATGTCATCCTTTACGTAATTGTCGAGCTCATCAAATGACGCTGTGTCAGGTATGGCAAAAGTGCCTACCTTTTACATGCTTACTTCCAGTTCTACAAAGGCAGGTCCACGTTCCCTGATGTTAAAGAAACTGAGGCCTAGAAGTTAACCAACTTCCTCAGGAGTGAACAACGGAGATTTTAGAACCCAGGTTTGTCAACTTTCACAATCCTGTTCTTTCTGCCACATTCGCTTCTGCAACTACATAGCACTAATTCCTACGTCGTATTTTCCACCCATTGCTCAGCTCCTTCAGAGTACGAAACAGGTTCTGGGGTGCCTGGATGGCTCAGTCAGTTAAGCATCTGACTTTTGATTTCTGCTCAGGTCATGATCTCACAGTTCAATACGGTGACCACATCGGTCTCTGCACTGACAGTGTGAAGTCTGCTTGGAATTCTCTCTCTCCCTCCCTCTCTGCCCCTTCCTCTCCCACTCTCTCTCTCAAAATAAGTAAACTTAAAAAAATTTTTTTTTAAAAAAAGGAATAAGAAACACGTTTAATTATTCTCTATGCAATGTTTAACAAAAATGCCAGCACCTGATAGATGTCTGATAAATTTGTTGAAATAAGTTTCTGGTCTTGGTGTTACAAACAGGTCGAACAATTCTGCTTTGTCTAAGCATGATTTGGTAGGGTTTGGGGGAGTTAGCTCTGTTGGAGGGCACATGACTGCATAGCCATCATAGCAAATCCATATAACAACCAACAACTCTCCTGGTAGTAATCACCACCATCGCTTTGTATTGAGCAAGTTGTAGTTATGAATTCTTCTCACTAAGTACTTTATATTCATTTTCAGAAATTAAATTTGAAATAATTATGGGGGATTGCAGGGAATTATTTGTTCTCATGTTACAGTTGAGGAAAGGAAGTCTTAGAGATACAAAACAACTTGCCTAAAATCACACAGTCTGAAAAGTCTAGCCATGCTCTTACCATATCCCTCTGCTCTACCCAGTACATCTGATCTCCACTAAAATACGGTGCCAGTGTGATTAGAGCATGGGGCAAGAGCAAGACCACGAGTCAGGGAAGCAAGTCCTACCATACAATATTCATTGTAATGAATATTCACTAGCTCTTTAGTAAATGATAGAACCTAGCATGGAGTTTCTTCACTAATGGCACGAGTTGAACGAAGTCCCCTCCTGTGAGCCATTGTTATGTGCACTGATCCCTACACCCTCCTGAAAGCCCAAATAATCAGCATGATGAGCAAACATGATTTTTGTTTCCACCACCTTAGGAATACTCTTAATAATCTAACCCTTTGGGGCAAAGCAATATCAATATCATTGTTTGAAAAATAGACATACTTTGTCAAATCATAGGACTTACTGATTTACTCTCCCAGTGCATTGCCTTTTGGATTTTGGGGTGGGCACACAGTCATACTACCAGATACAATAATTGTTTTTTAAGTAAAAAAAAATTTAATGTTTATTTATTTTGGAGGGGGGGATGCAGAGAGAGAGGGAGACACAGAATCTGAAGCAGGCTCCAGGCTCTGAGCTGTCAGCACAGAGCCCGATGCGGGGCTCAAATTCACAAACCGTGAGGTCATGACCTGATCCAAAGGCAGACGCTCAACCAACTGAACCACCCAGGTGCCCCTTGATAAAACAAATTTTAAAAGACAACACCATGTCATTCACTTATTAAGGCAATACAACTTACTCTAGTACAATGAATGTTTCCAAAGTGTGAATTAGTGACAGAATATTGGGGAGTAAGGGAATGATGTCAGGATACTGTGGAAGTCTTGCTGTCCCTGTATCATTTTTTCCCCCAGTGTGTTAATGTTTCACGCCATACAGTCACAGCCACAGAATGCAAAGCACACCACATCACGTGGATACAGCAAAGCATGAAAGAATATAGCGTTTTCTCCAGTGCCCAAGCACCCTATATACTCCCTCCTGACTCAATTTATCCATGTTATAGGAAATGCTTACTGGATGGTTCTTCCTGCTTTTTTATTCATTTCACCCTTGTCTTTATAGCTCAGCACTCTTTTTCCTTATAATCTTTTCCTTAGTATTCTATCCGTCAAGCTCCCTTTTACCTTATTTCTAAAGGTCAGTATTTCCCATGATATTTATTTAATTTAAATTTACTTAGGGGAGCCTGGGTGGTTCAGTTGTTTAAGCATCTGACATCGGCTCAGGTCATGATCTCATGGCTTGTGTATTTGAGCCCTGCATCAGTCTCTGTGCTGACTAGTTGGAGCCTGGAGTCGGCTTTGGATTCTGGGTCTCCCTCTCTTGTCTCTCTGCCCCTCCCCTGCTCACACTCTGTCTCTATCCCTCTCAAAAATTAATAAACGTTCAAAAACTTAAAATAAAATAAAGTTATTTGAAAACTTGGTTTCTATTTTATCTGTAGAATTGTTTTTATTAGTAATGTGTTACAAAGGTGCATATGTTTTGACCACCCACCCTTATTCTCTCAAAAAGGGAGCAATTTTGTAAGACCAGAGGTAGTTTTCTGAATTGTGTATACCATATTATGAGAGGGATATTTCCATGTCCAGCAACATCATCAATCTATTTTTTTAATGTTTATTAATTTTTGAGACAGAAAGAGAGAATGAGCAGGGGAGGAACAGAAACAGAGGGAGACACAGAATCCAAAGCAGGCTCCAGGCTCTGAGCTGTCAGCACAGAGCCCAATGCAGGGCTCAAATTTACGAACCTTGAGATCATGACCTGAGCTGAAGTCAGACGCTTAACCACCTGAGCCACCCAGGTGCCCCACAACATCATCAATCTAAATCATAGTGGGAGAAACATGAAGAATGCAAAATAAAGGTCTTGAGAAAATTAGTAGTACTACTGTACTTTAAACATAAGAATATCACAAGTGCATTTGCTTTAGACACCATTCTAACAGGGTCATAAATGAGCATATGCAGATTACTTAGCTACTGTTTGTTAACCTGGTAATTAGAGCTAATAACCCCTACTTCACAGATAGGTGATTAGGACCATATGGAATAACACATTTCATGCATGTAGCATGGTATGTAGCACATCAGAAGTACTTGTTAAAGATTAACTTTTTTTTCCTTTCTAATAATCTGTTGATGCATGTGTAGATAAAACAGATAATAGAGCTTTTGCAAGTGGGGGTGTTCATCTCTTTAGTAGATATGAAGTGAGACAAGACAGAATACCCATTGCATGAGAGCAGTGAAGAAACACGGTGAAAGGGAGACACTAAAATGTAAAAAGTACAAAAATCTAGGACTGTCAGAACGTGAGAAATAGTCTTATTTCTGGTGACATCAACATCATGTTATTATAACATCATTGCAATGACTCTACATAAAAATAAAGACTTTGGGATTGGCAATTTTCTAGAACAAGCAGTGAAGACAGTAGTCTTTTCTCTTTTTCTAAGGAAATAATAAAGAAAGGAAATTACCATATTTGTAGACTATTAATTTACATGTTTCTCAATTTCTTACTATGCTGGTTTCTACTCTTGATAAATCACTTAATGAATGGCCATTTTTATTTTAAAATGAAAAATAAATCAAGACTATTATATATGTCAACTAAGAGTTAAAACACCCACTCCCTGTATGGCAGCAAGGTAATACCCGGTCGTGATTAAGAGTTTGGGAGTATGGGGCGCCTGGGTGGCGCAGTCGGTTAAGCGTCCGACTTCAGCCAGGTCACGATCTCGCGGTCCGTGAGTTCGAGCCCCGCCTCAGGCTCTGGGCTGATGGCTCGGAGCCTGGAGCCTGTTTCCGATTCTGTGTCTCCCTCTCTCTCTGCCCCTCCCCCGTTCATGCTCTGTCTCTCTCTGTCCCAAAAATAAATAAAAAACGTTGAAAAAAAATTAAAAAAAAAAAAAGAGTTTGGGAGTATGTAAGTCTTAAAAGAGGTGTTCAGATCCAAGATTTGGTGCTTTGAACTGCAGCTGATTACTTAAAACTTCCTCTGGCTCATTTTCTCCTCTCTTCTGTAAATAAGGTTAGTGTTGCCTACCTCCTAGAGCTGTCTCAAGACTTATATTGAACATATGGATATATGCAATTGACAAAGTTCCTAGCACAATGTGGTAACTCAGTAAGTGATTGTATATAAATTATAAATTGTTATGCACATACACAGACATGCACACGTGTATATTTGTATATGTATATTAAACTTCATACTCTTTATCAGAGACTAACAGTGTATGAATCTGTTCTGTTTTTCCTCCTCCCCCTTCTTCTTCTTCTTCTTCGTCTTCGTCTTCGTCTTCATCTTCGTCTTCTTCTGTTATAGAATTACGTAAAATTTCTAAGGAAAAATGAACACAGGATAACTAAAACATAGTCGCAGAAAAGAATATAATTTACATATGAACACTAATGATGCATTACACGGTGTATATTCTAATATTATAATACTTTAACGTAAGCAATTACATATCATGAAAAATACTTTTGAGATTTATATCATTTTTATGTGAAAAAATGAATTTAATATCTAGTCTCATATAAGATAGTGAATAAAAACACTTTAAAAGTTGTATTTTCAAAAAGCCATTTTCTGACTCCTATTTCAAATTTTCTGCAATATTTTAACTCTCATATTTGGTTATACATGCTTTAGGATAGGAAGTTTGCTTCATGCCACATGCACGAGACCTATTTAGTGTATTTTGATCCACATTTGACAGTTCAACTGGCCTACCCACTGTAAAAGTCTAAAATGCAACAAGTGGTCAGCTTTCCTTTTAGATTTCTTATTTCAGTAAGATTACTAGATTATTTCTGGGACACTGTCATACCTTCAAACTCTAACCATGGCTTTTGACTCAATTCCCAGGGATAACTTGGCCTTCAGTTTTTTTATTTTTCACAAAACATAATATCTATGTAATGGTTAAAGTAGTATTTACAAAAAAGAGAGAAAATGCATTTGGTTTTTTAAAATTTCTAGTATTCTGGGTAAAAGAATTTCATGAACTAAACTCTTGCTACCTCTTAAATCACAATTTTAAAGTTTTCCTAAATGACAAATCTAGTGCATTTTATCTGGAATTACAATTAGGTAACTTCCATTGCCATCACTGCAATGGAAGATCTTTTATAATTAACAGGCATGCAGTCGTGCTGGGCAAAATGGAATAAGAAATTAAATTGTCCCCTTGTGTAGATATAGTAGGCCTTGCTTGGTTGCTCTGAGAGAGGGAAAAATGTTTTGACTGTGTGCGTGGGGAAAGAGAACAGACTCGATAAATAATTTGTTTTTCGTCACTATTTTAATGCCAGCTCTGAATCTCAAATAGTAAATCAAGTACAATTTCATGAAGGTACATCAAATGACATTTTATCCTTTTTTAGATCTAGAGAAATGAATTTAAGGATGAGGAATGGCTGACTTTAGCAAACAGATTAAAAATAGCACATTACCTAAACGTTGAGCAACTCAAATTTAAAAAGCACACAGACTTTCACATGTAAAACCAAAGTGTTTTTGGCTATTGAGAAGACAGGTTGTGACCTGGCTTCTAGCCTGTCTCCATTCTTGACCTCCTTTCTTTCAGTTCAAAGAGATTAAATCCATTTTCCTGGGCCAGCCATGGATGAGAACACCATGGACACTCTGGCGTTGAGATAGAGAAGGAAGAAATGGAGAAAAGGAACGATGAGCTCATAGGTCTTTTCCATCCCTGTAGTCTGGGCTTCTGCCAGTCCATCCCACACAATCCAGGCTGCAGCCACCCAGCTCTCTTGCTGTGCCCCAAACACACCAAACATTTAGCCAAGTGCACCTCTACACTCACTGTTCTCTCTAAAACTACCACCTTCCTTTCTGTTCTGAAAACCCCTACTCATCTGTCAGGAAATGACACCCACGCTGTGAAACTTTCCGGGTTCCTAAGCAGAGTCAGTCAGTTTTCCTATCGGGCTCCACACCACTTTGTTTATTCCCACTCTCACACCACTTAAGTGAAATGTCTATTAACATCCCTGTGTCCTCCTCTCAGCTTTTCCTGAAGGGAAAGAACTGAGCCCTGCTCATCCTTTTTTTCCGTCCCTTACAGAGAGCTAGTAATCCCTAAAGACTTGTACATCCATACTGCAGGTAGATAGATAAACGGTGATGTAAACATAGACACAGGTAACATTGAGAAAGGGACAAAGACAGAGCTGGCAGCAGGGATAAAGATGTAGAGGTAGGGGTTCAAGTACCTAAGACAAGAAGCTCAGGAACCGATGTCGCTGGATCTTACATTTTCCCTGAGATCTGAACTTGGGATAAGGAGGAAAGAAGAGTGGTAACTACATCTGCAGTTACACTGCATGAACGCTGTGTACATTTGTAAGAGTTGGGGGTGAGAAGCCACAATATGGCTGATTATTTGATGGACTATTGGTTGATTTATTTGATTAAACTTGTGTTTAAAACGGAGTTCTGAGTCCTGAGTAGGGAGTATAGTGTGTGCTTGAGTAAGTGTAAGTAATAGTGAACTGTCTTAGACGGAGGAAAAGTCTTTTGTTTTCAAATGAAGTGGCAGATGCTTTTGTTACGCTAAACTGGATGAAAATAGAACCTGCATTACCATAATGTCAGATACACATTCTGGGAAGAGGATGGGCTTCAGAAACAGTTGAGAAATAAAGGAAAGAAATCTAAAACCCCCTCTCCCTTTCCACCTAAATCCACCTGCTATAGATACCAACAAATGAATAAATAGAAACTCTGGGAGTTCCTTCTAGTATGAAGGTCAAACACATGATATAAAAGAAGATCAGGCTCATTAAATACCTGTTATGGTTGAGAATGCCTTTAAGAATGAAAATTAAGACGTATTCAACACTCAACACCAACGCACCAAAAAACATAACCCAGATGAGCTAATCTGCAAAACTGGAGTAAAAATGAGCTAATGCTGTTAGGGGATTGTATGCAAACTGTGGCAAGAGATCAATAACAATTGAAAAGAGGAGGAGTGAAAAGCTGCTCAGCTGCTAACAATAAAGAAGCAGCAAAAATGCATTAACTGTTTCAGTAACTGGTGGGAGGATGCAGGAATACTGACTAAGTTAAGCATACAGCTATATTTATTGGGTTTTGTCTTCCTTCCTTCCTTCCTTCCTTCCTTCCTTCCTTCCTTCCTTCCTTCCTTCCCTCCTTCCCTCCCTCTCTCCCTCTCTTCCTTCCTTCCTTTCATCCTTCTTTCCTTCCTTCCATCCTTCCTTCTTCCATCCTCCCTCCCTTCCATCCTTCCTTCCTTCCTTCCCTTGGGGGTCAGTGGGTGGAGAACAGGAAGTGGATAATGGAGGATTTGTTCATCTTATTCTCATTCTCCCTGTAGCTGACTTATAAATGCTATCTTCATTATGATAAAGAGGCATGCATAACATTATTCAGGCTGGCAGTTGAACTGACAACACATTTTATATATTACCCAAAATGTTGAAGAAGAAAATTTGCAATAACCTAATACTCATTTGTAAAATCATGAAGTTGGCTTCATCAGCTAAGAAATTGAATTTGTGAGCTGTTAAATGTCAGAGCTGACCCCTGGGAGTTTTTGAGGTGGGATGATGTGGTGAAGGGCAGGCTTCAGGTCATGTTTTATACAAGAAGTTTAATTGTTCTGGCTAGGAAGTAGAAGTGACTCATTGAGTTGAAGTGGTCTCTATCTCCCAACACAGATTTCAAACGAGGGAGGATAGCGCGGCAATAATATCTTAAAAGAATTGGACTAGTTCACTTCAGTCTTTTAACTACTTCCATCCAGATTCATTTGTTTTGGACACAAAAGTTGATCACAGGCCAATGATAGCAAAAAATAGTGTCTTTGTCACCCCTTTTGAACCCATACAAACCTTTTCACTGTGTTTAAACCAGGCTTTTTTTTGCCAAAGAAAATTGCATGCTATTCGGCCTTTTCTGAGCTTGTATTGAAGAACGTTAAATGGTTTATAGCTATAAAGAATTGTAAAATCATCATGACACCAAGTCCGTGGTATGGCATTTTCCAGTCATGTTTTGATTATTCTCTCAGAAACTTTTATCCCACTCAGGTATGAATGTTTTCGATTTGATGTCAGAAGATCATTCATAGTAATTTCTTAGCCATAAGGTTTAGATGCTGAGTTTTTACATCACTCTAAAGCAGCAATGACCAGCTAGGGATTTCTAATCCCAACATTTGCTAGTCACCTGCCATTCTCTTTAACCACTCTTCTTTTGCCACTGATACTGCTAAATCTGAAGCTTAAATTTAAGGTGTCTCTTTCTTGTTCAATGAACCTTGGGTTCTC
The DNA here is from genome assembly GCF_022079265.1 of Lynx rufus. NCBI lineage: Eukaryota > Metazoa > Chordata > Mammalia > Carnivora > Felidae > Lynx > Lynx rufus. The sequence continues at coordinate 7,621,635 of NW_025814829.1, forward strand.
TGAAGAAAAATTTATTGCTAGAAGAATGTTGTCATTAGCTTACAGCAACCACTGTCTCTTCAATCCTCACCCCAGCAGACAAATTAAAGTACTAAAAAAAAAGATAAAAAGAAAAAAGAAACAAGGAAGGGAAATAGCCATCTTTAGGAAAACCTACATCAAAAAAACAAAAATAAAAACTGACTTAGACAATTGGGATACACTCTGGAAACAAAACAAAACAAAACAAAACAAAGCAAAACAGAAGTTGACTAGGGAAACAGGGTTAAGTGTTGTACCCAGGATAGTTGGTACAGAGGTTCTGTGGTGGAAGGTAGCTTGTTAGGTCAATTAAGAGAGGCATTATAAAATATAAGCTCAGAAAAGTATGCTACAGTGAAATCATAAAGGATCTTAAATTGCTAGGCTGAGAAATTCAGATCTGATTCCACTCATGATGGCAAAGTCAAAGTAATCAAAACATGGTGGATGTTTTTAGAACAGTCTGGAAGGTTAGGAGGTCATTTTGATTTCCCAGATCTAAGGCAGAACGACAGAAATGGAAAGAAAGGAGCCAAATTTGTCAGAAATCATAAAGGCACAATTCATAGGATTTGGTAATGGATTAAAATGGTAAGTAATAAGGGAACTGAGAAAGTAAAAGATCTTTTGCAGTGAGGAAGTAAAATAATATGTCCTATTTTGGTCAAGATGAACTTGAGGAACATTCACTCAGCATGGAATATTGATGAAACTCTGGAGAGATCAAGGCTAGAGGACCAGAATCAAGGTTTATCATCATGAATATAGTCAACGAAGTCTGGGGAGAGTTTGAACTCAAAAGGCAGAAGCAGAACGGGTAGAATGAGATAGAGAGAATTGACATTTCTAATCAAGCAGGGCAAATTGAAAAGATGCAATGTTACCTCTGATCCCTACTGAAAAGCCACCAAAATAACAATAATGGGATAAAAAAAGAAACCTCAAAACCCCCCAAAACAAAAAGTAACAGTTAACAAGAGAAGCATAAATGAGTTGCATCAACGTTTTGAAAGCTGGAAAACAGAGGAACAAGTTGTACCTGACTTAACATTGTGAAAGAAGCTAAGTACATGCTCAGCAATGCCAAAAAATGGAGCCAAATTTCACAACGCTACTTAAAAAAGCCTCAAGAATTGGAGGTGACTGGTACCTTTGAAGGTAAAAGTGCTAGTAGGTCTGAATGCAGGAGGACTGGTTTTAGTTCTGAAAAAAATTATTAAAAGTCTTCAACAATCATATTCCTTTCTCAATTCTATGCAGCCAAGAGGTTACTCCTTTCCCAGGGAGTTGGGATAGCAAGTGGTTGACTCTCCAGAGTGGTTGAACAAGAGAAACTCTAAATTCAGGGTATCCAGGAAGTACTCATGCCAAGGAGCCACTCCCAAAACAAGAGTTTATGAGAAAATTTACTAATAAATGACAAGACCAGCTCCTCTCCCCACTCAGCTTCCAGAGCACTGCTGGTAATACTTAGCTTAGATCCCCATGTAGAAAATTAGACAAGTTCTCTGGGCTAAAGTATTGCCCAAGAGATTAGACCTACACTTAGTGACACTTGGGATTCCCTCAATTAATAACAACACCTTGTTGTTTAATTATCACATAGTGAAGTCCACCCCTTGCAAAAGCCTTTGTGTCTACACATGAAGTTTCTAATCAGCCCTTTTTGGAAGTATTGAAACATAATACAAAATGTTTGGAAATGAAGAGTCAGACACATAGGTATTTATTATTAACTTTTACAAGAAAGATGGGGGTTTGGGGCACCTGGGTGGCTCAGTCAAACATCCAACTTCGGCTCAGGTCATGATCTCATGGTTCGTGAGTTTGAGCCCTGCAGTGGGCTCTGTGCTGACAAGTCAGAGCCTGGACCCTGCTTCAGATTCTGTGTCTCCCTCTCTCTCTGGCCCTCCCCTTTTGACCCTCTGTTTGCTCTCCCTCAAAAATAAATAAACATTAAAAAAAAAAGGCAGGGGCTTGAGAAGAGACATGGGAGGACAGAATATCAAACTGGCAAAATATAAGTTGAAAAATGGAATTTTTTAATGAAATGTAAGAATCCAATACACTCTTCCCACACCAAGCAATTCTGTCACACCAGTTGAGTGTCCTACAGTTTAACTCAGTTCTGACACTATCTACCTGGGTTAAGTGCTCAGCCCCGTAAGACCATGACCCCTTGCATGTCAAGCTCAAGTCCAGGTTGCCAATTATAGCCCATCAGCTATAAAATCCGAGGTTCCCACTCCTCCGATTGGACGAATTTGCCAGAGCAACGCACAGAACTGAGGAAAAACAGTTTTCTTACTACTTTATATTTTTATGTAAATGGATGGAAGAGGTGACTAGAGCAGGTGTGGAGCAAGGGGCTCAGAGCCTCCATGCTCCGTCTGAGGGCACCACCCTCCAGCTCCTTCACATAGTCGTCGGCCTGGAAGCTCTCTGAACCTCTTGCTTCTGAGATTTTTATGGAGGTTTCATCCTGTGGGGATGATTGATTGGTAATTCTGTTTCCAGTCCCTGTCTTCTCTCTGGAGAATGGGGAGCAGGGCCGAATGTTCCAAGCTGCCAATTGTGGTGGTCTTTCTGGTGACCGGCCCCCATCCAGGAGCCCACCGATGATCATCTCATTAAAACAGAAGCCACTGCTAACATCTAGGACGTGACAACAGATTCGGGAGCTCTGTGTCGGGAACTCCCAAATATTAGAACAGAAGATGCTCCCAGTGCTCTCAGAAATTACAATGGTGTTAGGAGCTCTGTGCCAGGAGTCAAGCTCCAAGACCAGTGTATATGCTCTATGATTTCACAGGACCTTTTATAGTTTAGTTCCTGTGCATTTTCCCTAATCATCCTCTGCATATTTTTAAATAAGCTTTTTATTTTCAGACAGTTTTAGACTTATAGAAAAATTATAAAAATACCAAGAGACCTTATACAACCCACACACCTACTATTAGCATCTAACATTCGTATAGCACATTTGTCACAACTAATGAATCAATAGTGATGCATTATTATGAACTGAAGTCCATGCCCACTTCTGGTATTTTTTTCATTTTTACCCTATGTCCTCTTTCTGTTTGAGGACCCCATCCAGGATACACCACTACTTTGCCTCCTTAGGCTCCTCCTGGCTGTGATAGTTTCTCAGACTTTTCCTTGTTTTTGAGGACCCTGACAGTTTTGAGAAGTACTTGTCAGGTATACAGTAGAGTGTCATCAGTTGGGATTTCTCTGTTGTTTTTCTCATGATTAGACGGGGGTTAACATCACAGAGGAAAAGCGTCATTTTCATCCCATTACATAAGGGACGAGGTACTATCAACAAGACTCATCACTGTGGATACCACCTTGACCACCTGCAGGTTTCTGCAAGTGAAGCTCCTCTTGCCCCTTTTCTCCTTCTGCCCTACATTGAAGTGGTGGGAAGTTAAGCTACCCCTCCCTGAGGGCAGAGGATCTACATAAACTATTTGGAAACCTTTTGTGTGGGAGATTTGTCCATTCTCCCTATTTATTTTCTTAATCGTTTTTTGTATCAGTACAGACTCATGCACATTTATACTTTAGGTTGCTACTGTGTATTTTAAATTAAGCTAGCTGCTCTGCCTTTAAGCCCTACGCCATTCAGGTTGAAAACACCTTTTCCTTTCTAGAAAGTATCAGCTTACGCAAGACTCAAGGAGAAAAACTTGAGCAACGCAGAAAGCAGCATATTATCGTAAGAGAAAATCCAGTTGGGGAGGGCTGATGAAGTTGAAGTATTTGTTATTTATGTGGATACCGTGTAACAAATTATGATTTGTCCCCTTGGATTTTATTGCTTCAAATATAGAAATAAACCTGATTACTTTTATTCTAATGTTGCTCTCTCTTATGAGTAAGTGATTCATTTTTTTAAATTTTTCATATGCTTTTTACTGATTTCTGAGCCTCTATTTTCCCCAACTTAACATGTTCCCCCATTGGCACCCACTATTCTGGCTTTTTATACATGTACAAGAAATATGTAAGGGCATCTTTAAGTTTCTAATGGCATATGTTTAGAGTTCTATTGTCCTTGACGTAAAAGATACTCTTGATATTTATTCTTAAGTGTATCATATTGTGTTGATGCGCATGGCTATCTGCCAGGCTACTAGAAAAAAACTGCCAAGAGCTAAATTAATCCTCTTGTTACTGCCAAATTTATAACTGAACTTATTTGCTTAATACTTGTAGAATATCTGGGCTAGTTAGGGCCTACCTATTACCTTAATTCTAGTAAAAGAGGAACCTAAGGCTATATCAGGGAAGTGGGCATATTATTAGAAGGCAGTAGAGGGCCCAAGGCAGCCATGCCTCTTGCTCCTGGTGGCACTCCCAGATGGCCAAGTATAATATCATACTTTTCCTCTCCATTCAGTCCATGTCCTCATCTCTATAATTAAGCTTCTGGCCACTATCTTGGCAACCACTCTACTCTTGCACTATGGTAACATCTTTAGGGACTATTATAAGGATAAGGTTTCCAGATCGGACTGGCCATCAAGATCAGCAAAGGAACATCGGCCTTGATGCCTCCCACATCCAAGCCTGTCGAAGCCTTATGGACATAATCAACTCTCAAGTTACCCTTATCATTTAACCTCATTATCCTTGTTCATACTAATGAACCAGACTTTGCCTCATCATATCTCTTCGTCATCATGATGATGGTATCTGCATAAAAAAAGATTTCCAGGAACAACCTCTGTTACAAAATGGTCACAGGCACTAATTCCCTTTCTTTTTTAGCCACACAACTTCAGATTTATCTCCCTCTTCCTTTTTCTTTACTCTGTGCACTTGCCTGTGGCCCCTCACACACATACACTCCCATCCTTAGTTCACTGAGATGTGATCTACAGTAATAGTACAGGTAGGAGCGAAGAAAAACAAGTGGGAAGAAAGAGAATGAATTCTTCTTCTCATCCCCCAGCACGGGAACTGGTTTCTCAAGTAATGTCTCTGGTCTGAGGTTCCTTTCTCCCAACCCAAGCGCTTTGGAAATTAAGATCAATCTGCCTTTATTCTTCTTGCACTAAAAGTCTCATCATAAAACAATGTACACTTTTATCTTTCCCTATCATATCTCAGAAAATGAAGGGAGAATAGGGGAGAAAGTCTCCCAACACACTCTCTCAGAGACCTACCAAGAAGACAATTAAAACCTTCTGAGAGGGTAGTACAAAATACCCATCTGTGACTGGCAATATTTGCCCTGAAGTTTACAAAAGTGAATAAGACTTTTCTTATGCCACTTTCAAGGCACTCCTGGTCTACTGAGAGAGAGGGGCCTATAACGCTAAAGCGCAGTGAATTCTGATAAGTGCTGTCACTTGAATATATGTGATCCTATGGAAATGCAAGGGTCTGAAGCAAAAAAGTTATTTGTTCAGCCATCAGGGCCATATGTGTGGATATTTTCTGAAAGAGACCACAAAGTGTAATGGGAAAAAAAATGGGACTTGGGGTTGAATCTTAGCTGCCATAATCTGAAAAACTGTGGGAAAGTTATTTAAACTATTCAAAATTCCATTTTTTATATGTGAAATAAGGATAATTATACCCCATTTACATCTTACACAGTTATTATAAAGATGAAATTAAAGAATGTAAACAAATCATCTAAAATCATTTCTGAGACTAAGTTGGGAATTCATAAATATTTGTTCAATTTAAAGAGATCATTTACTTTGGTGATCAAAATGAATTTTCTCATAAAAATACGATATAGTCTGTGGTTGTTTAAAAAGCACAATTACTGGAAAAAATGTATTACCATTAACTATACCTTAAATAAACTTATTGAACGGATTCTGTACATTACAGCTATTTTAAACATTCTGTATGGATACTGTGTGTCCCATTTCCGAGCAAACCACTTAGAAACAAGTTTTTGAAAAATAAGATGTCTCAAATGTGCATATACTTAAAAGGTTGTCTTTGTGTGTGATATTATCTGATTCAGCTCTTTTGGCTCTTCAGAAGTCTGCCAGCCCACCCTGCAAATTTGGATTTGCCAGCCTTCATACTCAGGTAAGCCAATTTCTTATAATAAATCTCTTTATATATACATATTTTCTTGGTTCTCTTTCTCTAAGAGATGCACTTCGGTCATAGGTGTGAAGACTTAAGATAAGATGTCAGCTGTCCCCAAAATGATCTGTAGACTTAGTGAAATCCCAATCAAAGTACCAACAGAGATTTTTTTTCTTTAATAGCTCTTTAGACAATTCATATAAAAACACAAAAACCTGTAATAGTCAAAACAGAGTTAAAAAGACCAATTAGAGGTCTGACACTACCAGATCTCAAGACTTATAAGGCTACAGTAATTAAGATAATGTGACATAGGTGTAAAGATAGAGTTGGGGAATTAGATCAATGGCACAGAATATAATCTAGACATAGACCCAAACACATATAGAAAAGAGTTTTTTTTTTACAAAGTTGCAAAAACAGTTCAGTGAAGAGTACATGATCTTTTCCAAAAGTGAGGCTAGAATAATCAGCAAAAGCTTCACTCCAATCTACACCATACACTATACCCAAAAATTTACTCAACATGGATAATAGTTGTAAAGTCTAAATCTATACAATTTATTGATGAAAACAGAACAAAATTCTTTGTAACCTAGGATTAGGCACATTTCTTAGATATGACAACTACAGTACAATCCATAAATTTAAAAAAATGACATAAAAAATAACATTGGACTTTGATCAAAATTTAAAACTTCTGCTCTTTGAAAGATATTATTAAGAAAATGAAGAAACAAGCCACAGAGGAAATATTTGCAGAGCATACATTGGTTGAAAGACTTGTACATAGAATATATGAAGACTATTCAAAACTCAATAACAAGAAAATTGAAGGCTTAATTTAAAAAATGGGCAAACAGTTCGAATAGACACTTCCTCAAAGAGGATATACAGGTGGCAAATAAACACGCAAGAATGCTTAGCATCCTTAGTGGGTAGCGAACTGCAAATTAAGACCATAATGAATAACCATTACACTCCTATCTAGAAAGGCTAAGATTAAGAAAACTGCCCACACCCCACGTTGGCGACAATGTGAAGAAACGGGATCTCTCACACATTGCTGGTGGGAATGTAAAATGGTACAACCACTTTGGAAAACAGTTTAGTAGTTTCTTGAAACTTTAAACATATACTTACAGTGTGCTCCTACCATTCCACTCCTACGTTTTACCTAAGAGAAATTGAAGTATCTATCCATACAAAGACCTATCCAGAAATGTTTATTTGCGATTGTTAAAAACTGAACACAACCTAACTGTCCATGAAAAGGTGGGCTTATAAATGAATTGTGGTGCATCCAGACAGTGGAATACAACCCAATATTAAAAATGAGCAACTGCTGATGAACAAAATGATTATCCTGAACGAAAGAACCACAGGGGGCAGTACACACATTTGTAGAATATATAAGTGCTTTAAATATGTGTGGTTTACCATGTCTGTAATACCTCACTAAACCGTCTTTTGTTTTTTTAGTTTCTAAAGGTATGAAGGGTATCTCTTCTTACTATCACAGACTGATTTCCAGGGTATATTGTTAAGTTAAGGAAAAAAAAAGCAAAGTTGGAGAATATATATATATATATATATATATATATATATATATAATATGCCACTCTTTAAGAAGGTGAAAAGGAGAAGCATAAAAAACATGAAGGAATATATATATGTGAATATATACATATATATACATATGCATATCTATATATAATATAGATATATAAATGTCATGGAAGGATAACCTATTAAAAAATTTCATGGTTTGGGGGGAGGGTGATCTGAGAAAAATGAATATTACTCAACACTGATATGTATGCTGATGTAGTTACTAAGTTTTATGAGTAAACCTGGAAGCATGTGGATAACAAACAAGTTAGAGAGAGCTGCTTACGTAAAAGTGAGAAAAAAGTCTCCACCAGACTTTAAGATGTCAAGAGATACTGGAGCAATATTTACAAATTTATAAAGAAAAGACAATATGACCCAGATATTTTGCATCAAGTCAAATTTTCTTCAAAAGACGTAGATCCTGAGACATGAGGAGCTCAGTGAATGTTGAGCACACCTTGATAAGCATACTTGAAGGCAAATTCCTGCTCTCAAAGGTTAATCAAGATAATTCAGGATTGGAGAAGCCCTAACAAAAATATTGTTAGTGGGCAATGAATGAATGTGTTTTTTTTAAATATTGGACCTAGATGAATGTGGGAAATATAGTTTCAGGATAGGATGTAAATTTTATAAATTTTAACAACAGAAAAAAAGGAATATAACTAAATTAACAGAACTTTCTCTTTTTCATTCATAAAAGATTGATAAATATTACTTAAGATTACAGTATGTAATGTAGCATAATGGTCATAGCCCTGTAAGGTTTTTCAAGCTATTTTAAAAATCTGAGTGATCTTTTAGAAACTTTTAACTCCTGCTATGTATGGAGAAACACCATTCAAAAGTTTAGCAGTTCCTTTATTTTCATGTTTCTTTTTTTCAATAAGTCTAGTAATAATGAGTTGAGCATTTTCAATAAAAATAACATGCATGTGCTTTTTTATAGAATTGTCTGTCTATCTATCTATCATCTATCTTCTATGTATATAATTATGTACCTACCTGTACTCTCTATTTGCACATATACATTTATGTATGAAGAATATGAACCATTTTTTTAAAATTAAGATTCTTTTGAAAGGTACAGCTAAATTGATCAATAAACAATCCAGATGTGTCAACTGGTAAAGGATGTGGTGAGTATTATGGGTTGAAATGTGTCCCCCAGAATTCACGGGCTGAAGCCCTAACTCCTACTGTGACTATAGATAGAGATGGGAACTTTAAGGAGGTAATTAAGATTAAATGAGGTCAGAAGGGTGGGGCCCTACTCCACTTTGTCCTATAAAGAGGAAGAGACACTAAGAATTGAATGCACAGAGGAAAAGCCATGTGAGGACACTGATGGGGACTCCCTGCTAGAAACCGATTCTGCCAGCAACTTGATCTTGGACTTCTAGCCTCCAGGATTGTGAGAAAATAAAGTTCTACTGTTTAAGCCGCCCAGTTTGTGGTATTTTGTTATGGCTGCCCTAACAGACTAATACAGTGAGCAAATTTACCTTTATGCTCCCATTAAAAAGAACAATTCAAATATATATCTCGAAAATATCTTTGATACATTAACAAAAGAGAAAAGCAAATTTTAGGATAATACCCATGTAGTTCAATTTCTGTTTCAAAGAAAAAGACAGAAAAACACAGTAAATTCTGTGTGCATATGTTTTTATGTGTTTGTAAAAAGAGACACACAACAGACTGTTGACATTGGTTTCCTCAGGGATGGGACTATTGGGGGAAAGAGCCACATTTTTTTAAATGTGTGCATTTCTGTATTGCTTACAATGTTACAATAAGCATGCATACTTTTGTAATTAAGTAAAAGTAAGATTAGTGAAAGCCTAAATTTTGAAAAGTAACACAAAGTATGTTTAATTAGTGTTTGCATGGTGTATGCTTATTGATTGCAATCTCTTTGTCATGGCCAGCAAGACTTTGTCAAGGCTCCTAGAACCTTTTTAACAGAGCTGTTCTTTCCTCATTTGTGCAAATAACATAACAATGTCTCTTTTCGCGTTCCTGGCAATAATTCTCAAGGTATATAATTACTTCTTTGTTTTCAAACAGTGACTTTTCTCTATACTAGTTCTCTTATGATTTGAGCATGCATACACATTAGGTGTGTATACACACGTGTGTTTAAGCGGGCAAATAGGTGGTCTGCAAGATTTATTTTTTGTTGTATTTTAACTCAGAGTTGGCTATGAAGCAAGAACAACAAAAAATCAAAACAATCCCTTTTTAAGAGAATTGGCAGGGCCTCTGTTACGTGTTATATTCTACATACTGTCTGATTGTGGGTAGTAATTAATATTAGACAGCTATAAAAATAATTTAAACTGGGAAATCCAAGTGGTCACATAGTTCTGGCAATACTTTTCTTCTCAATCCAACAATTACCAGTCTAGAGAACCAGTAACTCACCTAAAACCATTTTGATGAAACGTTAGGAAAAGATCAGGATTGAATGGTTGCCTGTGGAAGACGAAAGGGAATTTATCAAGGAAAACAGGAGCAGGGGTCACAGGGCCAAGAATTAAAAACAAAGGCAAATCTATGAGCTGTTATTTTAAAACCAAAGAAAAGTAGGTCACAAAAGCCACTTCCATTTTTAAATGCTACCGCTCTGGTAGTGTGAGGGAGACTTTTGCCCACTTGTCCTTTCTGCTAAAGATGCTGTTTTTCCACGGAGGCAAAGAGTAATATTTGAGGAAGAGGTTTTACAGACGGAATTACAGCAAGACAGTAAAGCTCAGGTCTGCACGTGGGTAAACACGTGCTTTCTCACCCAGAGAAAAGTTTAGTTTGGCAGCCTTCGCTACAAGGCATGACTCTGATCCTAGAGAAAGCCAAAACTACAGAAAACCAAGTCATCTCCAAAAATAACACCAAAATTAGGCCCTTGAAACTCCTCGTGCTGGTCATGCTGTGAATGATGATACCCTGGTGCTCAGGGCCCACAAAGCTACTGAACCCTCAACATGCTCTTTGTGCATTAAGATTTCACTTGACATCTCAGCCGTTGGAAGAGTCTGAATTCTGGACTTGCATTCTGGAGGTTAGTTGTTCCAGTTAAATACTTCTGGAAGCTTCTAGGAAAACGGAAACCACAACAATGAAAAATAGGAGAGTATTGTTGAAACCCTAATTAGGCAAAGATTTCTACAGGGCAAATGATAAATTGAACTTCATCAAAATCTATAAAATTATCTGCTTATCAGGAAAGGTCTTTAAAACAATGGAGATGTAAGGTCTACAAGGAGAGAAAATGTTTGCAACACATATATCTGAACTGTAACCTACATGCACAGTATGTAAAAAAGTTCTACAAATTCAGTTTTTAATTTTTTTAATGCTTATTTTTGAAAGAGAGAGTGAGAGAGACAGAGCACGAGCAGGGGAGGAATAGAGAGAGAGGGAGACACAGAATCTGAAACAGGCTCCAGGCTCTGAGCTGTCAGCACAGAGCCCGATGCGGGGCTCGAACTCACGGACCTCGAGATCATGACCTGCGCCGAAGCTGGACGCTCAACCGACTGAGCCACTCAGGCGCCCCAACAAATTCAGTTTTTAAAAAGACAACCAATTCTTTAAATATTAAGGGAAAGATTGAGCAGAGTCTTTATAAAAGAAGATATACAAATGCTCAAAAAGCACATGAAAAGATAGTATCCTTTATTATCAAGGAAACGCGAATCAGATACCACTTAGCCCCACTACCATGGCAGATAAGGCTGAAAGCACCAAATACTGTGGGGCATGTGAGGTAAGAAGTGTGGCAATTGCAGGTAAGACTGTAAAAATGGTGCAGTGACTCTGGAAAACTTTTTGGCATTTTCACATAAAGTTGAATAATATGCTTATTTCTATTCCAGAAATTTTATTCATGGGTAAACTATACTGTGTGTGTACAAAAAGACTTGTATAATCACTATTCATAACAGCCTTGTTTATAATAGCACAAAAGCTGACAACAACACAAAAATTCATCAAAAGAAAAATGAGTAAACAAACCACGGTATATTCCTTCATACTGAGCAATAAAATGAAATAAACTGATACACACATGAATGAATCTCAAAACATTTTGCTTACTAGCAGACACAAAAGATATCATAATATATGATTCCATTTATTTAATATATGATTAGGAATGGTGTTTGTGCTGATCGATAGCAGAATGGTGATTATCTATGAGATTGGAATTGGCAGGCATGAGACATGAGGATCTTTCTGGAGTAATGAAAATGTTCTATATCTTGATTTGGGTATTGGTTATACATTTGTATATATGTGTCATAACCCTCAAACTTCCTATTTGAAGATCTATGCATTTGTCTCTATTTAAATTTTTAAAATTTAAAAATTAAATGTTTTGCTCTGTCATCCATTTAACCACTTAGAAAAATATCAATATGCAGTTGAGTTGTGGGAAGAGGAAAGATGAAAGTTATTGTAGGTACTATTTTACTTGTAGGACATGATTCCATTTTTCATGGAATTTGGGATTTTTCTAATTCCCAATTTCTAATTTTTCTAATATCTTCAAGAAAAAGTATTTCTCACTGGCATATAGAATGTTTTGCCTCACTGGCATATAGAACATATATATATATATGTACACACACACACACATATATATATATAAATGACAGTGATTATATGTAAATTTTATATATATGTATGTGTGTGTATATATATAACTGATAGTGATTATAAATTTCACATATATACATATGTTTGTGTGTGTATATATATTTAATATTAAATATCTTTAATATCTTTAATATTATATCTTTAATACATTTAATATTGAAGATTTTATGCCAGTCTACATTAAGGGCCTAGTGATATCATGAGACTACAAAAGTCCCTAGGGACACAGGCAGCCCTGTCATACCAGTTTTCTTAGGATCTCGTTTTGCAGCAAGCATTAGAGGATCAGATTCAGGAAAAGCTACTGAGCTCAGAAGACTTTGGCCTGAGTGCCCAGACCACTCACCTGGGCAGTGCAAGAGAAAAGCTGCTTCTCAGGTCCCATGTGAGCCAGCTTTGCTCTTATTACCTTGTAACTACCCAGAGATTGGCATGTGGATCTCCTTCTTTTCCCATGATGCCTTTTATTGCAAGTTACATGAACCACTAATTAAAAGTTAACAAAGAATTTACTTAGTCATGGCTGCAGTAACTTTTCACTCCAACAAGCAACGGACTGGGACTCCATGGGACCTGCTTTCTTCCATCTGTGACTGGGAGCTACGGCATTGTAGCAAGTAGGAGGGCAGGCAAGCTGCTTTAACAAGCATGTGCTCCATGGCTGGCGCTGGCTCAGGTCTGTGGTGGAGCTAAGACCTGAGGTGGAGTGTGTCCATTTTCACCTAAAGCAACCACTGGACTTGACCCTGGCATTTGAACCTGGGTAAAATGCTCTACCCCTAGCCCACCACCCCCCCCCCACACCAATCATGCTATCGATTTCCACAAATAAAATACTGTTCATGTAAAGGGAATTTGTAGAATGAACATTGGTGCACTTCTCAAGAAAATTTTTCAACGAACCTTCAGTTTTCAGAAGCCTCTTAGCTTCCCTAAATAGAAATCCCAGCAGGCTCTAGGGAGCTAGTATTCAGATCCGCAAACACATTTATGTTGGAATTGAAAACAAAATTGGGAATGATGTGGCTTGTGTGCAGCAAGCAGACTTATGACACCGCCACAGTTTTTTTGGCAGCTTTGGAAAGTGTTGCCTGGGGAACCTTTAGCAGTATGGCCTGAATGAGCCCAAGAGAACCGCAGCAAAAGATCAGACAGACACGTTAAAGGAAACTCGGAATTGATGTCCCATGATAAGTGAGGTGCTCTTTATTCTGGTCAGATAGAAAGTCTCCCTGCAGAACCAGACTTCAGAAATGTCTAGTCCACATGTGCATTAGCCTGTGCAATGTTTTTTATATGTGAATTAGCCTGCACAGTCTTTTCCGGAGTTAGGGTTCGATTTGCACGGTAAAGGCTATAATTTTGAAGTACTGACAATAACTTCGGGACCCTGTTTTCAGCTCTGTGAATACCTCGAGTCCCTAGGACACAAGGGTGAAAAACACTGGTCTAACCACAAAACTGTCAGCATTGTGAGGGGAAGGAGAGGCAGCTCTCGGACTCCCTGGGGATGTGAGCTGCTTTGCAGGTCAGAGAAGTCCTGGGCAATCACGCACAGTTCCTGTTGTGAAGTGGTGCTTAATCCATGTATGTTGAACTTTACTGAGCTGAGCCAGAGCTTGAACAAAGGTCTTTGAACTAGAAATTCTTCCCTCTTTGCATTAAACCAGGGATACTAACACTGCTCTATTCACCATGCAAGTTTATTGTAAGGATTGCATAGGAAAGCACTTTGTAAACTACAGAGGGTTTCTGTGTAAATATCAGGGATAATGATGATGATGAAGGGCGATGAAAGTGAGGATAATGAGTACAAAAGTGATGGTACTGTTGTAAAGATTGCTGTGACTGACCGCGAGTCCCTGATATGCCAGCTACTCAGTGGTATGAGTGAGGGAGAAGATATGGGATGGGTGTGGGGTGTGGGGGCTAAGGGGAAGTAGACAGTGAAATGGAATTGAGAAAGGCAGAATACATCTACCCAGATCTGCACTGACAGGGGAAAGTACTTGCCTGCCGGTACCAGCTTCCCTTCGTGGATGAAGAGAAAACTATAGCTTCCAAGATTGCCAATCAAGGCATTTTGATCCATCTCCCAGTTGGTTTTTCCTCCTGACATTGGAAATTTTCCATATTTGCATATTATATTTGAAAGAGACAGTTGCCACTCTTGGGAAAAATATGTACTGCTTTAATCCAGTTGGTGCCAATACGAAAGGTCAAATGATTATGTTCTTTCTCTTTGCACCAATTTTGCATGAATAGGGGTATATGCTAGGCTCTGAGCTCCAGCAATTCACTAAACTAGGGAAAATTAAGGGTTTTGTTTCTCTTTATTCTTTTCTGCAAATGCCTCTACTTCCTAATTCATAGGAATTACATAAACAACTATAAGGCATCAATCTTTTTATGTGTCAGTGTTAAGAACTGGAAATAGAAAAACAATTTTTCAGTAAAATATGACATCATATTAAATCATCATTTAAAATTTTTCAAATCATAATAACTCTGAAGTAGATAAGATGTACATATTATTTGCATTTTTCAGGGAGAAAAAATTGAGGTCTTAGTATTTAAGGAACAACTTAAAATCAAAATGGTATCAATTGGGAAAAGCAAGACTAAAGTCCATATATTCTGGCTAACAGCACCATTAGTTTTTTGGGTTTTTTTTTTTTCTGAGCCACGTGACTTCTTGTGCAACATGAATCTTGCCCACGTGGGGCAAGATGACAGATGACGACAGTAGTTCCAGAATTTATCCCCTTTTAGATTCATGCCTAAAGAGAAAGAATGGCCACCAGAGTTCCAGAAGTCTCAGCAAAATGTTATGGCCTTTTCTGGTGCTAAGAGACCTGACACACATCCCTGAATATTAGATTTTGGTTGGCCAGACCCGAGTCCTACGCAAACTCCAACAGACACTGTTGGTCACTCACACAAGACACATCTGTCACCTTCCTCCTTGTTCAAAGAAATCTGAGTCTGATCAATATCCACCCTGCCTGTGACAATACCTGATGATAATCTCATTCTCCTTGCCACGCAGTGGTTAAGATATGAGCATATGGTAAAAGTTGGACCAATGATATATGAAGTTAAATCGGCCGAAGGAGTTCTAAAAAGCTTTCAGAATAATATAGTTCCATATTGATATGTAGTCTCAGATTTACTAACCATGTTGAGTGATATGAAAAGGGCTGGAAAATGTGAACTTACTCTAACTCAGAAAAAAAGGAACTGAGTGAAATATCATCTTCCTCCTGAGCTCTTTACATTGTTCTAGGCTTAGAGATACAAAGGTGAGCCATGGGCCCTAAGACAAGAGAACTAATTTACAGATAATCAGGGCTGACCAGGAATATCATAAAACATGAGTCAAAAGAGTTATCAGTGTTTCATATAAAGTTGCAATGAAAATAGTTCAGTATTAAGAATAAGACTTTATAGAAAATACATTTTCCCATACACTTAAGATAGATACGCAGCATTATTAGAGGTAGAAGGTTATATTGAAAGAACATAAACTGAACATATTAACTAAATATTGCCAAGTCATATTTTGAAAGCAGCATAACTAATTAAGATCATTATAAGTTCCTGGTCATATAGAGTTGATGTTTTATTCTTAGGATATTTATGAAATACGTGTGAAAAAGACCTAGCAGTGTGCCTACCGCTGTGATATTTAAAAGGCAGTCAGTAAATTACTCACTCTAGACTTTTCTTTTTTCCTCAAAGCTAATGGCATCTTTTCAAGGGCAATTTGTTACAGATCCTGGCAAACAAGCTTTACCTATGAGAGATCTCTAAAAGTGTGGAATACTGACAGACACATGGTCCAGGCGCTCAGTCTGTGAGAACTGGCAGGCATCAGATCCACAAAGACAAAACTAATCAGCTTCATGGATAGAAACCTTACCTCAACCATTAGTTCACCTGATAACAGAGATATTACTTACCTGGCACTTGTGTAAAAGGGATTCAGCTGGCAAGAAATGACACAAGGTTTAGGAAGCTAAGATTTTAACATCACACACATACATGTACTCAAGTACCAATATAAAGGACTTCATTTAAAAAAAAAAAGTCCTGCATAAGATTGAAGTATTATTCATAGAAATATCTATGGAGGTACAGAATTTCTCTGATCCTCTACAGTTTGGCATTAATTTGGTTGTTTTTATTCCTTGATTTGCGGACTTCAGTTTCAAATCACTACCCACACTGCCACTTCTCGGAGTAAAACTCTGATAAATAAAGCCAGGGTTGTTTGGAAAATGCCTGCCATGAAATGTGTCAAGCCACTGCCTTTAATTCATTTAGCATTTTAATTGACTTTGCATGCATCAACTCTGCCTTCCAGTAAGTAGACACAGTTCCCAGGGATTGTCAAAAGACGCCTGGCTCGAGAGCAAATCTAATCCAGTTGGTGCCATTGAAGAAACCTTAAATGGCAGCTTTCATCTTACTTGCAAAAACTCCCTTGGTTCAGGTTACATGTTAATCCCAGTTGCTATATCAGCTTTATGGCAGCAGCGATGGGGGTGGATTTGGGAGCTGTTTTTGGCTAAGCTTTAGTTTTCCTCTTCTTTTATGTAAATTATTAGCTCAAGCGGAATCCTATAATGGGAGTGGTATCTAAGTCTGGAGGGCAGGCCAGCTCCTCACCAGTTGTTCCTGAGAAGTAGCTGTCAAACACATATATATTTAACACTTACCACTCTTGCTCTGATGAACACAGAAGCTGCAGCCTGTGATAGAGAAAGAAGTTTATTTGTGTGTCTCTTTTCAACATTGCTAGGGAAAATTCGATCCCTTGGACACATGTACAGACCTCCATGACCCAAAACAAAATTATGACCATAGTGGTGACACGTTAGCCCTCCGTTACTTTCTAAAATAAACGATGTAGCTTTGTCACAGTTTTTCGTTTGTTTGTTTTTTGTTTTGTTTTGTTTTTTGGGTTTTGTTTGTTTGTTTGTTTGTTTCATCCAAACCACGCCTGAGCTTGTTGTCCTTGGATACAATCTGGGATTCTCAGCTTCCTATCCTGTCACACACTCCATATGTGTATTTGTCTGTATGCATGTTTAAGAAAATGATACCAATCATCATGGGTTTCGTTTCTGTTCATTTCCCATATAGGATTTCATCAGTCCACTTCTACCTGCAAATGTGAATGAAGGAGTGGGTGATACATACAGAACATGTACGGTACTCTATAAATCGTACGTACCTCATTTGATATGTGTAATAGCTCAAGAAGGTGGTGGCTACTATTAATTTCATTTTGCAGATGAGTAAACCTGAGGCCCAGATGGCTTAAGTGATTCTGTCAAGGTCACACATTTAAAGAATGACCTGGCTGGGAGTTGGCCCCAGATTGCCTCCTCCCTCAGACCACATTGCTTCCGATTCGGCTATTTCATAGATCCATATGAAGAAAAGAGCATGGCTTTTCCTTGTTTGCTTCTCTCACTTTTCTGAGTGAGCCCTGTGTGTCTATGTTCAATCTGCTCCTTACACACATAGGACACTCAGTGAGGAGTTTAAAGAACAGTTAACAAAAATCTGTTAATTTTGTGTCTCAATTAGATTTTACTCTTAAAGCCATTATATGGTAACATACAGTGTGATCTGAAAGTTTCCTGAATGCACCTTTCATTTCCCAATCACACCCACTGAGTGTCATTAGATTTATACTCCTTGTGCATTAATCATTACCCTTCTCAACCATTTCTTTTTCAATATTCTGGATGATCAGGATCAGACTCTCAGTGTATGTGCTGTCCTAACAATTGACTATGATTGACTAGAACTTCACCCCAGTAACAAGCTGCCATTTGGACAACTTGAGAACAAGGGTATGTTGGGGATTATAGGCATGGCAAGATAAAAAGTCAAATGAACCTGGTGTTACAGACAAGAGAAACAGGGTCCAAATCTCTGCCATCTGTCCTTGGATGAGTGGTGCAATCTCTCAGAGATGAGATTCCTCAACATTAAAATGAAGATTAATGGTGTATTCCATTTTCAAGTGTGACATGGGAGTAAATGAAGCATCAGAGGTTTAGCTCTGGAAGGTGCTTCTTAAGTGGCCCAATCTCTGATCAATATTAGTACTCAATCCAATGATCTCTCAGAGATAATGGTGAGCTGCATCTATGCTGGACAGAAGCTATGGTGCCTTTAATCCATTTGAGCTGCTATAACAGAAATACCGCAGTTTGGATAGTTTATAAACAGCAGAAATGTATTTCTCACAGTTCTGGAGAGTAGACGTTCAAGATCAGAGTGCCAATACGGTTGAGTCTGGTGAAGGCCCCCTTCTGGGTTGTAGGCTGTTGACTTCTTGCTTTGTCCTTACATGGTGAAAGAGGCAAGCGAGCTCTCTAGAGCCTCTTTATTTTTTATTTATTTATTTTTAAATTTTTTTTTTTCAACGTTTATTTTTAGGACAGAGAGAGACAGAGCATGAACGGGGGAGGGGCAGAGAGAGAGGGAGACACAGAATCGGAAACAGGCTCCAGTCTCTGAGCCGTCAGCCCAGAGCCTGACACGGGGCTCGAACTCACGGACGGCGAGATCGTGACCTGGCTGAAGTCGGACGCTTAACCGACTGAGCCACCCAGGCGCCCCTCTAGAGCCTCTTTATAAAGGCAGAGGCCTCAAAGCTTCCAAGCATCTTCCAAATTTTCATCCCTAAGACCATCATGTTGGAGGTTAGGATTTCAACATATGCATTTGGGGTGGGGGGCCACAAATATTCAGACCATAGCACATGTGTCACTCTATCACTCACCAACACTGATGGCCAAGGGCACATGGACTTCTGTAGAAGTCTCATGCTCCCAGCCCCAAGTAGTTTCCAACATAAAAGGCAAGAAAGCTCAAACACATGAAAGACTGAAGAAGCCCTAAAGAGATACATAATCAAGTAAAGCCACTAACTCATTGTAAAGCTAAACAGGTAAGGGTCAAGAAGAAGGTGAGAGTGATAGAGTGATCTGAGCCAAGTAGGACTGGTCTAAAATGGACAAGACTTTAAGAGACAGGAGGGAGAGAAGTCAGTTACCTGTGGGTGCTTTCACTTGTCTTGGGCAATGCTGAAGTATCAGAGTGCTGCGTTGCCTAATTCTCTGATAATTCTTACCTTTTGAACAGAAGGAAGACCAGCATTGTTCGAACAACTCTGAACTATACTTATTCTCATTATACATATTCTGATACTGAGACTCAGAGGAACTATGTAATTTGACTGAGGTCACAGAACTAGTGATGGAGAGAACCAAAATTTCAACTGAAGTCTAATTCTGAAGCATATACTCTTCAGACTCAAGAGAATAACTCTGTGTAGTCATTTGGACATTTAAACCAGGCACATGACTTCAGATGCCCACGGGTGAATTGTTGGCCTCGTATCTGGCCACCTGGTTGAATTTCATAATGGAATTTTCCTTGAAACCTGCCTCGTTCACCTCCTAGGTCTTCCCAACTGGTAATAAATTGAAAAGACTCAGAATTCTGCAATCACATAAGAGTGATGAGAGGTGGCAAAGATTTAAAACGCTTCATGGAGATGCTCTGTTTCCCTTGAATTCTGTTTCTAAGACAATGAGGACACACTCATGAATTGTCATGGGAGTGACTCAGTGGGCCATTGAAAGGAATTCTGTGTTCTCTGCAGGTCCCAGACCCAGGCTTTTTCCTTTGTTTGGATGGAATAGGTTGAAATTCTGTTTCCCAAATCCCTGTTCACACCCAAGGAAAATCTTGAAAGGCTTTCCCCTTTGCAGTGACAATATTTAACATAGTTAACATGAGTGCTGGCTAATGGCTAAGCAGTAGAGTATCCAGAGTGCCCAGGGAAGGTACTTGGAGGGCCCATTCTAGAAACTATTTGCCAGCTGTTACTGGCAATGTTTTAACAAGCCTGTGGCTGTACTAGTATGTAGCAGCTGAATACCACCTCTACCCTCCTCCCTGTCTTACCCATTTTCTTAGAAATGCCTGTACTGATGGTCACTCTGGAAATTTGGGAATGCCAAGCACTGTTAAGGTTGCTTTGACCACCATCATTCCTGGATTTACCCTGTGTGTGAAGAATATCATAGTTTTCCTCAAATTGCTAGTAATGGATAAAGCTTAGGTAATAACCCAAAATGGGGCTTTGGTCTCCCACCGTCTTCAAATTCTCATTTACAGATCTTGAGTAGTCTTGTTCCCCCAGACATCATTAGCTATAGCTCATTCTAACAAAGACACCGGCACCAAAAGTCATTAATCTTAAAAAAAAACACACCAAAAAACCAAAAACCACCCACAATCAGTATAGCTTTCTGAAAAAAATTCTTGTCATGGAGACTTCTAAAGAGTGTTCAGCATCCTCATCTACAGAAATGAACTGGAATGTGTCAGCCTCACTTCTTATCATGGCTCCATGTAAACAGAAAGACCAATGTAAGGTGGTGTCCTAACAAAGTAGCCAAAGATTATGCAGTAAACCAGGGCAGACTGTATCCACACAGCCTTTCTGTGAGAAACGGAGTACTTTTAATAGACTGAAAATAGTAAACCAAGTCATGCAATCACCAAAACAAACAAATAAAAACTACCATGTTTAAGAGTAAAGACAGGTCATGTGATGGAAGTCTGGTGTGACTGAGACCCCTCCCCCCAATTAGTGCAATTGTTTCTAATCTTAAGAGGAGTTGCCAGAGTGAAGCTATTTGTATAACCCACAAGAAGACCTCCCACCCCCACATTTTTAACTACATCAGGTCTGGAGAAGTTAAAATGATTTTTAAGTGTTCCATCAAAACCAGGGTGCTTATCACACTGGTTTGGCCACTTGCCTGCATTTAGCTCCCAGTTAATCTCAATGCTGCTGAGCCTGTCTCCTGTGGGGAGGGCGTGCAGGCTCACCGCTGTGCAGAAAGGTGTACAAGCAAACTGAGGAGTGGATTAACCCCTGCTCTTCAAAGTTGTCCAGGAAAACAACAAGAGTGGTGGAGGATCCAGTTATTGAAAATAGCTAGAATCAGTATCTTAAAACTCATGAGGAAAAAATAAGCTCAAAAATCTTAGAAATGCCTCAAAAGCCCAAGTCTAAAGAACCAGTTAAGTAGTAAGAGATCTGCTGTAATCTGCCCATTCGAGAAAAATGTCAGTTATGCATGAGATAAAGAATGTCTTTTGTGGCATCTTTACCTAAAGCTTACAGTTTGTCCTAATATCACTGATGTGAAAGATGCCAGGTAGTCTCATACCATTTACATTTTTCTGGGTTCAAATCATACCAATTCTATGTGACATTTGTGTGACTTTGAACAGAATACTGATCCTCTGAATCTCAATTTCATTGTGAGGAAATTAAAAATGCCTTTCTCATAGTCTTATGAGATGGTTTTAAAGACTAAGTGAATTTCTACAATGTATGTTAACAGTGCGCGGCATATGGTAGAAGCTACCTAATTGCTTGTTCTATTTCCTAATGGTACTCATAGTAAGCTGTGCCATGGGAAACTCAAAGTGAGCATCAATAGAAAAGTCTGAGGCCCTGCAGAAAGGCAAGTTACACCGTATGACCAATACGGGTGTCAAGACCTGGAACCTGAACCTGAGTCCTTGTTGAGCAGGCAGACTCAATGGGGAGGAGGATGAGGGGAAACTGAATTCCAGGGAGCTTCTAGTTCCAGACTCGTTCTCCAAACTGACAAATTCCTGACTCTTGGGGCTGCTGACCATTCTGTCCACCCTGTATATATCCACATGAGGGGCACTAAGCAGGCAAGTAAAAGGGTTTACTCAACTGTATCCTTCCCCTAAGCTACACTCATATCTTTGGATTCTTGATAAGAGTTGAGGTAGCACTGCTCACTATGCATGAAATTCCTTTCTACAATCTTCAAACCCAGTCTGAACTTTCTCAGAACTTAGCTTAAGACACACCTATACCACCATCTTCCAGTGCCAAATGTGGTTCATAAAAATGACTTTTCTTAAACCAAAAACACCCCCTTGAACAAAGAGTTTGAGTTATTTACTGTAGCCTCACATACTTCTATTGATTCAAATCCCTCCTAAAATTGCAGAAAATGCGCCTGTAGATCTTAGCACAGTTTTATACAAAGAGGTATCATTAAGCGAAAGCACTATCAAAATGATTTGGATTTCAAGAATGCACATACTAAGTGACCTTTTGTTTCTTAAAAAGTCATAATGAGAATTTCCCCAGGGCCCTCAAAGTCACTAATTTACCTAGCTTTTGTTGGTTTTTTTTTTTTTTTGGTAGCTAAACTAGCAGAAGAAAATATTCTGTTTTTCTCATGTTTTCATCTCCTGATGCCCACTCTGCTCAGAGAAAGAAAAAAAAAAAAACATCTCCCAATGTGTTGAGCAGAATAACACCCCCTTCCAAAATGTCTACTACCTAATTCCTGGAACCTGTGAATATGCTATGTTAAATGCCCAAAGGAAATTTGCCAGTGTCGTTGAGACTATAAACCTTAAAATAGGGAGATTATCCTGGACTATACAGGTGGGCCTGAGCAATCACATGAGCTCTTCAAAGCAAAGAACTTTCTTCTGCTGGAATCAAAGAGATGTAGCAGGAGCAGAGGCAGGAGACTTGGGTTCCGAGGGGAGGTCAAAGAAATTCACAGTGTGAGAAGGTCTTCATCCACTATTGCTGAAAGAATCAGGCCATAAACCAAGGAGTATGGTCATTCTCTAGAATGACCACTGCCTGGCAGTCAACAAGAAACCAGGACCTCAGTCCTACAACCACATAGCACTGATATTTGCCAGTAACCTGAATGATCTTGGAAGTGGATTCTTCCCAGAATTTCCTCATAAGAGCCCAGCCAGCTGACATCTTGATTATGGCCTTGTGACACCTTGGGCAGGGAACCCAGTCAAGGCCACTCAGACATCTGACCCACAGAACTATGAGATACTAAATTTGTATTGTTTTTAAGGTCCTAAATTTGTGATATTTGTTACAGCAACAATAGACCAATATTTCCATGGAGCACATTCTTCTTTCTGGAAGGCGGTACAAGTAAAGTCATCAACCCCCATGCCTTTAGAACATTCAGTTGTGTTGGGACCTGAAAGCTGGCAAATCTTCACATGAAAGTAAGAAGTAGAGGGGAGAAAGAACATGCTATGCTATGTGTCTGCCTCTTACTTGAAGCTCTCTCAAGCAAAGATTCCTCATTAAGTAGATCAAGGGTCAATACACAAGAAGAAAAGAGAATTGCTAAAAATCTGCTTTGGTACTTGTTAAATAATCCTAGGTCAGATTAAACAAATAATGCTATTCCTTCGGTTCCACTTTATGAAGGATGGCTATTGTTACACATTTAATTGATAACTTGAAATCTAAAGCATGGAAACTATATTTCAGTTGAATGGCAAGCCTGAATTTATCTGATGTCAAGGAAGACTTTACTAGAATACATTACCAGTGCTTTTTCCGAATATGTCACCCAAGACTTTGAGAAGATAAGAACTTCCTCTGAAAAAATAAAAAAGGGAGACTTTCATAAAGTAGGCATTGAAAGGGAATATCTTTTCTGGAAGGTAAAATATAATTTTACTTAAAGGAGGTTGAACATAGCCACACAGAGTAAATGAACAGTTAACCCTGCATATGCAAACTGTAAGTGACTTATGTAAGAATTACATCCAATGGGATGTATAAAGCAGAGAAAGTTAACTAACCCAGAAAACTCACATTGCAGTAACATGGTTTTGATTAAGACTTTTTGATGATGTGGCCAGTGGAGAACATGAGTCATCTCTTAGGAGGTGCAGAAATGGGTGAACCAAAAAGTCACTTGTTAGGGAAAAGAAGGTATGAGTTACAGTAAACAAGTTACTATATATTATCTGCAAAGAGGCCAAACAATTACTTGAAACACAGTGAAACTCTTGGTTGAAGCTGACAGGAGCCATGTTAGGAAAGCAGCATTGACTGAGGGCAGGCTAGGAGTTCCTCCTTTCTAAGTTTCTTGTAATAATGAGGGAAGACAATAGAACAAAAATTCAATTGAGTACAAATGATGGCACTAATTATATCTGGTTTGAAAGTGGTCTTTCCCAAACCCAGTACATGCAAACATGCAGTCCTTTGAGGTAGATATTGTCTGAGGTTTACCTGAGTTCATTATGGCCGTATTTCTTGGTGCAACTTACACATATGCTATGCATTTTTAGACCTTGTATATCCACAAGAAACAGATGCTTCTTGGAATTATGGACATGGAGATTTATTTTGTTCAAGTCAACAAGGTGAAATAAAAGAATAGAGCATTTTGGGTCAAGTCTTTAAAATTTTCCATCACACCATCTGCATTCCCATTCAGTCCCCAGATTACTTGGGAAAGCAGTAAGACTTCACTTTCAGGCCAAAGTTACTCAAAATCAATTACTTAAACACTTCCCCGGTGGGATTATCTGAATTTGCAAGACCATGTGTGTCTTTTATACTTACAATTTCTTTTCTTCTTTTTATTTAAAAACATCTGAAATAGTTCAAACTTTTAGAAAAGTGCAGAGAATAATTTATTGAACAGCATTGTAATTACTATGCAGCTTTATTAAAAATTACTTTTTTGGCCAAATTCATAATCCGATCATCTAACACAAGAGTTGCTGAAGGTATCTGATTGGTGCCAGACACTGAATAGATACCTAAATTATATGTAGATGTAGATGTAGGCAGTTCAGTAATACCTTTGCTGTCTCTGTGATTCCCTCTTTCTAAAGCAATCACTGTGAGTTCATTCTGTTTTCTAAAAAGAAAGGAAACAAAGCTTTACTGGGGATTTCTATATTATGGTTTCTTTGAGGGACAGACAGAGTATTACATTTTTGTCTCCTTGATCCTCCCTACATGAAACACTATCTTCTTTTACTTAAAACTCATCTTCTCCCACACCCTCCTCCCACCATGAGATAGTCACTGCTAAGACTACTAAGAGCTATAATACATCCCCACCCATCCTGACTCCTACCAAAGAATAGTCCCTGGCCTCTCTAACTTTCCTTTGCTGTCTCCCCTTAACAGGCCCTCAATCATCCTCTCTTCCTTCAGATTGTAACCCACAGACAGATTCTTGTTGTCAGAGAACCCACCATTCCTGAAGAGCATCTCCCTCCCACTCCCTGTCTCCATGTGTCTTCTCGTCTCTGCTGTTTCTGAGCACATTTGAATTCTTTGTTGCCCAAGGATATACAAGATACATCTTTAAAAACAACTAAGGGAATTAGGGTCTTTTGTAAATTAAGCACAAGCATCCTCTTAAAAATGCACACTACTGTTTGGGAATAGTTGCCTGATTCGTGTCAATGGCTGATGGGTAGAAGTAGCATAGCCTGTAGTGAGTACCTGTTATGTGCAGGCATTTTATAAAGACATAAAGTAGGTACCTGACATTTTTATGAATTTTAAAAAGGCAGGGGGTGGCTCAACAATTAAGTAGCTTGTCCAGATTCACATAAATGTAGCCAGGAATCAAGTGCCATTCTAGCTGCCATTGGTGTGCTTTCTGCTCCCAAGTAGCTGGCAGTTCTGTGGTCTTTGTTCCAATGAAAGGATTGAATACATAGCATCACTCCGTGTAAGAACCGGTAACCTTTTCTCTCTTCCACAGCCACAAGACAAAACCACAGGCCGGTTGTCTTACATTTCACAGGCCAGATTGCAGAGATGATAAAAGGAGTCATTCATTCTTTGAAAAACTTTAGGGACATAATCTATGTAATGTTTAATTTCTTTATTTTGAAAGCAGCACTTCCTATGTGATCATATATGATCGATTCTAATTCATATATGGTCAATTACAAAGGCTTAAAGAATTATTTTATTGATTAAAAGAAATTTTAAGATGAATTGATGTTAAGGTAGTTTGATTTAGAACATATCTTGGATCCATTGAGACAAGGTCTTATGAACTTCCCTAAAGATTGTTTTTAACCACATTAATGCTTATGAATAGTCGGATTCGATGTTCTAGAGGTCACAGCTTCAGTGATGGCTTAGAAGGAAAACATCCTCTCTGACTTCTTGCTGGTCTTCCAGGACTGCTAACAGGCACTGAAAAGAGAAAAAGGATGTGCCTGTTCCTTCAACTCCAATTCAGACTTCTTCTACTTCAAGCCACAATTGGAAGAGGATAATATATAACATAAAACTGGGATCTCTTTTCTAAGAAAACTTCTATTACATAGTATTGTGAACTTTGTGAGAAGTTCAATTTGGAGTCATTTTGGTTTAGGTGAAGGGTTGGGTCATGTCTCATTTCCCCCAAACTAGTTCATCCGTCTCAGCTTCTGAAGCTGAAGGAATTGAATCCTGAAACACATTTTATTGCTGTTTCTTTAGGACAGTGAAAGAGTCTTGGAATTTAACATCTCCCTGAAGCTATAGAAGTTAAAGGCCCACTGTGTACTCCAAAATCAAAATCATCTGTTCAGGGAGGACTGAGACTTCCTGTGGAAAGTACAAACGTTAAAGGTTTCCATTTTCACTGCTCATCTGAAATAACGTAGGATTTATGATTTCATACTACGCGCAAGTAGGAAAGCCTCCTATTAGATGGTAGGCTATTCCCATGGCTTTTGTGAGTGTCGGTCTAAGGGTGGAGGGGCAGGTAGTCGAGGGCCAGATGTGTGTGGAAACAGATGTGCCGGCCTCTCCCGTAGAACCAGAGATTTGCAGCCGTGGGTGTAGGGTTTGTGTTTGCACTGAAGTTCCCTTGAATTATTTTAAAGGCTATTATTAAATGACTGGTATCCTTTCAAGAGCTTCTGCCCATTTCAGTTGATGAATGTTGCTTTTCTGCTATTTTGCATTATGCCTCACCATGATGCAGATAAGTAAAGGTTTTACTTCGGAGATCTTATAAAATTGATTGCCATACTCTTGTTTCTTGGTACATTTCCCTTTAAACTTTTTGTGCATGTGTGTGCATGGGGTGCGGTGGGGAACTAAAGCCATAATTATCTCTACCTCAAAGAATGTCAAATATATTACACGGCACTTGCCAACAAGCATACAACGAAGCTTTAACAGCTAAGTTGTTTCTCTCTGCTCATTTCACAACAAACATCTACAGAGCAAAATGAAGAGGCTGATAAAAGCAGTATTTCTGTCCATTTCAGACAAAGACCTATTGGTGATTGACCTCAATCTGGCTTCTTGGGTAATATGTCCCAATTTCTTGTATCTCTTAGCCTATGTAAACAGAGCAGTTTTCAAAGACATTAGAAAAAAAATGACATTTAAATTTAGGATATAACCTTTGTCCTCTGGGTTACTTTTTCCATTTCCAAAAGAGAATGGATATCTAGAAAAGTGGATAGTGGATAATAGCGATTAAGAAGAGATAGGTCTAGAAAGCTACCATATCATCTCAAAAACTCCTACAGAAGCACAAAAGTGTGCTGTCATTTACATTGATCCTATTTTTATATAATTACTTTTTAAAAAGCATTTATCCTGTTTTTATATAATTACTTTTTTAAAAGCATATAATTGCTTTTTTTTAAATTAATTTTTAAAAATTACACAAAAGGTAACTTGAACTGAAAGAACTAAACAATACCAAATCCCTTATCCTAATATATCAATCATTTCATTTTTTTCTCCTTCCTAGACTAACACAATTTAGGTCTATAATTGTAAAATATCACTAATCATTATATATATATATATATATATATATACACATATACATATATATATATATATATATAATATCATAGTTGACTTTTTCATCAAACTTCTAAGAATTTTTTTTAATGTTTCTTTAGCCTTTATAAAGATCTTAAAAATAGTTCCATTGAGTTGATGTGGCAAAATTCACTTAACTATTGTTGAACATTTACCAGCTGTATGACCTTGGGCATGTTACATTAACTTTACATGCCCCAGTTACCTCATCTGTAAAATGGTAGTAATAATACTTACGTCATGGGGTTATTGTGAAAGACTAAATGAGCTAATGTGTATATAGCATTTGAAACAGTGTCTGGCACTTAAGAAGAACTTAGTATGTATTAGTTTTTAAAAATTGTTTTTATCGGAAATTTATAGCTTCTTTAGTGAACATCTTCATTCAGGAACCCCCCCCTTACCCTCTTTCTCAATCTCTTTCTCTCTCTCTCTCTCTCTCTCTCTCACTCTCTCTCTCTCTCTCTCTCCAACTATGTCCCAAGTGTGAGGTTCCTAGGTCAAATCAAAAATTTTCCCTATGGAACTGAAGGTGTTTTAAGCAGATTGGATCATGCATTATAAAGATTGTCAAAAAACATCTATGAAATATCTGGGCACCTGGGTGGCTCAGTTGGTTAAGTCAAACTCATGGTTTCAGCTCAGGTCATGGTCTCACAGTTTGTGGGTTTAGTCCCCACGTTGGGCTCTGTGCTGATAGTGTGGGACTTGCTTGGGATTCTGTCTCTCCCCTCTCTCTCTCTCTCTCTCAAAATAAATTAATAAACATTTAAAAAAATCATCTATGATGAATCTATTTCTACATGGTGTTCTGTAACTGCTCCAAGCAAATTAAATTGACTCAGCCTTTAACTATTACATTTTAAAACAACACAATAGAAGAAATAGGTAAGCATCCTGCTAGTTCAAGTATGGACTAAAATAAGCTAAGTACAAATAGAGCCATATATGATGTATCACTGGAACTTCGCTAGCTTCAGGTTTTTTAAATTGTGGAACAAAGACATGAAACATGTTATAAGAACAACCCATTCTGAACACTGAGCATCAGAATAAACTCATAAGCTAATAAGGGACAAGGAGGAGATGAAGTCAGTTCTTATCTGAATAGCCAGCACAGAAAGATCAGGATTTGCCCCGTACGGCTCAAACAGTTTCCTATCAAAACAGCAGTCCCCATCACGCACCCAGGACTTCTCTCTCTCTGTGCTTTAG
This sequence comes from Lynx rufus, assembly GCF_022079265.1. NCBI lineage: Eukaryota > Metazoa > Chordata > Mammalia > Carnivora > Felidae > Lynx > Lynx rufus. The sequence continues at coordinate 7,650,955 of NW_025814829.1, forward strand.
TTAATACTGTTCCCCTTATTTGAGATACCTTTCCCCCTGTATGCATCCTCCCAGCTAAAATCCATCCTATCTCTAAAAATCTCCCTCCTCCATGAAGCCTCCCCAGCTGTCCCAGGACTAACATTTGACAGTTACCTGACCAGCTGTGAAGGTGGAAGGGTAGTAAAGCAATAGAGGCCTGAGGAGAAGTCTTCGGGAAATGCTGATGTGTTGGGGATGGGGCAAAAAGCAAGTAAAACAACAAAAAAAGGATGGTCAGGATGAGACCAGGTGGAAATCTAATGGGGATGAGCATGTCCAGGGAAGGTGTTATAAATGAAGCTGGGATTAGGGGCTCAATCAATTAAACATCCAATTGGGTGGCTCAATCAATTAAACATGCAACTCTTGATTTGGGCTCACTTTGTGAGATCGAGCCCCATGCTGGGCTCTGCACTGATAGCATGGATCCTGCTTGGGATTCTCTCTCTCTCTCTCTCTCTCTCTCTCTCTCTCTCTCTCTCTCTCTTTGCCCCTCCCCCCTCAAAATAAATAAATAAACAACTAAATATATATAATATATATAAATGGAATGGGAATTAGAGTCAAACTCAGTCTAGATCCGCCACTCATTGTTCTTCTCTCAGTTGAGGATTTCGTTAGACCCTGTAAATAGCCACGTTTCCTCGTGAAACCAAAGACCACATCACAACCACAGCCGAGCAACCACAGCTTCTTCATATACGACGAACATAGGTGTCTCTTCCATGTTTCTTTAATTGTTGAAGATCTTTCATGTTTCTTAATTAGTTTTTTTCTTCTTCTTTAAGTATCAAGATAAAAAGCACTGATTGTATTCTTTTAAAGTTGAGAAAGATTAAAAACTTTTTCCAGAGTATTGTAAAGGCTCAGTGACAAGGATACTTTTCGTGCCCTGAAAAAATTCCATTGTGGGCATTCTGTAAGAAAATGGGCTTTTGTGCCTTTTATAGATTACAGTCCTTTATACAATGGACTTGTCTAAGTTTCTTCCTGTTTTCCAATTGGTTAAATTTAGAACGATTGTTTCCATCTCTTATGAGATATGATGTCTAGGAAAGTGAATGCATAGATGTGATACCAGGGCCCGGCAAGTCTGTGAAACTCAGTTGTAGCTGAGGATATCACCCAACTCCTGACGTTTTCTCTAGGGTTTCCCATGGGCACAAAAAGGGCATTCTTCTTCATGGCTGCTAGTTTGCAAATCTGTAATATACGTTTTCTGTCACCTTAACACAAAAGAACTCCATTTTTAATACAAAACCACTTATGTTTAAAGGCATCTTTTTATTTTTAGTTTATGTAACTTTTTGAATTAGACACTTTGTGATTACTGTAGTAAAAATGGGAAATACATTTAAACAAAAGGGAGAAAACACCCATTTTCCTATCATCCATATATAACCACTGTTAACAATTTTATATATATCCTCCTAGATTTTACATAATATTTAAGAATCGGTTACACTTCTATATTTTCATTTAAATAAATATATTTCACAGTTTTATGTATCCTTTTTATAAATATTCATGCATATTGCTATATGACTTTGAAAGTTTATCTTTCCATATCAAGAACAACAATGCTTCTACTGCATTGCTTTATGGCTACATGGTTTTTAATTGCGTAAGTGAGTCATAATTTAGGTACTCTGTTAAACTAATTAAATAAGGAGTCCATTAGACTGATGGGCTGAAATGCCATGGTGGCATATACATAAGTAAACCAAAATCTAAGCCTGTAAATGCCTCAAGGTTATGAAATCAAAATGCTAAAGCGCAAACTGCCAACTAGACTTCAAGCTAAAGCCAATCAATACTATCTTTTGGGTTTTTTTTTAATGTTTATTTATTTTTGAGAGAGACAGAGCTTGAGCAGAGGAGGGGTAGAGAGAGAGGGAGACATAGAATCCAAAGCAGGCTCCAGGCAGGCTCTGAGCTGTCAGCACAGAGACCGACATGGGGCTCGAACCCACGAACCACGAGATCATGACCTGAGACAAAGTCTGACCCTTAACAAACTGAGCCACCCAGGCACCCCTGTTTTCCTTTTTTTAAGTAATATTCTTTCTTTGCTTCCACACCTTCTCTATATAAGTCTTTCCTTTGGCTCCTGCCAAGGAATGTTCCTAACCATTTCTGGTTTAGTGCTGCCTGATTGGCATTGATTTTTGTCCAGATTAACTCTTAAAGTCTTTACTATGCTTCTGTTTATCTTCTAGCAACTGCATCCTCTGTTGTTGGAGATCTAGATTATAATAAGTCTTATAAATAATGCCACTTTGACTTATTAGCATACTTTTTAGCCCAGGGTCTGGAGCCATCTCATCTGTAGAATGAAGATAATACAATTCTTTCCTCATTGGGTTTTTTTTTTTTCCTGAGGAGTAAGTGATTTAGCACAGAGCAAAACCTCATAAATGTTATTATGCTTCTTCACCATGATGCTAAATTTTTAGTAAGAGCTGTTATAATATCTTAGAATATCTCTAGTTTAAGTTCTGTGCATCCAAAAAAAAAAAGACTTCTAAAAGAACTTCTAACTTCAGTTAGTTAGAAAGATACTGCAATTTGATAGAAGTTAAAACTATTTCTTTTGCAGGCTTTGTGAAAGTCATGGACTTATTGGTCATTTTTATGCCTGCAGGACTTAAAGCAAATGCTGGGGCTTTACTATGGGCCCGGGTTTTCTCAAGGCATTGGTCAGTACACCTGCCGTGACTGGAGACAACTTTGCCTGTTCCTCTGCCTATATCAATATGGTAAAGGGATATGAACTCTTTCTGCCTGTCTGCTAGCTGGGGCCATGCTAGGCCCCCTCTGAGCCCAAATGTCTCTACCCATTGTGATCATTTTTATCCAATGACTAGAACATTGTCATATGAATAAATACAAAGCATGATTTCAGAGGTAGAGAAACAACAGCATCTCTGTAACCTCAGGGCCTCCTCCCTGGCAGTCTCACAAGATGTGTGCTTGTTGATTTGAATTTGACTCTTTTAGACATTGGCTGAAAAATTCTAGTGAAAGATAATCAAATCTTGAAGAAATCCCTGGATTGAAATCTACCTTTATTTAATTTGGGATCTCCTTGCTTCCAGTGTCTTCCAAGTTTCCCCTAGAAGTACTGAGAATTCTTTTGCGTGGATAATCCTGTTGATGAAAGAAAAGGTACATGACTAGGGGTGGGTTTCATGACTTTGTTCCCCTTGTAGTTTCTTGGCTATAGGAAAAGTTATTTGGCTTTGCCCGGAAAAAAAAAATACAGAAACTTGTTTTGTTATACATTGAATAACTTGTCTTTAAAAAAAATACTCTGGCAGCATTTGAGATTCTAATGAAAAGCTTATAATTGTTCTCATGCACAAGGCATTCAACTTAGAAAAGGCCTACATTGTCCTGCACACGTTTTGATTTACCAATGCCATAGCCCCATTGATGTCGTTGAATAATATGCAAGTAACAGAGCCGGAGAGCAGAGCAGCCTTACCCTGGAGGGATCAAAGCAGTGCAGCCCACAAGGATAGATGGAAAATTCTAGATGCAGGACTTGTGGTATAAAGTTTAAGTTCTTAAAATGCATCAGATACAGGCTGAATTGCAGCAAAACATACATTTGCCAGTGAGACAAAGGTAACTGCCTCAGGCCCAAAACTGAAAAAGGGGAAAAGAGTCTCCTTCAATGGCAGCCTACAGAGAGCTGCTTTGGTCTCCGTGGCTGTCAGAGCGGCTAGGCGAGACTGTGGGGCTAGCACCCTGTTCCCTCCAGCTCTAGGGTTTGGGCTGACACCCTTTAACTCCATTCCCTTTGAGCACCCATGGTTTGGCGCCTGAGGCCTCAGAGCTTCTGTCAGTTAATTTCACTCATTTACCTCTTCTAAGTACATGAAAAATATAAAAATGAAATAGATACTCCAGTCTTGTGAGGGAGACAGACATGTAATAGATTAAAATACAATGCAATAAACCAACAATAGAGTCGGCACAAGGTGGTATTGAGATTACAAACAAGAAGACTTAATTACTAGACAGGTGTAGTTCGGCCAGATTCTGCAAGAAAAGAGGAGTTTTATGAGTAGAGACAATGAACAACTCCAGGCAAAGGCCTAAAAGACCCTGTTGTATTGTGAACTGGTGAGAATTTTGAGGAGGGTGAGGCTGAAAAGGTGGACAGGGTCAGATGACAAAGTTACCTTTAAGTTCATTCAAAAGAATTAGATTTATTCTATAAATTTCTATAAATCTATAAATTCCCCATGTAATTTTTATGCAGAGAAATGCCAATCAATGTTCTCTAATTTAGCAAACAAACGGTAGACATTTCAGATTCTTAGACATCAAGTGTTACTGAGGCCTGAAAAATCAGGCCCTACCTAGCATGAAATGGGAAAAAGTGATTTTGGTTTTTGCCCTCCTTCTCCCACCAACCTGCTTGGGTCCCTGGGTCCTTCATACAGTCTCTAGGCCCAGGGTTTCAACCTCCTGTGCCTCCAGGCTTTCTGTATGTGACCAGAATGCACTGGCAAACACTTTTTTTCATAGAACCCAGCATTCCCCTAGCATTTTATGTTTGAAGAAGATCTAGAATTCTCACTCTTTCACCTAATGTGTTTGGAATTTCCACTGAGGGCCTCAGTCACAGAACCAAACAACTGAATGCAAGCAGACATTTCAGAACCTGCAAGAAGTACTTCTTGGATAGGGGGGATCATAAGACTTCTCCAATCACAAGAAGTTGGGAGTGTATTATCCCAACTACCAGCAAAGCTAGTTCTGGAGAGGAAATTATGTTAAGGGGGCACACATACGGGCAGAATGAGAGGAAGGAACCATCTTGATCTCAGAATGACATGGTTAATTGTTGTCTTTGTTGCTCAGAAAATAGGTGTCTGAATTGCTTACTCCGAGTGCCATGCTATGCTTGTGTATTAAATGGGAATAATAATAGAGTAGGGACTCTCTTACCAAATGGTCAGATCACCAAAGTCTCTAAGGATTCCCTCTACAAACTACACTCACTGGTAAACTGAGTCCCTGCTACCGGAAGGCCTCTTTCTCACACACTTCTACTCCCGGCAGTCGAGTCATCAGGGGTCGTTTTTATTTGTACCCGAATTCATTTATGCCAGTTGTGTTTTTAAGGAATTTGTGTATTTTAATTAAATATTACACAAATCAATAAAATTAGGATTGTACATTTTTAAAAATTAAATACTTTGGACTGACTCCATTAAGTTGATTCATTAAGAAAAACAAAGTGAAAAAAGAAAAGAAACGGTTGTGAGATTCGATGTGGGCACGAGAATTATAAAGATCAGGGCACCAATTATAAAACTCTTACACAATAGACATAGTTTAGAGATAACTCTGCATTTATACACATACCTATGGTTCCATTTCTTACCAGTATTGTTTTTAATTTTTATTATTCAACTACAGTTGATGTGCAACGTTATATTACTTTCAGGTGCACAATGTAGTGATTCAATAATTCTATACATTATGCAATGCTCACCATGCCAAATGTAGTTACCATCCGTCACCACACAATGTTAATACAATATCATCGACTATATTCCCTATGTTGTGCTTTTCCTCTCTGTGATTTATCTTTTTTTTCATTGGAAGTTTGTATCTCTTAATTCCTTTCACCTATTTTGCCCGTCCCTCCACCCTCCTCCCCTCTGGCAACTATCATTTTTTTTCCCTGTATCTGAATGTGTTTCCATTTTTTTGTTGTTTGCTTGCTTTATTTATTAGATTCCACATACAAGTGAAATTATATGGTACTTGTCTTTCTCTGACTCACTTATTTCACTTAGCGTGATGCCTCTAAGTTCATCCATGTTGTTGTAAATGGCAAGAACTCATTTTTTTACAGGGCTGAATAAAATAGTTCAATATATATATATATATATATATATATATATACACACACAGACTACATCTTCTGTATCCATTTATCTGTGGATGGGCAGAGGATCTGAATAGACATTTTTCCAAAGAAGACACTCAAAGCTACAGATAAATGAAGAGACACTCAACATCACTAATCACCAGGGAAATGCACATTAAAACAACAATGAGAAATCACCTCATGGCAGTCAGAATGACTAGTATAAAAAAAAAAAAGAACAAGTGTTGGTAAGGATGTGAAGAAAAGGAACCCCTGTGCATTGTTGATGGGCATATAAATTGGTGCAAACTCTGTGGAAAACAGTATGGAGTTTCCTCAAAAAATTAAAAATAGAAATACCACTTGACCCAGAAATTCCACTACTGGCTATTTATTCAAAGAAAAAAAACTAACTTGAAAGATATACGCACCCCTATGTTCATGCCAGTATTATTTACAAGTGCCAAGATATATAAGCAACCCAGAATTTTTTTTTTCAACGTTTATTTATTTTGGGACAGAGAGAGACAGAGCATGAACGGGGGAGGGGCAGAGAGAGAGGGAGACACAGAATCGGAAACAGGCTCCAGACTCTGAGCCATCAGCCCAGAGCCTGACGCGGGGCTCGAACTCACGGACCGCGAGATCGTGACCTGGCTGAAGTCGGACGCTTAACCGACTGCGCCACCCAGGCGCCCCAGCAACCCAGAATTTTTAAGGTAATTTGAAACATTAAGCATTAAATTTTATCACCTCCATGTTTCATTTAAAATGCGATCTGAATAAAAATTTTTCCAACCTGATTTTTATTAGACATTTCATTCATAAATTTAGAATATGAAAAACCATCTGGCAGTCTTATTAAAGATGCAGATGATAGAACCTGGAGCCTTCTAGAGATTTTGATTGGAGGTCTAGATTAACACCCAGAAATCTAAATTTTTAAAAGGCTTTTCAGGTGATTGTGATAGAGAAGTTAGAAATGCTAAGATTTGACACTCTTGTCTGATGATAACTTCCAGCTACTTTGACCTTCCTCATTTTTAGCAATATGCCTGCAAAAACCAAGCAAAGGAAATATTTGTTGGACAAGCATTTCACTCTCCTAGGCTGCTTGGTTTTGTATACTAGCTTTTCAAACTTTCACTGTATTGTTTTTTTCTTACAATCAAATAATAAGGAAGTTTTAGAGTTCAGACTCAAAGGGATGTCATGATGACAGTGAGTAAAAACATTAATATCTCAATTAGTTTAAACTTATTTGACATTCATTTAGTGAAAAGATAGACAATACATTTCATTGATGGATGTAGCCAAATATTGCAAACAGTTTGAGAATATTTGGCATGATTTTTATCAATCGCAGATGTTGAAGACAGGAAAGACTTCATAGGTTCACCAGGTCATTGGCTTCTGTCCACTAAGGATGGCCTAGCACATCAGAGACTAGATCTTAGTTCTGGGAAATTCTGAAGTCTTTGAGCCTCAAGGTATTATTTGTTCAATTCTCTTATTCCAGGAATAATGACTTTCCAATCACCGCAAAGGGTTGTATATCTAACATTTTCTCAGTATTGTTTAAATTTTAGCATTTGTGTTACCACCTCCAAGATTTACCTTCTTGATAATTCCCATGACCTTGTTGGAAAATGCCTTCCAGGATTTTACAAATGGTCTTAAAATCTATCCTAAAACCATCCTACTACAAGCTAATTTCCGTATTTCTGGTCCACAATGCAATTAGAAAGATAACGTTTTGTCATTCACATTGTATCACCCTGTACACTCAGAGAGTTTAAGTAATAGGCAACATTATTGTAAGTTTACATCCTGTTCTTTATACTCTTAAAATGAAATAGTAGTCCAGATAATTTGATATAGGGAATGATTAAAAAAACTTTCTATTTTTTCTAGTAATGCATAGATCCCCCCCTCCTTTGGTGGTAGGCTTATGTTCCAAATTATACACTTCTGAGGTTTACATTAAACAAGTTTTCCTGTGTGTTCACCAACTACCAGTGAAGAAAGTCAGCTCCAAGTTTTACAGATGACAAGGGAAGGTAATTTGACTTAATTCTCTATTAAATAAATGAGATAGATAGATAGATACATACATACATGCATACATATATGCATACCTTGTTCAATTTTGAATTAAAGTGCAGCATGGAAGCACCTGGGTGGCTCAGTCAGTTGTTTCTGACTCTTGAATTCGGCTCAGGTCATGATCCCAGGGTCTTAGGATCAAGCCCCATGTCAGGCTCTGTGCCGACCATTGAGCCCGATTAGGATTCTCTCTCTCTCTTCCTCTGCTCCTCTCCCCAGCTCGTGCACTCTCTCTATCTCTAAAAAAAATAAATATATAAAAGGAATTTAAAAAATAAAGTGCAGCATGAAAATGAATGTCCATGTGCCTTCACTAGAAGGTTGACCATGTATTCTCCCAAATTGTCCTCTTACACAGTTTTCTTCCAGAAGAAATGTTTTCATTGCTCTCTTATTGGCCTGCCTTTGTTAAGCCGAGTCATTAAGTCTTTGTTTCTTCATTTAGAAGCAGTGACATCTACTTTGAAAAAAGTACTGAACTGGGTATTATAAATACATGTAAATATCAATTATATAATTGCTTGTCACAAAACCCACTTGTCCTAAAAATGAAAACAGGACAGATAAAAGTAAGAATGGGATGGATGAAATTTTCCAATCATGTTTACTTTTCTATTAGCTACTCATCTCAACGTGTGTGTGTATGTGTGTGTGTCTGTCTAACCACATATTTAATTTATAGAGCTCTTGAAATTTTAGAGTGTTTTATAGGCGTTTTTCTTTTTCATCCAACTGATTTTTAAATATCGTAGTGGAATTCTTACCAATATATGTAACATTTCTACATATCATTAGTCTTTACAGGTTTCTGATATAATCAGACTCGCTCTAACTCCAGGCATAGGTCTACACAGTTCACTGCTGTGTCATTGACTGATCTTAACTGTCTTAGCTGATTGTATGCTTATGTGGGCATATAGAAAACATTTTTCTCTAGGTCACATTCTTTTGAAGAGACTAATGCTGTCTGACTCCTCTTTGGCTAGGCCTACCACTTATGTCTACTTCTCCTGAACCACTGTGTGTGCAAAGAGGATTCTAGAGTCTGGATGTATCTGGATGTATCTTTGCTCCTGAAGACAGAGCAAAGCCACACCTCTATTCGCATTTTTCTCAAACTGGGAACTGCTGGAAAGGAGGGAAAGGCAGAACACAAGCTACTTCTATGGGACCCAACCCAACTTCCAACTTTATTAGATAGAGCCTCTGCTTTCTTCTTTTCTCTTTGTAGCATGTGGAATCTTTATATATGTCAAGAGAAAAATGCTGATTTTTAAAGTCTGATCATTCTACATCCTGATTCCCTTTGGGCAAGTGGCTTAGAGAACCAACAAACCCAACTTTTAGGACGTTCAAACCATACATTTTTCCATGAGTTTGAAAATTTATTTTGAAGCTCAAAAGTCATGGATTGACTTTCTTTCTGCATTTGTTTTGTGTCATGTCTTCCCTGAGGAAATAAAAGCAGAATAAGTACTTGCCTGACTTGGGGTAGAGTTGAGAGTAGGGTGGGGATCAGCCAGTGGATGGGGTGAGATGGGAGGGTACCAGTGTCAGAAAATACTAAAGGAAAACCACATTTTTGGGGGGGAAAAAGACAAAAAAATTTCAATTATAAAACAAAAAATGTGTTATCTCACTACTGTGAGATGAAAAGAACTTATGATGTGCTCTTGGCTTTTGAGAAGACACTTTTATTTGATTCTTAAACAATAGTAAATAAAAGCTATGACATCATATAGATGCTACAAATTCAATACACTGGTCTTGGTCATAAGTTGTGCAAGTTCATGACAAAGAGGTTCTAAACAACGTCACCAGAACTTTGCTTATGGATCTAACCCCTGTACACTGACGCTCACTGATTTCTAAGATGCTTCTTATTTTCCACTACCAAAAACAAAAAAACAAAAAAAAAACCATTTTTTTTAGTAGGCAAACCATGAAACACAAACAGAAGTCAAAGTGAGTACAGCAAGACGGCAAGCCTCTTATATATAGTTTTGAAGTCTCTTGCAATAATATTAGAGGAACTAATGAAAAAAGGAACTGGGAAAGCTTGCAAAATGCACCTGGTGAGCAAGCACACAATCTCCCTCTCACACTCTCTCTTATATTATAAAAACGAACAGGCTCAGTTCTCTTGCCAAGGGCAGCTTCCCCCCACTTATCCTGTTACATTAACATTTGTGCTGGCATTCATGTTCTGCTTGTTCTCCAGAGTGGGGTTGCCACAGTGAAACTTGGAGGTGGTCTTTCCTCGGTCAGACTGCCCCCCTTTTGCTTTGCCCCTTCATTGCCTCATTCCCACATACATGGAAGTGAGGTTTGATCAGACACTTTGGCCCGACATAGTGTGATATTTTCAACTAGCCATTTCTTTGGAGAAACAAAGTAAAATAAATGAGACAGGGAGGGAGAGAGTGTTATGGCACCCTCTCTACAGTGTGTGCGCGTGTTTTTTTTTAACTGCAAATTTGAAAACCACAGTGCTGGCTGCCTTTTTGTAATGGAGCAAACTATTATAGTCAAAGAACCGGCTTCCCCCTCTTCCCACCTTCCCTCCCTCCACTGTAGTCTCCCAGGTTCTCCTCTTCTCACACTATTTTCCATTCTAGTGACTGGCAAAAAGCTGGGAACAAGGAGCCACCACCTACGGTGTTTTGAACAGAATCAATTCCTGGCACCTCACAAAGGAAGACAGAATGTTCAATAGGTTTTATTAGTTCTCAACGTTTTTAGTGCACTTCTTCAGGGGGAGGAGGCAATGGGGAGTGGGATGGGCAGGGAAGGACAAGGAAAGCCCTAATAGTCTTCCACTGCATCTCAGAATTTTCAGTGACTTTGTCTTGGCATGGGAATCACTGGGTCATGGTCTGCATTGAAACAAATACCTTTTATGTCCTATGGTGAAAGAGAGAAATGAAAAGGAGGGAGAATAAATCTGCAGTTATTGCATTCTTCTGGAACTTCAGTGTTGTGTTCTCATGAATCCAAATGACTTAAATAGTAAAAAGGAGATTGCGAGGAGAGTCCAGTGGGAAGAGTGAAAAAGATGTCAAGTCACTTTCTTTCTTCTCCAGTCAGAGTAATATTTCTCCAGTCCCTTTCCCCAATACCCAGCTGGGTAGTAAGCATCTGCACCACCTGATGTAGTTATACTTTCCTATCAATGGCTTTTGGCCAAAATTCCCTATGATATCTAAACAGTCTTATTCTCTCCATTATTAACCACAGTCTTAGACCTCACCTTTCCTTACTATCTTCCTGAATAGAAGATAAACTCTTTGATCATCTAGATGCAAACAGACTCGAAAGTAAGTAGATTGTAGCTAGTCAGCATCCTCCACTAGCTTTTATAAATCTGTAACCTAGCAGATTATGCCCCTAGAGATACTGCTGGTTTAAAGCATTTTTTTAAATTTTTTTTTTTCAACGTTTATTTATTTTTGGGACAGAGAGAGACAGAGCATGAACGGGGGAGGGGCAGAGAGAGAGGGAGACACAGAATCGGAAACAGGCTCCAGGCTCTGAGCCATCAGCCCAGAGCTCGACACGGGGCTCGAACTCACGGACCGCGAGATCGTGACCTGGCTGAAGTCGGACGCTTAACCGACTGCGCCACCCAGGCGCCCCGAGATACTGCTGGTTTAATCTAATCATAGATTATTAAAAACCTCAGGATTTCTGAACACCTCAAACAAGTGGTTTTCTCTTAACATTTAACATTTGTTTTTATGCTGTATGCCACTTCCTGAAAATCAACAATTAAAGGAAAGAATTAAGCATTTGTGCTGTTCTTATGAAATGAAATGTACTTACAGTTGATGGAAGAAAGTGTTTCTTTATAAAGAATAATGTGAAAAGAAAAGAATAGTATGAGTTTACAAACGTAGGTGGAATGATAGAAAATTCACGATTGTGTAAGGATCAAGGAAGGCTACTGCAACTCTACAACTGAATACTGCTGGGGAACAAAAGATCCTCACGATACCAAATGTCATCCCACACATGACTTGCCAGTTCACAAGGAAAATGTGCCTTTACTGTAGAAATATCTCATGGTCCCATTACAGCATAGGACCAACTTTAGCATCATTAATATCAGGACCCTTCGTACGATATAAAGTACACAGCATCTTGTGTGGAGTATTTTTGCCAAAAACCTTAACAAGTCCTTGTACCTACCATCTAGTTAATGGAAATATAGGGGATGGTCATGAGGTAAACCTCACCACAAGGAACAAGCAGATGAATCTAGAATATGGGGCACTCTACAAGAATATTGACCTTATCTCTTCAAAAAGTCTGAGTTAAGAGGAAGAAAATGTAGGGGATTGTTCTAATATAAAAGAGCTAAAAAAAAATAAAAAAGAAAAAAGCCCATAATATCCAAATCCAGTGTGTGAAGCTTGACTGGATTGTGTTTCAGAAAAGGGAAAAAAAGAAAAAGAAAAGAAAGGTACGGACAATGTTTTGTTGATAATTTGAACATTTTTGAATATGAAGTAAATATTGGATGATAATAAGGAAACGTGGTTAATTTTTCTAGATGAGAAAAGGTTATGGCAGTTATAAAGGAAAGTGTCTTCGTTTTTTGGCAAGACAAGCTGACGTGTTTAAAAATGAAAAATTTGTGGGGTGCCTGGGTGCCTCAGTCAGTTAAGCATCTGACTCTTGATTTCAGGCCATGGTCTCACGGTCATGATCTCATGATCATGAGATTGAGTTGCTCATCAGGCTCTGTGCTGAGCATGGAACCTGCTTAAGATTCTCTCTCTCTCTCTCTCTCTCTCTCTCTCTCTCTCTGTCTCTCTCTCCCAGTCCCTCTCCCTCACTTGCGCTCTCTTTCTCTCTCAAATAAATAAATAAATAAATAAATAAATAAATAAATAAAAGTGAAAAAATTGCAACATCTGTACCAAACTTACAAATAGTTCAGCAAAGGAGTACTGGCATACAGGCTCTCATGATACTCTTCTTTCAACTTCTGTTTACACTCGAAAACTATTTAAAAGTAAAATATTGGGGTGGAGAGCCTAAGGCAAAGGAAAAATAGCTTTCTGTGAGCCACAGGTTCATTTTCACCTTATCTCAACTCTCCTAGAGAAAACACTTGGCATCCTGATGATTGACATAAAACGTTACCATTGGCTTTGCCTTTTATGTTGCTGTGGGGCTTTTTCAGTGGGATATCCTTTTAAAGTCCATTTTTCCAGACTTGTATTTCAACTTCACAATCTAAAAAGCACTGAATAGATCAAGGAGCAATTCTAAAATGAGGCTTCTTGCTCTGGCTCACTCTCAGATGCCAGGTAGCTTCTTCAAGAATATTCCTCGGGGTAAAACTCTACCCTTGGCATAGCTTTCCCAGTAACACCTTTAATACTTTAATTCTAAACCTGGTATTACGGCTGCGCTGCATCTCCAAGACTCTCGGAACCTCTGTATTTTCATTTACAAGGTGGCAACTGTGTTGGCTTCCCTGCTCCCCTCACGTGGCTGCCATTGATTAAATGAGAGATGCGTGAAACTGTGATCTGAAATCTGCCAAACACACACACACACACACACACACACACACACACACACACACGATGCTTATTTAATTAGATGCCACAATAATAGTAAACAGAATTTTTCATTTTACGTTGTCACATTCCTGATACCACATTCATCCTATTAAACTTTATTTTTGAAGTCTTCTGGTATTTTAAATACATCTACATGAGATATTCATAATTTGTAATGTTTCTCATTTTTCTTTCATGATAATGTTCAGCATTTTCTCACCACATTCCTATTCCTAGAGTTTTCTCACAATATCCTCCAGAAATGAGAGTAATTGTGAGTCCACTTTTGCATTAAGAAAGAGTGGGAGGGCTTTCACACCTTGCCCAGGGGCCTGGAACACCGTGGCAGTGAGGCTGCTCCTGAAAGCTGCTGGTTCCCTCTTTTTGCTGCAGGCTGGGCTGCTTGCATTTGATACGTCTGTACAAATCAGCAAGTGGTCTTGTAACTTTTCCAAGATCACTTGTGATTTCGTCAGGGACAGGGTGGGGACATACCATGAGATTCCTTTTACAGCAGCTGGATTGGATCTCTAGGGGCCCTGTTGCCAGATTCTGGCCCTTTCCTGCTGTGCAGGGTTGTGCAATAGCCTCTCCTCAGCCCCACACCCAGACACCAGCTGGGCAGGGGGAAGAGTAGAAAGAGGGTGGGGGGCATGGAATCCTGGCCAAAAGGGTGTCAAATAGCAAAACCAAGTGGACCAACCACTGTACCAGAGAAAAGAAATATTCTGGACTGCCTTTAACGTGACTGAACAGTATACATCATTTCAAAAGAAGCATTTCTGTGAACACTCTGTGGGATTAATCTTGGTTAGGATGTGACGGTATTTCTCCCCTTCCTCTTATTTCCAAACTGATTTATTTTAAAAACACGTTTGCCATTGTATAAAAAACACATTTATGTATATAGGCTTTTGTTTATCTGTATGTAAGTGGAGTGTCTCACCCATTATAGGGGTTCAATAAATGTTTCTTGATGATGATGGTGATGATGATGATGATGATGACTAATTTTTCTTCATTCTTCATTGATTTCAGCATGTACCATGTTCTTCTCATGCCTCTCCCTCATTGCACATCCTATATCAAACAATCATTTGAATGTGACTTAATCTTCAAAGATGAAAGTAACCTGTTTGTAACAAACTGTACTCCTCCTAATATGAATCTCCAATTCCAATCAGGCTGTTTTATAAAGATTTATAATATTGGCATTTGATGAAATTAAACACATTTATATCATTGAGTACTTACATTTGGCCACAAGCAATTGCATTTAAACTATAGGCTTTACTTGCTGGTCTCAGAATTCCAAACTAGGAACCTGATTATCTATTAAAATAACAGATGATAGGCAGGAAAATTATTATATGCCTTAGAAATCCAAGTCAGATAATAATAATGATCTCTTATATCTGTCAAACAAATCTTGCTTGTCTTTGCCATTTGTTCAACAGATGTTTTGGTTATCATGAACAGTCTCAATTGCATATCATTTAATTATTTTAATAACTAAATAAGACTTAATCATTGTAAGTCTGCAACATGCTAACACAAATTTTTAAGTTAAAAAGTTTCCTGCAAAATACTGTCTTTACTTTCTGGTCTATTTTTCATATTAAAAGTGGTTTGCAGGGGCGCCTGGGTGGCGCAGTCGGTTAAGCGTCCGACTTCAGCCAGGTCACGATCTCGCGGTCTGTGAGTTCGAGCCCCGCATCAGGCTCTGGGCTGATGGCTCAGAGCCTGGAGCCTGTTTCCGATTCTGTGTCTCCCTCTCTCTCTGCCCCTCCCCCGTTCATGCTCTGTCTCTCTCTGTCCCAAAAATAAATAAACATTGAAAAAAAAAATTTTTTTTTAAATAAATAAAAAAAAATAATAAAAGTGGTTTGCAAAGTAAATCTAATGCCATTTTAGCATCTAGGGTAAATATTCCCTCTTCCTGCTCAGACCCAGAGATCTTTTCTCCCACCCCATGCATGTAACAGAGAAGGATGTAAGTTTTGTATGCCTTAGATGAATCAGCTCAACTATAAGTTTTCCCAGGAATATTTGAATGGGTGCTTGGCGACAATAGGGCCCCTAGTGTTTCTTGGGATCTACTATCCTCATTGTGAAGAAAGTTGTGTTTTAGTTAGTATTTAAGTTCAGCCTTGCTAGACTAACAGTATCCAAGTCAGAGTGGCCCCATCTTCTTATTTATGGCCAACGTTGCTCCTAATCAGATGTGGCTCTTTCCAACTAAGCCCAGACACATCGTTAGTATTTTTCTCATTCTTGCACTCTGATTAGTGTGACTGAGTGAGAGTCACATACAAGACAAAATTTATTTTCCTGTTCATTGGGAGAGTAAGGACTAGTAAGAATTGTTGCCCTATATTTCTGTTATCTGGCTAAGAAAAACTAAGATAGTAACTAAAGAGATTCAGTAATTTTACTGAATAGCCCTCTAAATTTTGGAAGAAAAGATGAATGAAGAATAGCAAGAGGTGAATCCCCATTCCTCAGCATAAATGGCAGGAATTTGTTCACTGGGCTAGCTTGGCATTTACTGTAGAACCTGGGGTCTGTCTGTGACTCAAAGGAGGCCAAACAATTAAAGTGAAATTTTGATTATTCAGATCCTAACCCATTAGAATCCTCAATTAACTGTAATTTCCCAGTTTTTGCTTCAAGAAAAAATGAGAGAGTCATTAGAAAAACAATTGATGTCTGGAGTTCGGTGACAAAACCAATGACAATCAAAAATTGTACTTTGGGGTTATGTCATTTTTCCTCCAAACCTTTACTTTACACCCACAGTTCTCAACTGTTTCTACCTTTAGGTTCTCTAAACTTTTCTCTCCTGTATGCCACACTAGATGGACCTTGCTAAGCATCATTCTATCCTCTTACCTCTGTACTCAAAGAACTTACATGAACCTAGTTGATGAAACCCAACCCCTTTAACCTTACCTTCCTGCCCCTTCACAGTCCAATCTGGACATGCTTTTCTGTATTTTCTCTTGTAACTCTTCTACCTGACCCTTTCCGTCTCTTTCACCCATATGCCATCTTCCAGATGAGACTTGTATTTTTGTACCTAAATGCTTCCTCACCTGTTCACCAAAACCTGGAAGGTTCCCACTTTTTTCTTTTCAAATGCTATTCATCATTCAAATGCAAATCAAGTCCCACCTTGACCACAGACCCCTTCTAGGACATCACAGTCCCAAAGATCCTTCTCATAGTATCCAATATCCTTATGGTTCACCCCCAGGATTTTCATGGGAGATGACAAGATTGAGTAGTTAGTCACCTAGGCATAAAAATCCATGTGCATTGTAACTAGAACTTGTATCTCAATGAAAAATTTGTCCTCCTTATTCTTTCAGAAGTACATCTGTGGTTCCCCTAGAAAGAGCCTTAGTACTGGAATTACATTTAATACTAATCTGTACAGAGCCCAATTGACTAACTAGAATCTGAGTAATACACATGTAGAATGGAGATGTTTTTACTGCTGTAACCATGCCATTTTTAATGTTTTGTAGTGGTACAGGACTGAGCAAGTAAATACAGTTTGATCCACCATGATATTCTCTAGTTTAATACTCTTGTGTCTGCTCCACCCTGTTGTCCGAGAACTTATCATACACCCATGTTATCAGTCACCACATATTTCCTTGCAAGAATATCACATAACAAGAATAAGCTGAATACATGTTTATCTGTTAGGAGTTTTTTTGGTGGCAAAAAAAAATTCAGTGTAAGTCAAGCAAAAGGGAATTTGTTGGAAGGATAGGAAATGGGGCACATACCTGAAGAGAAAACCAGAGAAGCACACTCAGTAAGGGGACAAATCAGGGAAACACTGAGTCTTTCTACAGGGCAAAAACTATTGTTAATCTTTGCTGGGCACCTCCACTGCGTTGAGATAGTTCCAACATTTTTTTTGTCTTTTTTTACTCCTTCCTCCAAACCCCAAGAGAAAGAGTCTAGTTGGATCCATGTAGGTCACATGCTTGTCCCTAAATATTCTGATTGACGCTCTTACTAAAACAGCACTCAATGGCAGAGAAATCATTCTCCAAAATCAAATATGGGTACTCTTATCAGAATGAGAAAGAATGGATGCTGGGCAGGAAACCATCAAACAATCATCACAACTTGGAAATTTTGTCTAACTGAAGGAGCCGACAAACTACTAGAATACATTGGCCAACAGCAAGACCCAATAGTTCTTTTGGATACTTTAATACATGTATTTTTTAATTTGCGGAGATAGTGACTTTTCTTTGTGCAGGGAGAATGACCAGCTGACCTGTAGAGTGCCTTTTTCTGATCCTGTTTCTGTGCTCTTTGAAGCCTTTTCTAGCTATCTGTGCTTGCGTGTAACCCAGCTAAACTTCCAGTTGTCTTTTCTTTCTCTGTATTGGGCTGGACTTACCATTCCCCTTCCATTAACCTTTTAGTTCATCTGCTTCTTGTGTCTGTCATCAGCTGCAGGAGATGCTGATTATGTTGGGAGCCTCTGGAAAAGGGGATGAGACAGAGAAGCACCAGAAGATAAGGAGACCAACAAGAAAAAGATTAAAAACCTCTCAGCACTAAGTACAGTTGGGGCAGAGCACTGCTGCAAACCTTCGCAGTTGTTGGCTTTGGACGGGGGAGGATGAATCAGTTTAGATAACTCAGGAATGGGCTTGAACCTTTGCCCAGACCTCAGAATGAACCACTGAAAAAACCTCCGAGTTTTCCCAAATTAAGACATTGAGAAAAACACTGAAAGTGAGTTTTCCTTTCTCGCCCATCCCCGAATCCCTAGGGAACAGTTGGGACCACAAGGCAATTTATTAATAATAATGGATTGGATTTTCAGTACAAATTCCCCTCTGGCCATTTTGATGTGTCAGAAATGCTTTATAAATGTTAAGCACTACAATTAATCTCCTGAAAAGGGGAGGGAGAAGAGATTTGCCAGCTGGAGATTTCAGTGATTTCTTTTGCTATTACTTTCAGTTTTAGGAGGTTTCCCAGAAAGTCAGTCAGTCATCGTATATTTATTGGGTGCCCACTATTTGCCAAGGACTGCACTTGGATACTGGGGTCTCAGGGTGAGGCATATAGATGTGAGTGCTGCTTTCCTAGAGCTTCTGGAGAATTTAATCACCAGCCTTATTTGTCGTGTAAATGTACCTAGACTCATTTGCTCAGACATCTAGCCACTGGGTATACTACAGAACCCTTTCCCCCTTCACATTTGTGTCTCAACAGTCAGGGGAGGAGTGGGGAGTTAATAAAATCTGAGTAGTCATTTTTTGCTATTTAACTCATTTATGGGCCAGTTCTCCTTTTTCTTCAGTACCAAGAACCATTGTTATTATTACCAGTCTTAGAATTAGTGTGAGTTGCAGGGATGATCCTTTCACCTTTTGCCGCCATTTGACTTGAGAACCAGTACACTGAATATATCCATCTTGACCTGCCTTCATAGAGCTAAAATAGTTTTGAATGATATCTGAAGGAGCTTGACAAAGTTCCAAACCCCAGATGATGGCCTTTGGCAGGCAGTGCTTACACCTCTCATTTTCTAGGCCAAATGTTGGATGCAAACAACTATCTGTTGTTCGGATTAAATCCAACTACTCACATTCTTCCGGACTCTGCTCAGACACTGCTCCTATCACCACCTCTCTCATCTCATTCAAAAGGGGAAACGTCTCTATAAACTGCTACCAAATGTGAGGAAGCTTGCATGCCTAGCTTAAGAAGCTATTTTCTGTTATCTTACTTATATTCTTGGGAAATTATGCCTTGTGGCAATAGAGGGATTTTTAGATATGACTGAATCAACCTGACTCTGTGTGGAATTGCAGGTAGGTCATCCTAGAGAGTTTCTTGTTGTTTAAGAAAAAAAAATTCTATAAGCTTCTAAAACTCTATCATAGTTGCTATTGTGTGCCCCTCATTCAGCTCTTACCTGCAGTGTTTGAAAGAGCTACTAAAACTGCCAAAGACAAAGACACCATTCGATTTGATGTCATTGTCCAAGTTTTATTTAAGAAATATTTATTGAAGTCTTTATCAATTTAAGTCCCTAATTTATTGAACACCTTCTGTGTTTCACTCACTGCAGCTATGGCTGCAGATTGAGAGAGAAGATCTTCTTTGCTCTCTTAGAATTTAGAGTCTAGTGGAAAATATAAGGAAATGCAAACAAACACATTATAATACAATATCAATGCAGCACTATCAATATGCATGGTAGAACAGATAATGGTGGTATAGAAGGATGATTAATTAATCCATTCAGGGAAAAAACTAAATTACTGGAAACTTCTCAAAAGAGATGAATTTTATAAGCTGGTGTATCAGTCTTCTGATGCTGCATAACAAATTTCCCCAGACTTAGTGGCTTAAAACAATAAATATTTATTATCTCACAATTCTCTAGGTCAGAAGTCCAGGAATGGTCCAACTAGATCCTCTGATGGGTTTCCGAAGGCTAAACTCAAGGTGTTGGCCAGGGCAGACACCTTATCTGAGGCTTTATTGGCAGAATTTGGTTCCTGGTGATTGGAAGACTGAGGCCCTCAGCTACTAGCGGTACCTTCTGCTCCTTGCCACATGGCCCTCTCCACACCATGGTGGTTTGCTTCTTTAAGGCCAACTGGAGAATATTTGCTACTTCTTTTTTTATCTCTGGCATTTAGACCCTTTGTTAAGGGCCTCGCCTAATTAGATGAGGCCCACCCACAAAAATCTCCACTGCCATTAATTTTCTATTAACAATCAGTTTAAGGGCCTTAGTTGCATCTATAAAGCTCCTCCATCTTAGCCACAGCCTATTCTAATTACAGGAATATTTCATCATCATCACAGGTCCTGCCACATTTAAGGATAAGAGGTTATACAAAGGTGTGATTCTTTAGAATCATCTTGGAATTCTTACTACAAGTAGGTTTTGATAAATAAGAATTTTTAAGAGGGACAATGGGCGAAAACACATAATTGGCTGATACCACAAAGCTATGTGAACATCATGATTCTTTATTTGTATTACTGTAAGAGTTTCCTGTATTTAACTCACCAGTTTCCAATTTTTTTCCTTCCTCCTCCACAACTTTCTCCCTTAACCTTGGTCATCACTTTATTCTGTTGTCTATTCTCTTAGCAGAGCTATTTTTTCTTAAGCTGGGATCTGCTTAAGTAACTGTCTACTCACAACTCTTTGATGATTCCATCTGATCTCAAATTTCCAAGCATGGCACTCATGATCTGGCCTTTTAACCTTGAGTTCAGCTTTATTTCTATTTTGGTTGGTTTTATGTGTCAACTTGGGTGGATTATAGTGGTCAAATATTATTTGGTCAAATATTATTCTGGATGTTTTTATGAGTGATTTTTTATTGAGGTTTACATGTGTTTTTTAATCTATTTATTTTTGAGAGAGAGAGAGCACAAATGGGGGAGGGGCAGAGAGACAGGGAGAGAGAGAGAATCCCAAGCAGGCTCTGCACTGTCAGCACGGAGCCCAATGTGTAGCTTGAACTCACAAACCATGAGATCATGACCTGAGCCAAAACCAAGAGTCGGGCACTCCATCAACTGAGCTACCCAGGCACCCCAGAGATTTACGTTTTTTTAAAACTACTTTATTGAAGTATGATTGACATACAAAAAGCTGTACATGTTTAATGAATAGAGCCCAATGAGTTTGAAGATAAATACACATGTATAAAACCATCACAATATATGCCATAAACATATCCATCACTTCCAAAAGTTCCCTCCTGCCCTATTAGTTAGTTAGTTAGTTAGTTAGTTAGTTAGTTAGTTAGTTTTTAATATGAAATTTATTGTCAAATTGGTTTCCATACAACACCCAGTGCTCATCCCAAAGTTGCCCTCCTCAATACCCATCACCCACCCTCCCCTCCCTCCCACCCCCCATCAACCCTCAGTTTGTTCTCAGTTTTTAGGAGTCTCTTATGCTTTGGCTGTCTCCCTCTCTAACCTCTTTTTTTTTCTTCCCTTCCCCCATGGACTTCTGTTAAGTTTCTCAGGATCCACATAAGAGTGAAAACATTTGGTATCTGTCTTTCTCCATATGACTTATTTCACTTAGCATAACACTCTCCAGTTCCATCCACGTTGCTACAAAAGGCCATATTTCATTCTTTCTCATTGCCACATAGTATTCCATTCTGTATATAAACCACGATTTCTTTATCCATTTGTCACTTGATGGACATTTAGGCTCTTTCCGTAACTTGTCTATTGTTGAGAGTGCTGCTATAAACATTGGGGTACAAGTGCCCCTATGCATCAGTACTCCTGTATCCCTTGGGTAAATTCCTAGCAGTGCTATTGCTGGGTCATAGGGTAGGTCTATTTTTAATTTTTTGAGGAACCTCCACACTGTTTTTCCAGAGTGGCTGCACCCACCCAGTTTGCATTCCCACCAACAGTGCAAGAGGGTTCCCGTTTCTCCACATCCTCACCAGCATCTATAGTCTCCTGATTTGTTCATTTTGGCCACTCTGACTGGCGTGAGGTGATACCTGAGTGTGGTTTTGGTTTGTATTTCCCTGATGAGGAGCAACGTTGAGCATCTTTTCATGTGTCTGTTGGCCATCTGGATGTCTTCTTTAGAGAAGTGTCTATTCATGTTTTCTGCCCATTTCTTCACTGGGTTATTTGTTTTTCGGGTGTGGAGTTTGGTGAGCTCTTTATAGATTTTGGATACTAGCCCTTTGTCCAATATATCATTTGCAAATATCTTTTCCCATTCTGTTGGTTGCCTTTTAGTTTTGTTGATTGTTTCCTTTGCTGTGCAGAGGCTTTTTATCTTCATGAGGTCCCAATAGTTCATTCTTGCTTTTAATTCCCTTGCCTTTGGGGATGTGTCAAGTAAGAAATTGCTGCGGCTGAGGTCAAAGAGGTTTTTTCCTGCTTTCTCCTCTAGGGTTTTGATGGTTTCCTGTCTCACATTCAGGTCCTTTATCCATTTTGAGTTTGTTTTTGTGAATGGTGTAAGAAAGTGGTCTACTTTCATCCTTCTGCATGTTGCTGTCCAGTTCTCCCAGCACCATTTGTTAAAGAGACTGTCTTTTTTTCCATTGGATATTCTTTCCTGCTTTGTCAAAAATTAGTTGGCCATACTTTTGTGTGTCTAGTTCTGGGGTTTCTATTCTATTCCATTGGTCTATGTGTCTGTTTTTGTGCCAATACCATGCTGTCTTGATGATTACAACTTTGTCGTAGAGGCTACAGTCTGGGATGTGATGCCTCCTGCTTTGGTCTTCTTCTTCAGAATTACTTTGGTTATTTGGGGCCTTTTGTGGTTCCATACAAATTTTAGGATTGCTTGTTCTAGCTTCCAGAAGAATGCTGGTGCAATTTTGATTGGGATTGCATTGGATGTTTAGATTGCTTTGGGTAGTATTGACATTTTAACAATATTTATTCTTCCAATCCATGAGCACAGAATGTTTTTCCATTTCTTTATATCTTCTTCAATTTCCTTCATAAGCTTTCTATAGTTTTCAGCATACAGATATTTACATCTTTAGTTAGGTTTATTCCTAGGTATTTTATGCTTCTTGGTGCAATTGTGAATGGGATCACTTTCTTTATT